>NC_141691.1:231027222-231627222 GCF_964263255.1 Lissotriton vulgaris | reverse complement strand
CTCTTGACCCCCCTGTCCCTTCAAGTCCCGCCAACCAGTGAACCCCCTGTAGGGCGGTACACTGCCCCACCCCCCTCCAGGTCCACCAGTCCGCCACACTCACGCCCACATTCACTCCCTGCGACACCAGATAGCCTCATTCCACAACTTGCTCACCACATCTCTCATCTCCATCATGTAATACGCGTTGCCCAGCTGGGACAAGTGCACCCCGTCGTCCCTGAAAACTAAAGGCTCCTCCAGTCGGATCCCGCCATGTGCAATAACCTTAATGTCTTTGTCACCACAGTAAAGTCTCATCGCCCTATTTAGCTTCCTTCGTGCCTTCTCGATTGCCCCATGCTTCATAGCCCCTCTCCACACTTTCCTGGGGACCAACTCAGTCCAGGCAATGCAGGTCCCTGCCAGCCTCGCTTTCAACACATCCAGGTCCCGTTGCATGAGTTGTAAAAGTGCAAATCCGGACAGCTGCACCAGGTCATTTTCCCCCAGATGAATGGTCAACAAATCAGGACATCCCCTCTGTGGGATCATCTTCGCGAGCCAGGGCAGTAGTGCCCCCCATCGCATGCCACTTTTGCCCCACCATTGTACCTCGTGCAAGTGTCCTTTCAGTCCCAGGTTACGGCCGTAAACCTGCTGCTCCGCATATTTGGATGCCCAATGCACGAAGGAGTGCCCCACAATCCATGTCACCATCTTACCGCCCGGTCCACCCACGCAACCAACGAAGAAAAAGATGTTAGAACAAGAACAACAACATGAATCAACCAACATCCTGCCTGGGACCACCCTACTTCCTCACATACCTCTCGCAACAGCGCGACTTCCATCGCCCCAGTCTCCTAATCCTATCCCAGGACCAACCCAACCTGGCCGCTGCTGTCGCAGCCCCGATCCGGAAAGAGTGGGTCCCGAAACCAGCCTCATCCATGCCCAACCGTCGCAAAGCCTTGCGCAAAACAGCCAGCAACTGGCCCGCCGTCACTCTCGCGCCAGACGCATGACAAAAAATCTCCCCACACGTCACACTCACCGTCCCCAGGAAAGTACGCCATTCCAACACTGGGCAAACCGCCCCGCCTGTCTCATTCAGCCATACCCATTTGCCCCTGCCCAACTGATCAGTCTTGGAGCGCCGCAGCCAAATACCCAAGCGCCCCCATCCACTCGAATCTCCTCAAACAACCTGACAGACCCTCTTCTCGTACCCAACAGCTCAGACACCCTGAATGCCCCGAAAAACATCCACACCATACACAAGCGGAAAAGGCCAACCTCAACCAGGTCATAACAACATTCTGGCAACGCCCCAACCAGCCGGACCAACAGCTCAAACGTTACCGCTTCCCTCAGCCTGCCCCCCCCCACTCCCTCGCTCCCTGTCCCAGCCCCTCAACATCCTGCTCAGTATCACATCCTTGGTGGGGTCAAAACTCAGAAACAAAACACAGTAGAACGATATCCCTGCCAACTTTCCAGAGATTGTAGCCGCAGTCAAACCCCGATCCACACAATCCAACACATAACCTCTCAGCCCTTGTTCCACTGCCGACTCCACACCCATGACGCCATTCAACGTCCAGCCCATGAAAGCACTAAATTCAGACCATGCCAAACGATATGTCCTCCTTGTGGTCTCTGCCAGCGAACCTTCCACCAGTCCAATCATCCTCACTCCCCCAAGGCCCAGATGCCGGCCGGCAGCTCGGTCTTGCATGTATCCGCTCCCGGTGCCAGGTGTCGAAACCGCTGCCACTGCGAACGAGACAAAGCATCCGCAATATCATTATTCGCTCCAGGGACATGCTTAGCCCGAAACACCACATTCAACCGCAGACAAGCCAACATGAACCTCCGCAACAGCCGCAACACTCTCAGGTCCCTTGCCCTCCGATGATTCACCAGCTCCACAACTGTCATGTTGTCCACATGGAAGAGCACCGACCTGTTTCGAAATTCCTCCCCCCACACCTCCAGTGCCACCAGCAAAGGAAGAATTCCAAGAAAGCAATACTCCTCCCCTGTTTGATCCAGGAGGCCGGCCAGCTCTCCGCACACCACCTGTCATCCCAGAAAACACCAAACCCCGCTGACCCAGCCGTGTCAGAGTAAATTTGGCATTGCCAGCCTGCCCTCTCCTCGTCAAAGTCCAGAGACACACCGTTGAAGTGCTGCTAGAAAGTAATCCATGTCCTCAAGTCCGTCCTCACTCCCATAGAAATCCTGACTCTGTGATGTGGAAGCACTGCCCCCGACATGGCCATGCCGAGCCGCCTGCAGAACGTCCGCCCTGCCCGCACTACCCTACACGCAAAGTTAAGGAAGCCCAGAAGTTTCTGCACTGCCCGCAAAGGAATCCGCTTCTCCCCCACCGCCCAGTCCAGACATGCCAGGATCTCCGCCACTTTGGCCGCAGGGAGGCGCACCAGCCACTGCACCGAGTCTAGTTCGATCCCCAGGAAGGTGAGGCAACAGCTGGGACCAGCCGTCTTCTCAGGCGCCAGAGGCACCCCAAACTGAAAGGCCATCTCCTCGAATCGCAACAGGGCCCTGCCGCAATCCCCGGTATCCGACCTCCCCAGGAAGAGGAAATCATCCAAGTAGTGAGTGACCTCACGGCACCCATTAACTCGCACCATGACCCACTGGAGAAAAGTGCTGAACAGCTCGAAAAGAGCGCAGGAGATGGCGCACCCCATGGGCAAAACCTTGTCCACGTAGATGGCCCCCCCAAACTGCATGCCCAAGAGCGGAAAATCCGCCGGGTGAATAGGCAGCAAACGGAAAGCAGACTTGATGTCACACTTCGCCAATTCCGCTCCCGCCCCACACACCCTCACCAGACGGATCGCATTGTCCACCGACGCATAGAGCACTCTAGAATCTTCCTCCGCAATAAAGTCATTCACTGACTGGCCCTCCGGCCATGACAGATGGTGTATCATCCTGAACTCCTCCTCCTCCTTCTTCGGCACCACCCCCAATGGGGAGATGATCAGATCCTGCAAAGGCCAGTCAGCAAACGGGCCAGCCACCCTGCCTTCCTCCACCTCCTTCTTCAACTTAGCAGACACTACACCCGGCAGCTCTTTGGCAGATCTCAAATTGTCGGCCCAACGGCGCTCCCTGGGACCTTGGTAGCCCACTCTAAAACCCTCAGTGAAACCCCAGAAAAGCAGCGCCGCCGCCTCCTGATCCGGGTAGCATGAGAGCCACGGGGCCATCGCCTCCACCCTAACCGGTGTAGGCGCCCTTAGGTCCAGGGTGGCCCGCCCCCTAGCGTTCCTCCATTGCTCCGAGGGTGTGGTGAGCGTGAGGCACTGAGTAAGGGCATGTTTCCCGCCGCACTTCGAGCATTCGTGTTTGAATTTACAGGGATACCGGGAACAATACCCCTTATTGTAGCTCCAACAGGCCCCCGTGGAATAACCCCCGGGCTTGGACTGCTGCCCCGAGACAATGGTGCTCGGCACCGTTCCACCACCCGCCCCACCTTGGGCGGGACGCGGCGGAAAAGACCGATATACAACCGGCAGGCCACTAGCCATGTGTGTGGACGCAATGGAGTGCGAAGACGCCATCCACTGAACCCAGAGTTCCTGATCCACTTCCCCCCAACTCTTCTCCAGATTCCCACTAACCCTGGCTCTAAACTCCTCATCATAGCTCAGCCAGGCAAAACCCCCGAGCTGCATCTGGGCCTTGCGAATGATGTCCATGTATTTGAAAAGCGCAATCGCCCTGTCCAAATACTTCTGGCAGTAAACACTGGCATAAATCAAGAAGGCTGACGTCCAGTTCTCCATCGTCACCGGCACCCTAGGGCGCCTCGTCAGCTCCCACTCTTCCTCCTTAGACCCCTCCTTAGCCTGTACCTCCCTGTGTAGCAACTTAAAGACATCCACAAACTCATGTTTCCAGATCCGATCCTTGAGCTTCTCCGAGAGATGCGAACCCAATGGCATAGCCAGCCCCATATATGGCAGCTTCTTAGGCACCTTCACTCCCTTCTCCTCTTTACCGTCCCCTTTGTCCGTCTGCACCCCCAAAGTCACCGACTTACCATCCACCTTCCTACCATCCTCGGGTGGACCGCCCGATGGCTTCTCCACCTCCCGCACCAAACCATCACCCACACCTACGACCTACAAGTCCTCTTCCGCCCCTCCTCCCCCCCGGGGAACATCCTCCCAGGTCGACCACCAGGCACCCTCACCTGTGAGTGCCGAGCTCAGCTCCCGGGGCCTTCCTCTTGACGCTGTCACCTGGACCGCCGCCGTCCCGGCCTTGGTCTTCGTCGCCGCCGTGGCCTGTAAAACACCAAGGTCGCCATTGTCCGCAGCGCCCCCTACGCCTTCCAAGTCATCCCGCACCTCCCCGTCTTCCAGTTCATCACTCTCCGCACCATAATCCAACTCAAGCACCGGTTCCAGATCCACACGCAAATTGTCCACCTCCTTCACAGCTCTCTTCACAACTTTCTGCACACCTCCCCGCACACGCATGCCAGTCTCCACACGTGCCGCAGGAGCCCGAGCCCTCGGTGGAGGGACAGCCGCCGCAGACTGCCCTACTGCTTCTGTCCTGCGTCTTGGAGCCGTCTTGCGCCCCGCCAGGCACCCCCGGGCTCTGCCGACAGCCACCGGCTTGGATCCCGTCCCACCCCTCAGGTCGCTCCAACATGAGCGGGCCCCAGCACCATCAGGCCTCAAAGCCGTCCTGGCCGTCCCTACTCCTGCCATACTCCCCTTGGGGGGGTGGTCCTGCACTGACTTCCTGGCCCTGACTCTCCTTAGCTCTTCCTCCAACTCCGCTTCCCTTTCAATTGATCAATCTCACTCGCACTTTTAATTGTGTGAGCTCAATGCGCATGTCATGGCAAATGCAATCAGCCCTGCCCCACCCTGGAGAACATGCAGACGCGTTGGGGAAACAACTGCGCGCGCGCATACCCACCCTGACCCACAATTTAAATATAAAGAGACCCAGAGGCCCCAGCCGGGCCAGTTCACCCAAGTTAATTAAGAGGCTCAGAGGCCCAGCTTGGGCCCGCGCGTACGCAGAAGTTGTTGCGCACCACCATTTCATTAATGAAGAGCGGGTGAGCCTCTGAGGCCCATCCGAGCGTGCGTACTAACCAATTATTAATAATTAATGATCATTATTGATAAGCCTTTGAGGTCTGGGTTGGAAGGGGCCAAGGCGTGAATGCTGTTCACACCATGTAATCAGCCCTGCATTTAATTTATTAAGAGGCCGGGTCGCCGGGCGTTGCGTGCGCACTGCGCACCATTCGATGCATGATCAAGTGAGGGGGCTCTGGAGCGCGGGCCCCCCGCAATGCGAGGGCTGCGGGGGCCTGTCTTACGCCCCTGCCTACAACAGGCTTTCATATGCAGTTCTTCTGCCAGAGACCACTTCCCACATCCCTTATCCAACTTACGAACGTTGGAGCCTATTTACCCATCCAGCGCATTGCCACCCTTTGTTTGGCCAGCACCAATGCTAACTGTAATAACTTATTAGCCATTTTCCGCTTCTTGCGTTGCGGGACCAGTTCCAGGAGACACTCTTCTGGCCTAGCCTCCAACAAGATTCCCACCCCTTCACGGATTCTTGCTACTAAAGTAACCCAATACTGCTGTACTTCTGGACATTCTCACGCCAGGTACATAAGCTCATAGTGCAGTAGCTTCAGCTGGGCATTACAAGACACCTTACGCGTTAGTGTGCATACCCTCACCCGGCTTTTATCCTACAATGGTGCCTGCAGATATGCATTCCAAGCGTCCCATGACTTAAGGGCTAGGGACCCCGAGTCCACCCTCATGGCCTTATACAATAAAGACACCAGCCTACGCCCACTGCCACGCGTTAACAGTATATCTAGGGTCTCAATGGTCTGGGCAGGTCTGGGTAAGTAGGCCATGTGACTTTAGCCAGTTCCACCATGCATAGTGAAGATATTGCCCCTGCCACAAGTCAAAACCCTTGCCACACCTGCTCAAAGGTAATGAAAGTGTAATTTACTACAAGTCCCCCAAAACCATGCAGCCATCCTCTCACCAAACCTGGAAGGACATGCTCTCTACCATTCTTCACACTGGAACTAAACTGTAGCATGATCTTTGGTGAATTATTTACATGCCAAATATTTTTAAAGCTTGTTTCATGCATGTGCTCTCAAAGACAGAGGCAACCCATGGCTTGGCTTTCCCAGTTGATTTGTTGGCTCGCCCACCTCTACAGGTGAGATGTACTTCAACTGGGTGAGAGGCACCTCTACAGGTGGGATGCACCTCTACGGGGTGATATACACATCTAGAGGTGAGATGCACCTCTACTAGGTGAGATGCACCCCTACTGTGTGAGATGCACCTCTACAGGGTGAGATACACCTTTGCAGTTGAGATCACCAGTATTGGGTGAGATGCACCAGCCAGACTCGAAGGTACCAGAGTGCTTCACAAAAGCAAATGTTCACATGATATGCAACAGTATGGGGTGAAATCCACCCCCACACCTCTAATGGGTGAAATACACATTTGCAGGTGAGGTGCATCTCTACGGTGAGATGCACTTCTACAGGTGGAATGCACTGCTACTGAGTGATTTACATAGCTACAGATGAGATTCACCTCTACAGGGTGATATACACATCTGCAGGTTAGATGCACCAGTATTAGGTGAGGTATACCTCTACTGGGTGAGATGCACCTCTGCAGGTCAGATGCACTTCTACAGGGTGAAATGCACCTCTGCAGGTGAGATGCACCTCTGCTAGGTCAGATGCACCTCTGCAGGTAAGATGCACCTCTGCAGGTGAGATGCACCTCTACTGGGTGAGATGCACCCCTGGTGGTCTCTTTCCTTGTCCCTACTCTTTGTCCCTACAATCGATACATCTGAATAACAAGCCTAACTCCGGAACCTGACTCAAATTTCAAAATAAGTGCTGTGGTCGAGTGGAGAGGCCTACTTAAAATGACATGCTATGTGCAATCCAGAGTCTTCAGATCCTTATTGCCTCATGTTTCCAGATCTAGAGATATTTAGGGGCCTTTACAAACTTACCGACCACCCTCGCATTCACAGCACTAGATCGTTATAAATAATATCAACCTGAACTGTAGGAATATGTATGCTTCTGTTGTTTGTATATGTGATGTCCCAGATTAACTGATTTGATCTGATGTGACGTAGATGCTCTGTATATACTTGTTATCTATGTTGTGAACATTTACTGTTGTAAAGCGCTCTGACTCAGATTCTCTATATAGACTTGTTATCTTTGATGTGAACATTGACTGTTGTAAAGCGTTCTTTTACCATTGGGTCTGGCTAGCGGTATATAAAACTCTCAAATAAATAAATACCTTCTCCCGAATCCGATATGCCCCCTTCCACCACCCTCGACTCCGAAGTTCTGCTCATCGATTTGTTTGAAAAGCACAGATGTAGCCTACATCAGCATCAACAACCTCCTCTGACTAGCTGCCCACAAAGGCTCAGTATTTCCATAGACAACCCCTCTCCCAGACGCGATGGGACATACTCCTTCTTCAATGAGAAAGACCGATGTACACTCATTGAAAGCTACCAAATTCCCAAATCTACTGGCAAGCAGTCAAACAACCAAACTCAAAGCTATCTACCCATTTCAATCAGCATTGCAAACCAAAGAACCCCAGGAACACCTCAGACATCCACCCCAGATCACACCACCTTATTGGAGTGTGTATACCTCCCACTGGACATCCTGTGCCAACATTCCCCAACTGATCTCTTAGAGGAACACATCCTAAATGCAGTTCAGCAGCATAACACTGCCTTGCGATTTCAGAAATTATCACAAGTTTCAAAATGGACATCATATTTCTCAATGAAATCTGCTCAAGGATGCCGCAAACAACATATAGGACCTTCTTCGGCCTCCATTCTACTCCATTTATTGCTTCAACTAGGAAGACAGGCATGGTGAGGGTTTAGAGGTAATTCACAAAAACTTGCTAAACTGCAGACTCCTTCTCCTGAATCACTATCAATCCTCAAGGAGAACCGCATCGTCGGCATATTCCAGCCCTATTATATGCCGACGATGCGGTTCTCCTTGCCCAAACCCCAGTACAGCTTCAACTGGTCCTGGACAAGTATTGTTCATTCATGGCCGGTCTGAACCTAAAAATAAACATTAAAAAAACCTATGTGATGCATGCTGGCTCAAAACACAGAAACCCAAAGACAATTTGTGTCAACAAAGTGCCCCTTGAACAAACATTAACATATCCTTATTTAGGAATTTTAATTGATAATAAGTTTAAATGGAGGGAAGCTAATAATTCTCGTAAGTTAGTATTTCTCAGAACTGTAACAGCGCTCAAATCCTTTGCGCAAAAGCTAGGGAAAAAAACCACCGTCAGAAATGATTAAAATATATAAGGCAAAGTGTATAAGCACAGCAACTTATGGGACAGGGGTCTGGGGAGAAGCTAATACGGACCAGCTCCAACTAATTGAGAACTCTTTTCTAGGTACTTGCTATCGCTCCCGAGAAGCGCGACTACATACGGATGCCATAATGAACTGGGACTAGACTACCTCTCAGATATAATAAAAATTCAACCACTTATGTTATGGCGGCAAATTTGGGTTACGGACCAGTGCCACCTGACAAGGGCAATTGTGCAGGATTGTCTGAAGCTTGATAACATGAGGAGGATCAATTGGCATGCCTATGTTAAGACATTTCTTACGGACATGGGCCTCGAGAAATACTTTGACGATCCCCCGCAATAGCGGACATAACAAAAACTGAACTAAGAACAGCTTGCCTGTCACATTTGAGCGATTTGCGCCTATCGAAGGAGGCCGGGAAAACATCAGTCCAACACTGTCTGTTAATCCAAACTGCGTCCACAATTCAGCCGTACCTAAATTACAGTATAAATCAATATGGGAAATTTTTGTTGACCCGTTTTAGATTAAATTTGCTACATCGTTTGCTTTCCTTTCCACTTCAAAATGATTGGTCCCCAAACCTATGCCCCTGTCCCTTTGATTCCACCTCCTTACAATCTACCATTCATGTGGTATTTGTCCGTAAGTTTTATACGGCTCCGCGCATGAGGTGGGTTGTTCCTATTCTGAGGGTAATGGGGTTGCGGCAGTGCCACCCAGCATATCTGGCTCTCCAGCACTTGGAACATGAATTGATTGCTAAATCCCTAGTATATTTCCTCAAATTCTGTGTTAGCCATCGTCGCAACCTATGATGTTTGTTCGCCCATAGTACCCTGTGATGAAGCTGTACTGGGGTTTGGGCAAGGAGAACCGCATCGTCGGCATATAATAGGGCTGGAATATGCCGACGACCAATGGCTGGAAGGTCATCCGTGCCCTCGAGTAGAGCAGCCTCAAGCCCATTTGTGTACAGGGTAAAAAGGAAGGGGGCCAGAACACACCCTTGTCTGACACCCTTCTCTACCCGAAAGCTATCCGTTAACTGGCCATTGGTTCCGTATCTAACTCTCCCTGTAGCCCCCGTATACAGCTCTCGCAGGAAATCTACAATCCATGGATCAATGCCCATCTGTAGTATGATTGTCCACAGCCTTGACTGCACAACGCAATCAAAGGCTGCGGACAAATCAACATATACCATATGGAGAGAGGCACCTTTAGCATGTACATATTTCTCAGCCAAGAGCGTCAGATTCAGTGCCTGGTCAACCGTACCCAGTCCCTCCCTGAACCCGTATTGCAAATCCGAGATCACATTTTGTTGATTTGTCCACTCCTGGAGTCGCTCGAGAAGAATGCGTCCAGCCATCTTCCCGAGCGAGTCCAGGAGTGAAATGGGTCTATAACAGGATGGACTGTTCCTATCGCCCTTTTTGTAAATGGGGACCAGAATCGAGGTTGACCACGACTTTACCAGGCCAACCTCTTTGACTGCGTTTAATACATTTGTAAGGATCGGGGTCCAGAGGTCTGGATTATGTTTGAAGAGATCTACTGGGACTGTATCTGGACCTGGTGCCTTCCCCCCTTTAGATAATTGTAATGCGTTTCGTACCTCTTTATGATCAAAACAGAGAGTTAATGGATATTTAACATGGGGGAGAGCTTCGATTGAAGCCATCTCATGGGGATTCTCCATACGAAAGACCTCCGAAAAGTACTCAACCCATTCTCTGGCGTCAATAGCAACGTCTAAAGTTGGAACGTCTGCCTGAGCAAGGAGGAAAGGGGATCTCACTACCTGCCAGAAGGCAGAACTATCCTTTAGGGCGCTGCTCTTCTGTAATTGGTCCCACAGATCAGCTTTAATTTCCTTTTTTCTATTTTTTATAGCTAAGGAGTAGGCCTTCCTTAAGCTAATGATCTCGTCTTTATCTCTCGTTTCCTTAGCTAAGGCCTTTCTTAATAATGTGTATGCTTTAGTGCATGCAGGACTGAACCATCCCTTCCTCAGCTTCTTCTTATGTTTGCAGACTTTGGTCGGTTCCTTCTTTATAACTTCAACTATCGCAGCATAGCTAGCTAAAATTTGAACCGAGGTAGCCAAAGGGTCAAGACACTTCATTATATGAGAGTTGCTTGCCTCCACTATTTTTGCCACTACAGCCTTCTGGTCTAATTTGCCCCATTTTAAAGTGTAACCATTCAAGCAATCCAATACTAATTCTTGCTGGTCCAGAACGTTGGACTGCAGCGAATCTTCGTTAATTTGACTTTTCCGAGTCTGAAGGGTCACACTTAAAGGAGAGTGATCGCTGAGTGCATTGTTAATAGTTTGAAAGGTCTTAATGTGAGGGGCTTTGTTAGTGGAAACTAAAATATAATCAATCACAGTTTGTGCACCTCTTCCATTAAAAGTTGGGGAAAATACAGCTGCTGGGGTTTTTAATTCATTGGCAAAGCTCATCTCTAATTCCACCATTGTCTCGTACATTTTTATTCCCTCAGGCTTGTGTGTGAAATGTGTGAGCCCATTATCTTGTTCATCAATAATCCCACAGTTAGGGGTAATACTTTTTGTGCACAAGTGCAAATTGAAATCCCCTCCCCAGACTAAAGTGTATGTCTTACTTGCGTATTTTAAACGCAGGGCTTGAAGGAGATCAAAGATCTCAGCTACCAATAATATGAAATCGGGTGGGTTCAGATTATTATAGAAATTAATTAAGAAATACACTTCCTGGGTAGGTCTTTGGAGGGTAAGTAGTTGGTAATTAAGTTCTACTTTCACAGGGGTAATATCATAGCAGGGCAAAAGGTTTGAGATATAAGTAATTAACCCTCCCTTACTCCTACCAGCAATGGACTTTTTAGCTGGAGAGAAGTAGGTCTTATAGCCTAGAAGATGTATCGGTTCGTTAAGCCACGTTTCTTGTAAGCAGATAATATTGCTTAAGTTGGCAGTCTGCAGGTAACTGGTTTCCGTGTGCTTAGAGGCTAAACCTGCTATGTTCCAAAAAAGAAAGGTGACTTGTTTGTCAGAAGTTACCGAAGTAGATAATCTAGGTAGCGTCTGCGGCAGCTCATTAGTCAATGTCATAGGAGAGTTTACCCTCTGTGTCTCAGTAGTTACTTTCAGAGTACTATCTATGAGGTTGGGACTATCTTTTGCAGGTACTGCAGTAGTGGAACAGCTTTCTGGGACAACTATAGTATAATAGTTTTCAATGAGGCCTGTGGATTCCTTCACTGTATGTGAAGTTAGTTTACTTATTTGCATAGGACCTGAACTATCATATTTATTATCTAATAGTGGTCAATCAACCATCTCCAGGCCACTGTATCTATTAAATGTTGGTATCCCTCCCCAGGTGTCCCTATATGGTAGATTTCTCCTATCCCTACCTGCCCATACTGCTCAGTCGTTCCTCCCCTGCCTGGTGTATTCTGTATCCCCACCCCATTGATAATTAACTGGTTCATGCCAGGGCCAATATAGCCCTTCGTTGTGGCGGGATGCTGGTGGGTAAAAATAAGACAATCGTTTAGTTGATATCCCGTCAGGTTTACTCATCGAGCCCCACGAGCAGATGTGATCCGCTGTATGTGGGTCATCGAAGTTAGCTATAATACAGTCACCTGAGATTTTTTTTGGTTGATGGTCTTTCCAGGGGACTCTACGCACTGCAGTAATCCTACTAGTACAGTTTTGTGGGAGTGGTCTATTATTGTTCAACCAATACTGGACCTTATTTTAGGGACCAGTTTGGTTCCTCACTTTTGTGGGTCAATTCAGGGACCCCTGTCATCACGACTACGTAGGGAGTTGCTTCAGGGGGGAGATTTATCAGTTTGTGCCCCCCTCCCTTAGGCCTTTGTCCCAGCTGACTATGTCTTAGCGGAGGGTCTTGTTGGGCATTATTTGTCTGAGCTGGTTTGGAAAGGATTGGAGCAGGACTTGGAGTTACAGGAGTGGCAGCTACTGGGGGTATCTTTTTCTGTTGTAAAGGGACCTTATTAGCAGTTTCTTTTCGGGCATTAATTTTTGGGGTAGCGGATCCTGAGGCAATTTTCTTTATGCCTTCCGGTTTTTTAAGATTGGTGTCCTTGGTTTTCAGTTCTCCTGCATTTGTCGCCCCCAAGTTCTTCTGATGGGAAGATGTCTTCAAAGTTAACGTTAGGACTGCTAGTTGTTTTTCAATAATTGCTAGACTCAATTGGAACGGCTGTAATTGCGTTTTTATTAGTTCTCTAATTTGAGCTAGCAAGAATTGGTCAGCACACATGTATGGTTGCCACCCCTTGTTTGATTACCCGATATGTCATTGTTAGCACGATCGTCTGTAGTCCTATTTGTTACGCTAGGAGGTTTATACTTTCATTATCCGTGTTAAGTGAATTAGAATTGTGCGTTGTTGGGCCTGATGTAACATTACCCTTCCCCTGGATGTTAGATTGCAATTTATGTCGGGTGTTACCTGAGTTTAAGTCTTTTGTTTTCTTTCTCTTATTGGTTGACTTTTTCTGTTTTGGGATAGCGCCCTCCTTAATTCCCTTTTCTGCAGCTTGTGCCTGGCCAGTTAGCAAATTTAACTTATTTCGACTATACTTGAGTCCGACGCCTATTTAGTTTCAATTGGCTGCCCCCGACCACGTGGTTCTAACCGGTCACGTGACACGGAAGCTGCCGGGACTCTCCGAGCCACCTGAATAACTGCTGCCTTCGTCTCCCCACATTTTGGAGCAAAAAACTAAACCAAAGGTAATGACTTTCCCGGTATGGTTGGCGCGTTTGTCTAGTAACAGTAGCGCTCCGCTGCGCGGTAGTTCTAATCCTACCTGAATAACTGCTGCCCTTGTCTCCCCACATTTTGGAGCAAAAAAAAAAAAAAACCCAAACCAAAGGTAATGACTTTCCCGGTATGGTTGGCGCGTTTGTCTAGTATCAGTAGCGCTCCGCTGCGCGGTAGTTTTAATCCTGGCTGGCCATTTATTAACCGGGTGCAATTGAATTATGTGTAATTTACCGGGTTGACTCTCACACCGGAATCGGAGGAATGTGTATGTTGCAGTATACACCCTGCATTGGCGATACTCTTGATGGGTGGTGTCAGGCCTGGCCTGATATAGATTATTCCATTTAATACATCTAGCTTAACCCTTTGTTAATCGACGATCATTTGTATGGCAATTTTTATTGTCGGTGTCTCTTTATATGTGTAGTGTAGGAATTCACAACATAGGTTTCATACCTGGTTCTTTCCCATACAGATTTACTTGAACCATATTTCTTCTTCAGTCACCTGTTACAATGTCCATCATGATATCGGACTAGGGTGAGTGTTTTTCTCAAATATATGATACCTACACGTTGGGAGGTTAACCATACTATGGGTCTGATTGGCTCCATTTTTCCTTACACAGCACGAAGGAATTCGAGTGCCCATTGAGGACTTACTGTCTCTTGATCGAACCCCATTTCTGAGTTGAAATTCTTAGCTAGAGGTGAGTTTTAACCTTGCTGATCACCTCTCCCTTGACAATTCTGGGAGGACTGTGCCTTTGGAGATGGGCTAACAGTTTTTTCCGGTCTGTCTTTACCATTGATAGGTGTACCGCCCAACTGATCTGGGATCGTGATACAGTTCCAATTTTAATTGGTAATGTACCCAACACTTTTTTAATTACTTTAGATTTCGACCCCCCTAAAAAATTGTAAAATATCCATATTTACTATTACAGGTGCTTCCCCGTCCCCTGCCCCCACTACCGTCCTGAAGAAGACCCGCAGCAGAGGTCGTGACTTCCCCCTATTGCGCCAGGGTCGAAACGTCGACGATCCCCCCCTCATTTTCCTAAAGCCTACACCTGCCCTTCCCTGTCCCTCTGTATAAAATTGTATATAGATTGTAAATGGGTAGGCTTTACTTGTGCAATGTATAAATAATCCTTCTGTTGCACTCAATCACCCTTAAATCTATCCCTTTACCTTTTCTTCACTCGAGCACCAACTCTCTTTCCTTTCTATTTTTCCCTTTGCTGGATTTTATGAATTTGTAAATAAACTGCAGTAGCATTTGTTGAAATTTACTGTGTTGGGTTACTTACATTTACTTGCATTTATTGCATTTCTTGAATTGGTTTAAGCTTACAATACATCTCCATGTGTCTGTATATTCAGATTCATTCTGATCTTTCGTTGAATATGAAGTAATAACATCCACACCACTAGTCGTGTCTAAAACCTATATCTAGGACCACTTTCCTTTCATAATTACTGTTACCCAGGTCCTATTGATTATTTGGGTCTACCCCATTGTTTTCAATGATCAGTTAGCAATTGGGTCGCAAAGATGTTAGGGTTTTTTTCAAGGGCCTCGGTGGTTTGTGAGTCCGACATAGACAGTGCAGCAGAGAGATCAACTAAACTGGGAATACCATGTACATCTGCGTCTACTTCTAACATTAGGGCCTTCTTACGTTGACTAGCGGGAGTCTGGGCTATTGCCAGAGACCCGAGTGAGGATCGTCTTGCCTGTACTAAATCCTGTGAGACTCTTCTATCCAACAATATTATCCCTTGATCTATGGCTTCGTTGGCTTTAATGATGAACTGGTCGATAGGACCTGTAAACTCTGCCATACGTTGCTTTGTTTTGCTACGACTACCTCTAGGAGACATGTTAATGATTACAAGCACAGCTAAAATGTTGGATACACGTTAGGGATAATTTTACACCTTATATGTCTATATACAGACCAGCTAGTTGAGCGTCCCGTGTCTGTGAGTGATAGAAAATGTTGGAGGGGGGGCCCAGTCCAGTCTGTTCCGGTCTGTGATGGGATAGGATGGGCCCGCCCTTTGCCCGGGCTTAGCCTGGCGCTCCCGCGCGCTCTCGCGCAGCGAGTGACTGACGCAGTTATATTGCGATTCACAGGCGACCTGGGGGCGGTGTAACAGGGGGCGCAGACCAGCTGACTGAGGTCAGGCAGGGACTCCTGGAAGAGCGAGTCCCTGCAGCGCAACACTCCTGTGCCGGTGATGAAGCCTCTCCGCCCAGCGCACTCCTAAACCCAGGGCAGACTCTCCAGGCGGTGTTTCAAAGCCGCGCAGCGGCACCCGCGAAGCGGGTGCAGGCAGTCGTAGCGGCAGAGCAGAGCGTAGGTAGGTGGACAGCGTCCCACGAAGGTTTCCTTAGCTAGGTGCAAAGACTCCCCTGTTTAAAGCACTAGAAACTTTGATATTATTATCCTTGCAAACAAGTGTCAGGTTTACAAGCTCTCTTACCTGTAGGATGCTTGTAGTTGGATTTCGCAGAGACATTATAGATAAACTTCCTGTGACTCTAAGTAACTCCCAGTGATGTAATACGTGACACTAAGGATATTAAAAAGAATTTAGGGAGGAGGGCCAGATCGGGGACGCTACCTGCTCCTTAATTGTCCACCTGCGAAGCAAGAAGAAGACTTTTGTAACTTTAGCTCTTATTTGTCTAACTGTTATCCTAACTGTTATTCTAAATTTCACTGAAACTCTTAATTTTATTACTCAAAAAGAGCCTACCTGCTACTTCTTAAGTTAGGCGTTGCATCCGTGTTGTCGTTGTGAAGGAAGATGGTGCAGATGGTAGTCATCGTATAGATTGAGGATGTAGTCTTGTGGTGGAATTTATATTCCTAGATGCAAATGTTATAAAAAGTTACCGATTTTTCTATATCAAAGTATTTCCACTTTAAACTGTAAACTTAACATTCACTTCCTGTGACACTTACTCCTTTTGACTCCTTGATCTTGTTCCTTCACAGCCTGATAGCTTATGTAAGATAACTTAACTAGAGATAACAATGTCAAAAAACAACTAAGCATTGATTAACAATATTCTTTGATTCTTTTTCACAGTCTTTATATTTCTCTTTCAGGAAACTCAAATATTTGTCCTTGAATGCCAGGTAAGTACTTGTTTGTTCCTTGGTTGCTGCTTACTTGCGATGGGCGCCTGCTTAAATATAGAAAAAATGTTCACTTAGCTTTGGTTTGTTTTCTTTTCTTGATTGCAGCACTCGTGAATTGAAGATTTCTGTGGTTTTCAGCTGGAATCCAGGGCG
The DNA here is from genome assembly GCF_964263255.1 of Lissotriton vulgaris. Taxonomy (NCBI): domain Eukaryota; kingdom Metazoa; phylum Chordata; class Amphibia; order Caudata; family Salamandridae; genus Lissotriton; species Lissotriton vulgaris. The sequence goes on along the minus strand of NC_141691.1, from coordinate 231,610,653 downwards.
TTGCCTCGATGTAAATCCTCTTAGGAAGCGGAACAGGTGAGCCCAGGAAAGGCGTAGGAAGGCAAAACATCTCAGTAACGTTGGGTGTGGCTTTTTATACTCGTGCCACACCCAAATGGCTCTGACGCATTGCGCACCTTTTTTCTACGTGCGTAATTTCTCTTCTTTGCCGGTAATTGAGAACTGAGACGAGAGCGAAGCAAGCTCTTTCATCTCAGTAAACTAACTGGCAAAAACTACAAGTTGTCTCCAAAACCATGAGTGTTCAGATTTAGACATGGGGGCAATACTTTTAACAACGATTTGCTACGAAAGAGCAATCAGTACCAAACACTATTTGACTGACCATAGATGTAATCGAACATGGACAGTGCAATCAGTATTAGACACCATTCAAATGTAGAACACATATATTGTATAAATTACATAAAAACGCTGGTGTGCAGGATGTACGGGTCATGGGTGGGTTTCAAGTGGGACAAAATATTTTGAGAGGCATTACTTTTTAGGTCACATATCTACTATCATGACAGTACTCCGCCTTAAAATTCCCCCTAAAACCTGAGGGACTGGTTTTGGTTTCTCTGGGTATTTTAGATCGAATTGTTTTACCAAACGAGTAGCATTCTGCAAATTAGCAAGAGGCTCCCAGGAGCGCTCTTCTGGACCGTAGCCCTTCCAATGTACTCGATATAACAATTTTCCACGAATCCTTTTTGAATCCACAATTCTTTGAACTTCAATTTCTGGAACCCCATCAATTAGTCCTGCTGAGGCAATTTGCTTTAGTCTGGTCATGGGATTAAAAGGGTTAATCAAAGATACATGGAACACTGGGTGACATAGATATTTGCATTGTAAAGTTAACTTAACACTAACAGGATTTATTACTTTCTCTATGACAAATGGCCCAATGAAACGAGGACAACATTTTTTACTAGTCTTAATTTTAAGATGTTTTGTAGATAACCATACCTTGTCCCCGATTGAGTATTTGCGTTGTAGTGATCTGTGTGAATCTGAGATACTTTTTTGGGTTTCTTTTGCTTGTGCCAAATGATATTGAGCTTGTGTTTGGATATTACCTAACCTTTTAATATGTTCATCTGCTGAAGGAATCACAAAAGGAAACCTAATTGATCCAGGAATATTTTTAGGAGGAAAACCATAGGTACAAAAAAATGGAGATAGACTAGTAGAGGAGTTATCCATGTTATTGTAAGCAAACTCTAGAATCCATAAGATTTCTGACCATTCTAGTTCATCATCATTTAAAGCACATCGTAAGAACTGTTCTATGGTTTGAGTGGTTCTTTCTGTAAGACCATCAATTTGAGGGTGATAGCTAGAGGAAGTTCGAATATCCATATTGAAGGTTTTTCCTAAATGTTGCCAGAAATGGGAAATGAATTGGGGGCCTCTGTCTGAAATTAGCACCGAGGGAATTCCATGTAATCGAAATATTTCCTTAGAGAAGATTTGAGTTAATTCTTTAGCTGAAGGTATCTTTTTCAGTGGTCTAAAATGAGCCATTCGAGAAAAATGGTCAACGGTGCTAAAAATGGTGGTAAAACCATTAGAAGTTCTAGGGAGTTCCACTATAAAATCTAAAGAGACCGTATGCCAAGGCTGGGGTGGTATTGGAAGTGGGAGAAGAAAACCACTGGGTGCTTGATGTTGTTTTCTGTTCTGAATACAAATAACTCAGGTCTCAACATATTTCTGCACATCTAATAGCATAGTTGGCCACCAAAATGTCCTTTTAATTAAGTGGTAAGTTTTTGTTATACCTGGATGTGCTGATATCAAAGTATCATGATGTAATTGTATTACCTGAGTTTGTAGGAATGGTGTAGGTACAAAAATGTGTTCGTTCATGTACAACATTTCTTCTTTTAATTGTAATTAAGGATATTGTTTTAGCCAATCTTGTGTTGGTCTTTCTTGTACCTCTTTTTTTTACATTTTCTACAACGTCTGTATAAATTACTCCGATTTGAAAACAATGGTCAGATATTATGGGTTGAATAGTTTCTGGTAAAACGCTTTTTTCATCGGAAATTCCTATACGAGATAAGGCATCAGCTTTTAGATTCTCCTTTCCTGAGCCATAAGTTATTACAAAATTGTAATCATTAAAGAAGAGTGTCCAAGGCAACTGTCGTGGAGTATGAGCTTTTACTGATTGTACACTTTGCAGATTTCTATGATCTGTATAGATTGTTAGAGGATTTCTAACACCAAGCAAGTAATGGCCCCATTCTTCAAAAACTGCTTTATTGGCTAACAGCTCTCTATCAGCAATGGCATAATTTTGTTCAGTTGAGGTTAATTTTCTCGAATAGTATGCTAATGGATGCATTTGACCAGAATCTTTATGTCTTTGAGACAAAATTCCCCCTATGGCAAATTGGGAAGCATCAGATTCAACTATGAATTGAATGGAAGGATCAGGGTGCATTAAAATGGGGGATGAAGTAAATTGATCATTTAGATTTTGAATGGCTTCTTCAGCATCTTTTGACCATTCGAATTTTACGTTTTTTCGTAGTAACTTAGTTATTGGAGTTATTATTTGGGAAAAGTTACAAATAAATCGCCTCTAAAAGTTAGCAAATCCCAAAAAACTTTGAATCTGTTTCACTGTCGAGGGACTGGGCCAATTGAGGACTGCCTGGATCTTTTTTGGGTCCATTTAAATTCCTTTAGGACTTAGAAGAACATGTCCAAGGAATTCTATCTTTGTGGGATGAAAGGTACTTTTTCCAATTTAATAAATAGAGAATTGTCAAGAAGTTTTTGAAGAATCGCTCTTACTTGTTTTACATGTTCTGTAGTGTTTTTTTAATAAATGAGAATGTCGTCTATGTAAACCACACAACAAACATCCAGAAAATCTCTCAAGACCTCATTTATAAAAAATTGAAATGCAGCTAGAGCGTTGCAGAGTCCGAAGGGCATGACTTGGTATTCATATAAGCCAAATTTAGTGCGAAAAGCTGTTTTCCATTCATCGCCCTCTTGGACTCTTACCAGATGATATGCTCCACGCAGATCCAATTTGGTATAAATGGTAGCATCTTTTAATTGGTCTAACAAAGTCGGAATAAGTGGAAGTGGATATCTATTTTTGACAGTCACATTGTTTAAAGCGCGATAATCAATACACAGGCGCAATTCTACCCCTTTTTTCGAAATAAAAAACAGAGGGGAAGATACAGGGGATTTGGAATGTCGAATGAAACCATTGGCTAAGATATTCTCTCAGATGTTCATTTTCTTTTTCGGTGAGAGCATATATTCTGCTACAAGGCAAGGTAGCTCCAGGCATTAAATCAATTCGACAATCAGAATCTCTGTTTGGAGGTAGAGTGTTAGCTTTCTTTTTGTCGAATACATCAATGAGATCTGAATATTCCATTGGGACTCCTTCCAATATTAATACACTTTTAGAATATTGTGGGAAATCATAACCTTGAACTAATAGTTCTGAAACCTGATGCTGTAAACAAACAGAATGACAATATTCAGTGTTAAACAAGATTGTTTTCTTCACCCAATCAATCTTGGGGATTATGCTTCACAAGCCATGCGATTCCTAAAATAAGACGAAATTGTGGAGCATCTATGATATCAAATGTAATGTATTCTCTATGTGTGGAAAAACATGTCATATTGAGTGTTTCTGTGTGATATTGTATAAGTCCAGAAGATAATTCTTTTCCGTCAACTGCTCTGACTATTTCTGGGTGAGGTTTGGGTTCTGACTTTAAACCTAATTCTTGTAAAAAAATGTGTGTCAATGAAATTTCCTGTGGCACCTTAATCAATTAAAGCATCAACTGACCAGATTCTTCCTTCTCCTAAATGAGACTGCAATGAGACTTTTATACTCAGAAGTTGAAAAGTTACGTCTGGAGTTATAGAGGCCAAGCTAGATACTTCACTCGACAAACTGACCTCTTGTTTTGTCGAGCACATTAGTTTTCCGAATGCTGAATTAAACAGGCATCAGACGTCTTCCCTTTAGGTTTATTTGGACGTTTTGGACATTCTTTTACAAAATGTCCTGGTTTGCCACAGTAAAGACATTGATTTAACTTTCTTTTTTTTCTTTTCCATCTTTTGAGAGAGGTCCCTTAATAGTACCAATTTGCATTGATTCTCCCAGGTCTATTTTAGTCGTAGGTTCAGCTTTAAAACTAATCCTGTCTTTGAAAGAAAAAATACCTTACGATCTGTTTTCCCTTTTTTCACCCTTACGCTCTGATAAACGGTGATTTCATTTTACTACCAAATCTATGAACTCCTCAATGTCATCAGGAGGATCTAGAATTTGTGTAATCATATTTTTCAATTCGTCTCTCAGTCCTTTCTGACTTATAGAAGCCAATCGGCTTCTATAACTAACCTATTGAACTGAGAAATATAATGCAATACATCTGATGACCCTTGTTTCAAATGAAGTAATTTATGATCTGCAGACTGAACAAAAACATGTTTAGCAAATAGTTTTTTCATTGCATTCTTAAATCATCTGAAATCCTACAAAATTGGATCGTTCCTTAGCTTAGTTACATCAAAGCCCCTAAGATTTCTCAATCTACACCTGACCTTATAAAGCATTGTTTGGGAAGATTTAGCATGGGTCAAGAGACACTTTTTATGTGCAGCCTGATCAGAGAGAAAAGGGAGGGAAATGTGTAAGCCCTCTGTACTAGCCTATATTGCATTAAAATCAAGTATGTCTATAGAATCCTATCTCACAGTGGTCACGAATCCTCATCATCATTCTCTGTTAATGAGATTTAGGTTAAACTCATTGTATTGGCTGTCGGCCAAACCACTGGGTGGAACCAAGTTGTAAACGTTCGCATTGCAGTTGTGATTCCTTTTCAGAGCAGGACTCAATGGACCTCATAATGTTTTGTGAACATTATAGTTCCCTGAAACAACAGTATATTTTACCTTTACCGAGGAGAGATTTATTTGTGCATGGTAGCCCTGCTTTAACTTGTTTACCAATACTGTTGAATGAGTTTATATGTTTTAATGTGGGCAGTATTTTATTTATTGAATATTTTATCATTGTTGTTTGTCTGTGTCCATCAACTGTTCTTTTTGCATTTGTCACCCCGAGTGGGACGGGTATACTCAGACGTGAGTCCCGTGCTCTCCATGCCACTGGAATCAAGCTATCCAGGCTGATGAGGGCTGAAAGCCCAAAACCGATCCTTGGATGCTTGTTTCCAGTCCAGGGAGGACCTGGCTTGGCAGTTCGGGCTGGACTGTTTACATGGGGCACAGGGTCAAGACTGATTTGCATATGACTGGGTTCAAACTGGAATGGCATGGTGAGCAACAAAAACAATGGATTTAGGCCCAGATCTCTGTACTGGGGTAAATGTATGACATTGTTCTGCATTCTGTCCATCAACTGTTCTTTTTGCATTTGTCATCCCGAGTGGGACGGGTATGCTCAGACGTGACTCCCGTGCTCTCCATGTCACTGGAATCAAGCTATCCAGGCTGATGAGGGCTGATAGCCCAAAACCAGTCCTTGGATGCTTGTTTCCAGTCGAGGGCGGACCTGGCTTGGCAGTTCGGGCTGGACTGTTCCCATGGGGCACAGGGTCAAGACTGATTTGCATATGGCTGGGTTCAAACTGGAATGGCATGGTGAACAAAGAAACAATGGATATAGGCCCAGATCTCTGTACTGGGGTGAATGTATGACATTGTTCTGCATTCTGTCCATCAACTGTTCTTTTTGCATTTATCTGTGTACATGTCTTGTTTAAATATGTTATGTTGTGCAATTGTTATGGATTATTGCTTTTAGCTTCTGATTGCCTGAATCTTTCATGGTTTTAAGTAACTGAAAAAGAATATTTGACTGACTGACTGAACAGAAAAATGGCCCTCCTTTCACAGAACTACATAAGATACAAGAGAGGAAAGGGAGTTGGCAGGGATCATAAGAGGGCACAAACACAGCATGCCATGAAGTTCTTCAAGCCTAATCTTCTTTCCCTACCAGTGAAAAGATATAGGGGCCAGAAGGCTGCAAACAAAGGAATAGGAAAGCATGAGGAAGATCATGATGCCACACCACATATGTGCTAATTGGGGTGTTCCAGAGAGGAGGGAGAAGTGAGGTGAAACGTGTTACTAGTCCTTACTCCATATTTTATGCATAACCTGAACTTAATAACGAATTATACTAAGTCACATATCATGTCTTGTGGCCCGGGCAAACCAAGGTTAAACAAAATCAGTATCAATGGGCACAATTTGACAAGTGTTGATTACTGTTGTTGCCTAGGGTTAACCTTTAGTTCATCAGGATTGTGGAATCCCCATTTTGTTCAGGCCACGCTAAACCAAATAAAATCGCCAGCACAGTTTGCAATCTTATTAGACCAGGCATACCAGGCACTGTTCCCTCCACTGAAGATATATACTGCGCAATGTATTAGCACAGCCACCTATGGTGCAGGAGTATGGGGTTTTACTAAATGTCCTTTGCAGGCTGAGGAAAACTGCCTCTTGCAACAGTTTCTGAGCTTACCGCCTTCCACTTCTAGTCTCATTACCCACTTTGAGTTGAACCAGGGTTTTATAGAAGACAAGGTTTAGCTAGCGCCACTTTCATTATGGGTCAGTATGTGGTCGAACTGAGCAGGTTAGCTTTGTAAGGATATTATATCAGATTGCCTGATGTCGGATAAGGCCTATTTCATACCATGGCTTAGTTACACACGGGACACTTTTGTATCCCTCTGTATATCCTCTTGGTTTACTGATCCTAGTTGTATCCTCAAAAATGCCAAAAAGGCAGTGAATATATTATTTAAAGACTACTGGGCAAACATTAAACTGAAAAAGGAGTTATCTAAATCCTCGGTGTTGCACTATTGTAGTCTCCTACATACAGATGAATCCCCCTTATATTTTTTTCTGGTCTAGAGGGGAGCGGTCTCTTCTCTTTCGCTTCAGATCATGGTCAATTCATTGGTCCTTATTCTTCAAAAAATGTCAATACCCAGAGGGAAATATAGTTTGCACTTATCCCTGTGACAATAATTCTGCACAATTACCATTACTATGTTTTTCTGCAATTTGCACAGCCTAGCACAAAAGCACCTTTTAACACCTTTGTTACGGAGGCTAGGTTTTCCACAGCAGCCATTAGGGCTAGAAAGACCATGATAGGGTAATTCTCTAAAATTATGGTTTAATACATGAAGCTTGGCTGAGAAGTTTTGGCTTAATCTAGGGGGATAGTGGGAGCACATAGCGGTCCTGATAAAGGGTTTTTTGTTCTTTCACCTTCCCCATTATTTTTTTTAAATCTCAGCCATTCTCTGTATGGGTGTAATGGTGTTTTTAAAATTTGATTACGACTCGTACTTTTGGAATTTTAAGGCTGTTTATGTACATATATCTTTTTACCAGTTTCTAATGTAAGATCATTTTTTAAATTGTGTGTGTGAATTTGGCTATGTGCAATATTTCTATGTACTTTTATTTCAGTTCAGACCGAATAAAGTTATACTGATTGATTGAATGAAACGTGCTATTAATGTGGGGCAAATAGATGTTTACTTCAACTAAATCTGAAAAAGTGATTAATTTTTGCTAGTCTATGGTTGAGATAGTGAAAGGGGCTTTTTAGATTGCTCTTTTGAGGTGACTATAATATTCAGGCTACAAGGAGGAGCATTGCACCACTACTACTGGTCTGTTAGGGCATGTTGGAACCCTGCATCAGGCTGGAAACCACTTTGCTATTGAACCTTCCACCTCTGATGTTAACTGTATGGGATGATAATGTTAAGGTCATACGTGAGGCGGCGAAGCACATTGTTACAGATCGCATTCTTGTTGTACTTAACTTTTTACTCTTTCCTTCTATTTCCTTCTCTTTTTATTACAGAGGGTTTCTCTATAATGCCACTCTAGGCTTCTGCCCTGAAGCCACGTTCAGGTGATGACAGGAGGCTGCCATTCTGGGTTCATCTGGAGCTTTGGTAAAAGTGGGTGAGATGAATTCCTCCCAAAGAAACCTATCGTTAGAAGAGATTATTCCAAGAAAAACTTAGCTGTGCTCTTACTTCAAGAAACTCACTTTTCTGGAAGCAGGAAATTTAACCTTAAGGGAAGAGGAGCAGACATGTATTTCTAGCATTTGCTATAACAAAACAGTGTGGTGCTGGAATCTTCCTCGATCCAGATACCCATTTAAAGTAATAGCTAAATAAAGAGGAGGAGAGGGACAATACATTGTTGTGAAAGGCCTATCGAGGAGTAGGATTGTAATAGTGGCAAATGTGTAATGTTGAAAGTAACTTCAAGTAGATTTTGGGCACAATCTGTGGAATAGGCTTGAAGAATTACTGGAAGAGATTCAGGAATGGGAAAGCCTAGAGGGTTTATAATGTGGTACGTTCCCTGCAGATAGATAGGTTAAGTAAAAGGGGGACAGGTAACGATAAGTCCAAAATAAATTAGTATCTGGTTTTAAAAAGATTAATCAACACGGGCATCTGGTAGATGTATATAGGGAATGCCATCTAGAAGAAATGCTCCTTATCATCTACTCTGACGTCCATGATTCATACAGACTTGTGCATGTGATTTGCACAGACAAAATATAATTACCTTTGCATGCATCATGATGCCATTATCCATGCGATTTCCACCTTGGTCAAGATGTAGGAAGGGTACAGGTTAGATATGTAATGATACAATGCTTTAGGACAGAGTCATGAAAGAGAACTGTGAGATGCTGTGGAATTAACCTGGCTGGTAACTGGTACGTGGGCATATACCCATGCTTTCAGTGACCTACTTATAAGTGATTCTGGTATCCCGATTGTTGTTGGTCCATCTGAGATACTATTTGTTTTCCTAAAGGGGTGCACCAAGCATGTCCTCATAGTTGACATGGGGCTACAGTCCATGTTCTAGATTTTTAACATAAAGAGGTGGTGGTAACATAACGATTTTTGTGAACTTACAGAAGAGAAGACTATTGTCTCCATTTCAGGGAGTGAAGCCTATAGCCCTACTCGTTTACAGTTCCAGTTTTGATGGGCCACCCACACCCTTGTGCTGACATACCATGTGTCTGTCGAGTGCCTATATATAAAGTTGGTAGCAGAACACAGTGTTGTTGTGAGAGTTTGATTGCTGGGAACAGTTGGTGTTATTAAGAATGGAGACAGGAGATACTATTGTAATTTATATGAGGAACATTTAGCAGTGAATTGCTGTTAGAATTCGGGTGTCTGGTTGGCAGAGATATGTACTATGTCCATGCAGGAACCACAATTCTAGTAAGGGTAAGTCACAGACACACCCTGAATTACCCTGTTCTCACACCCTGGAAGTTTGGCACAGAGCAGTCAGACTTAACTTAAAAGGCACTGTGTAAAGTATTTGTGCAACACTTCCAACAGTTAAACTGTGAAAACTGTTTTACACAATAAAATACACAATATAGAAAATAATTTAAGGAACAAAACAAGACCTAAGCGACAGAAATCCAATCAGTAGAACCTGAGTTATGAATTCTTGAAGAATAAACTGAAATATAGTGCTTAAAGCATAAAACGTCAAGCTGTGATATCTGGTTGCGCTAGACAGGGTCAAATCCAAAGTTTAAGGCTGACCACGATGGAGCACTGGGCGGATACAGGGACCAGTTTTTGCCCACTGAAAAGAACCTTGGTCGCTTCGTCTTTGAAGGCAAGATGTGGAGTGCAGGCAAGGTGATGCATCGACAACTGTCTACACAGGTAAGGCAATGCGTCAGTTCCGAGCCATTCAACAATGTCAATGCATCCGCTGTGGGGTCAATACACTGCACAGCACCAGTAATGCTTTGTAGTTGATTCTCGCAGCAATAGCGATGGGCCCACAGTGGTGGAGAAGCACCAGTACCGAGCCTTGCTTTAACAGCAATGAGTGGATTCTGGTGGAGCAGCACTGTATATCCACATCCAAAAGTCCAGGACTGGGTTGGCGCCACGTGGAAGGGCAGACTCACAGATGGCAAAGTCCAGGTATTGTAGCAGGATGGTTGGAATTCTTTTGGATCCCTGAGACTTCAAACAGGAGGCAAGCCAGCAAGCCCTTGCTGTCACTCGGGGTTCTAGAGATGTAGGGCTAATCCTTCTCCGTCAGGCCAGAAGGGCAGCAGGCAGCAGGTCAGCAAAGCAAAAAAACTGTTTTTCCATAGCAGCACTCCAGGACGGTGGCAGCCCTTCAGCAGCACAGCAGTCTATCTTCATGGCAGAGTCTTCATAGGTCCAGAAGTATACTGAAGGGGTAGGGTCTGAGATCCAGTGTTTATACCCAGTGGTGCCTTTGAAGTGGGGGAGACTTCAAAGAAAAGTCTTTGAAGTGCACAGAGGTTCTCCTTTAATGCCCCGACTCACTGCAGACAGGTTTGCAGCCCTTTTTGTGGGGACAGGACACAGCCTATTCTGGTGAAAGTGTGAGGCGGTTCTCAGCCCATTGCTCACAGGATGGCCCATTAAGTCACACCTAAGCTATCATTGTCAATGGCTGTCTAGTGGGAATGCAGAAAGCCCAGGTGACATCCTCCCCCAGACATGTATTAAAGACTGGCTGCAGGTACACAGGGCTCAGAGCAGGAAATACTAATTTCAAACAAAACACAACTTATGCATTAATCCAGTGTGCTTTAGTACTAACCACATTCTTATTTAGAAAAAGTTTGTCACAATCGTTTCCCAATTTCCAAACAATCGTATCTTTGCAAGTACAGACAAATGAAGTAAATAAAAATCAATATACAATGGATGAGAGGCCAATAGCCCACTATTGTGGATTGGCATACGGATTTAGCCTATTGTTCCACACACTCTGATAACTATAATGCTCTGGTGCCGGTAAAATGTGCACCTAAGGATATATGGGGGACTTATAGACAATGCTTGTTAAATAAGGCAGTGGAAGAGGACACTCAGGAAGAATTGGACTGCACCGGGTGGGGTGAGGGAATACGTTCAGATATGATGACAATGTTATACTTCACGATGGGTAGGGGAGCTGTTCTCCTACTTGATTATGGCTGGGCCTCTGTGTGTTTGTTTTTTTGCAGCTTCTGGGAAATGAACTCCTTAATACTAAGCAGTGCAGCCATGTTTTCCGCTTGATGTGTTTACCAGCTATGCAATGTACCGGTCTTGTATTCCTTTACCTTCAAGATATGTGACCTGTAAATCTGAATAATCTGTGATAAGTGATGTGACCTTTGGTTTTGTTGAAGTATTTAATTTGTTTCTGAAAAACAAGATCAATATACACAAATCACAGGACATAAATCAAAGACAAACTGAAGATCCATAACTTCTTCATGTACCTGGGTTATACATGATAAATCAAAATATACCCTCTAAGCATTCAATGTAAACCCCTAATTGGAACATGAGGCTCAAAGGACATTTGTTGTATGGTTTCTCTTCCACACGTACAGCCCAATTGCGGTCCATTCTTGGTTAATAAATTCCAAAGTTCTAGGGCCAAATTATATTGCTCTATGCGGAAAAGGTTCTGCTTATTTTTCCTCCAAAAACTGCCAATGCGGTATACAATCATTTCTGTGAGGTCATCATCAGGTCATCAACAGGGCACAATATCACTCATTAGGTCTGGATGCTAAAAGAAAATCAGAAGTCAATATTTTTTAAATACATGATCTAGTTGCATTAAGGGTGGACACACCATTGTAGTGCTCCATATTGCCCATTAAAGTGATGTGATACCATGTGATGAAACTGACTTTAAAATATTAAACAAAGAGTAAATCCTATCCACGAAACATATTGTTCATTCTTTATGAATTATTTTGTGAACTTGCATGTAAAAAACTCTATTGAAATAGAAAAAGTTACGTTTAAGGCAAATATATACCAACTCTTAGATAAACCTGGTTGGGACACTATGTGGCCCCGGTCGTGTTCCCAAATAATGTGCTATGGCTTCAAAGCCAAGATCTTGGAGAGTAGTTGTAATGTCAAGAGTCTACTTCAGGATAAAATTTCATATGGTCTATTGATTGGTCACATCAGTGGTATCCTTTAGGTAGCTTGGTATGTCTGGAATCAGAGGCTTAAGAAAAACATCAACATATTACCCCATGGTTCTAAAATGGAATTCAATCCGGAAATGATAGGTCGACCAGGAAGGTTCTGTGGATCTTTGTGGATCTTTGGGAGTATTTATATCACTGGTGTCCTCTGATTTTTGTTTATCAGAAACAACTTTTTTTTCTGCGAGCCATGTGCCGTCAAGTCCTTTATCAATAGATCTACCGATTCAGCCCTTAGAGCTGGTTCAGGGTCACCCTTTAGTTTACTATATGTGCCATAATTCTGCAGTTGCTGGGAGATCTCTCTTTCATAATTTTTAAAGGAAACCCTATTTGCTCCCAGCAGTGTCATGAATGTTGATAAGTGCTTCTTTATTTTTTTTTAATAGAGTATTCCTACAAATCATTTCCTTTTTGATTCCATCTGTGATAATGAGTGATAGCATGACGCCTCACCGCCCCATAGATAATTTCATCGGTGTTTGTATTTTTGCAACTCTTGAATATTCAACTTGGATACCGAGAGCATTGCTCTGCACCGATTCAATTGCAGATATATTTCCCAAATATCCATTGCTTTAAACCGGAAGTCTAAGTCCGGAAACATTTCATCACCGGCATGTACCTTAGTGGCGTATCGAGTAACGCCAAGAGTAATGGTCTCCACATTTGGTGTGGGACTCAATATTGATTCCCACCCAGATTTCAGAATGGGGATTGCATAGTGAAAGGATGGGCAAAAGACTTGGATGGAATCTAGAGGGGATGGCAGCTATTTGTAAGTGCCTGATATAGAGATGTGTAACGAACTTGCGTAGTGATGCTCATAAGGTATATTTATGGAATCACTATAGCGTGATTTTTATTGCCAGACAACTTAAACTGATGCTACTGCCTCCAGTTCTTGGCCACCCACTTGTGTCATTCGGCGGCTTTACACATGCCCCCATGATTCATTCCTTGATTCCCAACATTCAGATTTGATGAGCCCCTCTACAGTAGCTTGAATCACTTTTCGTTTTAAGCACTGGGATGTGAATGGGGTCAGAAACAACAAGTGGTCACGCTTTTGAGAGAATTATTTTTTTCTAAATTCACAAAATAATTCAAAAAGAATGAACAAGTTTTGAATATAGCATTTTCTCTATGTTTAATATTTTAAAGTCTGTTTCATGAAATGGTGCAAGGTATCACATCCTTTAATGGGCAAAATGGAGCACTATAATGGTGTGCCCACCCTAGATGCAACTGGACCATATATTGAAATATATATGTAATTCTGTTTTTCTTTTAGTATCCAGACCTAATGAGTGCCCTGATAATGACCTCCTCGAAATGATTATATTTCTCATGGTTATTTGAGGTCGAAATGGGTTGGCATTTCTTTAGGAAAAATAAGGAGAACTATTTCTGCATACAACAATATCATTTTGGAATAAAATTGGTCTGTACATGCGGAAGATAAAATTGTTTGAAAATTTGGAAACATGTTTGTGAATAAATGTTTCTACATAAGAATGTGATTATTACTAAAACACACTAGATTAATGTGTAAGTTGTGTTTTGTTTGAAATTAGTATTGATTTATGGCCAGGTGGGGTCCTGTGTAGACTTTTGGCTGTGTTTCATTGATCCCTCCTCACATGGTAGTCCTTATTGGATCATTAGTGAGTGTTGAACTTTCTAAAAGTGGCATTTTCAAAATTGCAATGATAAATTTGATTTTACCATGAAAGAGGATTTGTCATTAAAATGCCATAGGTACTAAACATGACAGATCTATCTCCTTCTAATTGGAAATTACAGTGCATTATATGTAATAAGGAATCCCCAGTGTTAACCTACGGGAGTGGTAGACCTTACAGTTGTAAAAAACAAATTTGTAAAACTTAAAAGTACATGTCCTACCTTTGTAATGAATAGCACCCTACCCTATGGGCTACCTAGGGTCTACCTTAGGGGTGTGTAATCCTTTCTCTTTCCTAGGTTATAATAAGAGGCCACAAGGTTGTTTTATTGGCTTAGATACCATATAGGGGGTAGCCCTTTCCCTTTTCCTTGCAAGCCCAGAGTTACAAATCTCCTCACTGGTCCTTCCAGTGGAAAGCAAAATAAATGCACATAAGTTTCCTGTTCTCTTTCTTCTAGACACCTCCACCATGTTCGTTTTGCATTAGCCCCCTTACTCTGGGATAAAATGACCAGTGCTCCATCAGGGACCCACACACAGGGGAATTCATTCAATGAGCTCAAATAATAAGTGAACAGGCACTTAAAGGATTACCCTTGACAGCATAGCCGCCACCAACTTACAACAAGAGTGAAACTAAAGACTCATACCTCTGACCGCGCTTGTGAGTGTTCTGCGGTTTCCCTTTCTGTTACACTACCCGCCAGCTTTCCCCATGCCTTAACCCAATCACGCCCTTGCATTAGCCAAGCTCCTCCTAGTGGTGGCTGGGACAGTTGGCCCGTCCGCTGGGTTCTTCCTCATCTCGCGGCCTCTCCGTGTATTGTGGCATGTTCCCTCACGGCTTATTGGTCAGTTGAGTTCCTGTCTGCTTTGTCCCGAAGCTGTGGCTGCTGTCACAGTTCCATGCCGCAGGGGAAACCACCGCCCGGTTGGCGTCCTCTCACAGTCCGTGTACCCGTGACTCCGCCTTTTCTTCTGACACATGGTGCAGGTATCCGTGCATCCCTTTGTAGGGGTTCTGACTCCTGGACCAGAAGTCAAGTCCCGCCTCCTCAGTATCAGCCTAGCATAGGTGTCAGCCTGTGGATAAAATGCTTCCCTTAATCGTACTGAAGGTAAATGGTCCTCCTGAGCACAGGGTGACTTATATATCAGGGGAGTTTACGGCTTGGCAAGGGGTTTTATATGCCAAGTCGACGTGGCAGTGTAAACTACACACACAGGCTCTACAGTGGCAGGCCAGAGATGTGTTTAAATGGCTACTTAAGTGGGCAGCGCAATCAGTGCTGGAGGCCTACTAGTAGCATTTAATTTACAGGCACTGGGTGCATGTAGTGCACTTTACTAGGGACTTATAAGTAAATTAAATACTCCAATCATGGATAAGCCAATGTCATCGCGTTTTAGGGCATGAGCACAACCACTTTTACACTAACGAGTAGTGGTAAAGTACACAGAGTCCTAAAGTCAACAAAACTGATCCTGAAAAAAGGAGAGAAGGAAGGTAAAATGTCCGGGGGTGACCCTGCAGAAAGGGCCATGTCCAACAATAGCTGATTAGCTTTTCCTGAGCACTGCCATTTGGTGAATGGTAGGAGTGGGGAGGGGATGGATCAGGAGATTATGTTGTTAAAGGTGGGATAATTTCTAGCAAGGACCTGTGGTGTGGTCTTTCCCTGATTGCTACTTCAGGAAGGTTGATGACTACCAGGTGCAGAGTTTTCACACTTCATTGTAACCATGCCTTGGAAATTCCTGTCTTGAGCCAGCATTGGTACTTACTGCTGTGAGAGCCATAATTTTGCACAAAAGTTGTGCCTGAACTGGAGCCAGAAAATGACATTTGAAAGATAACCACCTCAAACCATTTTCAGAACGTAGACCGTAGATCAACATCCATTGTCTGGAAAAGTATAAAGGGGAACTCTAACCATCCTACTTTGTTCCAGTTCCAAGTTCTTCTTGAGTAAGAAAGGGAATGGTTTGCAGATTATTTGAAGGGCTGCTGTGATCAAGCACTGGTGTCGCCATTACAACCTGTTGCCTAAAAGGTTAAGGTACATCACCTGAGCTCTGTGCACTTTGCTGTAGAGGCTGTGGGTCTGCCCAGTTTCTAGACTCCTACCAGCCTGCTTATCTAGGTAAGGAAAATGCCTGGTGATGTAGGAGGAGGCACTGTCCTGGTGGAGAAATCCAGCTGTGTTCCCAGAAAAAGCTAACTAGTGCTTCTGAGATAGCCGGCACCGAACCCATCTGAGCTCGATCACCCGGTCTCCCTAGGTGGCTCATTTTGTAAACTGCTTGAAGCAATATCATCCAAACAATTTCAATCTACTATTCAGCTTCTCTGGTGTAATCTAAAGGTCCTGTCTACTGATGATAACAAAACTGCAAGCCTGATGTCACCTCCACTGTAGCCAGAAGAATCCCAGACAGCCAGCCTGGAGGTTGCAACTCCCAAAGAAGGACAACCATTGATGCAAGCCTGCCATGTCATATCTGCAGTGACGTGGCCTAAGAGGTGTGGGTGCCACGACCCAGCTTCTGCTGTCAGATACATTACCATGTGACCGCAAAGGGTCCATAACAACCATCACAATGCAGAGCCGGCCTCAGCATAGTCAGATAAAACACAAGGATGTATTTTAGACACTGTGTCTTGTACTAGAACTGCATGTTGAAAGGAGGCCAGCATGACACTGCAAAATCTGTAGCAAGATAAAAACTGACTGACCTAGGGTTCCCACATAAACCTGGTGTTCTACTCACACCTGAGCCTACTGTAACCCTATGTTCCGCTGCATCATCAGTTCCTCATTGATGGGTAGGAGCTACAGCTGTGGCAGTAGGCCGCTGTAGGAGGATAGGAACTGCCTCTCCTGAAGTAGGACTTTCAGGTGCGTACTAGAGCTACAAAATATTGTTTTTAGCCCATAGTATTGGACAACCCTGTAAGTGTGGTCTATTACTGTGTGTACTTTGTCTTGTTGTACTATTAAAGTACTTTTCTTTTTCTAAAGACAAGCACTGGTCTGGTTAGAATTAAGCTGACTGTTGAGTACTAAGCAAAAAGGTACCGATTATGACCTTAGCAGAGTGGAATTCACTTGTAGAATTCCCTTGCACTAAATTATGAGAGGGCCATTATTCCAGCACCTGGGTGCACTGTGTACAGAGACAATTGATCCTATTTTACCAGTGGGAGAAAAACGACCTGTAAATATTGCCATGGGAAAGGGCTGAGTTCCAGGCCAAGGCTATAGCCAATTTCCTGGACTGCACCTGACTCTCAGACTAGGCATGCCCCCCCCTCCAGTCAACTTTGTCTCTTTGCTTTCCCTTCCCTGTATGTTTCCCCACCCCCTCCCCCCACAGCTGTACACCATCCCCATCCTTCCCCAATTTGAAAGGTTAAAAACTGTGATTCCCGCCACCTAAAATATACACACACATGTACCCCTAACTCCCAATTGAGGCATTAGAAGGGAAGGACTTTCATTTGAAGGAAGAAAATGTCACGGGGCCTCTACTCAGAAACTCTTCCCAGGTGGACATGCATGGGGGGGTGTCTGGACAATGCCTCTGAGGCTGTTGAGGCAGCAGGCGCAGGAAAGACTGATCAACCACAGTCCTTCACTATTTGCTACACTTTCTCTCTTTCTAACATTTTCTTTCCTTCCTGTTAACTGACCTTCCTTATTGGTCTGCTATGCAAATTCTCATTGTCTTGCATTTTAGCACTGAATCGCCTGTGCTATTCTTGAATGAGGTGTATTGGATCAAACCAAATATACCTTGTGACTAGCAAGATTCTCTGGACACTTCATGGTCAATAACATAGACATATTTGGAAGGTCAGGATGAAAGGTAGGGAAATGTTATGAATCTTTGTCAGTGTCATCAAGATGTATGAAAAGGGAGCCAGAGATGGAAAATAAACAGATTTAATGATTTAAGTGTTCATCTAGTTTTAAAAAAACTGAGAATCGATTAAAAAATGCAATAATACCTACAAAAAAGGCTGCCACTTTGGCACGCCGGCCCCAAGCCGCCTGGTTTACACATGAATTGAAGGCAGAAAAAAGCATTTGTAAAGCATTTGAACGGACTTGGCGCCAATCTAAAGCAATTTCAGACAGGGACAGCTTCAAAGAGAGACAGAGGATATATCACAAGAATCTTAGAAACACTCGGAAGAAATATATCGCCTCTCAATTGGAGCAAGCTGACAACACTTCTAAAACACTTTTCCAGATCCTCAATTCCTTAGTTAACCCTAAAGCCTGCAATCGTGAAGACGAGCTGTTGAAACTACTTTGTGAGAACATCGCCATCTTCCTAACTCAAAAGATTGAAGATATTTATGCCAAATTTTCCCCTTGTGGTCCCTGAGAGCCTGATATAGTTACCCCTCTACCGAGTTCCCTGACGCGTGCCCAGTTCTCCCTAAAATCGTTTCCTTTCCTTACTTCAAGAGAAACCGAAACCCTGATTAAATCTGCCAAGTCAGGGTCCCCCAAAGACCTTATTCCGGCAACAATTGCTAAAACTATTGCGTCTGAATTGGCCGGACCCCTGGGGGTAGTTTTTAACAGCTCAATTGGTGAGGGCAAACTTCCAAAGCAATGGAAAGATGCACAAGTTATGCCTATTAGGAAGAACCCAAAATTACCACCGGACGTGATCACAAACTACCTTCCTATCTCTCTGCTCCCGCTCTATAGTAAACTTATGGGGAAACATATTAACAAGCATCTTTCCTCCTTCGTGGAGATCTCCAACTGCCTGGACAATTCCCAGTCAGGATTTCGACCTAGGTACAGTACGGAAACTGCCCTGGTCAAGGTTCTAAATGACATTAGATTGCAAGCGGACGGGGTCGAGCAGTGCCCATAGGAATCAATGGGCATTACCGAATCGGTATTTACAGAATCGGTAAATACAGAATCTTAACGATTTGGTATTTACAGATTCTGTAATACCTACATCCCCCCTCTATTTTACCACTTCTTAAATACCGAATCGGTAAAATTCGGTATTTAAGAAGTGGTAAAATAAAATTACCTACATCTAGCCCCTGGTGGCTCTTTTTTTTAACAATGGTGGGGGAACTGGTAATGTTTGATGTTGTAAACAATAAGTTGTTATCTGCGATGTTACGTAGTTGGTTGTAGGCTCTATAATGCAGTGCTTAATTTGTGAAAGAATAAGTGCCAGCCATGTTTTTTCACTAATGCTGCTGAGTATAAGGGTTGCCAAATGCCAAGACTGTCTAGTCTTCATTGACACCCCACCACATCATCAACACACATGTCCCTTTATCTCACCCTTGCAGGTTCCTTTTCATCCCTGCTTTCTTTCTTTGTAACTGTTTCGCCATTTTTCTCTCCCCTCTCCTTTGACGTTTTTCTGCTTTTCTCTGTCTTATTCTAACTTATAATGAGAAATAAGTATCAATCCCCAAGAATGAATAACAGTGAACCCCGACGGCAACCGCTGGCTTACATTAAACACTGCTATAATGTCCTGTAGCGATAAACCAATTCGGCCATTGCAGGCTTTGTATAGGTTGGTGCGTTGAGATGCAAATGGAAAAATTCAATACAGAGCAACATGCCATTTTTTTAAAAAACAGCTAAGATATCTGGAGGCTCAATACTTTTCAGATTCCATAGGTCTCTATGTTGCACACTGATCAAATCATAGAGGACACTCAATAGCTTGCGAGAATATCCAACTCAATTGAAAATAAAAAATGAGGGGCCTGATTATGACCTAGGCGCAGCATCGCTGGCTCAACGCTGGTGTCGCTGCGCCAAAGCTGCGAAAGGACTGCCGACGGTATTACGAGTTGCACATTTGCAAATGGCAGTCCTTTGGCCATTCCCATGGCGGTGCCTTGAAAACAGGCACTGCAATGGGAACGGCCAAAAAGTTCAAGCATGGCATGGACGGTCACGTCCATGCTGTACTGGAACTGGGGGGAATACAGACAGAGGGGCACATGTTGTGACCCCTGAATGTATACCCATGGCATTGGGAACATGGGGGCCCCATAGGGCCTCCTTTGATCTTGAACCGCCAGCTTTTTCATTGTGGGGCTCTGCCATGAAAATGCTGACGGTGCAATAACTCAAAGTATGCTGAGCGGGACTCTGCCTGTCCCTGCTCAGCATAATGCGTTGTGGCGTTTCTGCTCCCTGTTCCCTGGCGCTGAAGGACGTCCACCACCGATACAACTTTGGAAGTTGTAAAAGGAAAAATGTAGCCCACCACTGCAATTCTGACTTGTAATCAGGCCCTATGGGTTTTGAAACATTATCAAGGTTACATGGAGACTGAATGGCTGCTAGCAGTTGCAGATTTCTTGGTATCTTCACTGGCACTAAACAGAATTGACTTCAGTACTGTTTGGGAAATGTTGAACATGTGAATACTGGTCTGCATATTCATGTCTCAATGCAAAGGTTACTGTCTCCTCTGAAAGTACTTGTTAAGGTTTTTGGCATAAAGGTATTACTGGTAATTATCTATGGGCACATGCATTTGTCTTTTATACTTCTTTACTACTTTGTTCTAAGAGGAAACACTGTAAACCCAAATTACTTAAATTGCGGTCATGATTTATTGTTTCCTCTAGTGTATGCCCCAAGAATACAATTTACTAGTAAATAACAGGAAGATATATATAAAAACAATAGTAGTTTTCTCTAATTGTATTAATTCATGCAGACCATTTTTGGGATGTGAACTATGGTCTGAACTTAAACCTTATCACAGCTAAGTACATTTTGATTAAGATCACCTGTAAAGCATTATCCACCCATGCATATAACAGAGATAACTTTTGCTGTTCAAATACATAATTGCATTTAATTTTTAAAATAGAAAAACTGGGCAACCTGTTTTTTAAATCATATTTAAGTTGTTTAAATATTCAGTAAACGACTGACGACTCAGTGGAGAACCAGAGAATCAAGCAGCCGAAACTTGGGAAAAGCCTAACATGTGAACTGGTTCATAGTGAAATACGCCCAGTATTTACTGCTCCATAACGTCAAGGGAGTACCCGGGGCTGGAGGGGAGGCGGTAAAAACACTGGAAGAACACGCTAATGAGTGGCTGGAATGGCAAGCTGTTGACTGTGTGCCTTTCACCATTGGGGGCCGGGATGCTGCACTGAACATTCAAATACTGTCTCCTTCCCCTTCTCTTACAGGGGACATATGGTCTGGGAACAGAAAGCTAACTTCCCTACCCAGTGGAAATAACAGCCCACAGAAGAGTGGATACCCCTCCTTCAATACTTGTGGGGAGGAACTGATTGAGGCAAACACACCATGGCGAGGAACAGGAGTATACACGCCATTAACTGTTGCAGTGACTGTATATCCACTGCCAATACCCCCTCCCACGACAAAGTGCCATAGGGAGAAATGCATAGCCATTAACTACATCACCTAGTCTGCCATGATGAGGCCTAAATTAAATAAGACCACGGCCCCTAGGGTAAGGGCAGAAGAGTTGACCATCCTCCCTGAAGAGGAAGACACTGGTGAGAGAATATTGGCGGCTACGCTAACTGATCACTCCAGAAGGGTCGAAGAGCTACTCACTGCAATCATTGACATTAAATATACTCTGGAACCAAAACTAGATGTGATTCGAATAGATGTGGGCATTCTTAGGGAGGATCATAAGAAACTAAAAAAATGAGTTAGAGAAGCGGAATCAACTCTGGCCATACATCCACCCACAGCAAAGGAATAGGACCGAAGGCTGAAAGATAGACTCAAAGATCAGGAAGGTTGATCCCCACATAACAATGTACGGACAGTGGGCCTTGCAGAATGATTAGAAGGGGTCAACATGGAACTATTCTTGAAAGAGTGGTTTGTTGACCCCATACTGCAAGGCAAATAATCAACTTTTTTTCAGTAGAAAGAGCGCATAGAGTGTCTGGAGGACCACCACACCCCGGTGCCACACCATGCACGGTGGTGGCACGCCTCTTCAATTACAAAGAAAGAGACAATATCCTCCAAGTAACGAGGGCAAAAGGGGCATGGATGGTGGAGAATATACCAGTGCATATTTACCCAGACTATACCCTGGAAGTTCAAAAGTGCAGTTCTTCTTTCCATGTAATAAGAAAATCGCTCAGGGACCATGGTATAAAATATGCAATGCAATTCCCTGCTACCTTACAAGCCCAATATGACGGCACCACACTATTTTGGTCAACCCCGGAAGCAGCTTGGTACTGGCTAGAACAAAGGGGTCTGACCCCTGTGTGGGGGGGGACTGGCTCTGCTCCACCGTGGCAGACACAAGGGCCCCAACACGGAACAAGTGGCAGATGAGAGAGCCAAGGTGGTCAAAGTGGTGGAACAACGTGTAATGGTCTTGTCTCCCACAGGCTCAGGATCAGAAGCACAGAACGATGATACCTCAATGATAGCTGACACCTAGCTTGCCATAGCACTGTGGAAAGGTCCAGCGGTCACACCTCAACCTGCGGATAAACTGATGTGATATAGCTCCGAACATGTTTGGAGGGGGGTTGGGTGGTAGGGCAGTTAAGATTAAATAGTGGCAAGAAAATGGTACCAAAATATACTCCTATTCTAAGAGCTGGGAACTATACCTTACAACAAGGGCTGATGGCAGTCACAAAGTTGAACCCGCTCGCATCTATAAAGACAATTTGTAGCTGATTTACTATTATATTTTTCATTTTAGTTATTATTGCATTACAGTGCTAATGGCCTGCCACCCGTTGGTGAACTGGCCAGGGAGTGGGAGTTGGGGCTTACTGTTGAGTTGTTTGTTCAACTTGCAATGGTTGACTCTACGCGCACGAAGGGGGAGAAGGTATACACCCTTCACATGGGAGGGAACACACAACAATGCGTTGATGGGAGAGTCGCAACAGGGGAGCAAACCCTTGTCTATGTCAAGATGCAACCACAGACGTATAACCTGAAATATTACTGTTAACTTGGAATGTCCGTGGACAAGGTGGATATACTAAATGGTATAGAATAATCCAATACCTTTGGGGGCACAAGATTAACATAACCCTGATAGAGGGAGCCCATCTCACAGCACAAACACTGGCAGCTATGAGTAAGCACGGGAGGGGAACTACCTATTTCAGTTATGCAAGGGCGGTATTGATTTTGGTTGCCCCTGGGACCTTTCTAGAGATACAATGCACTTGCATTGACACATACGGTAGCTATGTAGTGGTTGGAGGCAAATTGGAAGGTCTCCTGATATCATTGATATCGCTTAACACCCCCAACACCAATCAAACTGCCTTTTTTCAGTTTCTCACGCCCACTCCACTACATGACACAACAACCCCTACCTTTGGGGGAGGAGATTTCAATTGCACGCATGACCTTGAAAAAGACCGTTCAGGACCTCCACTCCTGGGCACACAATCAGGTATGTTTGCTCTGGGCCTCCAGCAATGGGCTATGAACCTAAAAATATTGAAGGTTTGGCGGGAATTATATCTCAATGCTAGGGAATACTCCTACTTTTCCGGACTACATGACCTACATTACCTTATAGCTATGGTATATGGCTCACGTAATACACTGACTCGGGTGGTTCAAGCAGAGTACCTGGGTTGCACGCTGTCAGACCATAGGCCATTACTGCTAGGACTGACATGGAAAGCAAGAAGTGCCAGAATTCCCACATGGCGACTGCCTACTGAGGTGCTCAGGGATGCACCGTTACGCACTTCTCTCTCTATATGCATAGACATTTACTTCCAAGACAACAAGGGAATTACAACCAAATTAGGGACGGAATGGGATGCATTTAAGGTCATATTGCGAGGCCATATGCTCAAGGCAGTCTATGGTATTAAGCTAACCCTCTGTAAAGAATTGACACAATTGGTACTAGAGATAGGTTGATTAGAACGTGAGATCCATGATACCCCAACAAAGGCAGCACGACTGACAAAGACTAAATAAAATTACAAGGAAACAATAGACCACCTGGGAGCCAGAGATCATAAGGTACATATGGCCAGACTGCTCGTGGAAGGAGATAAAGATGGTTGGATACTGGCCTGGCTGCTACGCGCAGACACACCCAGGAACCCAATACTAGCTATTAAAGACAGCAGGGGATATGTAGTCAACACACAACTGGATAGAAACACTGCCTTTTACACATATTATGCTACCCTATAGAGTGCTCCACAGACTGATGATTCAACAGAACTTCAATCTTTCTAAGAAGATGTGGGAATACCTCAGATTCCACCAGCAATGCTCACTGAGCTAAAATCTCCCATTACAGTAGATGGGGTAGAAGAGGCCATCCAGCAAATGGTTAAAGGAAAAACGCCAGGTGCAGATGGCTGGCCCCTAGAATTGTATGTAACTTATCGAACCAGGTTGGCACATCGCTTACACCGAATGTACATGGAAGCATATAATACAGGCACACTACCCGCTTCCCTGTAAGAAGCAATATTGGTAGTACTCCCTAAACCGGGCAAAGACCTGTTGCTTCTTGGTTCATACCGCCTCTTATCCCTGCTAAATGCTGACTATAAGATCGCTAGGGAAAATACTATCAAATAGATTAATAGACGAGGTGCAAATATTAGTACACCCAGACCAGAATGATTTCATACCAAACAGGAATACCTTCTTAAACATATGTAGATTATTCATGTTGATGGATTGAGCAAAAACTACAGAGACAAATAGTTGGGTGGCATCTCCAGATATCGAAAAGGCCTATGACAACTTGAGCTTGCGCTACCTGAAAGAGGTAATCACAAGTTATGGATTGGTACCCCAGTTTTTTCGGTGGATAACCCTATTATATAGTTCACCAACAGCAAGGGTGTGACCTGGTTCCAATATATCAGAATCATTCAGGATTGAACGGGGTACCTAGCAAGGTTGTCCCCTCTCACCAATAATACTTGCATTAGCAATGGAACCACTTGCAGGCGCGCTAGAATGGGTAATACGGGCATATGACAGATGCTAGAGGATATCGCTGTTCACGGATGATGCGTTGGTGTACTTACGCGGTAATGAAGCAGACCTTCCGGATCTGATGAGGCTACTAGAGCAATTCGGAAGGGCGTCAGGACTAAGGGTCAATTAGGACAAATCATTGTTATTGTCAATGACATACTTTAATCCTGCGCAAAGAGTGACACTCCAACTTTCCTCTTCCCTGGTCTTGCAACTCATTTAAATATTTAGGGGTACCTTATATTTCACACGCCTTCGGACATCTTGGATGGGAACCTGTGTAAAGTACTTTCAAGTGCTAGATCCTCACTTCCCTTTTGTACAGATCTACCACTCTCACCAATGGGCCGTATTGCCATCTCTAAGATGTTATTACTTCCAAGAATACTGTACTTTTTTGCAGCCCTCCCCCTACAAATACCACAGAGAATAATTAGGGATTTGAGGTTTATACAGTTGGCCCTGATATGGGGAAGTAAGAGGAAACTGGTCTCCCTTAAAAAAAAAATTATATGCACCACTATCGGAAGGGGGTCTAGGTGTTCCGAATTACAAACATCCTTATGCAGCAACCCAATAGCAATGGCCTATGTGATGAACAACAGATCAAAATTTTTCAGAACAGGGAAATTGGGCAACCCTGCCACACTCAGTGCCAATTTTGGAGTGGTGAATAAGTACAAAACCCCTGACAACACAGAAACAAGGCAACCTCTTGATGACCTCAGCATGCTATTGCTGGCATCACTATTTGCACAAGAAAAGCCCCTTCATCTCTTATGCTCCAGCACTACCCGTTTGGGTGACGATGGGTAACACGACACAAAGTCACAAAACTGAAGTGACAAATTGGGCCAACGCAGATCTCCAAACGTGGGGGGACATGTTCATTGACCAAAAATTGTACACGTTTAATGCTTTGGTGGACAACTATGGGATAGCAGAGGCCTCATTTCTCATTTTCTCTTATATGCTTCATTGACCAATCAACTGTGAAAAGTATGGAGAAAGGCACATCAGGAACCAGAGATCTCTAATCTACTCAAACACTCTTAACACATGGTAGTGCCCGCCATGCCATCACCATGCTTTATGCCTCAATAAATCTAGACAAGACTACCCAATTTACAACACTACAGGCTTACTGGGACTCAGAGTTAGAAGTTACACTAACAGACAAGCAATGGGAACAATGTCTGGGAGTCCCAAAAATCATCCCAATAAATGCACACAGTTTAACTACCTTCAACAGACATACTTAGCCCCGCAAGGGATAGCCCAGATGTGCGCAGACGCCACAGACAACTGCCCGTGTTGCAACATCCCCAAATCCGCATTGACACATATGGTATGGTAGCTACATACTGGTCAGACATAGCCGATATACTGACAGAAACCACTGGCATGACGATACAAGTGAGTGGGCGGCATTTTCTATTAGGGATCACCAAACAGTCATCCAAACGCAAATCATTGAATACATTTATAGATCTAGCCCTGGTAGTTGCTAAGCGTAGACTGGCCATGAGATGGAAGGCACGTCTATCTCCCCCAGTCTCACTCTTGCTCAGCGATCTGTGCACAACGCTAATAGCTGAACTAGAGAGAAACAAAGACTCAGCACCGGACCCACCAGGCATAAATAATTCTCCAGATTGGAGAACATATCTCACTAACATAAAGACTAAATTGATTGACAACCCCAACACGACCCCCTGATAGTATACTACATCGCCACATAAACAAGGCTGTGTGGTGTGTAGCATCAACCAGGTCTGTCTCTGAGAATGAGAAATCCCATCCACATAAAGAGGGTCATCGCTCACTACACCTGCAGAAGGCATCACTACCTTCCCTCCTAGTACTTGGCTTATTAATACAGAATTGTGGAAATATCCCCCATATGGTCCTTATATAGCACTCAAGACAGGTGTACCTGACTTAGTAAGTGCTACTGATGGAGCAGATTTCATCTGCAGTCAGGCATTGTTTTATTTTTTGTGCTTCAGACAGACTGCATTTAAATTGCCACGCACATTTTGGTGCAAGTTAAAAACATGGCACATGAAAAACATGAAAGTGAGGCCTATTCAGTCTGAAATGCTTTTGCTGAATTAACATGTGTTTTTGCAGTGTAGAGAAAAGTGGCCTTTTTAGCTTTGAAGATTAATAGAATGTGTTTCTCTCTTCCCAGCTCATCCCTTTCAGTCTAAATTTACTATTTCTGTCTTAAGAAACTTTGACTTGTTGCATATTTTGATAAATATTTTCAGTTAATAACACCTCTTTTTATAATGTGTGTGAATTAATAAGGCACCAGACACTACACAGGGGGCTAAATGCTTTTTTGCATGAAAAGCTATCTAAAACACTAAAGCATGTTGCTGTGTGCGCTGTATTAACTGTGTGTGCTATATTAACTGTGTGTGCTTTTAAATTTTACACTAAAGCATGAAAATGCTATGTTGCCCATTTATTTTGCATGTTGTCATAAATAATAGAAAAGTTGCTTGAAACTAATAGCTTGGCTAGGTAAACATTTATAAGGGGTATTAGTATGGAGTTGGGAAACATAATGGGCTGATTTACATGAAATTAATATTCTATTTGTGTTTGTTTTATTTTTGGGCCTACCATTAAATGGCTGCCTGTGAAACCAGCCAGGCTATGGCTTGCTTTGAAAGAGAAGAGAGCATGGGCAGACACCAGCTTGACTCAAACTGCGGAAGAAGTCAAGGACATCTTGAACTGTACAATCTTGTGATTGTGCCAATGTACCAGTTTGATAAAGTATCCGTCCTGCTGCGCTGTGACAGGAAGGAAGGAAAACTATAGAAACATTTTCCCTAGTAAATTTTGCAAACGTTTATAAATATATTTAATAATTTGCGCTTCTTTGGTTAAAACTGGTATAGTCAGGTTTTTAGAATGAGTCAGGGTGGTGAGAACTCATGGTATTGTGGCGGACCAATCACGTACAGGTTTTCCTGAAGATGTAACATTTTTGTGTGGACTGCCAAGATTTAGAGTATAAATAATGACCTCTCTGGAGGGGCTTTGGCTTCTAGGCTCATTAGGGGAGTTTGTGAGCTCTTGAGAGAAGGAACAGATTAGACCAGACATTTTATGGGTTAGGTACGAGAAACGTCCCGGGAGATTGCTGAAGGGCGGAGTTGCGTCCGAGGAGAGTCAGGGGGAGGTTTCTTGCTTTCACGTCATATTTTGGCACTGCAGGCCACATTCCTTTGAGGTCTGGTAAAGGAGGGGCTGTCTCACTCCCTTCTTGCTCTTAAGACACAGACAGATGCAGAAGAACAGCAACAGATGGAAAGGTTTTTTAGATTTAGATGCTAAACTTTAAGTTTATGCTTTGACTAATTAATTAGGTCTGAAAAGATTTATTTGACTTATGCATTTATTTCTCTTAATGGGAGATTTTTGCAAACTATTTGATTTTTGATTAGTCTTGCAAGACTATTTTTCTAAGAAACTCTTTAAGAGTTTTGACTGAAATTTTGCGCCACATTTTCTTTCCTATATGTAATATTTATATGCAGACTGTAATATGTTCTGTATTAATGCTATTTTTCCTGTTTTCAGAATTCTGTAACCTGATTGATATTTTACTAATGAATAAAGGGTCATAGAAAAATTAACTTTTGACTAGAAAATAAAACCCTTTAAATACTCGACAACTCTCTTTATTGGCTTAAAATAATAATTGCATTGTGACTGTTCATCTTTATTTAAAGTCTCCTGAAGGTAATACATGGTGTGAAGGGCCCAACACCTTTTTCAGCGGTAAATTAGAGGTAGCATGAGGGTTTTACATTGAGAAATTACCAGAAGAAATTTCCGCTCCATCACTACTATAAAATATGAAATGATAGATAATGGATTCACTAACCTTACACTAAATTATTAGTCTGTTACTTTCTTATTTTTTATACAGTTGTAAATGTTATAACAAGGATATCTCTTAATATACAGGAGACCGGGAGTTACTCCTGCTCTAGGACGGGAATGCCAGCGTATGTATATGGAAATGTTCTAAAATGTAAAAAGGTATTACGAAACTGTAATGATATATTTTGAAACACTAAGAGGAAGAATTGTACCTAATTGATGTAACCAACTGAGATGTACGTTATACATAAAGTTCAATCACGAAAAACCAATAAAGAAATATAAAAAAGAAGAATGTAAAAAAAAAAAGTGTTGTTTGACTGATTTAAAAGTTTAATATCCGGAGTCGCTGTGGGAGCTGCAGAAAGTGAACCCTACTCATCGATTTGTGTACCGTCTCTTCTTGGCATTGCCTTTCCCACCCCGAGGCCAGGGGTCTCAAGGGCTACCCTTAAATAACGTCCATGCTGGTGTTACTGTCATTGTGAGATGTTAGTTAGTACCTTCACCATGTTCAGGGCAGACCGAAAAACCATAATATAAATCATATTTAAATCTTTGCTTATATTATAAGAGCAATGGAGCTATCAATATATGTGGTATTGTATGGAAATATTATATAATGTTTGGACATCTTTCAAGCTAAAGTTTGCGGTACTTGAATATGTTTATGTGATATTTACATCAATTTTTACATGATTTTATTCGAACTGGCTATGAACAATTGTATGAATGGATCAAGAAGGACCCCTTTCAGTGCTGATCACGGAGGAGCTCAAACCACACCCTCTTAAAGGGGTTGTCTTGTCCCTTGGTCTTCTGCTTCACAATGCTTCATGGAATCAATTAACCAAGCCACTGGTCAAAATTAAAAGAGGATAACGATGTGTAGGCCATCACACACCCATCTCATGCAAGCAGCGTATCAACAAATGTTGTTACTGTACTTTGTGCAATGGGGAAAACACAGAGCAGAACTATATCTCTTAAGATTGGCTTGCTATTGGTGTCATCCCTGTTCTAGCACACAAAAGGTATGCCTTGTGTGACGCACAGCCTTGCACTGTGGTGCAAGAGTGAGTGTGCACTGTCTGGCGTACCTAGCATAGGATTGACACTGGAAGCATTCCCCTTCCACTGCAAATTCCTATGTGTAGCCAGACCCTGATAGATCCCACCCATTGGATGTGCACAATGGACTGCAGCACACATGCAATTCGAGGGGTTTTGAGCAATTAAATCATTTCCCCTTGTGAACTGCTGCTTCAAGGAGGTGTTTTTGATGCAAAGCTAGTCTGTCTACATCCTGTCAACTCCTATGTGAATTTACACTGATCCACCACTGTAGATCCTTTTTGCGTTAAGAAATTCTTACCTTTCCAGCGAAAAGCACATTTTGAGCTTGATTGTAAATATCCTTGCAAGACATTCTGTTTCTCTGCACGAACAAAAGTATCTACTTAAAAGGGTCCCAGTTTGGAGGAGAAGACGACAAAGGACAGATACAAAATCTTATCAATTCAATTCAAAATATCTTTATTTCGGTAAGATTTTACCATAAAAGACGTTTAAAACATACATTTTAAAACTGATGTTTGGTAAAGGGTTATACAGTGAAATATAAGAATTTTTAAAATCAAACTTTTACACAATCCCGTGTTGCACAGGGATGACCTGTGTACAGAAAAGTCAGTTACCAGCCCTAAGGCATTTCCTTCTGATGGGCCAGATAGCGCCCAGGTACTTAGCCACCGCAAACACGATGTAATCGGTCAAATCAGTTTTCAGGACTCTAACAGCGGCCATGCACTTCACAAAGCCCAGATTCCTGCATAGAGGAACAATCCAGTACTTGCGGATCTCTCGGTAGACGGGACAAAAAAAGAGAATGTGAAGTTCAGTTTCGTCCGAGGTTCTACATGCTGGGCAGGTACTGTTTGCATCATCACTCCATTTAGTTGTGAATGATCTGATAGGGAGGGACCCATGTCTCCACTGTAGGTATAATTTCCTAAGTAGAGGAGGGTAAACTTTATCCAGAATCGGTTCGAAGTTGTAAATGGCCTTGAAGGACATGAAAGAGTCTGTCAGAGTCCCAGATTTAGATTGATTGAAAAGCAAAGATAATTTACTGTCACAGTATATCTTGGCTAGCTCTTTTTTGCAAATGAGTTGGCAAGTGGGCAAGGGATCGGACCACATTTTAGAAAGTCCCAAACCCTCTAGTTCCAATTTAATGTAATTGAGCCATTTGATTTTTCCAGCACCCGGCATGGCAAGGACCTCCTGGAGTCCCTGTCTATAACTGGCCAATTCTGGGGTTGTCCATAGTCTGCGCCAGAAGGCCAGCGGGCTGAAAGCCAAGTCGTCATCTAGCGGGCATAGACCTAGATCCATCCTGAGGGG
The DNA here is from genome assembly GCF_964263255.1 of Lissotriton vulgaris. Taxonomy (NCBI): domain Eukaryota; kingdom Metazoa; phylum Chordata; class Amphibia; order Caudata; family Salamandridae; genus Lissotriton; species Lissotriton vulgaris. The sequence goes on along the minus strand of NC_141691.1, from coordinate 231,579,503 downwards.
GACAAGGGGCGTACTAGATGGTAATCCAACAAGATTTCGGATGAATTTATTTTCCACTTTCAAGAGGGCTGATGTTCCAACGTGGCCCCAAAGTTCAGACCCGTAGATGGCAGCCCCCTTGGCCTGCGATTTGTAAATCTGCATCGGAGGACCAATGGGCCTGATTGTGGATTTATTGTTCGCCAAAAGCTTCATGATGCCCCCCGAATGTTGGGTCAGTTTAAGTAAGACCTTCTCCAGGTGCGTGTTCCAGGTTAGTTTATCATTTAACATAATGCCCAGGTATTCGAAGGTTTTCACTCTCTCAAGCCTGTTGTGTGCAATGCTGGGGCTAAAATGGAATTTCTGAGGGGGATTGAGGACCATGAATTTAGTTTTGATGGCGTTAATTTCCAATCCATGGGCCTCACAGAAATCCACAAAGCCATCAAGGATGCGCTGGATACCCATTGCCGACTTTGATAGCAACAGAGTATCGTCGGCAAACATGATGGCGGGCACCCTTTCGGCGGACAATTTTGGGGCATCAGAGTTGGATACCCCCTCTAAGTGAGAGATAACCCCGTTGACATAGAGGCAAAACAGGGTCGGTGCAAGCACACAACCCTGTCTTACCCCCCTGCCAACGGGGAACCTTTCGGACAGTGCACCCATCCTGCCACATCTCACCTGTGCGAAATTGGCGCTGTGAAGGCGAACTAGCATTTTCAACAAGCATTCAGGAACCCCCAGTTTAGCCAGGACCTCCCACAGCTTGGTCCGGGGGACCTGGTCGAACGCCGCCCTCAGGTCCACGAATACAGTATAGAGGCTGCCACCCTCCAACTGCACCGTTTTCCAGTAGATGAGGACAAGCCGAAAGACCTGGTCAATGGTAGAGACCTTCTCCCTGAAACCTGCCTGGAAAGGGCTAAGGATATTAAAATCCTTGATCCACTCGTGTAGGCGATTTAACAGTAGCTTTGCAAAGAGTTTTTGGGACACGTCAATCAAGCTTATTGGCCTGTAGTTGGCCGGGAGCAGAGGCGATCCCTTCTTAAAAATTGGGACTATCTCTGCCCCCGGCCAGGTCGGGGGGATTGGCATGCCTTTCAGGATCGAGTTGAATAGCACCCTAAGATAAGGAGCCCATATCTTTGGTTCGTGTTTATAAAGGTCGCCTGGGAGCCTGTCCAGGCCCGGCGCCTTTCCAGCAGCCAGGGACGTAATTGCCATGGTGATCTCCTCCACGCTAAATCCGTCCATGTTGATTACACTGTCATTAGAGGAGTGCAACACTTCTACGGGTAGGGTCAACGCCTGGTCGCTACTATGTGATTTATATAGATTTTTAAAATGTTCCTGCCAGACAGAGGGTGCTATATTGGCCTCCACTGCTACAAGTGGTTCAGCAGAGCCGTGCTTGACGATCTGCCAGAAAGTCCGTGCATCTCGACATGCAAGAGCAGCTGTCATTTTAGTCCTATTCCCCTCATCCCAATCTACTTTGGCAGCACGGAGGGCTAGTTTATAGGCTAATCGTTTCTCCCTGATTACACTTGTAGTGTCTCGCGCTTTAAGTGATTTCAATAGTGCAGCTTTTGCAGCCCCGCAAGAAGCATTGAACCAGGTGGCCCTTTTCTGCTTAGACTTATTTGACCTGGCCACTGGGTTCAGCACCTCTGCAAGGTTGGTGCATAACTCAGAGTGAATGGCACCAAGTTCGATCATTTGTGCCGGCTTATATAAGGAGGGATTGGATACCCCAGGATTACCTGTGGGATCGAATTCTGATTCACTGACTGGGTGGTGCATGCAGCGCTCAACTTTTTCCAAGGCGGGGACAACTAGTGCATAAAGTCTCCCGATGTTACTTTGGTTTTCCAGGAGTTTAGCCCATTTAATTCTGCGCCTATTGCTAGATAGTGCAAGGTCCACCTGAAGTGCGGAATTATAGTCAACCTTGACTATTTGTGGCCCCTGTAGCTCAAATTTTAGTGAAAGCAAATTGTGGTCACTATCGAGTCTGGGAATTACGCCAAAATCTTTCACTTTCCCCCAGTCCCTGGTTGAGACCATGATGTAGTCGATTCGTGACTCATAGCCCAATCTATTAAAGGTATCTTTGGGCGGGATGTCACCTTTAATCCGGCCGTTGCAAGCCCTCAGCGAGTGACTAAGCGTGAGGGACATTATTTGGGTGGCAAGAGGAGTCCAAGCCCTGACCAATGGGTCTGTCAGGGTGGGGATGTTCCACAGTTCGTCCTCTTCACTAGATATACCCGCCAGGTGCTCGGGAAGCGGTTCATACTGATGATTAAAGTGTCCACCTACAATTAGTGGGGAGCAGAGATTAAGTGACTCGAGAAACTGCGCTAGGTCCTCGACTGGTCCCGAGGTGGCTGCAACCCCCACTGGTCTTGAGTATATATTGATCAGTGTTACTTTTCCTCCACCTAGCCATTCCAGAGAAACACACTGGAAGTCCAAAGAGTTGGTTTCCAGGTGTGTGGCCCTGCAACCCAAGTGGGACCCAACCCAGGTCGAAAGTCCTCCTGATGGACGGCCCTTTCCTCCCCATTTTGCTTGGATGTCAAAGGTAGCAAAACCCGGCCGAGAATATTTTTCTCTTGCCCATGTCTCTTGAAAAAGGCATATATCGTACCCTTCAATGAGTTCCCCCCAATCAGGCGTGTCTACTTTATTGGCTAACCCAGCGACATTCCAGGAGAGAATGGAAATTACTCCCGGAGCCTCTGGTGTGTTATTAAAAGCTGGTGGCTGAGAACATTCGTGTAGGGAGAGTATGCCTTGTTGTTTGGGAGGAGGAATGTCCGATAGGACGCTCTTCAGTTTTGGGCTATACAATATAGGAGGGTTATCTTTGACAATCGTATGGGTTTCAGTTTTTACTAACTTTGGTGGCGTGGTGTCACGCCTACCTGGCCCCACTGTGAATTTGTGAGCCTCCGACTGGTTTGGTGGTGGAGGAGGAGTTAGACAACCCGTGTGTACATTTAGTGTAGTGAGAGTTAATGATTGACCCGTTGAATGGAACTGGCAGCTTGTTGGGACGGGTGATGAGGGTTCGGTGATTGGCAGATGGGGACGTCAATCCACTTCCTCAAGACACCCGTATCTATTGGAAAACGGTACCCCATTCCAGCCGCCAAGTGTGTCCGCCCAGTGGTGACTTTGCCCACCCCATGTGCCGTTCCTCTCCGGAATCCTTCTCCAGTTCCCCCCCTGGTTTGGGTGGGGACGAGGTGGGTAGAAGTAGGTGAGGGGTCTGGCTACTATTGTTGAATTTGTGCTATAGTTATTCCAGGAGTAGATGGCATGCGCAGTATTTGGATCCTCAAAGGAGACAATCACGCAATCGCCACTGCTGGACTTTTGCGTGGTGCCTACCCATGGTACCCTACGCACCATAAGGATTTTACTCCTTAGGTGGTTGGGTATTGGCTTATTGACATTGAACCAGTGGATCACCTTGTTCTTTAAGGAAGCAAAGTTTTCCTGCTGGTTATACGTCAATTCTGTAACCCCTGTCAGCACTACAACATAGGAGCTAACCTCTGGGGGAAGATCTACATAGCCCCTGGAGCGTATGTAGTTACTACTGGCTCTCTGAGATGAAGGATGGTTAAAGTTATGGCCATTTTGCCTCGAATTTAGCTGACCTATCGAGGATGATACCATTTGACCTGGCATGGCTGATGGGGATGGCGGTGGATTTTTAGCCGCCGGTTGATTGGTGGTCATCGTTGCCCTGTTAGTTGGAACGTTAGTATTTACCTTACGCCAAGGTTTTGGAATTGGTTTGGCCTTTAAAATAGCAGTAAAGGTGGCAGGTGAAGGTAGAGTAGGGGAGGGAAGTGCGGTAGCATTGGTAGATCCCAGAGACTTAGCCTTCACGGGGGCCAGCAAGTTAACAACAGCTGGGATTGCAGGAATGGGTGGTGCTGTGAGAGGCGAAGTTTCGTGCGGGCAAGTGGATTTATTGTTCTGCATGGTAATAGTTGCCAAATTTAAAATACTTTTTTCGATTTCCAGGAGCTGTGTTTCTATATGTGTGAATCTCACTTCAAGGGGAGAGAGGAGTTTTTTAAGTGTTTCCCAGACAATTGTTAGGAACTCAACGTCCTTCCCTCTGATGGTACAGAGCGGAGCTCCGGTGGTGTCACTTTCTATTATGAGATCATTATTTTCTTAAATGACTACCGAGTGTGGGGGAATATTTTCTGGGCTCGTTTCAGAGGAGTGAGTGGTAGTCACTGGGGAGGGAACTGAGGGAGCCTCAGATGGTGCCTTAGTTAGAAGCTGGGCCTTTGCTATTTTGGCCTTTTTCCTTGAATATGCAGAGGTGTTTTTGCGCTTCCTTTTGTTATATTGTCCATTTTGTGGCGTGGGGGAATTACCTCCTTTTGGTGGCATTGCTTTGTTGATTATCGCTGTAGAGGATAGGCCTACCTCAGCTTCCTTCTTTTGCTCAGCAGTTTCACCCAGATGAAGTTGTGGGTAGTGGGTGGGTTTTGGTGGGGATCCCCCCTGTAATGAAGGTATACTAGCCGTTTGCGGCTGATGGATGTCAGCATGTGTGACAATCAGATTGGGAGCAGTGCCATGCTGGCGATCAGGTGTTTTAGCCCACGCAATAGGCCCTAAGGAGGATTTTTTGGCAGCAGTTAGCTCTTCAGACAGTCTTCTAGAGGCTTCTAGTTCGATAGACACCCTATGCTGCATTTTAGTTATTTCGTTGTCAATTGCAGTGTGGGTCCTAGTGATAAAATCGTCTAGGGTGCCATTTTTCAATTTGGATTTGGCCGCTCTGTCTCTGAACTCGCGGGTTGCCATGGTAGATATGCAAGGCAATCAACGAGAAGCTGGCTGTGGGAAAGAGCGGTAGGATCAAATGGTCCGGCCCAGTCCAGTCTCTACCTGCCTCTAACGGCCTCAAACGGCCCGCTCTTTGCCCGGTCTTCGCCCCGAGCTGCGCCCCGCGGTGCGGTAGTTGACACTGCAGTGATATAGGAGGAGGCTGGGGGCGTGGCCGCCGGGGGAAGAGGACCAGCTGTGTCTTCGCCCCGAGCTGCGCCCCGCGGTGCGGTAGTTGACACTGCAGTGATATAGGAGGAGGCTGGGGGTGTGGCTGCCGGGGGAAGAGGACCAGCTGTGTAGAGCTGGGGCTGCTGGTCCTCGCAGTCCCCCTGGTAGGCTCAAACGCTCAAACTCGCCCCGTGTGCTCTCACCAGACCGCTCCTCAGCTGGGAGCGCGTGACTCTCTGCCGACTGCAGAGCCGCTCACATCAGTGAGTGGCAGACTTAGGAGGCGGATGAGCGGCACCCACGAGGCGGATGAGCGGCACCCGCGAAGCGGATGTCGCGAAAAGTGGCTTGCGTGCAAAAGGGTAGACAAGCAGCAACAGGAGTCTGTGAAGGTCCTCGTAGCAAAGGAAATCCGGTAGGGAAACCCACTCAGCTGGCGTTATCCGCGTCTAAAGTATGCTGGAGGCTGGGGGCGTGGCTGCCGGGGGAAGAGGACCAGCTGTGTAGAGCTGGGGCTTCTGGTCCTCGCAGTCCCCCTGGTAGGCTCAAACGCTCAAACTCGCCCCGTGTGCTCTCACCAGACCGCTCCTCAGCTGGGAGCGCGTGACTCTCTGCCGACTGCAGAGCCGCTCACACCAGCGAGTGGCAGACTTAGGAGGCGGATGAGCGGCACCCACGAGGCGGATGAGCGGCACCCGCGAAGCGGATGTCGCGAAAAGTGGCTTGCGTGCAAAAGGGTAGACAAGCAGCAACAGGAGTCTGTGAAGGTCCTCGTAGCAAAGGAAATCCGGTAGGGAAACCCACTCAGCTGGCGTTATCCGCGTCTAAAGTATGCTGGAGGCTGGGGGCGTGGCCGCCGGGGGAAGAGGACCAGCTGTGTAGAGCTGGGGCTGCTGGTCCCCGCAGTCCCCCTGGTAGGCTCAAACGCTCAAACTCGCCCCGTGTGCTCTCACCAGACCGCTCCTCAGCTGGGAGCGCGTGACTCTCTGCCGACTGCAGAGCCGCTCACACCAGCGAGTGGCAGACTTAGGAGGCGGATGAGCGGCACCCACGAAGCGGGTGTCGCGAAAAGTGGCTTGCGTGCAAAAGGGTAGACAAGCAGCAACAGGAGTCTGTGAAGGTCCTCGTAGCAAAGGAAATCTTATCAATATCTGGAGTTCTCAACTGAAGATGATGATTGATACGAGTGTTGAAAAGCAAGACACCCAAACTATCCCATTGTAGGGTTGAGAAAGAGCCCAACTTAAATTTCCCAGGAGAGATATCTAGGAAGAAATGTTGCTGAAGAAAAAAGAATCTAAATAAGTTGAAACATAGGCCCTAATTATGATGTCTGTCGGACGAGCGTCCAACCGACATCCTAGTGGAAACAGGAATGAGTAGGCGGTCCCACTTCAACTATTATTATGCGACCGCCTTCACAGCGGTCATAAAGTGTATATTTCCTATTGAAGCCTGTGCTGCGGGTTGCATAAGCCTGGGCGTAGTTCGCGTAGCCGCACTCCGCGAGCTACGCGAAAATGCACTTGCACTCCGCGAACTACGCATAGCTCCGCGAGCATGCGTAGTAGCTTGCTTGACCCGTTCGCAAGCCTTTTTTCGTCTTCGGGAGCGCCGTGGAACTCTGGAACCTGCTCGACACCACATCTCCAGACGTCACCTTCCTCACGGAAACATGGATGAACGCCTCCTCAGCACCCGACATCACCGTCGCCATCCCGGACGGATACAAGATCACCCGGAGAGACCGCGTCAACGAGACAGGAGGAGGCATCGCCATCGTCCACAAGAACAACATCCGCATCACGACCAACTCAGACGACACCCTCACAGCCGCTTAACATCTTCACTTCCAGATACACACCGACCCCAAGACCACACTCAGAGGCACCCTCATCTACAGACCCCCAGGACTTCGCACACAATTCAGCGAAGACATCGCAGACTTCATCAGCCCGCACGCCCTCGCCTCCGCTGACTACATCCTCCTAGGGGACCTCAACTTCCACCTGGAGAACAACAACGACAACACCACCACCACCCTGCTGGACAACCTCGCCAACCTCGGACTCATGCAACTGGTGAACACCCCCACACACTACGCCGGACACACGCTTGACCCAGTCTTCTCCTCCAGCAAGTACATCTCCTTCAGCCACTCCACCGGGCTCCACTGGACAGACCACAGCTGCGTCCACTTCAGCTTCAGAAAGACCACGACTCACCACCACCCGCAACAGGTTCCCCGCAGGAACTGGAACAAGATCACCACCGACCAGCTCACCACTTCACTGAGCCAGAACCCGCCCGCCAGCTCAACGGACCCCAACCAAGCAGCCAACAACCTCACACAGTGGATCACCAATTGCGCTCGCCCAACCAGCCTCGACCACTCGCAGTCCGGCTTCCGCACCAACCACAGCACCGAGACCGCCCTCATCGCAGCCACTGATGACATCCGAGCCCTGCTCGACAACTGGGAAACAGCGGCCCTCATCCTCCTGGACCTCTCCGCAGCATTCGATACGGTCTGCCACCGCACCCTAGTGCAGCGCCTCAGCAACATCGGTATCCAAGAGAAGGCACTGGAGTGGATCATCTCGTTCCTCACCGGAAGAACCCAGAGAGTCCGCCTCCCCCCGTACAGATCCAAGGCCACCAAAGTCATATGCGGCGTACCACAAGGATCATCACTCAGCCCCACCCTCTTCAACGTCTACATGAGCCCCCTCGCAGCCATCGTACGCCAACACAACCTCAACATCATCTCCTACGCCGACGACACCCAGCTGATCCTCTCCCTCACCAACGACCCAGGAACCGCCAGAACCAACCTACACGAAGGGATGAAAGACGTAGTCGAGTGGATGAGGAACAGCCGCCTGAAACTGAACTCAGACAAGACGGAAGTCCTCATCCTTGGATCATCACCCTCCGCCTGGGACGACTCCTGGTGGACCCCTGCCCTGGGCAGCGCACCCAAACCAACAGACCACGCACGCAACCTGGGCTTCATCCTGGACTCCTCCCTCACGATGACCAGACAAGTCAACGCCGTCTCACCATCATGCTTCAACATCCTACGCATGCTCCGAAAGATCTTCCCATGGCTCGCCACCGAAACCAGGAAGACGGTCACACAGGCACTCTTCACCAGCCGACTGGACTACGGAAACACCCTCTATACCAGAACCACAGCCAAACTCCAGAAAAGACTCTAACACATCCAGAACGCCTCCGCACGACTCATCTTGGACATCCCCCGACACAGCCACATCTCCGGACACCTGAGAGACCTTCACTGGCTCCATGTCAGCAAGAGAATCACGTTCCAACTCCTCACCCACGCACACAAGGCCCTCCACGACCTGGGCCCCAGGTACCTCAACAACCGCCTGACCTTCTACACTCCCACCCGCCAGCTACAATCGACCAGCCACGGCCTCGCCGCCGTGCCACGCATCCGAAGATCCACCATGGGAGGAAGATCCTTCTCCTACCTGGCAGCCAAGACTTGGAACTCCCTCCCCATCCACCTCTGCCTGACCCAATACCACCTCTGCTTCAGGAAGCAACTCAAGACATGGCTGTTCGAGCAGTAGCGGACCCCCCTCCCCCAAGTGCCTTGAGACCCTCTGGGTGATTAGCGCGCTATACAAATATACTGATTGATTGATTGATTGATTGCCTGCATGCTCGGGATGTGTAGCGCGCGAAGTTACCCATGAGGTTTGTCCCGCCCGCTCGCGTCCCCTTATTTCCGGTCACTGTGCCAGATTGCAGTTTCTGCGTGTTCGGCAACTCGATCTTACCGACAAGCATCCTCGCGCACGCGAAAATGCTATTGAGCGCGCGAGAACTACGCTACGCAGCAGTTTGCGGAGTATTCAACAACTTCGCGTTCTCCGCGGAGCGCGGAGTTGCCGAAACTCCGCAAACTCCGCGAACGGAGCGTAGTTCTTCGCCCAGGGCTAGCCCGGTTGCAGCACCAGCCTCAATAGAAAATATACACATTTAAAACATCCATGCACCATGTGGCAGGCACCATGCCATGCCTGTCACATGGTGCAGGGACGTTAAAGGGGGCATCACAGGTGCTCCTGACCATATAGCGGAGGGCCAGAGGGGAAGGGGGCCACTTTTTCATGGCGGGCGGACCACCATGAAAGGGCAGGCGGAAGGTGACATTGTAATCCCAACGGCAGAGCCGTGACCGGCTCTGCTGTCATTTGGGGATCACTATTCCGCCCTCCGCCCGACAGGCTCTGGGAGCTCATCGGAAGTGGAGCAGAATTCCCCCGCCGGTTTCCCTCCTAACGCCAGTATCATACAACGAAGGTCGGTACTAAAATCTATGATATCAGGCAGAAAATCTCTGATGAGCTGTCGGATGGCTTTCCACCCCACATCATCATAATCAGGCCCATAGATTGAAACTAAGGGCCTCATTAGGATGGCGGACGGACCTGCGTCTGCCTGCCACCCCCGAGGTGGAGGGACCGTCCGCAGGGGCAGCGGCGGTCCCTCCGTGCAAATTAGGATGTGACCGCCACCCTGGCGGTCACATCCCGTATCTGTAACCTTGCGGCGGGTGCTGCTTGAAGCAGCGCCCGCCGCAAGGTTAAAATTGCATGCTTTGCATATGCATGCTTAAAGCGGCAGGCACCGCGCGGTGCCTGCCGCTTTGTGCATGCATATGCGTGGGGTACCATAGGTACCCCCCATGTGCACTCTCCACCCCGCAACACCTTGGGGGCCTGCAAAGGGCCCCCAGAAGCATTGGTCCACATGCTTTTCCACAGCGGAAAATCTGCCGCGGAAAAGCATGTTTCCTCACCCTTCGTAATTTAGCTGGCGGTGTCTTGCAGACACTGCCACCAAATTGCGGACAACATCCTGCGGATCAACGGCGGACGGACTTGGCGGACGGACTTGCCGTCCTCCGCTGATCCCGCTGCCATCCTAATGTGGCTGGTGGTGTTTTAGAGGTCCGCAACGGTCAATCCGCATCCTCCTGGCCAGCGGTGGCTTCCGCCGGCCCGGAGGATGCGGATTCACCACCATCCTAATCGACCCGTTAGTTGGCAATGAACATGACAAAAAATAGGAATACAAGAGCATTGTCATGCATCCTTCTCTGGCGTTTTGGCATATCCTTCTCTGTCTAAAGCTTCTTTATATAAGCACTGCATTATTTCCCAACACAATTAGACAAAGCCCATTTACCACCCAGGCGGAAGCCCAGTGTCCTCTGCGTAGCTACAATATGCTCTTCCAGCGGTGCAAGATAACTTTGGGACTCAACCATCTGCTACTATGTCGAATGTGCTGCCACATGTGTGAATTACTCAAGCTTCAGAACATGTGTTCAATGCACAACAGTCAAAACGATCGGCATTGCCAAAGACTGATAATTGTATTAGTGGTACAAGCGCGCTGAAGTGGCCTCGAGGCACTGTGGGTGCTCAAGAAATGAACTCAAACACATAAAGAAAGGAAGCGATACTGGGAAGAGAATAGGATGTAGCGCATAGATTCTGAGCCATCTTCCGTGAGGAACTTTGTCAAGTTTACATCAGCAGCCAAGAGAACATTAGTGTTATCAAAACTTCCAGAGTCAAAGCTCTCTAATTCAATTTTTGCTATCTCAGTAACAAACTCCAAAAGCCGAGAGAAAAATACATAGGCACGTGTAAAATAGTTAACAAGAAAGGTAAAACGCCATGTGGTTCACAAAATCAATCCAAAAAGGATTAAGAGAGAACAACGTGAGGTATAAGAAGCTTAAGGGACTAAAGACAATTACTGCTCTACTGGGGTGCAAATGAAGTCGAACACAGGACACAGTTATTGATGAGAAACAGTAAGGGGGAAACGAAGAAAGAATAGCTAAAGGAACAAGTTAAATACCAAGAATGTTTTCAAGAACAAAAGTACAAAGAACAAATGTAAACGTGTGGCTTACTAGCAATCGATTATGGGAGTGTTTTATTGAGCAAGACAGAGCCTGGGTTATAAAGCTCTATACTTGGGTGAGATAGCTTTTCAGGAATGACAGGCTTAAAATCTGTCAGCTTAAAGTCTGTCACCCTTAAAATCGCCCCTGGACCACATATATTGAGGTTCATACGGGGCGCCAGGGGCGTCAGCCCTTTAGTATCCCAAGCATAGTTTTTGCTGCCCATAAGGCTCAAAGGGGCTTATTTACAACTACAAGCCACTTGCGCCACAGGTGCGTCCCTTTTTTTTGTGTGTTCAAAATATTTTATTAGTTTTTGCATAGATACATAAACAAAGACAATACAAAAAACAGTATTATAAATAAAAAATACCTAGAAATTTAAAATCATACAATAAGTAATTTCATCAATGGCTATCAAATACAATAGGTAATACAAAAATGGGAAAAAGTGACTTACCGGCGGCGCGAGGTGCTTGTAAATAAGCCCCATAATGTTTAGTTTAGTTTACATAGTCTTCACCCCTCGCTCTTCACCCAGCAACAAATAGGAGCATTTGGGCTGGGGCAAGTGCTCAAACCTGCAACTACCTCTCAAGGCAATGGGTGCTTGATGTCACTTCCACTGCTCGTGTTGCTCGATAGAAATGATGGAACGCTGAAGATTCAGCTCCACATTCACTCAAAACGAATCGATTTGGACTTCTTACTGAGTATAGATTTGATGATGATGTTTTAACCATACAGATGCGCACGAGTTAGCAGTGGGGAGTGTCTTACATATAGAACGTGCTGTGGTAAGAAAAACAAAATAGAAAGTGAACCTTATTTTGTGCCTCGTAGTACATTTCTTAATACTAGAGTGTGAACATTTCTGTATCTTTTGAGACAGCAAGAAAAATAGAAAAAAATCCCTTGTATACACAATTATGTAAATATTTATTTGGTTGATTTATATAGTGCTGTATTGTGACCGGAAGTCACTACACCGTGCTGATGTATTGACATCTATTTAATTCATGTTGCAAATTCCAAGTTGGTAGATGTAGACGCATAATGTCTAGAGGTCTTTACATCATAGCTAAGAGTGCTCAAATATTACAATTATAATTGTTGGTCCTCGTGTCAGCTAATATACATGATTACATTCAGTGAATGCTAAGAGCATCGCCTGGCAATGATGTACAGGACGGCTTGTCAGCAGTAGTCAACATATGAAAACTGAGTTAAGATAGGCCTAGGTGGGAAAGCTTGTCACCCAAATTAGATAGTTAATTGTTCTCCAAATGCATTTCTCATTCTCTTGCCTAATAACAATTAATGGGCATTTGTAAAAGTGATGGACATTTCTGAGACATTCGAGATTACTTAACTTCTTTTTTACAAGGAAACCTGATTCAATGATCACCAATGCTGACCCTTCTGAAAGTGAAATCAGTGTCAGAAATTGGATTAGGCATTTGAGGAGGGGAAACCACTACTGTAAGAAAGTGAGTTATTCATTGGTGTGGATGTGAGTCCACCACTAGCAATAAGACCACCAAACTGTCAGGGTAAAACACAGTTTCCATATATTAAACTGTAGTGTAGTTCCTATATTCCCAATAGGCTCTACGCATTGGAATAATATACACTATCGGTTTAACATAGGACTGAGGTCAGTATGTCTCCATCGAGTATATTAAAATTAATTGTGTGTGCCGACTAACTCAGAGGTCACTAGAAACTTTCTTGAACATACAAGAAGGGATTAGTTCCTGACAACCGCATAAACATGACAACTTTGTTTCCCTAGGACTGGAACAAATATCTTCAGAGTCGTGGAAACAATAGATAACTATTTTACTCAGTCAATCATGCATGCTTCGTTTCTACAGAGTTGCAGAAAAATAGTGAGACTGGTGTTATCAATAAAAGGAATTATTGAGCAGTCTTCTTTCTCATGCAAGAGAGGTGAACTGCTACAATCGCTAGACAGAATGCAAAGTATAATGCGTACCTCAAGAATAGTATTATAAAATAATACAGTAATAGCATTGGCTGTTGCTATGACATGTAAAAATACATATATAAATAACATAGGCTAAAATACTCAACTGGTGCTTCTAAAATACGCCTAACCCAATGTACCTAACCTAGGTCTAATATCAGGGAAGTAAGTGCTGCTTAGCATAAGTTTTCGTTCTGCCAAGAATTGCCAAAGGTTTCTCTAGGTTCTAATCAGCTCCATACCTTTAGAATGAAAGAGGTTGGTATTTCTGTCTCAGGACTCAATTTCCCAACACCCCGCAAGGGGAGTCAGAGACACTGGAGCTGGATTCTCGGCAGGAGGATGTCAGCTTCTTTCTCAGTGCGTCAGCTGGAGAGTCGGCTTCCTTCGGCACTTGCAGTAGCGAGCTGCAACGGACAAGTAGGTAGTTGAACTGCACTGAACCACACCATGCTTTGTCATAGCAAGTGAAGGTATATTTATACCTTCTAGGTGTTTAGGAATGCCAGCTTTGACGTAAAGTCGGGCATATGAACCCCTAAGGAATAGTTGTTCATGCATAATAATGAGTTTCTTGGAGAAATCAATATCCAGGCTAGGGGAAGTCCCTTACAGCTTAAGAGTCTGGTTTTCCAAGAAATCATTGTGACGTAGATGAACGGATGGAAGTAGCCATACCTCTATTTGGGTAGCATGGGCTATGCCTAAATAAGGGCTTGATATCTATGCCTATATAAGGGCAACACGAATTATACCTATATAAGAGCATGAATCAGGAAAATTCATTTGGAATCTAAAACGACATACAACAACACCAAGGCCCAACTCCCTAGTAGGTTTGGCACAGAGCAGGCAGGCTTAATTTTGGAACACAACAAAATAAAAATCCCACTGCCGGTTATTAAAAATAGATGAACATTTATGAATAAAAGTACACCAAAAAGACAAAAATCCAATAAGAAAAACCAGATAAATGATTGTGTAAAATATTTAACATCAAGAAAGGTAAGGCACCAATCAATAGTCACTGTCCATGGCTGACGACAACCTAGGACTGATTTCAGGCTGACTGCCATGGAGCACTGGTCAGATCCACCAAGCGGATCATCCTGGTCAAAGATTTTACCTTCTAACGTTGTGACTGAAATTGAAGTCGAAATCGTACAAGCACAGCTAGATTGTAGGCTGCATCCACTGAAGTCCTCCTGAAGCCAGATAGCTGTTAAACAAGGTGATGCTGAATCCCTTTGTTCTTGTTGCTAAAACTCTGAGAGGGAGCAGTTCAGATTTCACAGCCACCAAAGTCCTCGCATTGGGCGAATACTTTTTGCTTATTCATCTGGGCAAGATTTCTACCTTTGGATTTACGGGGCTATTCATAAAATTAAATTACACCTGTGAGTAATTTACACCTGCAACTTACTCTTTTGGCACCATTAGATATGGTTCACTACCGACAGGCTATTGATTTAAATTGCTTAGCGTTGAGTTCGATGAAATCCTTTTTGGAGAATAGAAGCCAAGAGGTTTAGAAGCCCCTTTTCTTCTCAGGTGGGAATGCTCTAGCAGTGAGGGTGTTACAGGGTCCTGCTTTGAGCTCTTTACTTTTCAATATCTTTTTTGACCTTTGGCACAGCTTGTTGAATCCATTAGAGCAAAAATAATTTTGTACCCCAATGACACGCTGTTGCGTTTCTCTTTTAATAAAGTTTAGGAGATCAACTCAGGGTTTATTAAATCATTTCTGGGAGCAGTTTTCAAATGGATGTGACAGTGTCAGCTTATGTGTAATGCAGAAAACACTGGGGTCCTCCTTTTTGGGTTTGCTTCTCCTCTCGAGTAGTCCATGTACTGACCTGAGAATATTACCCCTTTGGCTCTCATACTGACGTGGTCAAAAATGTGGGGGTCAAGTTTAATAACCAGCTCTCCTTTCAACCTCAGGTCTCGGCATTGGTGGGCTCATGTCTTGGGCTTCTCTGCACCTTAAACAAAAACCCTGTATTTTCTCCGCATACCTGATGGGAAAACTACCAGGTTGTATTACAACACTGCTCACTACCTTGGCCTGCCAGATTACCTTATTAAAAGGCTTCAGATAGTACAAAACGTAGCTGCACTGCTTCTCCTTAAATTCCTGTTCAAAACTGCAGTTTTGCATTATCTACGTTCTCCACACTGTTCTTTTTAAAGTGCTCGTCCTGACACAAAGAGCCTTATATCATGTAGGCCCTCAATATCTAGAAACAGGAGTACATTTCGTTATCCCCACGAGGGAACTTTGATCCTCTCAGCTGGCTTTAGTGGTGGTGCCAAGGATTAAGCGCCTGAGGAAAGGTGGTCGCCCTTTCTCTTTTCTGGCACACATTGCCTGGAACAAGCTACCTCTTGAGCCTCGTCTTTAAGAGCCTGAATTTGTATTTAGCAATAAACTAAAGACTTGGCCTTTTGTTCAGGTTTAGTTCTTTGCCCTCTAGCCTTAGCAACGGGACTCTCTTCAGAGCATCTGTTGTGCTTTATTAATTCTTGTTCATTCATTCACTTAAATATGTTGAATTAAATGAAAACGGTTTTTCTAATATTTAAATAAAAAAATATATTTCTGCATGAAGTAAAAAAGTTAAGTATTTTATTATGCATTCATAATTATGAAGAAGTGATGTTCCAAATTATTGAAAAGTAATTTAATTATATGTTAATACAATTTAATGTAACATTAATTTATGCATTCAAAATGTTAAAATAGTTTATAATTAAATATCTTTTGATTATGTAACTATTACATTATTTACTTATATATTTTAACAATTTTATATATTTCATTTAACAATATTTCCTATGAGCTTTAGTTCAAGTTTCTAACTCCATTATTTCTTATGGGAGGGTTTTAACTTACCAGTGGTTGGCAATGAGTGGTGCTGGGTTAACTCCAGCTCTGAGCCAACTGCTGTTTTGGGTCCTTTTTTGACTGTAGTATCTTTAGAAGTGCAGTTGGTGAAAAGCAATGCTCTTACTTGTTTGTGGATTGGTGCATGTTCCTTTCTAAACACCTCCTTATCCCTCTCTAAATCCCCTTTAACCCCTCCCTTAGCCTCTCTAATTCCTCCTTACTCCTCTGTAAAACACTTTCCATTTACTAGTAAGTATGCCCCTTTTTACAGGCACTCCCCCTGATCCCTCCCACTTGTACTACTTGAGGGCTGATCATGATGTTGTTCGGAAACTCTTCCGACCAAATTAGTTTCGAAATTGTCTCAAACTGAATCAGATTCTGTAAGTCTGACCGACCGATTATTATGCTTCCATATATTGTTCGGTCGAAATCACATTGACTTCAACGGAAGCCTGTGTTCTGAACGAGAACATAGGCTCTCATTGAAAAAAGGGGTGGTTGGGGAAAACCATGCATCCTGCCTGCCACACTGTGCATGTTGTAAAAGAGGGGTCCCATGGGTAGCCCCACGGGCCCCAAACAGAGGCCAACAGTTGAAGGGCGGCCTTCTACAGGCCCCCAAAGTCAGACTCTGCTGTTTTAATGCAGATTGTGAATAAACCCCTGAATGTATAAAAAAACTGATGATTTGTACAATGTCAAGTTTATGCGTAGATAAAAAGCACTATGGCAGTGCTTAATTTGTAAAAATGGTAAGTGGCAGGACCCTAACTACTTAATGAGAGGCCACTTCAACTTCCATACCCTGCCAGTGCTGCCAAATGCAGTGCACCTTTACTACTATTTATCACACTCCACCAAATGTGACAGTTTTAATTGTTCCTTTTCACCAAAGCCTTAGAATGACCTGGATGAGGTATGTTTATTGAAATAAATACTGCATTTTTGACCAATCTTGTAATGGTGCCAAGTGGAATCTTTGTTAGCAATATCTTGACTAAACAAGCCAGTCACGTGAACCCATAAAAATACCACAATGCTTGATGAGGCATTTTTAAGATAAATGAAGCTAGTACAACACAGCGAGGATTAAAACATCACAAAGGGTACATAAAGTGGCAGGTGCAAACCAAAAGCGTTGTCATAAGTAGACTGGCTACTAAAATGAGTGCATAAAGTGTTGAAGTGCTTATACAGTGACTAAAGTGCAAGTGGTGCCAACATAGCAAGTTGGGAATCAGAGAATTCCTGGGGTGAATTCACTACCTCCCCGGCAACCTGTCTTAGGTTTGGCAGGGTAACTTCCCCATTTAATAATTTACCACAATCCATTCAACTAACCTCTGCTCATTAATGCAGTGGTCCCTTTTCCTTCAGGGCATAACTAGCCACAATACCTGATATATAAAACCATAAAAGACCAAGTTGCCTCTGTGAATGTTTGCCAACTACTCCCATGTCCTCTATCCAGCTTTTCAGCTTTATGCATTTATTTACCGTCCTTCTGAATACTCGTGCAGTTTCATCCAAAGATCACAATTTACCCAGTCCTATTTTGTTTATGCTATCATCAAGGTATTTCTTGTAGACACCCTTTCTTCTTTGAAGGTTAATTTCAGATCAGACAGCCTGGCTAGTGAGCCTTCAACGGCAGTTCTCAACTTATGGCAGCATTTAACATATGCTCCAGACTTAGCTGAGTCCTGTCTGGTCAGTGAAAACTCTAGCCTGACTTGGGCAAGTGACGCTGATCCTCGCACCCGGAAAACCTTTTTAAAGGTTTTTGTTATGATTTGATTTGATGAACCGGCATCTGCAGCCACCCTCATTTCACCTCTATATGAAAGAGACAGTATCAATCTTGAATTTATTACTGCCAATAGTGGTTGGAGATTGTGCCCCCGAAGAGCTTTTGTAAGAGTTGAAAATGCAAAGTGTAGTGCTAAGGCTTTTCCCCTAATCGCTTCCCCTTGTGGAGCAAACAAAGTTATAGAGTCTGTCTTGATGGCTAGGTAGATGTATGTCGATGTCTCATATATAGTAGCTCTATGAAGATACCATTTGCCCTGATTTAAGATATTGTGATTTAGCAAGATCACTTTTGTTTTTTCAAGGTTAATCTCCTACCCATTGTCAACTGTAAATGCTGCCAGGCAATTGATTGATCTCTGCAAACCTATCCTGGTGTTGCTCACCAGAAATAGATTGTTCGCATAAAGGATATTTGACAGCAGAGTGCCATCAAGGCAAGGGATTCGAAATGTATAAAATAAGAAGAGGGGCGCAAGGACGCACCTCTGATTCAGACCAATTGATGTCCTCACTGCTCTTGGCAGATGTGTGCCATCACTGACCTTGATCTTAACCCAGGTATCCGTATAAAGCAGCTGAGTTGCCTCTAATTGGTGGATTTCCAACTGCTGAATCTTTGCCCATAGTTTTTGAGTTGAGTTGGTTACTTATAAAGCGCGGGCAGTCACTTCGGAAGGAGTATCCTGGCGCTTTGCATGTGGGATGCTGTTAAACGCTGCCTTAAAATCCACGAAACACATATATAGCTGTTAGCCAGTTGCCTTTGCTCTGTTAAGGATTAGGCCTACTGCCATGAGGTTAGTCAGCCTACCTTACTTTCTCATGAACCTTGTCTGGTTTAGCAGATGTCTACCTGTGTTTGACGCCCATACCTCTAGATCCTGTAGCAGTAATGTTGAGAAGGGCTTAAGGTCCACATCCAGTAATGCTATTAAGCGATACTTACTTGGGGATGAGGGGGCTCCTCTTTAAAGATGGGATGAATGTTTGAACCTTTCCATACCTATAATAAACCTGTCTGCCAAAATGGTATTTAACATGCCAGCTAGGAAGTTGGTCCACCATGTGGTATGTACTTTGAAGACAGCTTGGGGGATTCCGTTTGGCACGGAAGCACAGTCTGAGTGGGATTTCCTAATAAGTTTAGTTATTGCAGTAGCTGTATACTCTAATGGTTCAGTTGGAATAATTGCCCTAGGGGTCCCTTGAGGCTGTACTAGCTCAACAACATTGAGCATACTTCCTGATAATATGATTTTATATGCTTTAACCAGTTGTCCTTACAAAGCTGCCCATGGGCCTTTATCTATGTCCTTGGTAAACGTCCAACATTTCTTTGGATCTTTTAGTTTTGCTGCATGCAGGAGTTTAGCCCATAAGCTTCCTTGCCTATTTCTTTTAAATGTCCATATTTCTTTTTTCAGGGTTCTTTTCTCTTTTCACAGAGAATGTAGCAGCTCTAGATCCTCTAGGAAGTGCCGTAACTGCCTAAGCTTTCTTTTAATTTTGGTTTTCATCGGGCTGATAGGTCTTAGAAGAACTGGGCATTTGTGGTGTCGTACACATGCTTCCTTGCTCGATCCTTTGGATCGATATTTTGATATTAGATAGCCAGTCAGGGTTTCCTAGGCTGTTATCAGATTTGTATCACTGCAAGCAAGTAGCTTAAGGGTTTCAACAGAATCTTCCACCAGATTTTTGCAGAGCTTGAGCTCCACTTCCGGCGCTTTCAATATTCTGACCTGGCATCTTCCAGCAGGACCCTTGCTAGCTCTTGTTTACGCTTACTAACCCCCAGAAGTATTACTTGTGGATGGTGGTCGCTCTCCTGTCGATGTGTGATTGTAAAATGCACCATTTTATTATGCAGTACGAAGTTTATAATTGTCTAATCTAGATAGGAGATAGACTTATCAGATGACTTAGTTCATTTTGGTGGTCTATCATCTAGTAGAAGAATGTTCAGAGTACCGAGGCCAGTCAGCTAACATGCTGTTACTAGTTTTTACCCAATCTTGTCTCATCACTTATAATGTGGCAGACTTTGGTCCAGGAGGGGCCCTATTACCTCAACATGCTTCTCACTTGGTTGATGAAACAAATTTAAGTTAAAGTCTCCAGTGACAAGTAGATATGATGGCTGACATGTATTTTATAGCTGTAACGTGTTTGCAATGAAGTTATCCGCTGTTGCGACTTTCCTCTTTGGGTGGATATGAAAGTTTACAAGCACCAGCGACTCTCCTGGTTTCTGAGCCCAGTTATTGAGGCAAAGAACCAAAATCCATGGATCAACTATGATTAGTTCTATGACTTTTACAGGCAAACCCAAATTAACACAGTCTGCCAAGCCACCCCTTGCCCTTCCATTGGAACTACTTTTCTGTGCCATTTTACTGCGCTCTGTGAACCCTGTGAAGGGAACACTGGCTTGGGCCCATGTTTTCGGTATCACTATTATGTAAAATGAACTCAAGAATTCACTATGGAGACATTTGTAATTTTTGCCTGCAGCCCTTCAATATTCATTGAGCAGATGGTTAGGCTGCCCCATTTCTAGGTGCTAGCTCGAGGCACTATTACATCGTTCAGGGTTGTCTTTGGTAGAGCCAATGGCAACCAGCTCCAGCCATCCAGGGCTCCCTGCATACTTATGGTCCTTCGCTGTTCCATCGATGCCCCCTCTCTATTTATTTGGATGGTGAGTCCAAGATGGATAATAAGTCTTGAAGATTAGACCTCAGATGGATGATCCCCCATCGCACGTCTCAGTACAGATGTTGAAGGATCTGCCTCCTTGCCATGATGCTGCTGCTCTATCAGCGGGTGAGGATAACAGTCTTACTGGAATACTAATGCTTCTATTTCCCAGGACTTCAGCAATTTCCTACTGTGTGAAATCTGTGCTGGGAGGTCTGGTGTAGTGAATGTAATAAGCATGGGATCTGAGATATGATCTTCCTCTGGCTGGCAGAAACTTAATGGAGAGAATGTCGTATGGATCTACATGATTCAGGCCAGTTAATGCTCTTATCAATATTAAGACATTTGCACAATTTAGGACATCCTGCGTTCCTCTGGATTTGAATTCTGGAATCCATAGGAGCCGACACCCCTGGTCTGTATGCTCAACTGATGCTTGGTTCAGATCGTTTGCTCCTGACATACCACTGGGCCTGCACCATTGCCTAGGGACAGTTTCCAATTCAATCCTTTTTAATGTTTGACCTGAGGTTGCTGACTAAGTTAGCGAACCAATCACCCTTTCACATTTACAGGGAGCCATTTCGCTACACGATTATGGACTACCAGCCTCAGGGGTAGTGGTGTTCTCATTGCTTGCTATTTGGTTCATCACTTCCCTTGACTTTGTTACTGGGCTGTCATTCTTATGGCCGTCCTTGCTTTGCAGGATTGTCTCAGTTGCTGATACGGACCCTTCATTGATTACTGAAGGGTTCTCAATTGGCCCTGGGATGGGCTTTACTCCTGCCCTTCCTTGCTCACTTCTGTTCCCTCTTCATCTGGTGTATGGGTAATGGGGCTATGTCCGGATGCTGAACAGATGCACTGACTGTGTCCCCTTGTGGGCTAGGTGTTGTGACCTCCCCATCCCAAAACCTGCTGACTCCTTAATTAGCGGGGCATCTCTTCTTTGCCCCTTGCAAAGAGAATTTTTATGTACCATAGACCTGGTGGCAATATAAGTATACGACGTAGTGCATATAGTTGGACTAAAACGTGCGCTTTTAGGTGCGGGTTTAGCTTTTACTTCTTTCAGTATTCCCTCAAAAATCTCCTGGAGTTGCACCAACTTGTTAATCACCTCGTTGCAAGAACAAATGGTGAAATCGTTGTTCTCATACACTTGCACCTGTGATCAGGGAATTTAGTTTTTCAAGCTTGTCATCGATACCCAACACAAAGTCTACCAAGGTATTGAGTAGATCCACCTGGATGTCCATTTAGTTAGCGTGATGATTAAGGGCCATTGCTGTCATTTGCATAGAGCTCAATTTAGCTTCCCACAATTTGTTGGTGTCAGTCACCCTTTGGGCGGCACCTTTACTTACTTCTGGCCTTGCCATGCCCCTTGGATGCAGAGTCAAGGGAGATGTGCAGGACTCCTCCAGTATCTGCACAGAGAAGGTTTTGCTAGTACTGCAGCTGCCATTCCACAGCGCAGGCCCTGCAACTTTACTGATCTTAAATACCAGGAAAGAGCAATAGGTGGGCTCAGGGCATTTCAAACTTTCTATGACTATGGGACTTATTCACAAAGTTCAATCTAAGGGTGTACATTTTCACATACTTATCTTAATACCTATCATTAGGCATAAATTCCCACTATATTGCAATTCAGCAACTTAGGATGAAGATGTACAGCTAGTGTAAGTTTAGGTGTCCCTTACACAAAGGCATGGACATTCGTACAATTCAAAATATGGCCTTAACGTTATTATTAACTTCACACACACATTTTAGGCAGAAATTAACCAAATTAAGTCATGCAAAGCTTAGGCATGGATCTTCAGTATGCCCACACCCAATATCAAATTCTTTGAGGGTGTAAGTAGCAAAGTCTGGAGATAGTAAAAAGAAAGGAAGACGGAAGCTGGTGGATGAAGATAAATTTACCAAAATCTGGTTGGCAAAAGACTCTTCCAGGTGGCGGCCTGCCTCTTTCTCTTCTCCCCAGCGGCGTAGCTAGGGGGGTGGGGCGGTGGGGAGGACCGCCCCAGGCGGCACTATTTAGTGGGCGGCGGCTGTGCGGCACTGCCACTGGCGGCCGTTTTGCTGCCGCGGCCTTTACACTTTATTTGGGGACACTCACTGACACTACTGTCAGTCAGTACAGTAATGTCAGTGCCCCCAAATAAGTATAAAGGCCTTCGCAGCAACGGCCCGCCACTGCCACGCGGCCGCCGCTTTATTTTTTTAGTGCACGGTCGCAACTGCTGGCTGCAGACAGCGCATGCACGCACCCACCACCAATCGTGTGGTCACGCGCGCGCCGCGACTGACGTCAGAGGCACTATGAATTTCGGGAACAGGGGGAATCAAAATAGAGAATGAATGACTGTCTCAGGGTCAGCAGGGGAGCAGACTGTAAAACTTTCCACGGCATTAGCTTGCGCGCTCACCTCGCTTCATAAAAATTGTGCTCACAGACTCAAGCCATCTTTTCATGCTTTCAAAGAAAGGGGTCCGAGAAAAGTCTTCTCAATCACCAGGAAAGTGGTATGTATTAACCCTAGAAGTACAAAAAGTCAAAGAGGGATCCCTGGGATGTATATGTTAGATTGTAGTATCTATACCCATACAGTTATACTGTGGTACCCAAGTTACAGGTTACCCTAGAAAACTGTTTATTAGGAAGCAATATATATAATGATTCCCACAAAGAAAGAAAATTTGTTAACAGTCTAAATTTTTATTAAAATGAAAAGATCATACACATTAAAAAATACACAAGTTTAAAATTTCAAAGGAACTTTCCCTGAAAAATAAAAGTTAATCTTTGCAAAAACAATAGACAATATAAAGTCATAACACATATAAGTACATCATATATCACAGACTGCAAGATTATATTTCCAAAATACAGTACATAGCATAAAATAAAGTAAGGAAAAAGGACCCCTATTAAAACGGTGGCACTCAGATATTATTACCACTGTAGATTACTTGATCCACTGGCTATAGATGGCATATATACAAATACACATATGTGGCAAAAAAATATGTACATCCAGTGTATTTGAGCTTAAGGTGGATTCTCATATGGGAATGCGTCGACGCGTTTCGGTGCGTTACACTCGATAATGTGGCACCTTCTTCAGGACCTCTTAGCAGGGGTTTTCCGAGCTACAGGGGGCTTCACTCTCCCTGGATTGGGTAGTGTGCACCACTTGGATTCTTCCAGGTCAATTCTATGTGGACAATGGCTGTATTGGGCCTCTATGTCTTTTAAAGACTCCTCTAATGGTGTTCTTTTGTCTTCCAATTTCTTTTTCTTAAGGTACAATATCTGTGATATTTTTAAAACTCGCTTCAAACGGGCATATTGTTGGGGGCCTCGCCGGAACTGGATATGTTCTCTTTTTCCGTGGCTCCTAGCTTCTGCCTCGTTTGATCTCCTCTCTCTAACCCTAGAAGTGGCAGGGGGGACTGCTAGTCATATAACTTGAACTGCAAAATGAAGGAAAAAGAAAAATTAACCTTTCACTCTTATTCAGCCGCATGCATGAAGGGATTTAGTTGTGCAGCAGTAGATGTACGTTTAGTTATGCCAATATTTAAGTTTTCATTTTAATCCAAACAAGAGGCAACATTGGAAAAATGAGTTGCTCACATCCAATGTGGGGTGCATCAGTGGTGTAATATTAGCCCTCCCTGTAAGAACTCGCTTACACCACCAATTAGCACACTGGAGCCTCTGATGGTTGCAAATCTTCTTTATTTCTCTGAGCGCCGGGGAGAGCGTCCGACGGGCTCGAAAGTCGCGGCTATCTAAAATGGCCGCACTTCCGTTTCCGCCCATGGTGCCCACCCTGAGAACAACTAGAACGTCACCACATATCTCCCCCCTTTAAGACCCTCACAAAGGACACATCCTGAACATGATAATTCTCAGTCCAAGAGTGAGAGTCTGAGGGTTGGGGAAAAGGAACAGTCTTACTTGATTTCCATGCTGAAGTCCTCGAATTTCTTGGGGGCCTTGACCGCTCTTCCTGACCTTGTTCTCACTGGCTCCAGGCCGGTGTTCTCGCCTTGGGTCCTGATATGGCTTCCGTCCACTTTAAAAGTTGTCGTTCTTGGTTCTCTACTGAGTCTGTCATATCCTTGTCTCCTTGGCGTTGGTGGGTTGGTTCTTCCGACGTCTTCATCTTCCTCCTAGTAGTGCTGATCTTCATCGCCTTCCCAACGAAGTTGATCCCCTGACCTGTCCAATTCCGCTGTTGCTTCGAATCTCAGCTCTTTGCCGTTCTCCCAACTTAGTGGACTTGTCTCATCTGGAATCTCCCACTTTAGGATTTTGCTGCACCTCGCCATCCTGTCTTGCGACCATACCTTTCCATTACTGAGCAGAGCTGATCTGGCATATGGCTCTATCACTTGCAACGGTGGTGTGACTTTGCTGTCACCCTTCTTTTTCATCACCGCCTGCTTCACTCTCACCCACTCGCCCTTTTCTAGGGCCACGTTGTGGACATTCCGCCGTTTGCTGTAGTGTTCTGTGTACAAGGCTTGTGCTCTTTCAATATTCCTACGCACCACAGCCGGGGACCATTTGCTCTGGACTATTAGATGTTTCCATGCCAGATTGTCCTTCGTGAAAGGGTCTCGCCCGTGCAGTATTCGGAAGAGGCTATACCCCGTGCTGGCTGGAGTGATGCGGTACACCCACAACATCTTCGGGAGCTCCTTCTCCCAATCTTGTCCGGTGCTTTTCGCAGCCTGCACTGACCCCATAATTACTCTGTTGAATCTTTTTGCCAATCCGTTCCCCGCAGGGTGGCATATTGGAGTATGTTTGACTTCTATTCCATTGTGGACCATAAAAGCGTCCCATTTCGCGGATACAAACTGTGGTCCATTGTCACAGGTGATCACTTTAGGGATCCCTTCCCTCACAAATGTAGAGGTCAAGAAGGAAAGCACTCCTTCTGTGTCCACTTTCTCTCGCACCTCCACTTCCGGCCATTTGGAATACCGGTCCACCAATACTATGGCATATTTCGGCACTCCATTGGTATTAAGGATGGGTCCTAAAATGTCCACCGATAGCATTTCCCATGGGCTGGAGGGAACAGCGAACTTCCCCAGGGGTGGCATCCGTAGGATCTGTGTTTTATCCGCCCTGCCGCATGGTTCGCATGATCGTACGTGTCTTTCTACTTGGCTGTCCATGGCAGGCCACCAGTAAGCTTGCTTAGCCCTGGTTTTGATTTTCATTATGCCAAGGTGTCCCTCGTGGAGGATAGTTAGGAGGTGTTCCACCAAGTTCTGTGAGGGAAGTCCTTTGTCCCCTCTAAGTAAGAACGCTGGGTTGTCTTCGATCGACAATTCCTCTCGAACTTCCCAGAACATCTTCAGCCGGCTGTCGTGGTGTTTCTTATCCGGCCATCCATGTGTCACGTAGCCTTTCACTGCTTCCAAGGCCTCATCTTGGGTGTACGCCTCTTCCCATTCCTTTTTGCTGATTACCATTTCATGGTCTTGTGTTACCGCCACCATGTAGCCTTCCCATCCGGAGGGTTCTTGGTCTTCCGCCCGTTCCATGGCCGCCGCTCTGCTTAAAAAATCAGCCACTCTGTTTCTATTTCCTGGAATGTATTCTACTTCATATACATAGTCTAGTAATCTCAAAGTCATCTTTGCTATGCGGGGCGCCGCATGGGCGTGTCCGCTGGAGGTGAGGACCTTTACTAGTGGTTTATGGTCTGTGCGAAGTAGGAAACTGGAGTCCCATAAGAACTGCCTGAAGCACTCCATGGCCCATACCGCTGCCTTTTCAATCATGCTGAACTTTTCTTCGTTGGGCGCTAGCGACCTTGAGGCAAAGCTGACCGTGGAGACTTCACCCTCTCGTGACCTCTGCATCCGTGGTCAAGGCAGCTTGGTCGAATCCCTTGAGGGGTACCGCATTGCAGATCTCTTGTTTCAGGGCTTCGAACTCCACTTGTTCCTCGCCGGACCATTTAAACATATTCTTCTATTTCAGTAGTTCTGCCATTCCTAAAAATGAGCGAATGTCCTCCTTCCTCGTTTGTTTCGGTGCATCCTTAATGGCTGCCACATTAGCTCTCTTCGGTTCTGTTCCCTTCTCACTAACCTTGTGACCCAATTATGTCACTGATCTTACGCCAAACTTGCATTTCGCCCATTCCGTCGTGAGCCCATTTTTCTCCAGTAT
Organism: Lissotriton vulgaris; assembly: GCF_964263255.1. Lineage (NCBI taxonomy): Eukaryota > Metazoa > Chordata > Amphibia > Caudata > Salamandridae > Lissotriton > Lissotriton vulgaris. The sequence goes on along the minus strand of NC_141691.1, from coordinate 231,552,901 downwards.
GGACAACACCATGTGTAGCTTTGTATCGTAGTCGCTTTTTGACTTCCCCATTATGAGGATATCGTCTTGGAAATATTGTACTCCTTCTACCTTTTGGAACAGTCTATGCATTCGTTTTTGAAATACCGCGCTGCTGATGCTAGTCCGAACGGCATCCTCAGGAACTTATAACACCCGAATGGAGTTATGAAAGATGTTAAGTGACTGCAGGAAAGAAGTAATGCAATTAGATGATATGCGGAAGAGAGATCCACTGTGGAGAACCACTTTATTCCCTTCGTTTTCGATAGCATCTCATTGATCTTGGCTAGAGGAAACTTGTTCAACCATATGTTCTTGTTCAGTTCCCTAAGGTCCACACATAGACGCACTTCCTCATTGGGTTTCTGTGCAACCACGAGAGGCGCGAGCCATTCAGTGCTCTCGATAGCCTCTATAATACTGCTCCTTTCCAGGCATCTTAGTTCTTCCTGTAACGCCTCCCTGTTTCCGAATGGAATGCTGCGGACCTTGTAGCTCACTGGACGTGCTCCATCCTTTAAGGGTATTTTGTGTGTGAATTTGGTCATCCGACCTATGGTTCCCTTGAAGACCTCCGGGTATTCTCTCCTGCATGCGTCCTCCATGTATTCTTGTTCTGTGTCAGTCATTAGCCCCTTGTCGATTCCTCCTGAGTTAAGCTGAATCCCCAAGGTGCCTTGATCCATCCATCCCAGGACCGAAGGTCCTTTCTTGGCAACATACACTTTGCCGTCCACCTTGCACCCGTTGAATTAGAACGTGAGAGGACAATACCCTACCATGGGTATAGGTTCGCCAGTGTATGTGACAGGGCGTATGTCCGGGGAAATCTGGCTTGCCTTCGTCTCGTTTTGAAAGTTTCTTTCCCACACTGTTCGTTGAATTAACGTGTAAGGGGAACCTGAGTCCACCACTATGTCGATCTCTACTCCTCCAATCCTCATTCTCAGTACTGGCTTCTTGGACCACGTGCAGTTAATCCCTAGGACTTGGTCGTCTATACACAAGACTTCCTTCTCTTCTTCTTCTTCCCCTTGTGTTTCTTCTTCTTCCTCGCCATCTTGAGCTACGTACTTCTCTACTGCCTTTCTGGGTCGGCGTCGGCACACCTTTTCCTAGTGACCCATGATACCACAGTACGAGCATTTGGCCCTGAAGGCTGGGCAGACCTTGTTGTTGCCGGCGTGCGTTGGGCTTCCGCATCGGTAAGAGTTTTCCTTGTTGTTCCATTTAGGCCTTTACACTCCCCCTGCTCTTTGAGGGTACCTTTTCTGGGACCGTGGGTTGGATGGTACTATCTGTTGGGTCTTGGTTGGTCTGTTCCCTTCCGTAACTTTGCATACTGTCATTTTGCTGCTCGTCTCCTTCCTCGCTGCTTCCGCGCACCTCTTCGGCAGTTGCGTCTTCTTCTCCAGGGCCAGTACTTCTTTGAGCGGAGCATCCCCATTTACCCACAACTTCTCTTGGATGGCAGTGTTGGATGTGTGCATTATGATCTGGTCCCTGATCAGTTCGTCATGCAGCATTCCAAATTTGCAGGTCACTGCTAGTTTCTGTAATGCTGCAACGTACTCGTCGATCGATTCTCCTCCTCCTTGTTTCCTCTAGAAGCAATTGCATCTGTCTATGGCTACACATACCACAGGTCGGTAGTGCGAGTCTAAATCCTCAATCGCGTGTTGGAACTTATCTGTGTCCGTAGGAAGCCTGATCTTCTTCACTAGGTTGTCAGATACTCTGATTCTCTCTGGGCCTAGGTTGGGCAGGAGTATCTTCTTCCTCCAGGAGCTCGAGTACGGCCCTTCACTCTCTTCTTCTAAGGCCGATAGGTAATTCAGAAAATACCTCTTCCAGTCTTCCCATGGTATCGTTGGTTCGTCTCTCTTGGGTAGGAACGGGACCAGGTTGGTGAGGGAGGATGACTGCGCACTCATTCTTCCCGCATTGCATTGGACCGGGTTCTGCTGCGCGACAACGCTTGGCAGGCTTCCAGGGGCTTGTCTCTCTTCCTGTCTGCCTTCTTGTGTGGGAACTGGACTTCCTTCCTCACTACTGGACGTACTTGGGGAGTCCAGGGCTGCGTTTTGAAGCTCTTGTGCTGGGCCTTGGCTTATACTTTTTCTCAGTTGGTACAGCCTGAGGCGAGAACCTTTCTGAGTTTTCCTCTCACGCCCACGTTCCTGCTTCCTCCCCTAGTTCTTCTCCCCTCTATGGGTGCCGTGGGCCGGGGTGTTACTTCTCCTCATATTCGGCCTCCTCCCAGATTTGCTATGGCCGCTTCCTCTCTCTTTCCCTGTAGGCCCTCCTCTATGTTTTTGCTCGCAATGGCTGGGTGCCTCTAGTGGCACTTGGCACTTACCAGCCGTAACCGGGGTTAGTGGACTCTCTGGTGGCCGGATCCTGCCCCTTGACTTGCACTCTCTGTGTGGGGGGGAGCCACGTCCTCTTCGGGGCACACTCCAGTCCCTCTGCCACGCTCAGTGTGGTGTGGGCAGTCGGTTGTTCAGCGCGCTGATCTGCACGCTGCTAAACGATCATGTGCCTCATCGCCATTTGTAAGAACTTGCTTACACCACCAATAGGCACACTGGAGCCTCTGGTGGTTACAAATCTTTATTTCTCTGAGCGCCGGGGTGGGCGTCCGACAGGCTCGAAAGTTGCGGCTACCTAAAATGGCCGCACTTCCGTTTCCGCCTGTGGTGGCCGCCCCGAGAACCACTAGAATGTCACCCCTGCAGTACAGGTGGGCCCCGAAGCTCTAGGGGGCTGGAGGGGCTCAGCAAAAGCGGCAGGCGATGGGCTGGGGAGGGGTCCGTGTACTTAGCAGGGCAGCTCCCTAACGTTTTGATACAGTGATGTGGTGGGCAAGCTCAAGCGCTTGCAGCACCCAAATCATAAAAGGAACTCTGGAGAATGTTGTTCTGGTTGTGGATTTCAGCTCCTGTAAAGCAGAGGGTCTCCAGTCACGACCCTTATTGACACTAATAGTGTTGCTCAGTCAGTACCTCGTCCTCTCTGCTGGTCACTTGCCTAGAGGGTCTGTTAGAAGTTAACCTGACCAGCCCCTGCTTAAGCTGGTGGAGCGGGGGTCTCACGATGCCACTGCCGAGTTATACTGTGCAGCAATACACCCTTAGCCTATGATGGACCCTAAATGTTTCTCTAGGTTGTTTGTGGCGTTCAATGGCCCAACACCCGCCTAGCCCCTTAGTATTCCTCACCCTTTGTTATGCATTAAATTTGAGCAAATATGCACAACCTTAGGAACCATGTTACCATGCGGCCAAAAAGGACACATTAACCGTATTTATTTCTTAAAATGACTTAAAATCCATGCTGTACTTTTTTCTTAAAAATATTTACAATACAAATTGTACACGTGTGTATCTGAATTTTAAATAGGTTTAATGCATCAACAGGGGTTCAAAATGCGTGTTTGCACATTTATTTATTTAAACTGTTTTTCGTAGTAGATATCAACAGTTTCGGGCAGGTGGTAATTCAGAAGTTCCTATTACATTATACTTTTAAAATGGGATTAACGGGCTGATGTATGAAAATGAAAACGGAAGTGAACTACTAGAACTATGAAGGATAAAAATAAAAATACAATCAGCTAGTGATTAGAGAGGTAGCGGGGTTCTGGGAGCAGAAGTGCACTGTTACTCTTTTGTGATGTAATGTTCTTTAAAGAGGAGTGTGTTAGATGATTTCCTAAACCAGAGCATGAGTGGGTCATTCTTGATGGAAATGGCGATGTTGTTCTAAATCCTGGATACATAGATGAAGGCTTGTTGCCTTGTTTTCTTGTTTTTCATACTCCTTTGCATCCATTTTGATTGTGTCTGATTGAGTATGTGCATAGAGCCAGAAGACATGGCGAACTATGCAAGGGTGCTGGCTACGACAGCTTTGTAAATGATGCAGCTGGTTTTGAAGATGGTGTAGACTGACGATGGAGTTCCGTCAGGATGGGGGAGTGATGTGAACAGAATTCTTCTGGCCCTGGATGAGGCATTATGCTGCTTGTATGATGCTCTTAAAGGGTTGCAGTTAGCAGTCTGGGAGGCCATGGAGCAGGGAATAGGTACCATCCTGATGCAAGAATGTGAGAGCTCGCATAGCAGTTCCAGGTTTAATCCAAGTGGCTTGGAGATGGGTAGAATTTGGAATTTGAAGCCATCAACGTTCATATCACTGAGCAAGATTTTCGCTGCTTGTTTCTTGCTGTTCTTGGCAAATACAATAAATTCAGTCTTGGTGGGGTTGAGCATGAGGCAAGGTTTGAACATCTAAAAATGTGCCAGTTAATTGGGGTGACCATGATATTTGGTCATGTAATGTCAGCTGTAGATGATGGATCCCCAAACAGTGTCATGTATGTGCATTTTGTATTGTGCTGAGGGGATTACCAGGTATTTGTTCACGCAGCTCTGTGATTGATGTCACATGCAGATTTTCTGAGTCCCCAGATAGATCATGCAGTCTGTGTTTTCTCCTTTGTTCTGCCGGTCACCAGTGTATTCAACTGTGTAGCCTTGGACCGTGTCATGTATGTGCAAGTAACTTGCATGATCGAGGTAGCTATTAGCGGCGATATTACGTGTCTCTCAGACCTCTTTCAAGTGCTCACTGTCCTTTTTCTCAGTCACCCCCACACCCACAGGGGCAGCAATCTGAGGGATAGCCCCGGGCGCCACAAGCTCTAGCTACGCCTCTGCTTCTCCCTATTTTAGTATACCCTACCCACCATGAGCCCTGGCCTGCTGTACAGTCCGCCCATTTCAGGGAATCTCAACGTCAGGGTATCATCGTGTCTACACGCAGCCGGCAAATCCCTCCTCACAAATCAGAAGATATCAAGCAGGCAAAAAATACTCATCTTGAAACATTCTACCATTCATCCACACCTATTTCATGAATGCTACATTTCAACCACAGAACCAGAAGCAGCACCGCCTCTGGCTGGGTTTCAACCAGAATACACATCAACAAAACTCCTTTCCATAGAGCCAGGTATGTGTTAAATCAAATCAAATCAAATCAGCATAATTTGTATAGCGAGCTACTCACCCGTAAGGGTCTCAAGGCGCTGCGGGGGGGGGGTGCTACTGCTCGGACAGCCAGGTCTTGAGTTGTTTCCTGAAGGGGAGATGGTCCCGGGTCACCCGTAGGGGAGGGAGTTCCACGTCTTCTCTGCCATGTAGGAGAAGGATCTACCTCCGATGGTGGATTTCCGAAAGCGTGGGACAGAGGCGAGGGCGAGGCTGGCGGATCGGAGCTGGCGGGTGGGTGTGTAGAATGTGAGGCGGCTGTTGAAGTATTTCGGGCCCATGTCGTGGAGAGCCTTGTGTGCATGGGTGAGGAGTCTGAACATGATCCTCTTGTTGAAGGGGAGCCAGTGAAGGACTTTCAGGTGGGCAGAGATGTGGTTGCGGCGAGGGATGTCCAGGATGAGTCGTGCTGAGGCGTTCTGGATGCGCTGGAGTCTTTTTTGTAGTTTGGCTGTGGTTCCAGCGTAGAGTGTGTTCCCGTAGCGTAGTCCAGACGGCTGGTGACGAGGGCCTGGGTGACCGTCTTCCTGGTTTCGGTGGGGATCCATCGGAAGATCTTTCGGATCATGCGCTGGGTGTTGAAGCAGGATGATGAGACGGCGTTGACTTGTCTGGTCATCGTTAGGGAGGAGTCCAGGATGAAGCCCAGGCTGCGTGCGTGGTCCGTTGGTTAGGGTGCGCTGCCCCCAGGAGTTGTCCCAGGCAGAGGGAGATGGTCCGAGGATGAGGACTTCCGTCTTGTCTGAGTTCAGTTTCAGACAGCTGATCTTCATACATTCTGCGAAGTCTTTCATTCCTTCCTGGAGGTTGGCAGTGGCGGGGTTGTTGGTGAGGGAGAGGATCAGTTGGGTGTCGTCGGCATAGGAAATGATGTTGAGGTTGTGTTGGCGGGCGATGGCTGCAAGGGGGCTCATGTAGATGTTGAAGAGGGTGGGGCTGAGTTAGGATCCTTGCGGGACGCCGCAGATGACTTCGGTGGCCGTGGAACGGAACGGGGGGAGGCGGACTCTCTGGGTTTTTCCGGCAAGGAACGCGATGATCCACTCCAGTGCTGCTCCTTGGATTCCGGTATTGCTGCGGCGCTGTATCAGGGTGTGGTTATGAAACACACAAATTGCCTGGAAGGGAAGGGAAGGCATGGCTTGGCAGTTCGGGCTGGACTGTTCCCATGAGGCACAGGGTTAGACTGATTTGCATATGGCCATGTCTGAACTGGGGTGGCAGAGTGGGCTAAAGAACGGTGATGGATTAAACCCAGATCTGTTGACTGGGTGTGAGTGTTTGATTGGTTCAGATGCTCCGTCCATCACCACCCCCTTTTGTAGGCCTTTAAAAAAGGCAGTTAATGAATCTTACAATAGTGCTTGTTTAGTGGTGTGTTTCACCCAGGTATTGATACACACATTGTTGCGTTAATATAGCCTTATAGGTTGCTGCCGAGGGCTACATTGGTTGTTAAAAGCCCTGAACCTGAGTTATAGGACCAATCCCCACTGGAGGCCTCTAATGAAGGAGAGGACCTTTAACAATAGGTGTAGCATGAGGCAGAAGACCTCAAAGACTATTGGATCATTCCACCCAGCAAGTGTGGAATGTTTTAAATTAAAAAGGGAGAACCATGATGACAAACATAGGAATGTTGGAGTTCTGGGTTTATACCCGCTATTATGAGCCCAGAGCTACTCAGTAGTCTTCAATCAACATTCAATGTTCTAATAAATTCTATTCAAGATATCACATCGGTGCTGTTTTTAACTGCTGCATTGTATGATTTAAAAAAGGGGATGTATAGCCTTTTTTCTGATGCCATCTTCACATCTTTATGTAGCTGCAAAATAGTGCTTTAGGTTTAGTTCAACGGGTTGCCTGTATGGTTTTGCCACATGTAGGAAAGTAGGATCTGCTTTCATGGTTATCCCTCTTTTTACTGGTGTCATTCTGTTTTCTGACCAGTCTGACTGGGATTTTGCTAATTAGGACTCCAGTCACTGTGCTCTCTCCCTAAAATGTGGCAATAGTAAGTACTTAGGTACCTTCCTAATTGGCTACTAGTGTACCCTAACCGTCCGTAGTATATGGTGCTAAGGTACACCAGGGGTCTCCAATGGGCTGCAGCATGTATTGTGACACCCATGAGAGACTGCCCAAACTGTGACTACAGACCTGCCATTGCAGCCTGTATGAGCTGGTGCTAGCACCACTCACCACAGATATAAGTTTCCTTATATCTGAGGTCCCTGCACTTAAATCCTATCAGTCACCCCTACTGTAGACCTTTCAATCCTGAAGGCAGAGTGCTTAGTTATAAGTCTGAGGGTACCCTTCATGAGCCGGACACCCCCTATAAACCCAAGAGTTGATTCTGTACGGTCAGCCATGTTATACATATTGACATCAAATCAATTATGAGATGTCTAACTATATATTGGCTGCACCAAAATCGGTCATGTTTGGTATCAAACATGTTGGAATCTTACCCCAACACCGATTGCAGTGTTGGATGTAGAATTCCATGTACTGGGGGCTCCCCTGTATTCCGGGTACCAGCCATCCAGGGTCTAACAGCAAGCTAGTACTGCTGCCGACCACAAACACAATTCTACCCTCCTACTGCTGAGCCAGGCTTGAGCAGGGGAAAGAAGAACAATAGATTTCTTGTCAAAGATAGTTGTGACCACTTCCCAGACAGGACTTAGTGTATTAGACTGGGGTGAGGTGCTTACCAGCGCCATCAGACTGCTTTGAAGGGCACATTTTGTGCCCTCCTTGCATTCTGCAGTTAGAACCAGTTCAGGGAGCTGTTGGCTCTGGCGCAAAACTGAACAAAGGACATGGGAGTATCCCACCCTCTGTCCAGCCCCTTCTCTGGGAGGGATCCCGAAATTGTCCTAATCCTTTCCTTTTGGTAGTTAAGAACTTACCTGTGGGTACTGAAGGCAGAAGCGGCATGGCAGGTCCTCTTGAAGACCGTTGTAGCACTAATTCTACATTTTGGTAATAGGGCATATTAACTTTGTCATTCCTGCCAGATACAAAGAGAAGATCCTCTGTTATTCAGTGCCCTCGTTACCTTTTTTTGTGGGTTGTGGTGCTCGTCACTTCGCTGCCCCGCCGGTGCATTCGACTGAGCACCCCACCTCGTGTGCCATCTGCAGGGCCTCTGCCCTCGGATCGCTGGTTTCAGTTTCTGGAGTGGCAACATAAACAGTTGCTCTCAAAGGACTAGTCTGAACACTTCGGTGAATATCCCCTGCACCAGCATTCCATGGAAATTCTTTCCTAGCTCTCCCACGTCAACGAGGACGTCATAACAGCATGGCTCCGCTAGCGAAACCGTATGACGTCATTCGAGCCATAAGAGGACCTCGTCGGCGTGCTGACATCAGTTCCACCCCTTTTTTCCGTGTCACCGAGGCAAACAGGCAGACCGAGACATTTTCACATGTATACATGGTATAATAAATATATATATTCACTGAAAAAAACATAGGTTTCAGGCACTTTATAGTTAGAATTAGCATTTAAAAAACCTTAGAAATTCAAAACATAGGTTTTAGGGGCGTTATAGTTAGTTGGACATTTCATTCGTACAAAACCATTGAAATTCCCATGTTATAGTGAGTTGTACTAACTATAACTTGCGCGCCCGCAATCCACTGCTGATCATGTCAGATATTACATCATTCATGACATGGTCAGTGACATCACTGATGACATCACTGATGACATCTCAAATGACCATAACACCCCTATCACCTATGGTTTTTTTCAGTGAATTTCTAAGGTTTTTGAAATGCTAATTCCTAACTATAAGATGTCTGAAACCTAAGGTTTTTTCTGTGAATTTCTAAGGTTTTGTAAAAGACCATTTTTCAATGTATTTATTGTTACTTTTATTTTTTTATACTAATTTTCTAAATTTTTTTAAACAGTTTATTTTTAGATATTTTATTTTTTAAATTACATTATAATTACATTATACATTAAATTACAAAATATACTTTCTCAGAATGAATTACTTTAGTTTAAATACTTTTCAAATAGGCAATAGACTTTTGAGTACAGTAGTTACAGTTGCAATGGGCAACTCAATTTCAAACACAATGCAACATTGAGGTTAATGTGAATTTCTAGTTAAATGGAATTAATTACTTTTTGGATTACTTTTCTAACCACAGGACTGGATCCTAAATTCAGTCCTGAGACATCACCTGTAAACAGTTGAGTAAAAGCGTTTTGGTTACAGTAGTGATTTTTAAGGAATTTTATTGTATTTTAAAAGATGACCAATATTATCCTATGGGAGGAAATTCATTTATCAGGTAAGTAGTGTTAACGTTACTTTTTCTTACACAGTGGTGGATCCTGGTTCCAGCATGGGTGCATCTCCTGTAAACAGTCAAAAGAATGCATTTAAGTCATACAGGCAATTTTTAAGGAATATTTTTCGTTTGTGAAAATAGACACAGAAACTTTTCTGGTGAAAACCACACAATGGATTACTATGGAAGTGAATACAAGTTACTGGTAAGTACGGTTAGAATTACTTTTCAAGATCACTACTGGGCTCAAAGAAGCAGCACTGAGGTCACTCCTGATAACAGGTGAGTAAATCGGAATTCGTAGTTCTGTTGATTTTATAGGAATTTTTTAAAGTTCAAAAACTCCACACTTAGAAGAATTTCCAAGTGAAACCAGTCAATGTTCGCCTATGGAAGGAAATTCAAGTAACTGGTAAGTACTGTTAGAATTACTTTTCATGATCAGTACTGGTCTCAAAGATGCAGCACTGACGTCTCTCCTGATAACAGGTGAGTAAATCAGAATTTGTAGTTCAGCTGATTTTAGAGGAATATTTGTACGTTTCAAAAATCAACACTTAAAAACTTTTCTGCTGAAAACCACACAATGGATTCCTACGGAAGGAAATACAAGTTACTGGTAAGTATGCTTAGAATTACTTTTCAGGGATAGTGCTGGGCTAAAAGATGCCGCACTGGGTTCTCTCCTGATAACAGGTGAGTAAATCGGAATTCGTAGTTCGGCTGATTTTAGAGGAATATTTGTAAGTTTAAAAAATCAACACTCAGAAACTTTTCTGCTGAAAACCACACAATGGATTCCTAAGGAAGGAAATACAAGTTACTGGTAAGTATGCTTAGAATTACTTTTCAGGGATAGTGCTGGGCTAAAAGATGCCGCACTGGGTTCTCTCCTGATAACAGGTGAGTAAATCGGAATTCGTAGTTCGGCTGATTTTAGAGAAATATTTGCAGAATGGTGAAGGAAGGGGGCGGGGCCTGTGGCGCGTTTTCAATTGCGGGATTAAGTGCCCTTGAATTCTGAGGTCCCCTTGGGGCCAACTAGCCCACCAGGTACCTATAGTATGCACCAGGGGGCGACGTTACAAAGAGGTGTTCAGAGGCCACGCCCCTTTTTACAACACTCTGCAACACAGCTCTGTAACGCTTACTAGAGGTACCTGGTGGGCTAGTTGGCCCCCAGGGGACCTTAGGATTCAAGGGCACTTAATCCGCCAACTTAAAACGCGCCACAGGGTGTGTTTGCACACATGTCACCTCAGGCCCCCCCTTCACCACTGTGCAAACGCGCCCGTGTCGTTTTAAGTTGGGGGATTAACTCCCCTTGAATACTGAAGGTCCCTGGGGTGCAACTAGCCCACCAGCTATTTCCAGTAAGCGCCACAGAGCTGCGTTGCAGAGAGGTGTATAAAGGGACGTGGCCTCAGAACACCTCTCTGCAACGCAGCCCACTGGCACATACTGGCGGTACCTGGTGGGCTAGTTGGCCCCCAGGGATCCCCAGTATTCAAGGGAAATGTGTCCCCCCTCTGCAAACGCACCAGGGGGTGCGTTTGCAGAGTTGTTCAATAAGGGGGCGTGGGTCCGGCCGCGATCCCTTTTTTAAAATATTTTTTTTAAAGAAGGGTGGCTGTGTAGCCCCCCTTCTTTTTCAAATTTTTTTTTTGGCCCTGGGGACTCCATCCCCCAGGGCATGCCCCCAATTTTTTTTCTTTGTAAATAAAATATTTGGAAGGGGACCCAGTGGCCCCCCTCCTGAGGCCATAGTCTGCCCTGGGGACCCCATCCTCGGGGCATGGGCCTTTTAAAAAAAAAAAATTATTAGGAGGGGGGCTGCCTTCCCCCCCACTGTAGCCACTTTTGGCCCCGGGGACCCCATCTCCCGGGCCTGGCCCTTTTTTTAAATTTAAAACATTTTTGGGGGTTAGGGGGGCCGCGTGGCCCCCCTCCCAGGCCAAATATAGCCCCGGTGACTCCATCCCCGGGGCTGGCCCACTCCGTTGGGGCCCATGGGGGGTCCCCAATCCCCCCACGGTCCCAGCCGGCTCCCCGCATCCTGCGGGAGCCGGCATTGCTTTTCCATATGGGGAGCAGCTAACATGCTGCTCCCCACATGGAAAAGCAAACTGCTTTCCTATTTGGAAGAGAGAGCCGGTTCCCTGCTCTCTCTTCCAAATAGGACAGCAGTTTACAATGTCAGGGTGGGAGCCGCGAGGCTCCCGCCCTGCCTTTGCAAACAGCAGGGTCCCGGGGTGGGCATCCCGGGACGCTTCAGGAGCCGGCCCTGGGGGGTGGCGGTCCCCCTGGCCATTGAGGGCTACAGGAGGGGGGTCCCCTCCCAAATTTTTTAGTATCCCCAGGGGGTGGCGGTCCCCTGGGCTGGGGGTCCTGAGAGCCCCCCCACCCATTTGTTTGAAGCCCTGGGTGTGGAAGTCCCTGGGGCTGCAGGGGGGCCCCTTGAGCCCCCCTCATACAATAAATTCTTGCCCCGGGGTGTGGCGAGGCACAAGATGACTGCCAACACTTTCTGATTTGGAGTGTTGACAGCCAATTAAAAAGCAGCTCGTGCATGACAGGGTGCGTGCAGGCTCAGCGTAGGGTACGCAGACCCTCCAAGCTCATAGATATATATATGTACTTTTAACTGTCATTTTCTCAGGAACTACTGAACGGATTTACACCAAATAAAAAGGCACAAGTCTGAACCAAGGACTACCTCTTTGCCAAATTTGGTGTAATTCCCTTCAGCGGTTCAGGCTGTAGCTGTGGCTAAAGTTCCTATGGGAAATTGCATGGGGAAAACACGTTTTGGGACCCCTCTTTTTTCTCGGCCCACGCTTGACCAATCACCCACGGACTACCTCTTTGCCAAATTTGGTGTAATTCCGTTCAGCAGTTCAGGCTGTAGCTGTGGCTAAAGTTCCTATGGGAAATTGCATGGGGAAAACACGTTTTAGGACCCCTCTTTTTTCTCAGCCCACGCTTGACCAATCACCCCCAAAACTTTTGGGGAAGGAGCGGAACTGAGCTGGCTAAACGTTTGGAAAATTTCGAGAAGATTCATCAATCGGCGACAAAGTTATTGGCAATAGAATGTTGCAGATTTCCTATGCATAATAGGTCCTAACTATATCTACCTACTGGCGACCGCCAGTAGGTAATATATATATATCAAATATATATATATATATATCCAACAAACTACAGTTCATGCAAATAAATCCACACTGGTGCCGCGGCCTCTGTTATTAAACACTTTTTATTAACTTCTGCAACGGGTACCCAACGCGTTTTGCTGTTTCAATCACAGCTTGTTCACGGGTAGAGTTTTACCGATACAATGTTACATTTAAAGTGATAGAGACTAGTTCCGCCTTCATTCAATAGAAACAGTGAAAAGACTCCAATGTTAATCTTAAGCAGTGAAGTTCCGTGAATTTCAACTTAGCACATGATTGTGATAAAACATTTAAATGCTGAAAAATAACAGTGCAAATTATTTTCATGAAAAGTATTTTGCCCCAGTGGGCATCGCTTAACTCTGCCTTGTTAAGCCTGCTTCGAACAAACGATACAAATTAATTTGATGGAAGTACTATATCGCCCAAGTGGGCTTCAAAATTAATCAACAGACATAACATTGCATCATACTGCAGTTTGTGACACTATTTGCTATCGGCTTTCAACATTTAATCCATTTGAGAATAAAGTTCTGCTCAAAGTGAGCATAACATATTTCATTTTCCGGATCTTCAAATCTGTCATATAGTTCTTTCTGCAATGGAAACAACATATAATTTCTTAGTAGATTAAAAAACAATCAGTTAAAAAATCATCAAAGAACAGATAGACGCAAAGGTTCAGACACAAAAAATAAATTATTAACTTCTTATCTCAGATGAATTGCCAATTCTTCGTCAACATTTAACCCTGCAGGCATCATAGTGTTAAACCTTATAATCATCTTGGACTCAAGTTTCCTCAACTCAATAGTGTGATTCTCCCCTCTTTCCCTTTGGGGCACTGAATCTAACACACAGAATTTGAGGAGATTTTGGTTTTGGCTGTGTACTTCATGGAAATGGCGAGCAACCGGGTACTGCCTATCATTGTTGGAAATTGCTCTAAGATGTTCAAGAACTCGTAATTTGACTTTCTTGGTAGTGCTCCCAATATAATAGAGATCACAGGGACATCTCAACGCATACACTGCGAACTCAGTATCACAGGAAAAGTGTCTAGCCATTTTAAAAGCTGGCTTGTCTCTCCTCAATTTTACAGTTTTACAGTTCTGACTGTACTTGCATGCCTTGCACCACATGCAAGTAAAAAAACCCTCAACAGGGTTCTTCCTCTTGCTCTCCTTTATTGAGCTAGTTGTCAAAGTATCTTTTAATGACTTACAGAGTCTGAAAGTGATAGATGGGTATAATCCCACATGCAGGACTTTATTCTCAAATGCATTAAATGTTGAAAGCCGATAGCAAATAGTGTCACAAACTGCAGTATGATGCAATGTTATGTCTGTTGATTAATTTTGAATCCCACTTGGGCGGTATAGTACTTCCATTAAATTAATTTGTATTGTTTGTTCGAAGCAGGCTTAACAAGGCAGAGTTAAGCGATGCCCAGTGGGGCAAAATACTTTTCATGAAAATTATTTGCACTGTTATTTTTCAGCATTTAATTGTTTTATCACAATCATGTGTTAAGTTGAAATTCACGGAACTTCACTGCTTAAGATTAACATTGCAGTCTTTTCACTGTTTCTATTGAATGAAGGCGGAACTAGTCTCTATCACTTTAAATGTAACATTGTATCGGTAAAACTCTACCCGTGAACAAGCTGTGATTGAAACAGCGAAACGCGTTAGGTACCCGTTGCAGAAGTTAATAAAAAGCGTTTAATAACAGAGGCCGCGGCACATGTGTGGATTTATTTGCATGAACTGGAGTTTGTTGGATATACGGGAGTGGCGTCCATGCCGCGCTGCCCGCCGCCATTAAGGCTCATCGTTTGCCGAAACTTGGTGTTGGGATATATATATATATATATCCAGGTATTCCGTTTTTATAATGCAATCCTGCATAAGCTCGAAATGACGGATACGGACCACAGTATAGTGCTTCATAAAGTCTATTTAGTGCTTGTGGTCGTCATGACGAGTTTCGGCCCCTCCCTTGGGCCTTGCTCACATGACATAGTGTAAGGATTTACATTGGTTTAAATACATTTAGCATGTTCATGACGTTTGGCTTTAAGGGCGTCCACATATAATAGACATAGAAAAGTTACATATCAGTGCTTTAGTTCATTATTGCTTATTTTCATATTGCTTGTACTGAAAAGCAAAAAATATATAATACTATTCCAATTTAAGATAATATCTAAAATTATTGTTTCAAATAATTTAGACAATTAAAAGCACAAAAGAAACACCACATTTTGTAAAATCTCACAAGTTAGTGTCATTTATATATATATATATATATATATATATATATATATATATATATATATATATATATATATAGTACCCAACAAATTTCACCCTACGCCACACGATTAGGAGTTACAGGGCAACACACGGAGTGAGGAAGATGTTTACACTGAATGGGAGGAGGCAGCTGCAGATATTTATCGCAAAGGAGGAAGGAACAAGAAAGATGATATACAAGGGGGAGTCCACTCAGAACAATCTTTAGATCTTATACCAAACATAAGAGCGAACATATGAAAAAGAGATTAGGAAATGGTGGGAGGCTATCTACCTCCAGAAATACCTGGATGTTGGCCGTATCCCCGGAGGCTTACGGATATACACAGTGCCTAATTACGAGATTCACAATCCTGACTTACTTAAAGAATGGTCAGACTACACGATCGATTCGGCCACAGGAATAGTGAAAACTTTGGTGAAGTACATGGAGTGACCGAGGGAAATTGAAAGCTGAAATGTATAACTTGGAAGACATGATAGCAAAGAATAAAAACCCCAAGCTAAGCGAGGAACGTAAAGTGGCAATGAAAAAAGAACTTGCGGAATATGAGTGTGTTATTAAAAGACGCAATCAAACTGAATTTCAAAGGGCTGAAAAAGATTATGAGTCGGGTCGAATTCTGAATTTGGCCCTTAAATTCAATGCTCCCAGAAGGCAATTGAAACCGCAATCTACCACGAAATCCAACAGAGAAACATCCAAATCTGAAGTAGAAACTTTGGAAGGGGAGCAATCTGGACAGATGATGGGTAGCAGTGAGAACCTGAATGAGTCTATTTTTTTCCAGGAATATCAGCTGATCCAGAAAAGCCGGCAGAGACTGCCACCCAGAGTTCACCTACCAGACTGTCAAAACGCAAAATCAGAAGAGGCAAACCAGGACGTGGGAAAATCTTTTACACCCAGGGTGACACGGAGCAAGAGAGGCAGATGGTAACTGTGGAAACATCAAGGACTCAGAAGAAAACACTATTATCAACCTCTCACATAGAGAACTCAATAATGATGAAATTCAGGTTCTCAAATTAGGACTTACTTTCTGCCCCACCTCTGCCTCTAATTATACACAAACCAGGATTGACCTTTATAAATATGTTAGGAAATTGAACTGCTCAATATACATCTTTTACATCCCAAACCACCAAGATATTCTCCTGTCACTGATGATATGGACCAACTGACTTAGACACTCTGCTGGCATTACAGTCACCACAGGAATCTGCTGAGAACAACAATATTGAAGGCGATGATGTTACAACATATCTCAACATTGATAGGATCGCCCAAACTGGGGGCAAGAGTGACTTCAGAGCTAAATCCAAGTTCATCGCTCAATTGCCACATGATGCTATTGATGCCTTCCACAAAGCCAACATCATGAATTTGAAGAAATTGAATGAGGAAACACTCAGAAAAAGGAAATACAATATTCCTGCAAGACAGTGGAAGGCTATTAAGGATATGAAACAAAGATGACAAGCTAATAATAAAACCTTCGGACAAAGGGGGCAATATTGTACTTTTTAGTAAGGAGCAATATCTCAACGAAGCCCTCAGACTACTAACTGACATTGAGTGTTAT
This sequence comes from Lissotriton vulgaris, assembly GCF_964263255.1. Taxonomy (NCBI): domain Eukaryota; kingdom Metazoa; phylum Chordata; class Amphibia; order Caudata; family Salamandridae; genus Lissotriton; species Lissotriton vulgaris. The sequence continues at coordinate 231,536,420 of NC_141691.1, read as the reverse complement.
ACACCTATACACTCAAAAGAATACGACAGATGTATTACAAAAATTCAAGAACTTTTGGGCAATTGGCAGGACAGTGGGTTGTTAGACCTAGAGAAATACTGTTTTTTACTATGTGACCATCCTTTTTTACCCAACTTTTACCACCTCCCAAAGGTGCACATAGACATGACCAATCCTACCGGGAGACCCATTGTGGCATCCCAGAATAGCCTACTACAGAGCATTCCCATGTATATTGATTCCTTTTCATTTCCACTAGTCAAGGACCTGAATTCTTACGTGAAAGACATTCATGATTTTTTTAGAGTAATTGATGGGACCAGTTGGGATTATGACATGCTTATGATAACTCTTGACAGCACCAGCTTATATACAGGCATTGAACATGGCAAGGGTCTGATTGCCATTAAATTGTTTCTCAACAAAAGGGCATTGAAGTATCATGAACACAATGCGATGTTATTACAAATGATGAATTTCTGCTTAGAGAATAACATCTTTATATTTGCTGGTCAACTGTACAGGTAGAAGTGGGGTACCACAATGTGCATGTGCTTCATCCCAAGTTATGCTAACTTGTTCATAGGCTGGTGGGAGAAGCACGTGGCCTGGGCGGAACAACAGGAACAATGGGTTGAGAGAGTGGCCCTGTGGGAGTGGCATATAGATGATTTGTTTATTGTCTGCAGAAGCACGCAAGAGGAGGTGAATATCTATATAGCTGCCTTGAACCAGAATAATTTTAGCTTGACATTTATGGCCACTATGAGTACAACCAGTGTTTTCTATTTAGATCTGGAGGTTTACACCGAAGGCAGTAAATTATTGACTAAACAATACCGCAAGCCGACTGCCGGTAACTCAATCTTGCATGCAGGGAGCCAACACCCCAGAGCCCTGATCAAGAACATACCGTTTGTGGAACTATTACGCCTCAAACGCAATTGCGCTAACACTGAAGAATATTTGAAAGCACAGAGTAGTGCAGTCAAGAGGTTCAAGAAGAGAGGTTACACTGATAATACAGGAGGCAGTCAGGAAGACAGAACAGATCAGCAGACAGCAACTCCTGGTGGATAAATCTCAGACACAACTAGGTAAAAATAACAACACCGAAGCCATTAGGATGATTACCGAGTTTAATGAAAAATCCAACAGGGTAACCCAAATCTTTAGGAAGAACTGGCATATAATTCAAACTGCCAATGTCCTTAAGAATTCCATACCCTCACTTCCTCAAATCACGTAGAGACGCCGCACCTCGATCAAGGACCATCCTGTCCACAGCCACTACATAACCACCCGACGAGGCAAGAAATTTGTAGTGGCTTATTCCCTAGCCTAAGATGTAAGGCTTGTAAATTCAGCAAAAAGGTCACAGAATACGAAGTTGAAGGACAGGGGTTGAAGGCATGCAAAAAAATACACAAATTACTGAATTGCAATTCGGATTATACCATCTATTGTTTAGTCTGTCCCTGCCCTAAAAGATACATTGGCAGCACTAAACATCCTGCCAAAATTAGAATACTCAAGCAAATGCGTGCTATTACCAATAAGGATCAAACCTACCCGGTTGCCTGTCATTTTGAGCAGAAGCATACTAGCAACCGAGACCTGTTGAGGTTTTTCTGCATTGACCAAATCCATAAAAATGAGAGGGGAGGTGACAGGGTCCAAAAGTTACGGAGTCTGGAATCCAGATATATTGTAGAAATGTCCACCAAAACTCCTAGCGGCCTAAATAACGAAAAGGAGTTGTGGGTCCATATAGGATAATTAGGTGTTCACCTATGAATTGTAGTTATTTTGGATTGCTAAGCTCCGCTTTCCCTGCCACAACCTTCCCACTGTATATAGCCTGCACTAGAGCCTTTTGCTCCTTCCTCCCCACACTACACTTTTGTAATTATGCCCATTAGGGCTTGATCATTCTTTTTGCAGTCTCTGAGCGAAAAATCTACTGCAAATCACAGATTGAATCCTATTGAGGTAGATGCTTGGCCAGACATAATGAATTACGGTACTCTGAGTTTCTGATTAAGTATTCATGTCTGTTTTCAAGCACATTGTTTATTTCGCTGAGATCCTCCCTCCTTTATTTCTCCGTTCTTGTTTCATTTATCTTGATACATTCAGACAGTGAATTGTAATTAATTACATTTAATATGTCGTGAGGATGTTCCATTAATGTTACAATATGAGAATAATATTGTCATATTTCTGCTCTATGGATGTGAATTCCCGTGGTATTAAACGATGGCCACCATATTAGCTATTGAAATGTATTCTGTTTTGGTAAATCTTCACTTTCCATCATCATAAATTTGTAACGCCCTTCCCGAATGTTTAAATATTGTTTGTTTTAGAGATGAAACTGACATTGAAAAGGCACTGTTGCTGTAACACATCTGTGTACCCCGTGCTGCAGCCCATTCTACCTCGAACTTATTTCCCTATATGAGTGCCTCATTGGTTTTCTGCATGAGTGTGGATGTTGAAAGGAGATATATATATATATATATATCACGCTCCACTTTCTTCTGGGAAACCAAAAGAACTGACTGCACTCCGTTCGTGGAAAATAAAACGGGTTTATTAATCCGTTAAGTCAAACAGGACGCGTTTCGGCTTCGCGCCTTCTTCTTGCTGTTAGGCACATCTTTCCAAAATGATCTTTTAAATAAAGTTTTCACATAAACAACGTCATTGACATATGTAATCAACATAAATAATGCACTTTTGTATATATGTTACAACGGCGGCCATCTTAAAGTGTGTTTTATCATCATTCCCACTATAGGAAAAAACAGAAGTGATTAAGCAGTGTATCGGCTTTTGATTTGCACAATTCATTTACAAACGAATAAAATGAAAAACACACATTCTCATTACATTAAATTTATGTATGTGAGTAAATTCATTTATCAAAAGATTTTTTGTGTACACTATTTACAGTCAAGCCTTGGAAATATATATATATCTCAAGCTCACTGGGGGACCAACGGTTTAAGTAGCACTCGGCACGCTTTTCCCCGATAAAAGCATTTAATTGTATGCCCACCTTTACTTCTCAGTCTCTCAAAGCATGCTGCCGCAGCCTCACACGTTTCGTGGCTTCACTTCTTCAGAGGCTGCAGCGGTCGAAGGAGCATGTCGGGCCACACCCTCCTAATAACCCAAATTGTACCCTGTGATTCAGCTGCTTTGTTTGATGCAATTCGTCAAGGCTTCTGGTAAATGTAGTGCCGTAAATTAAAGTCCTTAGATAGATGCTCCTTTAAATAAATGCTGAATAAAGCTCTCCATGAGCCCCTAGAGCAAAGCTGTGCTAAATCCAGGTGCCGTGCTCAACAAGAAGCCCCACAATGTTGGGACTTTGTGGCCCCCAAGACCCGCCGTGGTACTAACTCAGCGACAGGACGGCCACTTCAAATATCAAGCTCACTGGGGGACCAACGGTTTAAGTAGCACTCAAACTCGGCACGCTTTTCCCCAATAAAAGCATTTAATGTTATGCACAGCTTTACTTCTCAGTCTCTCAAAGCATGCGGCCGCAGCCTTATGTGTTTCGTGGCTTCACTTCTTCGGAGGCTGCTGCGGTCGAAGGAGCATGTCGGGCCACACCCTCCTAATAACCCAAATCGTACTCTGTGATTCAGCTGCTCAGTATGAGGCAATACGTTAAGGCTTCTGGGAGATGTAGTGCCAGTAATTAAATTCCTTAGATGGATGCTCCTTTAAATAAATGCTGAATAAAAAATCTCCATGAGCCCCAAGAGCAAAGCTGTGCTAAATCCATGTGCCGTGCTCCACATGAAATACCACAATGTTGGGACTCCTGCTTTGCTTCGTTCAATGAATGCGTATGAGTGAATGAGTATGCGATGGCAGGGCGGGAGCAAACAGCAATGTCCCGGGTTGGGAACTGCAAGGCATTTGCAAGAACCCGCCCTTGGGGGTAGTGGTCCCCAGGGCCATCAAGGGGTCCAGGAAGGGGGCTGGACTGTTTAAAGCCCTGGGAAGGTGATGGTCCCTGGGTTCCATTTGAATATTTAGTGCACGGGGAGGTGGTGGTCTTTGGAGCAGTGTGGAGGGGCAGGAGGCCCCACAAACTTCTTTATTGTAATTTAAGCCCCGGGAAGGTGGTGGTCCCCGGAGCTTCGAGGGCCAATGAGCCCCCCGACCCATATTAAAAAATGCCCCGGGAGGTGGTGGTCCCTGGGGCAGCATGTGGGGGGGGAAGGAGCCACCCCATGTACTTTTAAGAACCCCTGGGGAGGTGGCGGTCCCCGGGGCTGTGGGGGGCTGCGTGTCCCGCACATAGTGATAAAGCCCCAGAGAGGTGGCGGTCCCCGGGGCTCTGAGGGCCCCTGCGGGCCCGCTAATTAACCGCACATTGGCCCGGGACTGTCCCACCCCGGGGCTTATACAAAACAAAGCGCGGGAGCTCACGCTTTAATTTTTTTTCTCTCGTCTGGATTCCAGCACCCAGTGCAAATTCGGCTGATTAAAAAAAATACACTTTTTTTGGCCCTGGGGGTCCTTGTGAGACCCCCTGAGCAGGCCTAGGGGGCAGGGTGTTTCTACCCTGTTTTTCTTGTTTTTCAACTGTTTTCTTGTGACTAGGATACCGAGTCACAAAAGGGCTGCCAACACTTCCTGGTTTGGAGTGTTGGCCGCCAATCAGAAGTCAGCTTGTGCTCTGAAGGAGTCACGGCTCCTCCTCGGTGCTCAGATATATACATGTGTACATATGTATCAAAAAAGAGTTTCACGATTCTTAAATAGTGATTTTTAGCGAATCGCAATTAGAGATTCGCAAAATGCAATGTATGTAGGATTTGCTAAAAATTTTGCGAATCCTACATATTTGTTATTTGGAATCGCAAATTGAGATTTGCAAATAAGGAATACCTTCCCATTCATTCCTATGGGCTTAGGGCCCATAGGAATGAATGGGAAGAAATTCTCAATTTGTGATTACCAATTAGAGAATCGCAAATTGAGAATGCAATTTCAAGGTTGCAAGGGTGCCAAAAGGACACCTTGTTGCACCCCTGAAATATGCATGTGTGCACATTTTGTGCACATACATGCCCTAATTAAAAAAAGTGCTTATGTATAGAAAATCACAAATTACCACCAACTTGAAGTTGGTGGTAATTAGCAATTCCTTAAGGCCAAATAGCAAATTTCTTGTCCTCCCAGAATTGCATTTAAGGAATCGCAATTTGCAATTCCTTAACTCCATTCGGAAAAAATAGAGAATCACAAATTTTGCAATTCTCTATTTTGCGATGGCCTTTTAGGATGATATAACCCAAAAGGCTTTTTCCATTTGGGAAACAGGACGATTCTGAGAATCTGCCCGTTTGCAAACAGGAAAAAGGCTTGATACACATGGCCTCATTTTCTGAACTTCTCAGGAACTACTGAACGGATTTATACCATTTTAAAAAAAATGTCACTTTCTGAAACAAGAGCTAAATTTTTATTGCCAGTAACAACTTGTCTTTTTTCAGGCAACTTGTGGAGAATAAAGTTATTTCATTTGAAGCAGCAGCCAAACATTTATGCAAAGTCTGTGTTTAAAATACACTATTACTAGCATGCGCAATAGTTTCAATATGCAGGCTTCATTTTATAGTTTATAACAGCATTGGCAGGCATTTGCATTATTTTGTCGATTTAAAGCAAACTTGCAGAAATCATTTAATCATTAAATACAATTGTCTCATTGCTGCCTGCCACATATGCTGATATTTTGGTGGCACACTGCTGAATTTGATCTAAAGAGCAGAGGCTATTCAATGTCAAAATCCACATTTACTCACAGTGTAAACCGCAAGTCCCGGCTCCGAGGTCACTGAATGTCAGGGGCTCCTTGCAGACATCAAGTCTCGGCTAAGGTCAGCCTGTACCTGTGGTGCTGAGGGGCCACTAATCAATAATATAAATCTCAGATGTGGCTTTGGTAGTGCAGGTCGGAGACAAATGCCACACACGCCTCACTTACAACAAAGCACTCCACTCCAAATCCAGAAGGAGCCTGCACTCGAAATGTGGGAAAATTATTTTATTAAGCAACATCTGCTGGCAATAACAGGAACGGGGACAGACGAATCGTGTTCGTATTTTGTCATTGCCCCCAGAACCTGGCCCACCCGGAGGCGTCCCGAGCTTTGCTTGAAAAAGAATGTTCATTGGGATTAACGCACCTTACGCAGATCCTGCCGAATTTCTTTAAAAAAAGCTTTTGGGGGCCCTAGGGGTCCTTGTGGGACCCACTGAGCAGGCCCAGGGGGTCAGGGTGATTCAACCCTGCCCCCTTTTCCTTTTTTTTAACCTTTTTTCTTGTGACTCGGTTCAACTGAGCCACAAGATGGCTGCCAACATTTCCTGGTTTGAAATGTTAGCAGCCAATCAGAAGTCAGCTCATGATCAGGAGGGTTGGCGGATCCACCGCAGTCACCAGATACTATTATTTTTTTATATATGAATTTCTCAGTAACTACTGAATTGTCTTTTAATTATTATTTGTCCCTCTCTCAATGTGTTTCCCTTATTTTCATCATTTCATAATTTTTTCAAAACTATTTCCTTGCTCTTTCAGCCAACTGCCTACACCTCTCTCCTATAGTATTGCCTAACAGTATTATTTATAAGCCCTTTATCTGCAGACATCCAGATAAAAGAGGCCCAGAAACAAATAATTAATGTTTTAGTGGAACCTCATTCACCGCTAAGCTGCTTAATTAGGGGGTTTCATCTGTCACTGTTTGGGCATGGTATTAGCTTTGCACTGGCGCTCACCAGATGGCCCACCACATAGTGAATGGCACTGGCAGAGAGATTGGAGTTAAAAATAAAAGACAACGTAGGAGACCCTAAATCTGCACATCTAATATTGGGGTGTGAATTTTAACATCGCCTTGACACGGAATGAGACCATCCAGTCTCAGAATTATTAAGGGCACATGGCAAAAAAAAGCCCTTAGGGTCAGATTTACTAAGCCACGCAAAACCACCTTGCCAACTATAATCATGCCCTAAGTTTGTCTTTAATTATTGTAGTGCAACCTGACAAAGAAGGTAGGTCTGACTTTTATTAAATGAACCTCTGATGATATGCTAGGCTCATTGGGGGTATTTTGATTATTGGTTTCAAGGCTTCCTAGGCTACAGGCAATTAGAGGAGCCTTTCAGGCATGGAAGCATTGTACAATTAGGGTTATTCCTGACCTGTGGCACCAATTTTTAGTGTGCACTCATATTTTTTTAAGGGTGTCACCGTGATCATTTTCACTTGCCTTTCATTATATATTTGTTTATTTGCGCATGGTATTTATTAGTGTGTATATTAAAGAAAAAGCACTGACTGAATAGTGATTTATTGTTGTTTGGTGCACTGCTGAGTTCTGAGTCTCTAGCTCATGGCAATTCCCCTGAGTATACATTGGACTATTCTGTATTGCTACCATGAGAGTCACATTCCAGAAAGGGGTACTTGGTTCCTAGTTGGCTGGTCCGTTTAGCGGAATACCCCAGTTGTAGCAATTATGGCCCTGGGACCCTTTGAGCCAAATCTCTTACAACATGCTGATTTGAACATTGGAAATGAAGAAATTATTTATTTCGCACTGTTATCCTATGTTGTTTTGATGCATGTATTTGATATTTTGCAGTGTTCATGGAACACATTAAGTTATTTAGTTGAATTGTTGTTGTTGTTAGCCTACTGTTACTGTGCTACATGTATTTTTACTAATTAATATTAGGGGTGGGCGATAAATTTTACTCCACCAGTGGAGTTGAAGGAGTTTTTACCACTCTGAGTTATGCATGTAATATGGAGTTCCTGCGAAATTCCGCCAACCACCGCGTGACTGAGCTTTTTCTTACAAGTAGCTTGCCAACAGTAAGTTGGCAAGCATGAGCAAGAATTGTCATCCCTCAGCGCAATTTTCAGGCACTTGAGGGGCAACTGCTAAGATTTTCCCAATGCGGGTGGGTCGCGACCGTTAGCAGTGAGAAAGCTGCTGTTAGAGTAGAAAATCTACTTTAGTGGCAGCAAAGCTAACTTGAGAAGCAGTGAAGTGCAGTTCATGCTGATTTTTCAGCACAGAACAAGCTCCAAGCTAAAAAAATCTGCATGAACAGCACAAAGTGTGAGTTCCGGCTACTCCTAATTAATATGCTGACTGACCTATATGTCACTTGTACTCTGAACTGAACTAAATATTGCTCCTGTTTGTTATAATATTGAAATATGATGCTTCTTTCATCTTTTTCAGGACTGAAATATTGTTGCAATTGGGTTCCACCCATTCAGTACGCCCAAATTTATTTCTTTTTGTATCATCAATTTTTGGAGTTTTTACTGTGGGTGAGCCTCACTACATGTGTTTCTCCCACTGTAATCACATGATAAACGGACTGCGGGTGTTTACCACCAGTTTCCTCCTTTTAAGATAAGACCGTTGTGACACAAAGGTAACAAGCACTTTGCTTGTTACACCTGAACATGCTTGTATACGCATGTGCATACATGTGGGGGATGCACAGGGGAGATTACTGTAGTGCGCAGCTAGGTAACTGCACACATGTAGACTAGTGTAGGGGGGACTCTGCAGGATTAGATATTGACCTGGGGTAGGCCTTACATTGTTAGTGTGCACTATATAGAAAGTCAGTGTGATTTACTGTTTTGTCGGTAGTGACACTTTACAGTGCAGTTCCTCATTCCTTTGGCCTACAGAGACCAGTGATATTTTGAATTGGGGTGTAACCTGTGTAAGAACATCATTCTGTAAGTTCCATGATGATATCTGTACAACTTATAGATCATCCAGAATTGTCTCATTTAACTGGCTCAGCTCAGAATAAGAGACCAGAACATTTGTCACCCTGCTGTGCCTGGTTAATTACATTTCTCTCCTGCAGCAAGAAAAAAGGCCTCCCCACACAAAGAGAGCAATTAACAGTATTTCAACCAATTCCTGAGGAGAAAATGTGTGGGGTGGAATGATCTGCATCAGTCAATTAGCTGTCACACTGTACCAGGGATGGGCCTACCCAAGCCTGCTGACCGAAGGAGGGAGCCCAGACAACTGGAACCAACCCAAGAGGGTGCTTCCCTTTGAACTTCTGATGTGAAAGACCCAGCCAGTGATGTCAGCAAGGGGTGGAGCTGAGACACCAGAAGCAGATGTGACTAGTGACTTCTGGGTGATGCCATTTTGAGCTGTCCCAGTATACTGTGCAGGAGGATTGTGGCACATGTGGAGTGATGGGGTGACACCCTAGGCTTGGCAAGGGGTACCTGGTTTCTGAAACCTTCATCTCCCTTTTAAAAACTCTTGCACAAGGGGCAGACTCTCTCTTGTCTGATGTTTTCTCTGAAGTTCTCTAATGGATCCCAGGACCACCATGGACAACTGGAAGGAAGAACCCTTTAATTCCCAGAAAGGACTAAGGATTCTGCCCAGTTGACCCCAGGACCAGTGGGTATCCACGAAGGCCAGTGAGCAGGCCCCCTTAGACAATTTTAGAACTAGGGAAAGCCCTGGACTTCTGTACCCAGAAACCAACACCCAGTAGCAAGGATGGCGCAGGGAGCCAGGAGAACCAGCTCCCAGGGGACTGTCCTGCTTTGGAGGTGAGGAGGTCTGCTGCAACTTTTCCCGGTGGCTAGAGCTCACTCCCGGAGTAAAATGAGCCCAAGGTCATCAGAAACGGCTCAAAGGGCACCAAGTTATGGCATTTTAAAGTTTGCCGACCTTTGATGTTTTCTGTGACTAAGCGCAAAGGGCTCTGCCACTATTACACTGCTCACCCATAGGGTAGGCCAGGGCCTGGATTCTGTGCAGGACCCCATAGTCAATTTTTCACATGGAGGGGGTGTGCATGGGCCCTCCCCCGGACCCTCTACTGGCCTGTAAACCCCATTAACCAGCCTGTTCCTACCAAAAGGGGGTTGGGACCCCGGGCACTACAAATTAAGGGGAGATGAAGCAAGCCAACATGCCCCCTCCAGTGGTGGTGGCCTAGCCCGCACTCCCTATGCCTATGTCTAGGGGGAGCAGAACAGCTACCACAGAAGAGTGGACCGTGCCTGCGGGAGGAGAGAAATGCTGCCGGTACTTGCGTCTGGCAGCCAACATGGCAGCTGAGGTGGTCTCCCTGAGCCGACCCCGATGAAGGAGGCATGCAGGGGTGCTCAGGTGGGACTGGGCATCCTCCAGATAAAAAAAAAGACAGGGATCTCCTGGCACAGGTCGAAACCTGCTGGTATAATATTCACTGCTCCTGAAGGATCGCCCCATAAAGCCCGGTGCGGCTTTGTAATATGGATATTTTGCTGCTTGTGGTGGCCCCCAAAACAGGCAGCAGGCAGCAAGCACCCCCAAGGTTAAAAAGAAAGCCTCAAGCCCCAAGGCGTTTTTATTAACCCCTTCCATGCTCATGATGAGCTCAGCTCGTCATGAGGCACGGTTGAGCTGTGCTGATGACGAGCTGAGCTCGTCATGAACAATAGAGTTCAAAGCCTCCCAGCACAGGAGGGGAAAAGCCATAGCAGCCAAGGTGTTAAAGTAATGACTCTATGTTTGCAGGGTCATAGAATCCAGGACCTTTCCAGGATTTTCACAATGTTTTCAAGCACTCCCATGGCTGTAGCATTTGCGCTACAACTGAGTGTGCTCCAAACTCTTGGTCTGATTGTGTAGTTACAGTTATTGTGGCCTGACTATGTCTAAGAAAGGCACTGTCCTTGAAGCGCTTTCTAGGGACTAAGTCTATGGTTGCATACAATGTAGTCAAAATGTGATGCCCTCTAGAGGCTGCTTTTATGATGCCGTTTTCATGGTTGGAAGGTTTCAAAAAATGCCATACACGTTTTACTGATTTTAAATGTTTTATTGAATAATGTTGAAAATAATTGATTACAGTTCATATTTTTTTTTTAGCAATAATAGGTGCCTTTACACCTGATTATTATTATTGATGGTTGCATTTAATTACAAAATGATGATTTTAACCTGTGGTTTGCTACTCATGACTCTTGAACAAGTCAATAGACTTACTCAATATGTTTGTATGACCCTTTTAGGGGGTCAATGTTGATTATGCTGTCATCTATAGTATTTACTATCTGCCAATGTACATATTTGTAAATTGCTGTATAGTAAAATGCTGTGTAGTATTTAGTATTGAGTGTGTAATAAATATCCTTCTTTTTCTAAAGAAAAAGTACTGACTGGACAATCATTTATTATGTGTTATTATCGTGTGCCAGTGAACGGGGACCACTAGCCAATATCACCTCCAGAGTAGGCCTTGGAGTAGGCCTTGGGGTGAAGGAGACAGCTAGCCTAAAACATACTTTTGATTATGAAGTAGCATGAAAAACACATTGTAATAAATGTAAATGTCAACCTCCCTGATGATCAGGATTGTCTATTAAACACATTTCACAACGTTACGTATTGCTATTGTTCACAATGATGAGAATATGGAAATTAGAACTTAAAGACTACATGTACCAGAATGAATTGAGGTAGGACTTTGCAGATAGGTAGCTCACTACTCAATGGAATCCAGAGTTCATTTGAAGCATTGTAAATGTTGCTGTTAGTTGTATATCATTCAACATTCTGAGAGATGGTATACTGCCTAAAGTAAAGTTTTATTTTTATTCTTTGGTACTGATGCAGATGTTTTAGATATTAGCATTCCTAATTGTGATTCTGTGATTAAAGGGAATAGACTAACAGTGTGTTATTCTATTGTTTAATTGTCCTAGCACTTTATATATTGGATGGGGTTGTATGATATTAAAAAGCATGGCTTTACCATGCATGCCTTTATCACACAGTTGTTACCACCCATGCCTTTACCAGGCATAAGTCTTTACAACACAAGTCTTTACCACACAAGCACAGTGTAACATTGAAAGTACCTTTACCACACCTGCCTTTACCACGCATACCTTTACAATGCATTTTGGTAAAATAATTTTTTTTTAAATTAAATAAAATGTGAAAGGCAATATCATTTATAAAAAATGCCGACAATATTAAGATACAAATATCCCTAGTGTTCCTAGTTCTATAAGCATTACATGAAACTTACAAATACACTTGTGTAGCGCAAGTGAAAAGAAATACATTTGTGTCATGCAAAACAACGCACAAGAACTTAAACAATGAAAAAGGTACAATATCATGTATAAAACCATGCAAGGGTCGAACTGCAGAGGCTTGTGTGAGTTTATAAATAAAACTCTTCAAACCAATACCTCTGCCTCAAACCAATATAAAGGATATACATACCCAAGAAGGTCAAAAACACAACAAAAATCCCTTTCATTTTAATTATACGGTTAGCCACACATTTCCTCGAATTAAAAACAAAGATTACAACAGTTAATTTGTTGAAAGTTATGGTAAATCCTTAAAAAAGATAAAAAGTGGCTGTCCACCATTTTGTGCTCAGTGCTAGTCAGACTTGAGAGCTGACCTTTTGCACTGCTGAGAGGAGAGTTTTACTGTGACTGTTTCTGCATCACCACCTTCTATACATCAATGTAAGAATTTCTATGTATAAATGAACATTTTTAAAACACTTAAGAGCCACATTTGGATGTTGGTTGGAAAGCCTCTGACCGCTGTCCAGAACACTGAAGTTTTCTTCTATCTTCTTGATTAATGAGTTCTTCTAGTAAAGTTGGAAACCTTGGGGGGCACCAGTGAGCCCGAAGCAAGATGGCCGCACATTAGTGCAGCTCTGTTGGTCGAGTCTAAAATCAGCTAAAAATCCTGCATTTCTCCTAGCCATCTACGCACGAGAGACAGTGATTCTGCATCCTCCGCGCTTGCTGCACATTTTAGTGTGCATATTGGCATAACTGCTGCCTGAATTGATCTTTGTAAAGGCCGCTACTCGACCATACGGCAACATGGAGGCTGTAGCGAACTGCTGACTGCCAGTGTAGCGGCTGAAATATTGCAGTGGCGTCATGACATACTGAGTGTTGGGACGGATTATCCCGGAAGAGTAGCCGCCCCGCTGACTGTGGCTCGCTGAAAATTAATTGAAGGTGAGCGCTGCAGCATTGTTGTGGATCAGACGCTGCGCGGCCTGGAGCTCCGGCAACGAGTGAAGAAGCTGCTGATGCACGGAGATAAGGCCGGTGGGTGCTGAGGTGGCATGCCGGGTTCGCTCCAGTACTCGCTCCAACTCAGATATGTGGCGCTGCATGAGTGGAGTGGCGCCGTTGACCGCTCGCTGCTGACGGGGTGCAGAGGCCAATCGGCGGTGAAAGGGAAGTTGCAGATTGCATCAGCGAGGGCCAACTATGTGTGCCTAAACACAGTGCGGTGGAAGGGCTGTCTGATCCACCCTGGCATCACAGGATAAACAACAGTTAGGAATACAGCAGTGTGCAGGCCCGTATTTATAATGGTGTTGGAGTCGCTAAGCCCGCCAAGCTGAAAATAGGACATTGCCTGTGTGATAAAGATAGAGGCCTAAGTTGCCACCGTTCCCAGCGGAGTGTCGTGGTGGTTTGAACATTGAGCAGTGCAGAAAGCCCATCGTAGCAAAGTATTGGAGCCCAGGGGTCGGTCTGTTACAAGTGTGGTTCTACAGACTTGCGACTAGAGGGTTTGATGTGCGATTGATGTCAGCGCTGAACACCAGGAGAGGGTACACTGCATATGTGACCTGCAGGCCCTGTTGCAAGTGCTGAGATCCAGACAGGTGCCATTAGAGGCGCGGTGCATGTCGCATAAAATTGTGGCTCCCTCACAAAGGAACTAACACAGAATGATGTAGAGCCCAGGCACTGTGGAGCTGACCGTTGGCTTCTGGAGAAACCACAGTGTCCTGTCCAGTTGGCGGTGATGCGCTGAGGTGAACTTTCTTGCCCCACTGGAGGTGGCCTGCCCAAACCCTTGCTTTGCAGTAGTACTAGATTGTGTGGGGTGTTCTGCTGTGTGGGGTGTGCTGCTCCTGATGGCTGGGGACGGGGGTCCACTGTGGAGCTCAGCTGTGTCCGCTGGCAGAAAGATGGAAAAAACAGATAAACAACTGCTGTCCAAACTCTCGTTTGATTCTAAACGCCTTAAAAAATGCAGATGCAGGCCACTTCGGACAAGGAGACAGATCTAGAGGAGGGTGGCAGCAGCAAACTGTAACGAATGATGCTGGCCATGCAACAGAGTTTTGCACACAATTGACAGTAAAATTGATAACCTGAATCTCCGCATGGATACCATGACAGCAAAGCTGGACAAGCATGGAGTGCACCTAACCGTGGCGGACTAGTGTATCTCCAATACAGAAGATAAGGTGGAGAACATCACAGAGTCCTGTACCCAGATGGAGAAACTACTGGTGGTAATACAGGCCAAGAACGAGGATTTGGAGGCAAGGTCCTGGCGCAATAACTTACGCATTACAGGGGTGCCTGAGTCTACCAACACAGGAAAAATGGAACTCTATGTAGAGGAAATGTTCCAAACCATGTTGGGTGCAGAACATTTTTCTAACGTGTTGGTTGTGGAGAGGGCTCATCGCTCCCTCATGCCACGCCCTTTCACAGGAGCATCCCCGTGCACGATAATTGCCAAACTCCTCAATTATCACAATAGGGACGTGGCACTCCGTCTTGCAAGGGAAATGGGCACTACCAAGTACCAGGAGATGGAGGTGGCGCTGTTCCGGGACTTTATGACGGCGGTGCAGCAGGCCCGGCAGGAATTTCAGCAAGTAAAGAAGAAGTTGCAGGTCATGAAGGTACAATGTGCCATCCTGTACCCAGCGCAACTCAGAATACAACACGGTACCAAATCTAGAATCTTCGCAACGCCAAAAGACGCTATGCAGTTTGTAAAACAACTGGAGTGACGCGAAACAACTAGAATGGACGGAGATGAAGCTGATAATGAAGATTAAAGAAAACAGGTTACATGCTGGTCCTTACTGGTATTGATGTATATAATCTCTTCAATACATGTAGTAATGTATCACTATAACTCTATAGTTTGAAGGCACTGTGGCTCTTACGTAGGGTATAGACTCAGGGATAAAGTATACAGTATTTGCAAATGTGATAAGGAGCATCGGGATCTTACTTGCTTGGGGATACCTCCAAATGGACAATAACGCAGATATGTTAATGCAATAGCAAACTGTGCAGATACTTAAGTGCTGATATGCCTGATACTCGCATGGATTGATGGGTTGGGTATAGGGAAAATGTTTGCATGACTGTTTATATACGCTTTTTATCACTGTTCAATAATTGTTTGTTATAAGAAATGGGTCCATTACTCATGGCCTATATCAGGATATGCGGCTGAGAACTGAATCATAAACCTTTTAAGATTAGTGCTAGTTGGGCAGCAGGATTTGCCGCCTCCTTTTGACGTTGCAGCAGGGCAGGGCAAATTCCTTTTGTGGATACTATTCTAAACCATATTGTCATGTGAAGAGCTAGAGGACAAAAAATGTGCTGTCCTGACCCCCCCTTATTCCAACGAAGGGGTCGGTGGGCAGCTAGTGTCCTCCAAGAAGGTAAAATCCAAGCAGTTCATGGTTGGGGCTGTAGTCTGTGAGTGGATTAGCTGCCTACAGCCAGATGGGGGGTTAGATTTGTTCTCTGTGTTCATTACCTTAGGACTCCTTAGCATGACTGGAATGCTTATGTGGGAGGGGGGATTAGTTGGGGGATTGTTCAGATTAGGCATGAGCGGAAAATCCGTTCCGCTCGTGGATTTCGCGGATTTTCGGAAAATCCGCGAACTCCCGCGAATTTACTGAAAATCCGTGAGATCCGCGAGCGGCGGATTTCGGGGGCAAAAGTTCAAGCATGTTGAACTTTAACCTATTTTAGGATGGCGCCGGCAAGCTGTGTGCTCTCCCCATATCTATCGTCGAAAATTAGTTATGATGCTTGATGGAGGCCTTTGCATAATTGACTTTCACGAGCTCAATCCCTGTGCAGTTCCTGTGACCACAAGCTTTTCTGATCCGTGCCTGTCCTTTTATACACACAAGAGGCATGTGAACTTGCATATAAGCCCCGTCCGTTTGGTCTCTCTCCACACACTAGTGGTGTGTGCACCGTCTTCGCGCCCTTTACCCACTTGATGGACAGCTCACTCGAGGGACCCCGGTGCTCTTTGGTGTGATGGCAAAGTTAATCAGCCCCTCCAAAAATGTGTGTTTTGTCGAGGCTGGGTAGGTGTGCGCTCTCCCCATATCTATCGTCGAAAATTACCTATGATGCCTGATGGAGGTCTTTGCATAATTTACTTTCACAAGCTCAATCCCTGTGCAGTTCCTGTGACCACGAGCTTCTCCGATCCGTGCCTGTCCTTTTACACACACAAGAGGCATGTGAACTTGCATATAAGCCCAGTCCGTTTGGCCCCACCCCACACACTAGTGGTGTGTGCACCGTCTTCGCGCCCTTTACCCACTTGATGGACAGCTCACTCGAGGGACCCCGGCGCTCTTTGGTGTGATGGCAAAGTTAATCAGCTCCCCCAAAATGTGTGTTTTGTAGAGGCTGGGTAGGTGTGCGCTCTCCCCATATTATCGTTGAAAATTAGCTATGATGCTTGATGGAGGCCTTTGCATATTTGACTTTCACAAGCTCAATCCCTGTGCAGTTCCTGTGACCACAAGCTTCTCTGATCCGTGCCTGTCCTTTTCTACACACAAGAGGTATGCGAACTCGCATATAAGCCTCGCCCGTTTGGCCCTGCCCCTCACACTAGCGATGTGCACCGTTTTCCCGCCAGGCCCCACACAATCCGCAAAATCCGCGAATCCACAAAATGTGCATATTCGCGAATTGCGAGTTCGCAAAATTCGCCCATGCCTAGTTCAGATACATCATTGTGCAATGCAGAATACATGGAGTGAAGACATCATGCGAAAGCAAAATAGATGCAGTGTTCAAAGATACTACATAGATAAAATACAGTACTAATGACAACTGGGGATGGTAAGCTAACCTCGGTAACATGGAATGTCATAGGTCTTAACAATCTGAAGAAGGCAGGTGCTGGCCTATATGGATCGTCACAACATCCAAGTGGCATTATTGCAAAAAACTGACCTTACAAAGCATGCAGCTGAAGCAGTGGCCACTAGATGGGCTAGGGTAAAATTAGCCTTCTCCTACTCCTCGTATGCAAGGGGAGTTATTATTTAATTTTTTTCAAATCTCCCGTTTGTAACCTCACATGTGGACATAGATGACAATGGTCGGTATATAATACTGCACGGGAAATTGTGTGGTATGTTGGTGACAATTCTCAATATCTATGGGCCCAATATTGACACTGTTGAATAAAGTACATAGGTTACAGCTAGCTGCAATCATCTGTGGGGGTTATTTTAATGTAGTATTAAACCCCGCGATGGACCGACATACCAATGCAGAACCCACAGTTAAAAAAGATGCTCAGGCCGTTAAGAGTGGTATGCAAGATTTGTCTCTTATAAATGGCTGGAGGTTGAGACACCCAGGGGCCTCTCCGATCATTCCCCATCGCTAATCCACTAAGCTGAAGGACCAGGTTTTCCGGAAGAGCGTGTGGAAAGCCATTGAACATTATTTTACTGAAAATGTTGGGCCAGTACAAAGTTTGAGCACACTGTGGGAAGCATTCAAAGTAACGATATGTGGAGTATGCCTAGGCCTACAAGCTTGGGTGATTAACCACTAAGGGGATCTATGAAACAACTTGAGTAAGAGCTGGTGCTTCTTGAGTGGCACTATGAAAATATGTCAGATGGCGCCATACTAGCGTCTGTTAGATCGAAAATCACTGAATATTATGATCTGGCGGATCAAGAAGTGAGGCATATGTCCCGGCGCTGGACAGCTAGATATTATGGTGAGGGAGGCAGACCGGTACGGGCCTTAGCTGCCAAGATATTTGAACCATGGGCGAAAAACCATATAGTGCAATATATTGATGATATTGACACTAGGCATTGCAACACAGCAGGTATTCTTAATTTGTTTATGCTCTACTATAAATCCATGTATAGCAGTGGACATACTGCTGATGACGATGAAATAGCACAATACTTCGAAGATATAGCCCTGGTTTGGTTGTCAAAAGGTCAACAAGACTTTTTAATGCACTCGCTGACAATAGATGAAATACGTGATGCTATACTTGCTCCACCTAATGGCATCACTACAGGCACAGACAGGCTCCCAGCGGAGTTTTATAAAGAGTACATCGACACACTAGTAACACATCTTCACGCTATGTTCGATGATGCCTGCAAACAACAACGGCTTCCAGACACACTTCGCGAAGCACTAATTATAGCCCTACTGAAACCAGGAAAGGAACCTGGTAACTGTGAATCATATAGGCCATTGTCACTAATGAACACTGATGTCAAGATATTAGCGAAAGTGCTAACAACCAGGTTGAGGTTACTATTGCCTATCATGGTGTTACCTGAGCAATCGGGATTTATTCCTACCCGCTCCACAGCACACAAGCTAAGGAAACTTTTAGCAGTAATGCATCTTCTGGAACCTACCCTACCTGCAGGGGCGGTCCTGCTGGACGCAGCAAAGGCATTTGATTACATCTCCTGGAGGTATATGTTTGCAGTGTTACATCGTATGGGTGTGGCATTCATTTATACTAATTGGATCAAATTGCTGTACACGGATCCAGTGGCTCGTGTGCATATTAATGGGTGGACGTCTGACACATTTCCGATTTGGTGCGGAACAAGGCAGGGCTGCCCTCTATCGCCTCTGTTGTTTGCAATGGTGTTAAAGTCACTGGCCTGTATACAGCGGCAGCGACATGTGCGGGCAATGTTGTGTTTCCTTCAGCGGCCATTAGCGGTGTCCGTGTATGCAGACGACATGGTCTTGTATGTACGCAAACCGACGGTGTCTTTGGAACAACTCATTAGAGAGTATATTAGATTTGAGTGGCATTCAGGTCTGGTAATTAATTGGAACTAGTCAGTTGCGATCTATCTGACAGCAGGCACAAATCAGGTTGAACTGGGATACCCATTATAATGGAGTGCAGAACCAGTTAAGTACCTAGGTATCTGGATTCACTAAGACCGTCAGACCATTATACACACAAACTATGGCACAGCGATTTCTCGACTTGAGGAACAAGTCATGAGATGGATACAGCTACCATTAATGTTTGCTGACAGGGTGGCTTTGCTTAAAATTGTGGTCCTTCCGAAATTTTTATATTTGTTTGTAAACATACCCATTATATTAAGGCAACACTTTTTTACTACACTGCGCGCAATACTGATCACGTTAGTCTATGGAGGTAAAAAGCCATGGGTTAAATGGGAGATATTAACGTTGCCGTATGAGCTGGGTTTACGGTACCTGATATGCAATTATATTATTTTTGTGCACAAGCGCAATATGCCTTGTACTGGCAAAACGTGCCACCATACACACCACATGTTGCGGTGGAGGCAGGGGCGGTCCATCCAATGCCACTAAAACCAATGATTGTTAACGATACCACGGTGTTTGAAAGGGATGAAGTTGATATGTACAATGTACCTCTCCTGCCTGAAGTGAATTATGATAGCGTGCCCAGAGCTTACCACTGTATGCACTGGCAATGTCACTGGTTCACCATTAGGCGATATCTGTGATGAGAGAAACGGGCTCCCTAAAGGCTTTACAGAGTGCGGGTGCATACACTGTGGGCGATATATATCCCAGTGGTATATTTATTGATCTCCAGACTTTTGTAAGGGATGAGGATAAGCCTGTCATGTTGACATTCATATACAGCAGACTAAAAGCTACAGTGAGGGCGTTATATCCCTGTTTCCCAGATGAACTGCCAACTCTAGGGGCTGTACCACTTAGATATACTATGCAAACTCGGAATTACTCGGTTGCATAGAGCTTCACAGACAGATGAGACGGCTGTTACTTTAGGCCCCATGGGCAAATGGAATGCTATATTGCCCCAAAAGCTAACTGAGGAGGAGTGGGCAACGTGCTGTAGGCTAACAGGTCAATTTACTGCAAATGGAAATCTCCGGCTGATCCGCTATAAATATGCTCCCCAGATGTACTATACGCCAGCACAACTCTATAGGTATGGCCTGAGGGGTTCGCACTGTTGTAAGAGATGTGGTGCAGATAATGACAATTTTCAACATTTGGCATGGAGCTGTCCTAAAGTGGCTGACTTCTGGGAGAAAGTTACATTGGCTTTAACAGAGATGGTGGGTGAACGTATAGAATGTAATATGAATATTTGTCTCTTAGGAAATGTGTTGCAGCTTAAAGCTAATCATCGGAAATTAATGGCTATAGCTCTATTATTGGCGAAATGCAGAGTCTCAATACATTGGAATGGTAGACCTGCACCTAAATCTAACCATTGGTTAAAAGATATAGCGTATTGTCATGATCAGCTTACTTGTTATGCGGAAGCACTGCCAAGTGCTTAAAGACCACGTGACATCTGGGGTCCTTTCACTGCCTATATGTTAACTAAATCAACTGACTAATGACGTTCTATGCGATGTAATTGTGTTTATTGTATATTTTTGCTATAAGCAGTGCTTTAATATCATACCTGATCAAAATGAAACTGTATCAATTTGCTGCTATGTATTCTGTAATACAGTGAAAAGAATGATGATGGTATACTGATGTTATAATATGAAAATCTATAACTACATTTTTTTTAAAGTTAGAAACCAATCAGAAACTGAAAAAAGTTGTCTCTTTTTTGATAAGGGATTTAAAAAGAGTTATTTTAGATCGTTTTTTTTTCTTTTTAAACATTTTTTTTGTTTAAAAATGTCAACCCTCCCGATGTGCGCATACGAAAAGAAACTGTATGGAGCTGTACTAATGGTTAAAAACATATATAACTTGTTAAAAAAAACGAACTACTACCCACCATCTCTCCTACTCATAAATTGGCTAACCTATAGGTTGTTTTAAAAAAATTAGATAGATCTTCCATGACCTCAGTTGCTCCTTGATTCCCATCTTGACCGCGATGCTCCACCTACAGTAGAAACAGATGCCGAAGTTTTTACGTCAACCCAAAAAGAAAAAAAGAAAAAAGGACCATTACTCTTATTGAAATGAATGGGAAAGTGTGGGAAAAAGTTACAAAATATGTTATTAAAATATAATATGTTATTAAAAAACAAATAAATAATCTATTGAAATAAAGTATATATTTTTCTATTTTATAATTGTTTTAATTTTCATAACTAATAAAAATATTTTAAAAACATAATTGTTAATTCTTCATATTATTTACAGTAATTATGTATCTAATGATTGTTTTTTTAGTTACAATTAATACTTATATTATTTTTTTTACTATTTAAAATTAATTATTGTTTATCAAATTATATGCAACCATGTTTTTACATTCATTTAATAATAAACAGTTATTAAAATTAATACTGTAGTATTAATACATTCCCCACCCATTACCCCTATATCCCTTACACCCTGCTCCTAAATTATTATTTACATATGTTTAGATAGTACACATTAATGATTTTAATAATTATAAAATGTGTTTAAATTAGTGTTAGTATGTAATACGCAGGTACTTTAATGAATGCCTGAGTATTGATACACGCCCCCACTCATTACCCCGTTACCCTTTACATCCCACTCTTAAAACATTAATGTGCATATGTTAAAATAATATGCATTCATTAATTCTAACAATAATAAAATGCTATTACATTAATTCAATTAAATAATACTCAGGTATTTTAATAATACCCAAGTATTACTAAACTTCCCTGCCCATTTCCCCTATATTCCTTACATTCTGTTCCTAAAACATTAATTTGTATATTTTAAAATATTATGCATTAATTATTGTAATAATTCTCAGGTATTTTAATTAACACCTTAGTATTAATACACTCCCTATTCCTTAGCCCTTACATTTAACTCCCAACATATTAACCTTCATATTTTAAAATAATTTGCATTAATTATTTTAATATTTCTTAAATGCATTTAAATTAATCAATTATTACTTAAGTATTTTAAATAATACCTGAGTATTCATGCACTTCCCCACCCCTTACATCCCACTTATACAACCAATAATTTTCTTATTTTAAAACAAAATGCATTAAAAAAATTTAGTAAACTAAACAAAAATGTTTTTTTTTTAAAAAACAAACATTACTTAAATAAAATAAAAATTAGGGGCCACATTAGGATGGTGGTCGCACTTTCGTCCGACCGCCATCCCTTCGGAAACGTGGCCAGCTGACTATCTGTCGGTGGTCCCGCCATTGGAATCACGATGTGACCACTTACAAGGCTGTCGCAATGTGTATCTTTTGGACTGTGTTGTGTGCTTTGGGCTGCAGCACATGCCACAGTACAAACAATACACATTCTTCATATCCCTGAACTATGTGGGAGGTTCCATGTGGTACCTGCCTCATAGTGCAGGGATATGGCCCTCCAGGGCACATAACAGAGGCCCAGGTGGAAAGGGAGCTCGGTCGGGGCCCGCAAAGTCAATTTCCGCCAGACTTCTCATGGCGGGTTAACCGAAACTGACATTGTAATGCCTAAGTGGTACCTGAGCAGGCACCGCCACCATTGTAGGCATTCCAGAACGTACAACGGCTTCTTGAGCCCATCGGCTTAGTGTTGGTTGTCTTTCTGCCCCCAACCATCTGCCCGCCATCCTAATGCGGTAGGCGGTCTTACATGGTCTGATGGCGGTGGGACCACCACCAACAGGCTGATGGTAGCGGTCCCAATGCCATCGTAATCAGGCCCTAAATTTACAAAACACTTACCTCATCTTACCTATTCTAACCATTATGCTTGGAAAATACGTGTGGTAAACATATTCATGGAAAACATGTGTGGCAAAGACATGTGTGGTAAAGGCCATTTGTTACGAAGATTGTGTGTTAAAGGATGTTTGCTATTGGTTGGCAATAGTTCTGCGAGAGAAAATAGTTACATATATATTTTGGGTCATGCTTACATAGTTTGGCGTAATGAGTTTGATGGGACGGGCTCAGTAGGATTCAGGCACTCATTATGGTGACAGTCGACTGGACCACCGACCGCCATCATTTTAGGCAGGTGACCATCCAACAATGAGTCAGCGGTCCCACCTGCCTTATTATGATAGGACTGCTGTGCTCTTTTCTACTGTGACTGGTTCTGCGGCCCAGGAAAAGGGCCGCAGCACAAGCTACAGTAGAAAAAGGCATACATGCACCATGTGCCACGCACAATGTGGTGCCTGGCACACGTCATGGATTTGTACGGGGGGCACTACATGTGCCCCCAGGGCCACTGAACAGTAGCCTACGGGGGCCCTGCTTGGGGCCCCCAGAGTCCCTTTCCCTATCCCTTTTCATTGCAGTGGGACTGCCATGAATAGGGAACCAGGAAGGGATATCCTTATCCCTATGGTGGTGCCTGAACAGGCACCGTCTCCATTGTAGGGTTGGGAATCCCACCACCATCCCAATGGGATCTTTGATCCTGTCAGAGGCAGAGGTCCTAACCCCTGAGCTCTATGGTCTGACCAGCTTCACTATATTGCAGTGGTCAGACAGATGCCCAGGATGGCAGGTGGACCACAACTGACAGCTTGTTGGTTGTGGTCTGCCTGCCATTATATTGAGGGCCATAGTTTTGAAGGTCAAGCAGTATATGACAGAAGACAGTATTGATTGGCATTGGTTCAGTTAGTAGGAATTGATTTAAGTTTGCTATACAAGTGGTGCTATATTAGGGGACAGTTCAAATGCTAGGGTATGCCAAGGAGTATAACTACAAGAAGCCATTTCAATTAATGTTTTTATTTGTATTAAAATGGTTTTATCCTTCAGATTTTTTTTAGATTATGAAGGTCTGATTAAGCAAGTCTGCAATGCCAGCAGAATGAGACTATGAGAAGGATGTAGCTTTAAAAATCTACCAAACAAGGCTCACATTTTTTTTTTTTTTAAAACCTTTATTGCACATTTTATAGTACACAGCGGAATGCCTACAACCCAGTGGGCCAGCCGCTAACACGGTTCGTGATTCAAAATGCAGCATTTCAAAATAGTCATTAAGCCATCAGTCTCTATATATATTCAAATAAGGTCGCTGCAAAATAAAAGTGCATCTCAGTTATCTGTGTCGATGCTGGATGAGGTTTTTGATTTTACTTTTTCTGAAAAAACAACAAACTTCAACTTAAAATGTTAGGAATAATAATACGTTCTTGCATGAATCAACACAGTTTGAGTTACAAGTGCCTCTAGGGAGAGGCCTACTCTAATCCCATATCCCGGTACTCGATCGCTCCCCACCAATTTTACCCTTACATCCACCCCCTGCTTCCCCCGTATCAGTTCTAATAGGAGATCCCGTACAGTATCCTTGGCTTCCCTTCTCCTCACACATCTCACCTAGCTTCACCCCTCTTCTTCTTCCTCGTCGGAGACATCTTGAGCATCTTCCCGCAGGGGATCACAAATTTCCCCCCTGTACACATTCCATTTCGTCCAAACCTTATTCCATTTCCCTGGGCAGGCCCGGTTAGAATAAACTGCCCTTTCGGTTACCATCACCCTGTCCATATTCAGACACCATTGTGACTTGGTCGGCATTTCTGCCGCCCCCCAGCGCTGTGCGATGTCTCGTTTTGCCACCATTAATCCTACTGTGACCCAGAGCTGTTCATACCTGGAAAGGTCAGTAGGCTCCCATATGTTTAGTAAGCACCTCCGTGGGTCAGGAAACAGTGACTGATCTAATGTTTGTGAGATTGTGCGGAGTATCTGTTTCCAATATTCCCGAATCTTGGGGCATTCCCATATGGTGTGGAAAAATGTTCCTTCCTCCCCACACCCACGAAGGCAGTAAGGATGTGGTGTCCTATGGATGTGGTGTAACATGGTCCTAGTATAATAAACCCTGTGTAGTATCTTGAGTTGTTCTAGCCGCATTCGCGCCGATATGCCCACTTCCTTAGGGGACCCAAGTGCCTCATTCCACTCATGCTCGTCCATTTCGCTAGTGTCACCCTCCCATTTCCCCTTTAACAGGAGTGTTGGATCCGGGAAATTATTGAGCAGTTTGCGGTAAGTGAGTGATGTTGCCCTTTCCATCATACAATCCGTAAGGAGGCGGTCTTCCAATGGCGAGGACTCGGGCAGAGGTGTGTCGGGGGGCAGAGCTGCGAGCAATGCATGTTGTATTTGGATGTACCTGTAAAGTTCCCTGTCACCAAGGTCATATAATTCTTTTAGCCGGGCAAAAGGCATCACCCCATTCCTTTCCCAAAGATCACCCACCGTGGAAATCCCTATGGTATCCCAATGTGTAAAACCCTTGCTGTTCCACATATTGCCCAGCACCCAAGAGTCCCACAGCGGGGTCATCCTGGTGATCTTCCCTTTCCATCCCAGCGCTGCTGTTGCTGTATGCCACAACTGAACTGTTAATCTAGTGGGGCCCAGCAAGGCACGAGCTTTACTGTGATCATACAACGGACCCAACAGACTGTTCGTGCCCAATTGTGCCCTGTCTGACTGGAACGCTGGCTCGGTTTGAGGTGCATGAATCCATTGGTTGATCAGCTTAAGGTGTGCTGCCCAGTAATACAGTCTTAAGTTAGGTAGTGCAATACCCCCGTCGTACCAGCCTCTGTGCAGCTTGGATTGTGCAATGCGTGAAGGGAGGTTCCCCCATAAAAGGTTGGAAACTAGCGCTGCCACTTTCTGGAAAAACCTAGGGGCTACAGGATAGGGTGTATTTTCGAGGACATATAAAAAACGTGGCAACGCCATAATTTTATAGAGTGCAGCTCTACCCAAGAGTGTTAGCGGAAGACCTGACCAGAACGTAACATCTCGTTTAAGTCTATCCAAGTGAGGCGTCAGATTCTTATCCATGAATTCCGTTGGGTCCCTAGTGACATGAATGCCCAGATACTTAAACGACGAGCCCGCTATTGTTAGTGGGCACGCCTCGCCAAGATTCGGGACCTGCCCCTGCAAAACATACAGTTCCGACTTATTCCAGTTCAGCGTACAGCCGGAAATGCTGCCATGGGTGTCACAAATGTGTAACAAGGCCGGCACTCCACATTCGGAGTCTGTTAGATAAATCAACATGTCGTCTGCATATAAAGACAGTCGATCCTCCCATCCCCCACTCCATGATATGCCCTTGAGGAGAGGTGAGGTCCTTTTAAGGGTCGCAAGAGGTTCCAAAGAGATAGCGAACAGCAGGGTTGACAAAGGACATCCCAGCCGAGTACCCCTCCCCAGTGGGAACGTGCGCGAGATATGGCCATTAGCTAGCACGTGCGCCATCGGGTCAGTGTATAATAGTTTGACCCACGCAATAAAGCGGGGCCCGAATCCTAAGCGCTTCAGTGTCTCAAAAAGATATGCCCACTCCACCAGATCAAATGCCATTTTAGCAGCAAGCGCCAAAATCACTGCTGGTGAGTTGATGGAATCTGCTCTAGCCAGCACACCGTGCAGCCTTCGCAGATTCAACGCTGTGTTTCTGTGCGGCATAAATCCTGATTGGTCCGGGTGTATAATCGACGACAGATGAGTCAGGATTCTTGTCGCTAGGAGTTTGGCCAGAATCTTAACTTCGGCATTCAGTAGGGATATGGGGCGATAAGAGGAACACTCATCAGGTGGTTTGCCCGGTTTAGGAATATTTACAATGGTCGCCGCCCGCTGATCCGGTGGAAGGGAACCCCTCTCTAGACATTCGGTAAACATCCCCAATAGATGTTCACTGAGGGTCTCAGGAACTGCTTGGTACCATTCAATGGGTATGCCATTGGGTCCCATTGCTTTGCCCGGGTTTAGGGCCCGAATCGCCAGTTGGATTTCATCGGCAGTGATGTCCGCCTCCAACTCATTTGACGCCTCCGGTGACAATGTTTGGACCTCGATCGGAGCTAGGAGGTCTTTGGCCATCTCGGGTGTGATCACACGTTCCGGGGTGTACACCCGCTCGAAATGGGCAGCGAGTAGCTCCGTGATACGTCTCGGGTCTGTGTGTACCGCCCCATGCTCGTCTTTCAGACGTTGGATTCCCCTGGAATTACCCTCCGGTTTATCAAGCCACGCCAGCATTTTCCCAGCTTTTTCACCCACCTCGTAGATTCTATTTTGAGTGTCCGTTATGTGCCCTTTTACTTGGATGCGCAGGTGGTCGTTATATAGCTGTTGTTGAAGGGTGAGTGCGTGAAGGGTTGACGGAGAGGGGTGCTGTTCATGGGCCGTGGTTCGTTCCTGTAGAGCCACCTCCAGATTGACCAATTCCAGAGACAGCTGTCTTTTATGACCCGTAATGGAGTTAATGGCTTGTCCCCGCAGGACCGTTTCATAGGCTTCCCAAAGTGTCTCGGAGGAGCGCACTGAGTGTACGTTTTCTTGGAAATATTGCTTAGTTGTTCTTTTAAGAGCCTTGCGAACCTGTGGAACTTTAAAGTAGGTAGCGTGAATAGGGTAAATGCGTTTGCGTGATCGTGCCTGTGAAGAAAGTATTAGGGTGAGTGGCGAGTGATCCGAAATCCCTCGAGGGTGAATTACCATAGCATCTATATGTTGGAGGCCCTCTCCCAGTGTCAGGAAGTGGTCAATGCGAGAGAGGCTGCCATGCACTGTGGAGTGGAAAGTGTATTGTTTTGTGCCAGGGTATAAATGTCTCCAGACGTCAGTCAGTCTCATGGCTGCTGCAAACCGCTGGAGGTAGGGGATCCCCCCCGCCTGAACCGGCGTGGGGTGTTTATCAAGCTGTATGTCCATGACTGCATTAAAATCCCCTCCTAGGATGATCTTGCCCTCAGGGAGAGTCAAAAGGAAGTCACCTAGTTTTGGAAGGTGAACCGAGTGCAGTGCCGGTGGGATATACACTAAGACCAAATTAAAAAGTTTCCCCTCTCACTGCCCCTGCAAGGCCGCGAAGCAGCCCTGGTCATCAGTCTTAGTCAGTAAGGGAACGCGCCTTATTCAAACTAGGCTGCATGGCCTTTCAGGCCAGGTCTGGTCTGGCCCCCCTTTTCATATCTTCAGCCATCAAAACTTACGTTCCCTGCCGAGACCTCCGGTCCTCAGCTCAACATCTACTAGTAGCCCCACGATTCAGAAAAAAAAACAGGGTGGCTCTAAATTTGCTACTCTGGCCCCTGTGTTTTGGAATTCCCTTCCCTTCCACCTCAGATCCCTTACCCAGTACTCCCGTTTCCGTAAATCCCTGAAAACTTTCCTGTTTGCCCAGGCCTTTTTGCCTTAAACCCCCCCCTTTTCAGTTTATGTCCTAGTGGTTGACTCTTCCCCCTCTGGTAGTTTGCTATCTTAGCGCCAAGAAACCGCTCGGTGTATGTTGCGCTTTAGAAATACTTTAAACTTAAACTTAAACTTAAGGGGATGAAGCGTGCGTTTTTCTGTATTAGGATACCGGTCCCCCTGGAACCAGACGTGAACTCAGAGTGGACCAACATTTTATATCCTCGTCTGTCCAAGGCCTTTGTAGCCCCCCTACCAGATGAGTTTCCTGCAGTAGGGCTATGGTGGGCCGCTGTCTTTTAATTGCGGTCAGCACCAACCCTCTCTTGATCTTGTCCCCTAGACCTCTCACATTCCAAGACAGCAAACGTAGGGGAGGGCACTGTGAATCAGTGTCCGCTACCCCCCCAGCCGGGACAGAGTTATCAGCCATTAGGTACTCCGGGATTCATGAGGTATCGGCCAAGAAGTGGATCTGGTATGGTGTCTATGCCAATGCACAGCGAAGAGCTGAGGGACATCACGGGGGCTTACGATCATTGTCCAACCCAACCATCATGTACTGACTCATGCAGGAATTAAAACATTGTCCTCGACCGTATGCATACTTTCCTAACTGTAACAGAACTACCCCCCCATCCCCCCTCCCTGCAACCCTGCCTAACGGACTTTCAACTGCCCACCCCCCAACTGAGCAGAGTGCTTAACCCATCCCGCAACCAGAGTACTTGCGTGTAGGGGGAGAGCGTCTCCCCGAGCAGGCGGCATCACTGCGTGCCGTAGGGGTGTTCGTGCCAGTGTCCAACTGCAGCTTATACAACAGTGTGTAAATGGTCGGCGAGTGCCCTGTTCAAGAGAATTGGAGTATGGGGTTCATTCTTCACCACCAGCCCCCGCAAAACCACGGGACGGCGAACTCTCCGCTCCTCCACGCCCAGACATCTGTGAGCCAGTTCTGCTGTCGATTCTACGATCCTGGTCGGACTTGTGTCGCCTCCGTTGCCGATCCACAGTATGCCATCCCTCAAGCCAGTCCCGGGCCGTTTCCGGAGTATCGAAAAACCATACTTTTTTGTTCGCTACCACTCGCAGCCGGGCCGGAAAGAGCATCGAGTACGGCAGCTCCTTTTCCCTCAAAGTTTTCTTTACCTCCAGGAACGTCCTGCGCTTCCTGGAGACCTCTGCCGTATAGTCCGGGAAGAAGGCAATTCTTGAGTTCTGTATTTGGATTGGCGGCGCCACCCTCGCGGCCTGCAAGATGGCGTCGCGGTCCCTGAAATTGAAAAGTCTTGCCAGTATAGGTCTAGGCGAACCACCTGTCTTTGGTTTGCCCCCCGGCACTCTATGGGCCCGTTCCACTGAAAAAAAGTTCGAGAGGCCTTTGGGCTGGAGTCTGGTTTTGATTAACTCTTCCACGTAGAGGTCCATGGCGCCATTGTCTTCAGATTCCGGCACTCCTAAAATTCGAATGTTATTGCGCCGGGAACGCCCTTCTTGGTCATCCAACTTATCTCTGAGTAGTTTGTTATCCGTTTGCAGACGTTCCACCGCTGTTTGTAACTCAGACACATCTTCGAACAGTGATTTAGTGACCACCTTGACCTGTTTGACCCTTTCATTCATTTTCTGGAGGTCCGCTCGTATCAGGGTGACTTCCGTGGCTGTCGCTCCTACTGTTGCTTGCACCTGAGCCAGCGCCGCCAGAATGTCCTCTAGTGTGGCCTTCTTTGCCCCCTCAGACTCCGATGTTTTCCCCGCATTTTTGCACTGTTCTTGAGGAGGAGTCTGTCTCTCGTAAGCGAATTTGTCCAGTTTTGCCTGAGTAGTGGTATTCCTGGGGCCTCTGTTGGACATGGCTGTGGTCTGACGATCCTTTTGGACCAACGCAGGTCCGTGATCAAATCAAGGAGGGCCAGTGGTTCGGTATCTTGCCGTTGTCCGTGGGGGGTCACAGTAGTTGACTGTTGCAGTAGTAGGCACCAGGGAAGTCCCCAAGACCGCAGGTTTTCATCGCTCCGCCACGGCGGGCGGTACCACGGGGGTGGTTGCTGGGAGAGCCTGGGGCACAACGTGCAGCCATCGCCCAAAATGGCGGGCCCGGCCGCCTGAGCCCCGTCGTTTGTTGCAGCGCCTCCGGGCGTGGTCAGCGAGTCTCTACCGCCACAGGCTGTCTCTGGGCCCTACGTGCCTTACCGGGCCGCCGGAGGATGATTACTGATTGTTCTGGCAGTGGGTCCCGGACACTGGAACTTCCGGCCAACCCTCGCCGATAAAAGAGTATTTCCGGCTGGGTCCCAAGTTTACGCAACTCCGCTGCCTCCAGGAGAGCGCCAGGCCCCACCTCTCGCCGTCGTCCGCCAAGCGACGATCGTGCTATTTCAGGGACTTCGCCGTCCCAAAATTGGATCACCGGGTGCTGCACGGCCTCTGGGTCCGATCCACCCCTCCAAGCACCTCGAAAATCAGGATAAATATGACGAATTTGAGTGGGAAGCCGCCTCGTCACGGGAGCCTCTCTAAGCTGCGGCCGCCATCGTTGGCTGCTAGCCACGGCCCCCAAGGCTCACATTTTTAATATTGAAAGAATATGGCTAAAGGTGATGAAGATTCAGTCATCACCATCCTACGGTTGCAGGGTAACCATGCCCACAAGCAAAGCCATTGCAACAAATGGATACACAATCACATGCGATATCCCTCCCTAACCCTGAATTTCATGATAAAACATACATTGTTCGCAAGGAAAAAGCTAAATCATGCAAAAAAACACATTTTTAAGATTCACACCTCTAGAGAAAATATCGCAAAGTAATTTACAAGGATGCAAATTCTACAAAACACTCAACCATGGGCAAAGCACTGTTTCACCAGTGCAGAGAATAGACTGCAACAAGGTGAGATATGCATTTGCAAATAACATCTATTTGTCCTGCCACTATCACAGCATCACAAGCAAACGTTTCCAACATTACAATCACAGAACTATCATTTTGGTTATTCCAAAAGTGGCGGTCTGCACTCGATACACACAGAAATCAATGCTTCTCGTCTTCTCCTATGTATTCCTACGAGACATTCAGAGAGGAAGGAGAGATCATAGTGGAATGAGATTCTAACCAAGGGGAAGATCCCATGAGTATGTAAATCTGGAATCACTACAGTGTCAGTCTCACCTAGGACATCACGAAACATCTACTGCACATCAATCCACACCACACTCAGAAAGTAAGTGAGCTGGACTTCTCAATTGTGAGTTCTCTTGGTGCACCCATATTGTGTGGTTAAAGGTTGCATGTGCTGCATTTCCTCCCATGTGGTTAGTCAAGTAAATGAGGACATGAGAGGCTGTAAATGTTTAATGTCGATTGCTTGTGGTGAATGTTGATTGTAGTGGAGTGTATGGCATTAATGTAGTTTATCTGCAGTATTCGAGGTTGTATGTAGTATTATTCCTTCTAATGTATTCTGCTGCATGTTCATGTATAACGTTTGTGACCCTATGATATTGTGTGTGACATATCTGTGCTGTGTTGGACGTATAGGAGTTGTTCTGTCTAGTATGTTCTGGTCAATGTTTGACTGGTCAGTGTTTGACCAAGGGTCTGATTTAGAGTTCAGAGGGTCACATTTACTCCATTAGGGCAACGGAGTAAAATACTCAGTTGCCCTGAAGCAGTAGCTATCTTCCGAATTTAGAGTTGTCTACCAGCCCAGTGAACAACTCTAGACGTTAACCAGAACAGTCCCAAAGAAGGATTTTGTTTTTGAAAAGGCAAAAACTAATGATCCGCACATCTTGAGAGTGTTCTCCCATGGTGTGGGGGTTTGTAAACTTTTTTTACTGTCCCTTACCCCCTGGTTTTTCACAATGGTAAGAGAGAGTGAAAATTGGCCATTCGACCGCCCACTCTAAATCTGGCGGGCAGTCAAATGGCCAAACCTCAGACGGCCCTATTTCTGTCGGACCGTTGGAAGAGTATGACAGAGATGGAGGTCGAGTAATCTCTGTCGCTGACATACTTAATTTCTGCCTTCCTGTAAATCAGGCGTGGTCAGACCTTGTTTGTCAGATGGCATACTTTGTCACAGTTGCGATGGAGTACCCTCTCTGCCAAACCTAACCCTAAATAGCATGCATTGGGTGGCACGAGATATTGGGAGTCCTTGTTGATGTATTGCTATTTATTGGCTGGGGCAGCTTACATATACATAGATGACATTACCGCCGCATCTTTCAGTGTCATTCTGTCATATGTCCTCCGTCTGTTGTTCCAAACTCTGCATCCAATGGCGCCTCTCGATTTGCGCGCTGCGACATGTACTGCCTGGTTAAACAATATGCAATTAGTGCAATACATGTTATTCGGCCTGGACTGATATTGTATACCAGCATTGTTATATTTGTCAAAGCAGAGTCTTCATTCTGAACTTTGTAAAAGAATATTGTAAAGAACTAGCATAGCACCGCGCATGGAGGTAATGCAGCACAGTGGCGAGCGCTGCAATTAGGCAGTATTTACCGTTCTGTAAGGATTAGCGGACATGGATGTAAACCAGCGTGATTCATTTCTTGATGCTCAATTTGAGCAGCCAAATGATGGCCTAAATTTAAATTAAAAGCGCAGCATGAGAAGGCTAGCTTATGTACCGGCGTGATGGCTTTTATATTAAACGGTTTACATGAAGGCTGTTGTTTATCTCTGCAGCAGGTTGTCATGCATATTAATGAGACCCAGGTGTTGGCGCCCTACTGCTTTCATTCCTACCGGAAGATATGTGCGGTAAATCGCCTCTCCCACAAGCCTTTGCGGCGCTTCCAATTGAAACCGTACAACGTTTACTGGAAGCCATTCTTAATCCGTGGCGTATTTCTGATTATGCTGCTCGCTCTTGCTAGGGCGAGTCCTGGGGGTCCTTGCGACTCCCTGAGAAGAAATGTTAGCTCAGATGGATAATAGGCAAGGTCACTTTTATTTACCGTTTCTTGAGTGCGCCTTCCCTAGGAAGCAGCCATCCCGGGACCCCTTCTTTTGCCTGAAGTGAAGGTCTGCCTTTAATTACGGCGGCGGTGATGTGCGGGGCTGACAGGTATTGAATGCCCCTCTCTCCTGAGAAGAGCCAAGCGAGCCGTGGTGCGGCGGAGGGGTTGTTCTAACAACAAACTCAACTTCTTCGGTTCCTTCTTAGGTCTGGCGCCACAGCGCAGCTGTGTTATTTATACCTAATGTGTGCACCCCCGAGCTTTAGAAGGAAGGGGCTGGTCACCGACCGCTTTGATTATCTTAACTTCAGAATTTGGGCAGATTCAACTGGAAAAGATTGGTTGTATTACACTTTCTGACTTGTGGGAAAATGTATCTATACTACTATTATAAAGGAAGAACTTTGAGGCGGGTAAACTCGGGAACCACAGCGCCAAATCCACACACCCAATACATCGTTGTAATCCTCAAGGTGTGCAGAAGGACATAGGCTATATAAATAAAAAATAAATACGTTATTTAAAAAATATAAGTTAAAAAAAAAAGTAGTCCCTTCAAAGTAGCGTCGGCCGCGACGTGCGTGCTTCCATCCGGAGCGGCGTATCTGAGCGCGAGGAGCGGCTGAGATCAGCGCGGGAAGGAGCAGTGACGAGCGGAGAAGCAGCGGACATGAGCGGGGGGCAGGCGGTGAGGATCGGCAAGCAGGCGGTGAGGAGCGGCGGCGGGGAGGAGCGGTGAGCAGCGGATGAGGTAGGGCGCAAAGTAAGCAGTGAGCAAAGCAAACATGAGGGAGGAGCGGTGGCGGAGAGGAGCGGCAAGCGAGCCACAGGTACCAAACGGAAAAAGAAACGTGTGCAGGTTACAAAAGCGTACAAAGTGGAGCGGTCAACTGAAAGGTAAAATGGCAATCGGGAGAAGGTAGCAAACGGGGCATTACAGGAGGAAAAAGTGACGTGGGCAGCTTACAAAAGTAACAAAGTAAACCTAGAGGCATAATACTGCACAACGTCAGGGCGGGCGGGGACCCTGAGCCATGATTGCTCCTGGACAACGTCGGGATGGGCTGCTAGTCTCTTAATAAAGCAGGAGTGAGTTGGTATTATGGTTACTATACAATGTCAAGGCTGTCGTACAGTGCAGAGAGGGAGTGTCACACTCAGCTCACCTCTACTTGTGAATGGTCGTTTTATGGATGCTGTCTTCCCGTCTCTTGTGAAAGGTTGAGAGGGCTTTATCTCTGGACTCATAGGCATGCATTGCGCTTCTAAGGAGGCACAGTCAAAAGCAGGACTGACCAACCGAGCATCAGGCTTAGTCCTACGCTTAAGTATCCGGGAAGTACATAGATTCACAACCACTGCACCATAGCAGAGCCCACGCATGACGAAGAGGATGTTCCCTGAGCTGGAATGAACCTGGCCTTTGGGCTGCAGTCCGCTGCAAAGCAGTGCCAGTGCATTTGAGAAGTTTAATATTGCACCCTGCCAGGATGAGGCACAGTTTCCATTTTGGGTTGGGCTCCTGGAAGGCAATTACCTGCACGTTCCCAGAATGCATTGTGGAAGCTGGCGTCTGGATGCCAGGCTGGTACCGTCTCCAGAGGCCTGCTGTGGCAAGACACTTTGTGAATATCTCTTTGACAGGATCTGAAGATAAAGAACATCGTAGAAGTGGGACATGGGACTGTTGTTGTTTCTCTACGGACAGTAACCATCCTTCATCTGGTGCTCACCATACAATGCTATCCGCAATCAGCTAAGGTTGGCCCTGATGACTGGTGCACGGAAGGGGTTTGCAAGCACACTTCTCCCCACACATGTTCTGGTGTTCACAATCTTCATTGTAAACCAATGCACATAATTTTCAACATAATTTACATTCATTATAAAAACATAAAGAGGCCTCTAGTTATCCACCTCATAGGACCACAATTATTAGTAGAGGTCAGTGCTTTAAGTGGGCCGGATCCTGCCAGTGCTCACCACAGCCTGTTCTAAAAAAGAAGTGCTGAGACGGGTTTATATCGGGGTCTCCAGTTTTGCCCTTGCCCTCAGGGTGGGGAAAAAAACGTATCTCTGCAGCAGTACCACCCTTCACTGCCTTTGATGTAACTTCAACTAGACTTGTTATAGTTTTTTTCACAATTTCTTTATGTCAGAGCTGAAGCATTTTCAATATTATATACAACGAAGACGAAGTTGTTTCTTATTTATATTATGCAACTAACAACCATTGTCAAAGCCAACAGTCCTATCTTCTTATAGGTGTAATGTTACTTCTGACCCTGTCATCGGGCAGGTCGCTCCCCTCACCGCCACACAGCCCCCTGTGTGACCGTATCCCGCTGTCACTGTCGCTCGCACCCGCCCGCCTGCTACCTTGTCTTGCTTCTGCTTACTTGTGCCAGTTTTTTTTATCCTCTGTGCCTTTTCCCCTGTTTTTTCCCTCTGTTTGGTGTTCCCATTTGTACCCCTGATCGTTTCTGCCTTCTGTACCCCTGTTTCCGCTCTCACCCATTGCGCCCCCTTTTCTTTTCTGTTCCCCTTGCGTTCGTTTCCTGCTGCTGCATCCCTGCGTCCCCGCCCCCTCGTCTCCCATTGGACGCCCCGCTCCCACCTCCCAGCTGCTCCTCCCTCTGACCCTCATATGGAGGCCGCGAGCAGCGGGCGCTCCACTGGCACGCCAAAGGAGCGCCTGGAACGCGCCCAGTGCCAGAACCCCTGGCCCCAGCCGATGCCTGGGCACCCGACTGAGATACGACACCGCCACCCTCATCGCACTCAACACCGGACGACCTGCCGCCTGCCACCGAGCCACCCCGAAGCGCACCCACAGACCCTTCACCTGACAAGCCTGCAAATTCACCTGCCTCTGAACCTGCACCCTGCCCACCGAACACAGCAACAATAACAACAACCACCTCAAGTGCATCCTCCTCAACACCTGCTCCGTCCACAAACACGCCGTCGAACTCTGGGATCTCCTTGATACAACAGCACCAGACGTCGCCTTCCTCACGGAAACCTGGATGAACGCCTCCTCGGCCCCCGACAAAGCCATAGCCATCCCGGACGGCTACAAAATCACCCGGAAGGACCGCGTCAACAAAACTGGAGGAGGAATCGCCATCATCTACAGGAACACCATCAGCATCACGACCAACGCCGAAGACACTTTCACCGCCGCCGAACACATACACTTCCAGATCTACACCGACCCCCAGACCACCCTAAGAGGAACGCTCATCTACTGACTCCCGGGCCCACGGACACAATTCAGCGAAACCATCGCCGATATGAAGTCATGAAGCACCCCTAGCCTCACCAGAGTACATCCTCCTAGGGGGCCTGAACTTCCGCCTGGAGAAAAACAACTAAGTATTGGCGAATTAATTTAGCGGATCTTTCCCCTCAAGCTCGGTGTACTGTAAACTGTGTTTTAGAACAAAATTAGACCTTCCCAGCAGTGCTCCCAGACCCTTACTAAACCCAGTTGCAAAAATGTAGAAGACCCCCAAACAGATCTCCAAAAACAAGGCCTAGTTGAAAATGGTGACAAAAGTTACTTTGAAAGTAAAGTAGGCCCAAATCCCCCCTTACCGACCATGGTTTGTATTCAAACCACTTACAAGAAAGGAAAAGTATCCATACTGAGCATTGCTCCAAGACTCGCAAACCCCCCACAAACACCAGGAACCCCCACAAACAGCCCCCCGAAAACGGTAGAGTGAGCGAAATCTCAGAAAATGCAAAAACTTTTTCCCCAGGGATTGTCTCCAAAACACTTTCTTTCAGGTATTAGACCTTCCCAGCAATGGCCCCAGAACTGTCAACCTGGGCAAAAACAAGTTTAACACCCCCAACAAGCCAAAAGGCAAAACCCGGGAAAAGCCACACTTAGAAAAGTTTGGACCTACCTGGAATTCAGTCCAAATGCGCTCTGCAGCTAGGCCCCAACTCCCCTTTTCCACCATGGATTTCCTGTAAAACAAATGCAATCAACATTAGAATGTGCCAACAGTGCTCCCAGACCCCAAAACCCACCCACAAAAACCTGGAATCCCCTCAAAGACAGACAAGTGAGCAAAAACGCAAAAACTTTTTCACCATGGATTTGGTCCAAAACACTTGATTCTGATATTAGACCTTCCGAGCTATGCCCCCAGACCCCTGCAGCCACCCGCAAAAAAGCAGAACACCCCAAACAGGCAAAAAGCAAAAATGGGCCTACCTTCAATTCAGTCCAAATACGCTGTGCAGCTAGGCCCTAACTCCCCTTTTCCACCATGGATTTCCTGAAAAGCAAATGCAATCAACATTAGACTGTGCCAGCAGTGCTCCCAGACCCCAAAACCCACCCACAAAAACCTGGAAGCCACCCAAAGACAGACAAGTGATCAAAAACGCAAAAACTATTTCACCATGGATTTGGTCCAAAACACTTGATTCCGATATTCGACCTTCCGAGCTATGCCCCCAGACCCCTGCAGCCACCTGCAAAAAAGCAGAACACCCCCAAACAGGCAAAAAGCAGAAATGGGCCTACCTTTAATTCAGTCCAAATACGCTGCGCAGCTAGGCCCTAACTACCCTATTCCACAATGGATTTCCTGTAAAACAAATGCAATCAACATTAGACTGTGCCAGCAGTGCTCCCAGACCAAACCTCCCCCCCCACACAAACACCAGGAACCCCCACAAATAGCCCCCCGAAAACGGTAGAGTGAGCGAAATCTCAGAGAATGCAAAAACTTTTTCCCCAGGGATTGTCTCCAAAACCCTTTCTTTTGGGTATTAGACCTTCCCAGCAATGGCCCCAGAACTGTCAACCCGGGCAAAAACAAGTTTAACACCCCCAACAAGCCAAAAGGCAAAACCCGGGAAAAGCCACACTTAGAAAAGTTTGGGCCTACCTGGAATTCAGTCTAAATGCGCTCTGCAGCTAGGCCCCAACTCCCCTTTTCCACCATGGATTTCCTGTAAAACAAATGCAATCAACATAAGACTGTGCCAGCAGTGCTCCCAGACCCGAAAACCCACCCACAAAAAACTGGAAGCCCCCCAAAGACAGACAAGTAAGCAAAAACGCAAAAACTTTTTTAACATGGATTTGGTCCAAAACACTTGATTCCGATATTATACCTTCCGAGCTATGCCCCCAGACCCCTGCAGCCACCCGCAAAAAAGCAGAACACCCCCAAACAGGCAAAAAGCAAAAATGGGCCTACCTTCAATTCAGTCCAAATGCACTGTGCAGCTAAGCCCTAACTCCCCTTTTCCACCATGGATTTCCTGTAAAACAAATGCAATCAACATTAGACTGTGCCAGCAGTGCTCCCAGACCCCAAAACCCACCCACAAAAACCTGGAAGCCCCCCAAACAGCACCCCAAAGACAGGCAAGTGATCAAAAGCGCAAAAACTTTTCTGCTCCGATTTTCTCCAAACCACTTTTATCCGGTATTAGACCTTCACAGCAATGCCCCAGACCCGTTAACTCACCGCAAAGAAGTAGAACACCCCCACAAGTGCAGAGTCTTTCTTCATTGGGCGTAATCCAGCCATCTGCTTTGAGGGAAATAGGAGTGTGGAGGAGGAGGATAGAGGAGCATGTTCTTGTGAACCTGAGGAATGCAGACTACTGCACCTTCAAATCAATAAGCAAATAAGTGAAGACAGTTCTGCTGATGGGCTTGTTTTTGTGATTAGGTGATTAAAGTTTTTTATACAGATTTGGCAAAACAAAGAAAGACAGACACACAGGAATAAAAGTGAATAAGGCCGAAAAAGAAAGTTAGTGATTCATTGACTCATTTTCAGGGCTCGGTGTCAGGGAAGAAGAGTTCATCCTCAAACTCTACGAATTCAGACGGGAGTAGGTCAGTTAACAGAGAAGAACTTCCCTCATCTAAGTTGGTGTCCTCCTCGTCTTCTTCCTGCGTGCATTCTCGTAATTTGTAATCTGGTGGTATGAGGTGCTGATTCATCTTGATCATTGTTAACCTCTCCACACTTTTGGGCGAGAGGCGGGTCCTTTTGGAAGTTACAATGCCACCAGCAGCACTGAAAACACGTTCAGAAGACACGCTTGCGAGTGAGCAAGACAAGTAATTTATAGCCAGGTTGGTGATCTCTGGCCACACATCTATTTTCCCATGCCAATACGCCAATGGGTCAGCATGAACATAGGCCTCTATTGAGTCATTCAGATAGTCCTGCACCATCGACTCAAGGTTCTCCAGGGTTCCTCCACTTTGCTTACTTTTTTCTGGGACCTTTTGAGAAGCAAACCCAAGCTGAGTTAGCCAATCCTCTTCTTCACAAAATGTTACAGTTGTGTCTGGTGCAGATGATACGGTTGCTGGTGTTGTTAACGGCTGAGAGGGGAAATCACTACTCACTTCTGCCACAGCCACAGATGCAGAAGTGGATTTTTTTGACGGATGGCCTGCTGATGCTGATGTACTGCCTTTTCCTTCAATTTCATGCCGTTCTCTTTCAAACCGACTGGCTGACACAGCTAGCCAATGTTTGTACTTTGTAACATCTGCGTCATCAAAAGGAAAGATTACTCTGCCTGCCACTGCCTTTCTGTACTGTGGATCTAGAATAGTAGCAGAAATGTAATGCTGTTCTGTGTGGATCTTTTGAAGACGTTCATCGCAAAGTAGGCGCTGTAATAACTTCTCCGCCAACTCAAATGCTTCTTGCTTTCCATCTTTTTGAAACATAGAAGACACCGCCTTCCGTTGGTGCTCTAGCATGCGCAACAATGGGATAGATTTTCCCAAATTACAGTCCTCCTTGCTGACTGCATGTGTGAAGACCTCAAAAGGACGAAGCATGTCTGTCAGGCTTTTAACTAGCTGCCATTGCTCCACCTGTATCCTCAGGTCAATCATAGGTGTACCCAGTGTAAAGAAATACTGATTGACTACTGCATACTGCTCATACAGACGCTCAAGCATGTAGAAGGTTGAGTTCCAACGTGTTACCACCTCCTGGATGAGTGCTTTCACTGGCACTTTACGTTCATATTGCAGGCACCTCAGCTGCTTCCGGGCCTTAAAAGAATGGTTGAAATGTGTGCACATTCTTCGGCAGGTGGTCAGTAACTCGCACACTGGACTTTCTTCACTCAAGAATTTTTTAACAACCAGGTTTATACAGTGCGACCAAACACGGCACTCTGAAATAGTTACCCTTATCCATGGCCTTAACTACATTGGCGCCATTATCCGTGGAAACATAACCAATCGTGTGTTTTCTTGGGGACAGCCATTGAAAGACCTTTGTGTTAAACTCATGCAAAATGTTTTCTCCTGTATGATTTTTCTCCATGGCAAACATGGCTAGTGTTGCATGTTTCCGAGCAGCTTTATAAACTTGGTCCGGGTCAACACCTGCGTTTACCTTTGCTTTAACCCCTGAAAAAGAGACCCAGTGTGCAGTGAGGCACATGTAATCAACGGCTTGGCAACTGGTCCACATGTCTGTGTCAGATGTATAGTGTGAACAGCACTCTTCTGCAAAGCTGCCCCAATCACCTCCAGTACATCTTCATGTAGTGCTGGAACCGCAACTCTGGCAAAATAGAACCGGCTAGGAACCTTCAATTTAGGGCAGAGCATTGCCACTAATTCAAGAAAACCCACCCCTTCCACAAAAGAAAAAGGGAGAAGGTCCAGTGCTAGCATTTTAGCCAGCTTAGTGTTATACAGACGCGCCGTTGGGTGGTTGCGCTCAAATGGCGCATCTGAAAATAACATGCTTCTAATGATGGGCTGGACCATTGTACGGGATGATGATGACTTCTTCGACCTAGTTACGCTCGGTGATGATGAACTCTCTCCCACACTCTTAGTGTGGCTCATATATCTTGCAGGGGGTGTGCTGCTGACAGGGGTACTGGGTGTAAGTGAAGAAATGTTTGACGCTTCTTCCTCCTCGTCATCATCAGATGAAACATCAACGGATACAATTTATTGACTTGCGATTCGGGCTGCCTTGATCTCATTTAGGTGCGCAGGCAATTTGACAGTGTGCTGTCTCTCAAGATGACCTCTCTGGCCTCCGGCACCATAGTTGGTACCAAGCTTACCACGACTAACTCGAACCTTACAAATGGTACAATAGGCTATGTTTTCCCTTGCTGGGCTAACACTAAAGAAGTCCCAAACTATGGACTTCAAATGTCTGTGGGGGGGCGGAGGAGGCGATATTGGGAATGCTAATGCCAGATGAAGTGGAGGATGTGTGTTGCCGAAATTTACTAAGCTGTGCACTTGCAGCACCACTAATTGAGGAAATGGGGGTCGAGGTGGATGGAGGTCCCTTCTGGCGAGAAAATATGGAAGCGGTAGGTGGTGGTGTATTAGTTAACTGCATTAGTGGTGGTCCCATTGCCACGTCCCCAACATCAGGCTCAGCAGCATTTCGGGATAGGGTAAAAATGTCTGTTTGCTGCATGCCCGTTAAGCCTGGAGTGACGTTTATGATGACTGCGTTGTTGTCATGAGAGTCTTCATCAGCAGGAGTATACGCCACTTCTTGTTCAGCGTCATCATCACACTCCATAACTATGAGACTTTCTGGGACCTTCCTTTTACGCTTAGCTACCTTTGTCAGATCATGGTGTGCCTCACTCTCAGACAGCAGTGGTGGTTCCCAATTTTGATCCATATCATCAGAAGGAAGGGGGCTTGAAGAAGATGGAGACACTATGCTTGATCTTTTCCTTTCTGGGGATCTGGAAGACAATGAATCATCAGGAGGAGTGGCTCCCTCAGATGATACGTCGGCTTGAATTTCGATTTCCTGATGTGCCCCTACTTCGGGAGGAACAACTATTGTGGGCACTTGTGCCGCTCCATGCACCTCTGCTTACGCCTCTCCTTGCGCCGCCTCTCCTTCCACATATACTTGGGCGTGTGGACTTGCAGCACTTGTGGTTGTTGTTGCGGCTGTGGTTGTTGAACACTCGCCAGATGAGTTACAACAACCTGTGTTGATTGAGGGATGCTGCTACTTTCTTGCGATGAGCCAACATCACTGGTCGATGGTGATTGAACAACTGGCTGCCTCCGCAGTACTCAAGGGCTTGGACCTAAGTTGGCGTGGTGGTGGTGGCACTGAGCCCAATGGAGCAGAGGCGCTACTTCCAGCTTGGTCCCCAGCAGACCCCGCTGCTGCTGCAGGCGTACCTTTTTTTTCTCCAAAAAAATGCGGCGGTCGGCACACCAGTCTCCTTGGTAAGTGGCACCACTTGCTTCTTCTGCTCCTTACTGGCAACTTTCTTGCTAGTGGAGGTATGGGCAACATTTTTCGGGGCCATCTCCTTCAGATGTCAGAACAGCAGGCCGCAGTTGCACAAGTTGCAGAGTTGTCTGTGGCCACACGTGACGTTGTGCTGCACACACCGCAGCAGGACTTGTTCCTGGCACTGATGAGGAATGATGAGGCTGATGATTCGTCTTTCTGCACCTAAAAGCAAACGAAGCCAGAGGAACATCAGTTAAATAAATGTTGCATATGTAGCGCTTCAATTAATAGTTTGCAAGTAAGCATTTTTATTATACCCACCCCCAAAATGGAAAGACCAACAAAATGCACAACTGAAAGAGTACCCCTGGGCATAATAGATGAAAGCATGGCAAACTGGGTGCAGGCCTATGGCACAACAAAGCACACTGCCTGGCTTCAAAATGGCCCCTAGACCCCCACCCACATGGCCAGGCCCTGCCTGGACCAGGCCTCAAAATGGCCCCCACCTACATGGACAGGCCCCAACAACAGCCAAAAAAATCGAAAAACACACAAAAATCACCAAAATCCAATGCCATCTATGCCCTCCATGATGTTTACATTCAAGAGACCCCACAGAAAGACTCAGTCCATGCACCACTGAGTACC
This sequence comes from Lissotriton vulgaris, assembly GCF_964263255.1. Lineage (NCBI taxonomy): Eukaryota > Metazoa > Chordata > Amphibia > Caudata > Salamandridae > Lissotriton > Lissotriton vulgaris. The sequence continues at coordinate 231,493,193 of NC_141691.1, read as the reverse complement.
CCTGGGCAAAAGGCCCCAACAACAGCCACAAAATCGAAAAACACACAAAAAATCACCACAATCCAATGCCATCCATGCCCTCCATGATGTTTACATTCAAGAGACCCCACAGAAAGACTCAGTCCATACACCACTGAGTACCCCTGGGCAAAAGGCCCCAACAACAGCCCAAAAAATCGAAAAACACACAAAAATCACCACAATCCAATGCCATCCATGCCCTCAATCATGTTCAAATTCAAGACATCCCACAGAAAGACTCGGTCCATGCACCACTGACTACCCCTGGGCATAATGGATGAAAGCATAGCAGACTGGGTGCAGGCCTATGGCACAACAAAGCACACTGCCTGGCTTCAAAACAGCACCTAGACCCCCACCCACATGGCCAGGCTCTGCCTGGACCAGGCCTCAAAATGGCCCCCACCTACATGGACAGGCCCCAACAACAGCCAAAAATTCAAAAAACACTCGAAAATCACCACAATCCAATGCCATCCATGCCCTCCATGATGTTTACATTCAAGAGACCCCACAGAAAGACTCAGTCCATGCACCACTGAGTACCCCTGGGCAAAAGGTCTCAACAACAACCAAAAAAATGAAAAACACACAAAAATCACCACAATCCAAAGCCATCCATGCCCTCCATGATGTTTACATTCAAGAGACCCCACAGAAAGACTCAGTCCATGCACCACTGAGTACCCCTGGGCAAAAGGCCCCAACAACAGCCAAAAAAATTAAAAAAAACACAAAAATCACCACAATCCAATGCCATCCATGCCCTCAATCATGTTGGAATTCAAGACACCCCACAGAAAGACTCGGTCCATGCACCACTGACTACCCATGGGCATAATGGATGAAAGCATGGCAGACTGGGTGCAGGCCTATGGCACAACAAAGCACACTGCCTGGCTTCAAAATGGCCCCTAGACCCCAACCCACATGGCCAGGCCCTGCCTGGAGCAGGCCTCAAAATGGCCCCCACCTACATGGACAGGCCCAACAACAGCCAAAAAAATCGAAAAACACACAAAAATCACCACAATCCAATGCCATCCATGCCCTCCATGATGTTTACATTCAAGAGACCCCACAGAAAGACTCAGTCCATGCACCACTGAGTACCCCTGGGCAAAAGGCCCCAACAACAGCCCAAAAATCGAAAAACACACAAAAATCACCACAATCCAATGCCATCCATGCCCTCAATCATGTTGAAATTCAAGACACTCCACAGAAAGACTCGGTCCATGCACCACTGACTACCCCTGGGCATAATGGATGCAAGCATGGCAGACTGGGGACAGGCCTATGGCACAACAAAGCACACTGTCTGGCTTCAAAATGGCCCCTAGACCCCCACCCACGTGGCCAGTCCCTGCCTGGACCAGGCCTCAAAATGGCCCCCACCCACATGGACAGGCCCCAACAACAGCCAAAAAATCGAAAAACACACGAAAATCACCACAATCCAACGCCATCCATGCCCTCCATGATGTTTACATTCAAGAGACCCCAGAGAAAGACTCTGTCCATGCACCACTGAGTACCCCTGGGCAAAAGGCCTCAACAACAACCAAAAAAATGAAAAACACAAAAATCACCACAATCCAAAGCCATCCATGCCCTCCATGATGTTTACATTCAAGAGACCCCACAGAAAGACTCAGTCCATGCACCACTGAGTACCCCTGGGCAAAAGGCCCCAACAACAGCCAAAAAAATCAAAAAACACACAAAAATCAACACAATCCAATGCCATCCATGCCCTCAATCATGTTGAAATTCAAGACACCTCACAGAAAGACTCGGTCCATGTACCACTGACTACCCCTGGGCATAATGGATGAAAGCATAGCAGACTGGGTGCAGGCCTATGGCACAACAAAGCACACTGCCTGGCTTCAAAACAGCCCCTAGACCCCCACCCACATGGCCAGGCTCTGCCTGGACCAGGCCTCAAAATGGCCCCCACCTACATGGACAGGCCCCAACAACAGCCAAAAAATCAAAAAACAAACATAAAATCACCACAATCCAATGCCATCCATGCCCTCCATGATGTTTACATTCAAGAGACACCACAGAAAGACTCAGTCCATGCACCACTGAGTACCCCTGGGCAAAAGGCCTCAACAACAACCAAAAAAATGAAAAACACAAAAATCACCACAATCCAAAGCCATCCATGCCCTCCATGATGTTTACATTCAAGAGACCCCACAGAAAGACTCAGTCCATGCACCACTGAGTACCCCTGGGCAAAAGGCCCCAACAACAGCCAAAAAAATCAAAAAACACACAAAAATCACTACAATCCAATGCCACCCATGCCCTCAATCATGTTAAAATTCAAGACACCCCACAGAAAGACTCGGTCCATGCACCACTGACTACCCATGGGCATAATGGATGAAAGCATGGCAGACTGGGTACAGGCCTATGGCACAACAAAGCACACTGCCTGGCTTCAAAATGGCCCTTAGACCCCCACTCACATGGCCAGGCCCTGCCTGGAGCAGGCCTCAAAATGGCCCCCACCTACATGGACAGGCCCCAACAACAGCCAAAAAAATCGAAAAACACACAAAAATCACCACAATCCAATGCCATCCATGCCCTCCATGATGTTTACATTCAAGAGACCCCACAGAAAGACTCAGTCCATGCATCACTGAGTACCCCTGGGCAAAAGGCCCCAACAACAGCCCAAAAATCGAAAAACACACAAAAATCACCACAATCCAATGCCATCCATGCCCTCAATCATGTTGAAATTCAAGACACTCCACAGAAAGACTCGGTCCATGCACCACTGACTACCCCTGGGCATAATGGATGAAAGCATGGCAGACTGGGTGCAGGCCTATGGCACAACAAAGCACACTGCCTGGCTTCAAAATGCCCCCTAGACCCCCACCCACATGGCCAGGCCCTGCCTGGAGCAGGCCTCAAAATGGCCCTCACCTACATGGACAGGCCCCAACAACAGCCAAAAAAATCAAAAAACACATAAAAATCACCACAATCCAATGCCATTCATGCCCTCCATGATGTTTACATTCAAGAGACCCCACAGAAAGACTCCGTCCATGCACCACTGAGTACCCCCGGGCAAAAGGCCCCAACAACAGCCCAAAAATCGAAAAACACACAAATATCACCACAATCCTATGCCACCCATGCCCTCAATCATGTTGAAATTCAAGACACCCCACAGAAAGACTCGGTCCATGCACGACTGACTACCCCTGGGCATAATGGATGAAAGCATGGCAGACTGGGGGCAGGCCTATGGCACAACAAAGCACACTGCCTGGCTTCAAAATGGCCCCTAGACCCCCACCCACATGGCCAGGCCCTGCCTGGACCAGGCCTCAAAATGGCCCCCACCCACATGGACAGGCCCCAACAACAGCCAAAAAATCGAAAAACACATGAAAATCACCACAATCCAAAGCCATCCATGCCCTCCATGATGTTTACATTCAAGAAACCCCACAGAAAGACTCAGTCCATGCACCACTGAGTACCCCTGGGCAAAAGGCCCCAACAACAGCCAAAAAAATAAAAAAACACACAAAAATCACCACAATCCAATGCCATCCATGCCCTCAATCATGTTGAAATTCAAGACACCCCACAGAAAGACTCGGTCCATGCACCACTGACTGCCCATGGGCATAATAGATGAAAGCATGGCAGACTGGGTGCAGGCCTATGGCACAACAAAGCACACTGCCTGGCTTCAAAATGGCCCCTAGACCCCCACCCACATGGCCAGGCCCTGCCTGGAGCAGGCCTCAAAATGGCCCCCACCTACATGGACAGGCCCCAACAACAGCCAAAAAAATCGAAAAACACACAAAAATCACGACAATCCAATGCCATCCATGCCCTCCATGATGTTTACATTCAAGAGACCCCACAGAAAGACTCAGTCCATGCACCACTGAGTACCCCTGGGCAAAAGGCCCCAACAACAGCCCAAAAAATCGAAAAACACACAAAAATCACCACAATCCAATGCCATCCATGCCCTCAATCATGTTGAAATTCAAGACACCCCACAGAAAGACTCGGTCCTTGCACCACTGACTACCCCTGGGCATAATGGATGAAAGCATAGCAGACTAGGTGCAGGCCTATGGCACAACAAAGCACACTGCCTGGCTTCAGAACAGCCCCTAGACCCCCACCCACATGGCCAGGTCCTGCCTGTACCAGGCCTCAAAATGGCCCCCACCTACATGGACAGGCCCCAACAACAGCCAAAAAATCAAAAAACACTCGAAAATCACCACAATCCAATGCCATCCATGCCCTCCATGATGTTTACATTCAAGAGACCCCACAGAAAGACTCAGTCCATGCACCACTGAGTACCCCTGGGCAAAAGGTCTCAACAACAACCAAAAAAATGAAAAACACACAAAAATCACCACAATCCAAAGCCATCCATGCCCTCCATGATGTTTACATTCAAGAAACCCCACAGAAAGACTCAGTCCATGCACCACTGAGTACCCCTGGGCAAAAGGCCCCAACAACAGCCAAAAAAATAAAAAAACACACAAAAATCACCACAATCCAATGCCATCCATGCCCTCAATCATGTTGAAATTCAAGACACCCCACAGAAAGACTCGGTCCATGCACCACTGACTGCCCATGGGCATAATAGATGAAAGCATGGCAGACTGGGTGCAGGCCTATGGCACAACAAAGCACACTGCCTGGCTTCAAAATGGCCCCTAGACCCCCACCCACATGGCCAGGCCCTGCCTGGAGCAGGCCTCAAAATGGCCCCCACCTACATGGACAGGCCCCAACAACAGCCAAAAAAATCGAAAAACACACAAAAATCACGACAATCCAATGCCATCCATGCCCTCCATGATGTTTACATTCAAGAGACCCCACAGAAAGACTCAGTCCATGCACCACTGAGTACCCCTGGGCAAAAGGCCCCAACAACAGCCCAAAAAATCGAAAAACACACAAAAATCACCACAATCCAATGCCATCCATGCCCTCAATCATGTTGAAATTCAAGACACCCCACAGAAAGACTCGGTCCTTGCACCACTGACTACCCCTGGGCATAATGGATGAAAGCATAGCAGACTAGGTGCAGGCCTATGGCACAACAAAGCACACTGCCTGGCTTCAGAACAGCCCCTAGACCCCCACCCACATGGCCAGGTCCTGCCTGTACCAGGCCTCAAAATGGCCCCCACCTACATGGACAGGCCCCAACAACAGCCAAAAAATCAAAAAACACTCGAAAATCACCACAATCCAATGCCATCCATGCCCTCCATGATGTTTACATTCAAGAGACCCCACAGAAAGACTCAGTCCATGCACCACTGAGTACCCCTGGGCAAAAGGTCTCAACAACAACCAAAAAAATGAAAAACACACAAAAATCACCACAATCCAAAGCCATCCATGCCCTCCATGATGTTTACATTCAAGAGACCCCACAGAAAGACTCAGTCCATGCACCACTGAGTACCCCTGGGCAAAAGGCCCCAACAACAGCCAAAAAAATTAAAAAAAACACAAAAATCACCACAATCCAATGCCATCCATGCCCTCAATCATGTTGGAATTCAAGACACCCCACAGAAAGACTCGGTCCATGCACCACTGACTACCCATGGGCATAATGGATGAAAGCATGGCAGACTGGGTGCAGGCCTATGGCACAACAAAGCACACTGCCTGGCTTCAAAATGGCCCCTAGACCCCAACCCACATGGCCAGGCCCTGCCTGGAGCAGGCCTCAAAATGGCCCCCACCTACATGGACAGGCCCAACAACAGCCAAAAAAATCGAAAAACACACAAAAATCACCACAATCCAATGCCATCCATGCCCTCCATGATGTTTACATTCAAGAGACCCCACAGAAAGACTCAGTCCATGCACCACTGAGTACCCCTGGGCAAAAGGCCCCAACAACAGCCCAAAAATCGAAAAACACACAAAAATCACCACAATCCAATGCCATCCATGCCCTCAATCATGTTGAAATTCAAGACACTCCACAGAAAGACTCGGTCCATGCACCACTGACTACCCCTGGGCATAATGGATGCAAGCATGGCAGACTGGGGACAGGCCTATGGCACAACAAAGCACACTGTCTGGCTTCAAAATGGCCCCTAGACCCCCACCCACGTGGCCAGTCCCTGCCTGGACCAGGCCTCAAAATGGCCCCCACCCACATGGACAGGCCCCAACAACAGCCAAAAAATCGAAAAACACACGAAAATCACCACAATCCAACGCCATCCATGCCCTCCATGATGTTTACATTCAAGAGACCCCAGAGAAAGACTCTGTCCATGCACCACTGAGTACCCCTGGGCAAAAGGCCTCAACAACAACCAAAAAAATGAAAAACACAAAAATCACCACAATCCAAAGCCATCCATGCCCTCCATGATGTTTACATTCAAGAGACCCCACAGAAAGACTCAGTCCATGCACCACTGAGTACCCCTGGGCAAAAGGCCCCAACAACAGCCAAAAAAATCAAAAAACACACAAAAATCAACACAATCCAATGCCATCCATGCCCTCAATCATGTTGAAATTCAAGACATCTCACAGAAAGACTCGGTCCATGTACCACTGACTACCCCTGGGCATAATGGATGAAAGCATAGCAGACTGGGTGCAGGCCTATGGCACAACAAAGCACACTGCCTGGCTTCAAAACAGCCCCTAGACCCCCACCCACATGGCCAGGCTCTGCCTGGACCAGGCCTCAAAATGGCCCCCACCTACATGGACAGGCCCCAACAACAGCCAAAAAATCAAAAAACAAACATAAAATCACCACAATCCAATGCCATCCATGCCCTCCATGATGTTTACATTCAAGAGACACCACAGAAAGACTCAGTCCATGCACCACTGAGTACCCCTGGGCAAAAGGCCTCAACAACAACCAAAAAAATGAAAAACACAAAAATCACCACAATCCAAAGCCATCTATGCCCTCCATGATGTTTACATTCAAGAGACCCCACAGAAAGACTCAGTCCATGCACCACTGAGTACCCCTGGGCAAAAGGCCCCAACAACAGCCAAAAAAATCAAAAAACACACAAAAATCACTACAATCCAATGCCACCCATGCCCTCAATCATGTTGAAATTCAAGACACCCCACAGAAAGACTCGGTCCATGCACCACTGACTACCCATGGGCATAATGGATGAAAGCATGGCAGACTGGGTACAGGCCTATGGCACAACAAAGCACACTGCCTGGCTTCAAAATGGCCCTTAGACCCCCACTCACATGGCCAGGCCCTGCCTGGAGCAGGCCTCAAAATGGCCCCCACCTACATGGACAGGCCCCAACAACAGCCAAAAAAATCGAAAAACACACAAAAATCACCACAATCCAATGCCATCCATGCCCTCCATGATGTTTACATTCAAGAGACCCCACAGAAAGACTCAGTCCATGCATCACTGAGTACCCCTGGGAAAAAGGCCCCAACAACAGCCCAAAAATCGAAAAACACACAAAAATCACCACAATCCAATGCCATCCATGCCCTCAATCATGTTGAAATTCAAGACACTCCACAGAAAGACTCGGTCCATGCACCACTGACTACCCCTGGGCATAATGGATGAAAGCATGGCAGACTGGGTGCAGGCCTATGGCACAACAAAGCACACTGCCTGGCTTCAAAATGCCCCCTAGACCCCCACCCACATGGCCAGGCCCTGCCTGGAGCAGGCCTCAAAATGGCCCTCACCTACATGGACAGGCCCCAACAACAGCCAAAAAAATCAAAAAACACACAAAAATCACCACAATCCAATGCCATTCATGCCCTCCATGATGTTTACATTCAAGAGACCCCACAGAAAGACTCCGTCCATGCACCACTGAGTACCCCCGGGCAAAAGGCCCCAACAACAGCCCAAAAATCGAAAAACACACAAATATCACCACAATCCTATGCCACCCATGCCCTCAATCATGTTGAAATTCAAGACACCCCACAGAAAGACTCGGTCCATGCACGACTGACTACCCCTGGGCATAATGGATGAAAGCATGGCAGACTGGGGGCAGGCCTATGGCACAACAAAGCACACTGCCTGGCTTCAAAATGGCCCCTAGACCCCCACCCACATGGCCAGGCCCTGCCTGGACCAGGCCTCAAAATGGCCCCCACCCACATGGACAGGCCCCAACAACAGCCAAAAAATCGAAAAACACACGAAAATCACCACAATCCAAAGCCATCCATGCCCTCCATGATGTTTACATTCAAGAAACCCCACAGAAAGACTCAGTCCATGCACCACTGAGTACCCCTGGGCAAAAGGCCCCAACAACAGCCAAAAAAATAAAAAAACACACAAAAATCACCACAATCCAATGCCATCCATGCCCTCAATCATGTTGAAATTCAAGACACCCCACAGAAAGACTCAGTCCATGCACCACTGACTGCCCATGGGCATAATAGATGAAAGCATGGCAGACTGGGTGCAGGCCTATGGCACAACAAAGCACACTGCCTGGCTTCAAAATGGCCCCTAGACCCCCACCCACATGGCCAGGCCCTGCCTGGAGCAGGCCTCAAAATGGCCCCCATCTACATGGACAGGCCCCAACAACAGCCAAAAAAATTGAAAAACACACAAAAATCACGACAATCCAATGCCATCCATGCCCTCCATGATGTTTACATTCAAGAGACCCCACAGAAAGACTCAGTCCATGCACCACTGAGTACCCCTGGGCAAAAGGCCCCAACAACAGCCCAAAAAATCGAAAAACACACAAAAATCACCACAATCCAATGCCATCCATGCCCTCAATCATGTTGAAATTCAAGACACCCCACAGAAAGACTCGGTCCATGCACCACTGACTACCCCTGGGCATAATGGATGAAAGCATAGCAGACTAGGTGCAGGCCTATGGCACAACAAAGCACACTGCCTGGCTTCAGAACAGCCCCTAGACCCCCACCCACATGGCCAGGTCCTGCCTGTACCAGGCCTCAAAATGGCCCCCACCTACATAGACATGCCCCAACAACAGCCAAAAAATCAAAAAACACACAAAAATCACCACAATCCAATGCCATCCATGCCCTCCATGATGTTTACATTCAAGAGACCCCACAGAAAGACTCAGTCCATGCACCACTGAGTACCCCTGGGCAAAAGGCCTCAACAACAACCAAAAAAATGAAAAACACACAAAAATCACCACAATCCAAAGCCACCCATGCCCTCCATGATGTGTACATTCAAGAAACCCCACAGAAAGACTCAGTCCATGCACCACTGAGTACCCCTGGGCAAAAGGCCTCAACAACAACCAAAAAAATGAAAAACACACAAAAATCACCACAATCCAAAGCCATCCATGCCCTCCATGATGTTTACATTCAAGAGACCCCACAGAAAGACTCAGTCCATGCACCACTGAGTACCCCTGGGCAAAAGGCCCCAACAACAGCCAAAAAAATAAAAAAAAACACAAAAATCACCACAATCCAATGCCATCCATGCCCTCAATCATGTTGAAATTCAAGACACCCCACAGAAAGACTCGGTCCATGCACCACTGACTACCCATGGGCATAATGGATAAAAGCATGGCAGACTGGGTGCAGGCCTATGGCACAACAAAGCACACTGCCTGGCTTCAAAATGCCCCCTAGACCCCCACCCACATGGCCAGGCCCTGCCTGGAGCAGGCCTCAAAATGGCCCTCACCTACATGGACAGGCCCCAACAACAGCCAAAAAAATCAAAAAACACACAAAAATCACCACAATCCAATGCCATTCATGCCCTCCATGATGTTTACATTCAAGAGACCCCACAGAAAGACTCCGTCCATGCACCACTGAGTACCCCCGGGCAAAAGGCCCCAACAACAGCCCAAAAATCGAAAAACACACAAATATCACCACAATCCTATGCCACCCATGCCCTCAATCATGTTGAAATTCAAGACACCCCACAGAAAGACTCGGTCCATGCACGACTGACTACCCCTGGGCATAATGGATGAAAGCATGGCAGACTGGGGGCAGGCCTATGGCACAACAAAGCACACTGCCTGCCTTCAAAATGGCCCCTAGACCCCCACCCACATGGCCAGGCCCTGCCTGGACCAGGCCTCAAAATGGCCCCCAGCCACATGGACAGGCCCCAACAACAGCCAAAAAATCGAAAAACACACGAAAATCACCACAATCCAATGCCATCCATGCCCTCCATGATGTTTACATTCAAGAGACCCCACAGAAAGACTCAGTCCATGCACCACTGAGTACCCCTGGGCAAAAGGCCCCAACAACAGCCAAAAAAATCAAAAAACACACAAAAATCACCACAATCCAATGCCACCCATGCCCTCAATCATGTTGAAATTCAAGACACCCCACAGAAAGACTCGGTCCATGCACCACTGACTACCCATGGGCATAATGGATGAAAGCATGGCAGACTGGGTACAGGCCTATGGCACAACAAAGCACACTGCCTGGCTTCAAAATGGCCCTTAGACCCCCACTCACATGGCCAGGCCCTGCCTGGAGCAGGCCTCAAAATGGCCCCCACCTACATGGACAGGCCCCAACAACAGCCAAAAAAATCGAAAAACACACAAAAATCACCACAATCCAATGCCATCCATGCCCTCCATGATGTTTACATTCAAGAGACCCCACAGAAAGACTCAGTCCATGCACCACTGAGTACCCCTGGGCAAAAGGCCCCAACAACAGCCAAAAAAATCAAAAAACACACAAAAATCACTACAATCCAATGCCACCAATGCCCTCAATCATGTTGAAATTCAAGACACCCCACAGAAAGACTCGGTCCATGCACCACTGACTACCCATGGGCATAATGGATGAAAGCATGGCAGACTGGGTACAGGCCTATGGCACAACAAAGCACACTGCCTGGCTTCAAAATGGCCCTTAGACCCCCACTCACATGGCCAGGCCCTGCCTGGAGCAGGCCTCAAAATGGCCCCCACCTACATGGACAGGCCCCAACAACAGCCAAAAAAATCGAAAAACACACAAAAATCACCACAATCCAATGCCATCCATGCCCTCCATGATGTTTACATTCAAGAGACCCCACAGAAAGACTCAGTCCATGCATCACTGAGTATCCCTGGGCAAAAGGCCCCAACAACAGCCCAAAAATCGAAAAACACACAAAAATCACCACAATCCAATGCCATCCATGCCCTCAATCATGTTGAAATTCAAGACACTCCACAGAAAGACTCGGTCCATGCACCACTGACTACCCCTGGGCATAATGGATGAAAGCATGGCAGACTGGGTGCAGGCCTATGGCACAACAAAGCACACTGCCTGGCTTCAAAATGCCCCCTAGACCCCCACCCACATGGCCAGGCCCTGCCTGGAGCAGGCCTCAAAATGGCCCTCACCTACATGGACAGGCCCCAACAACAGCCAAAAAAATCAAAAAACACACAAAAATCACCACAATCCAATGCCATTCATGCCCTCCATGATGTTTACATTCAAGAGACCCCACAGAAAGACTCCGTCCATGCACCACTGAGTACCCCCGGGCAAAAGGCCCCAACAACAGCCCAAAAATCGAAAAACACACAAATATCACCACAATCCTATGCCACCCATGCCCTCAATCATGTTGAAATTCAAGACACCCCACAGAAAGACTCGGTCCATGCACGACTGACTACCCCTGGGCATAATGGATGAAAGCATGGCAGACTGGGGGCAGGCCTATGGCACAACAAAGCACACTGCCTGGCTTCAAAATGGCCCCTAGACCCCCACCCACATGGCCAGGCCCTGCCTGGACCAGGCCTCAAAATGGCCCCCACCCACATGGACAGGCCCCAACAACAGCCAAAAAATCGAAAAACACACGAAAATCACCACAATCCAAAGCCATCCATGCCCTCCATGATGTTTACATTCAAGAAACCCCACAGAAAGACTCAGTCCATGCACCACTGAGTACCCCTGGGCAAAAGGCCCCAACAACAGCCAAAAAAATAAAAAAACACACAAAAATCACCACAATCCAATGCCATCCATGCCCTCAATCATGTTGAAATTCAAGACACCCCACAGAAAGACTCGGTCCATGCACCACTGACTGCCCATGGGCATAATAGATGAAAGCATGGCAGACTGGGTGCAGGCCTATGGCACAACAAAGCACACTGCCTGGCTTCAAAATGGCCCCTAGACCCCCACCCACATGGCCAGACCCTGCCTGGAGCAGGCCTCAAAATGGCCCCCACCTACATGGACAGGCCCCAACAACAGCCAAAAAAATCGAAAAACACACAAAAATCACGACAATCCAATGCCATCCATGCCCTCCATGATGTTTACATTCAAGAGACCCCACAGAAAGACTCAGTCCATGCACCACTGAGTACCCCTGGGCAAAAGGCCCCAACAACAGCCCAAAAAATCGAAAAACACACAAAAATCACCACAATCCAATGCCATCCATGCCCTCAATCATGTTGAAATTCAAGACACCCCACAGAAAGACTCGGTCCATGCACCACTGACTACCCCTGGGCATAATGGATGAAAGCATAGCAGACTAGGTGCAGGCCTATGGCACAACAAAGCGCACTGCCTGGCTTCAGAACAGCCCCTAGACCCCCACCCACATGGCCAGGTCCTGCCTGTACCAGGCCTCAAAATGGCCCCCACCTACATAGACATGCCCCAACAACAGCCAAAAAATCAAAAAACACACAAAAATCACCACAATCCAATGCCATCCATGCCCTCCATGATGTTTACATTCAAGAGACCCCACAGAAAGACTCAGTCCATGCACCACTGAGTACCCCTGGGCAAAAGGCCTCAACAACAACCAAAAAAATGAAAAACACACAAAAATCACCACAATCCAAAGCCACCCATGCCCTCCATGATGTGTACATTCAAGAAACCCCACAGAAAGACTCAGTCCATGCACCACTGAGTACCCCTGGGCAAAAGGCCTCAACAACAACCAAAAAAATGAAAAACACACAAAAATCACCACAATCCAAAGCCATCCATGCCCTCCATGATGTTTACATTCAAGAGACCCCACAGAAAGACTCAGTCCATGCACCACTGAGTACCCCTGGGCAAAAGGCCCCAACAACAGCCAAAAAAATAAAAAAAAACACAAAAATCACCACAATCCAATGCCATCCATGCCCTCAATCATGTTGAAATTCAAGACACCCCACAGAAAGACTCGGTCCATGCACCACTGACTACCCATGGGCATAATGGATAAAAGCATGGCAGACTGGGTGCAGGCCTATGGCACAACAAAGCACACTGCCTGGCTTCAAAATGCCCCCTAGACCCCCACCCACATGGCCAGGCCCTGCCTGGAGCAGGCCTCAAAATGGCCCTCACCTACATGGACAGGCCCCAACAACAGCCAAAAAAATCAAAAAACACACAAAAATCACCACAATCCAATGCCATTCATGCCCTCCATGATGTTTACATTCAAGAGACCCCACAGAAAGACTCCGTCCATGCACCACTGAGTACCCCCGGGCAAAAGGCCCCAACAACAGCCCAAAAATCGAAAAACACACAAATATCACCACAATCCTATGCCACCCATGCCCTCAATCATGTTGAAATTCAAGACACCCCACAGAAAGACTCGGTCCATGCACGACTGACTACCCCTGGGCATAATGGATGAAAGCATGGCAGACTGGGGGCAGGCCTATGGCACAACAAAGCACACTGCCTGCCTTCAAAATGGCCCCTAGACCCCCACCCACATGGCCAGGCCCTGCCTGGACCAGGCCTCAAAATGGCCCCCAGCCACATGGACAGGCCCCAACAACAGCCAAAAAATCGAAAAACACACGAAAATCACCACAATCCAATGCCATCCATGCCCTCCATGATGTTTACATTCAAGAGACCCCAGAGAAAGACTCAGTCAATGCACCACTGAGTACCCCTGGGCAAAAGGCCTCAACAACAACCAAAAAATGAAAAACACACAAAAATCACCACAATCCAAAGCCATCCATGCCCTCCATGATGTTTACATTCAAGAAACCCCACAGAAAGACTCAGTCCATGCACCACTGAGTACCCCTGGGCAAAAGGCCCCAACAACAGCCAAAAAAATAAAAAAACACACAAAAATCACCACAATCCAATGCCATCCATGCCCTCAATCATGTTGAAATTCAAGACACCCCACAGAAAGACTCGGTCCATGCACCACTGACTACCCATGGGCATAATAGATGAAAGCATGGAAGACTGGGTGCAGGCCTATGGCACAACAAAGCACACTGCCTGGCTTCAAAATGGCCCCTAGACCCCCACCCACATGGCCAGGCCCTGCCTGGAGCAGGCCTCAAAATGGCCCCCACCTACATGGACAGGCCCCAACAACAGCCAAAAAAATCGAAAAACACACAAAAATCACCACAATCCAATGCCATCCATGCCCTCCATGATGTTTACATTCAAGAGACCCCACAGAAAGACTCAGTCCATGCACCACTGAGTACCCCTGGGCAAAAGGCCCCAACAACAGCCCAAAAAATCGAAAAACACACAAAAATCACCACAATCCAATGCCATCCATGCCCTCAATCATGTTCAAATTCAAGACATCCCACAGAAAGACTCGGTCCATGCACCACTGACTACCCCTGGGCATAATGGATGAAAGCATAGCAGACTAGGTGCAGGCCTATGGCACAACAAAGCACACTGCCTGGCTTCAGAACAGCCCCTAGACCCCCACCCACATGGCCAGGTCCTGCCTGTACCAGGCCTCAAAATGGCCCCCACCTACATGGACATGCCCCAACAACAGCCAAAAAATCAAAAAACACACAAAAATCACCACAATCCAATGCCATCCATGCCCTCCATGATGTTTACATTCAAGAGACCCCACAGAAAGACTCAGTCCATGCACCACTGAGTACCCCTGGGCAAAAGGCCTCAACAACAACCAAAAAAATGAAAAACACACAAAAATCACCACAATCCAAAGCCACCCATGCCCTCCGTGATGTGTACATTCAAGAAACCCCACAGAAAGACTCAGTCCATGCACCACTGAGTACCCCTGGGCAAAAGGCCTCAACAACAACCAAAAAAATGAAAAACACACAAAAATCACCACAATCCAAAGCCATCCATGCCCTCCATGATGTTTACATTCAAGAGACTCCACAGAAAGACTCAGTCCATGCACCACTGAGTACCCCTGGGCAAAAGGCCCCAACAACAGCCAAAAAAATAAAAAAAACACAAAAATCACCACAATCCAATGCCATCCATGCCCTCAATCAGGTTGAAATTCAAGACACCCCACAGAAAGACTCGGTCCATGCACCACTGACTACCCATGGGCATAATGGATGAAAGCATGGCAGACTGGGTGCAGGCCTATGGCACAACAAAGCACACTGCCTGGCTTCAAAATGCCCCCTAGACCCCCACCCACATGGCTAGGCCCTGCCTGGAGCAGGCCTCAAAATGGCCCTCACCTACACGGACAGGCCCCAACAACAGCCAAAAAAATCAAAAAACACACAACAATCACCACAATCCAATGCCATCCATGCCCTCCATGATGTTTACATTCAAGAGACCCCACAGAAAGACTCAGTCCATGCACCACTGAGTACCCCTGGGCAAAAGGCCCCAACAACAGCCCAAAAATCGAAAAACACACACAAATCACCACAATCCAAAGCCATCCATGCCCTCAATCATGTTGAAATTCAAGACACTCCACAGAAAGACTCGGTCCATGCACCACTGACTACCCCTGGGCATAATGGATGCAAGCATGGCAGACTGGGGGCAGGCCTATGGCACAACAAAGCACACTGTCTGGCTTCAAAATGGCCCCTAGACCCCACCCAGATGGCCAGGCCCTGCCTGGACCAGTCCCCAAAACGGCCCCCACCCACATGGACAGGCCCCAACAAAGCCAAAAAATCTAAAAACACACGAAAATCACCACAATCCAATGCCATCCATGCCCTCCATGATGTTTACATTCAAGAGACCCCACAGAAAGACTCAGTCCATGCACCACTGAGTACCCCTGGGCAAAAGGCCCCAACAACAGCCAAAAAAATCAAAAAACACACAAAAATCAACACAATCCAATGCCATCCATGCCCTCAATCATGTTGAAATTCAAGACACCTCACAGAAAGACTCGGTCCATGTACCACTGACTACCCCTGGGCATAATGGATGAAAGCATAGCAGACTGGGTGCAGGCCTATGGCACAACAAAGCACACTGCCTGGCTTCAAAACAGCCCCTAGACCCCCACCCACATGGCCAGGCTCTGCCTGGACCAGGCCTCAAAATGGCCCCCACCTACATGGACAGGCCCCAACAACAGCCAAAAAATCAAAAAACAAACATAAAATCACCACAATCCAATGCCATCCATGCCCTCCATGATGTTTACATTCAAGAGACACCACAGAAAGACTCAGTCCATGCACCACTGAGTACCCCTGGGCAAAAGGCCCCAACAACAGCCAAAAAAATCAAAAAACACACAAAAATCACTACAATCCAATGCCACCCATGCCCTCAATCATGTTAAAATTCAAGACACCCCACAGAAAGACTCGGTCCATGCACCACTGACTACCCATGGGCATAATGGATGAAAGCATGGCAGACTGGGTACAGGCCTATGGCACAACAAAGCACACTGCCTGGCTTCAAAATGGCCCTTAGACCCCCACTCACATGGCCAGGCCCTGCCTGGAGCAGGCCTCAAAATGGCCCCCACCTACATGGACAGGCCCCAACAACAGCCAAAAAAATCGAAAAACACACAAAAATCACCACAATCCAATGCCATCCATGCCCTCCATGATGTTTACATTCAAGAGACCCCACAGAAAGACTCAGTCCATGCATCACTGAGTACCCCTGGGCAAAAGGCCCCAACAACAGCCCAAAAATCGAAAAACACACAAAAATCACCACAATCCAATGCCATCCATGCCCTCAATCATGTTGAAATTCAAGACACTCCACAGAAAGACTCGGTCCATGCACCACTGACTACCCCTGGGCATAATGGATGAAAGCATGGCAGACTGGGTGCAGGCCTATGGCACAACAAAGCACACTGCCTGGCTTCAAAATGCCCCCTAGACCCCCACCCACATGGCCAGGCCCTGCCTGGAGCAGGCCTCAAAATGGCCCTCACCTACATGGACAGGCCCCAACAACAGCCAAAAAAATCAAAAAACACATAAAAATCACCACAATCCAATGCCATTCATGCCCTCCATGATGTTTACATTCAAGAGACCCCACAGAAAGACTCCGTCCATGCACCACTGAGTACCCCCGGGCAAAAGGCCCCAACAACAGCCCAAAAATCGAAAAACACACAAATATCACCACAATCCTATGCCACCCATGCCCTCAATCATGTTGAAATTCAAGACACCCCACAGAAAGACTCGGTCCATGCACGACTGACTACCCCTGGGCATAATGGATGAAAGCATGGCAGACTGGGGGCAGGCCTATGGCACAACAAAGCACACTGCCTGGCTTCAAAATGGCCCCTAGACCCCCACCCACATGGCCAGGCCCTGCCTGGACCAGGCCTCAAAATGGCCCCCACCCACATGGACAGGCCCCAACAACAGCCAAAAAATCGAAAAACACACGAAAATCACCACAATCCAAAGCCATCCATGCCCTCCATGATGTTTACATTCAAGAAACCCCACAGAAAGACTCAGTCCATGCACCACTGAGTACCCCTGGGCAAAAGGCCCCAACAACAGCCAAAAAAATAAAAAAACACACAAAAATCACCACAATCCAATGCCATCCATGCCCTCAATCATGTTGAAATTCAAGACACCCCACAGAAAGACTCGGTCCATGCACCACTGACTGCCCATGGGCATAATAGATGAAAGCATGGCAGACTGGGTGCAGGCCTATGGCACAACAAAGCACACTGCCTGGCTTCAAAATGGCCCCTAGACCCCCACCCACATGGCCAGGCCCTGCCTGGAGCAGGCCTCAAAATGGCCCCCACCTACATGGACAGGCCCCAACAACAGCCAAAAAAATCGAAAAACACACAAAAATCACGACAATCCAATGCCATCCATGCCCTCCATGATGTTTACATTCAAGAGACCCCACAGAAAGACTCAGTCCATGCACCACTGAGTACCCCTGGGCAAAAGGCCCCAACAACAGCCCAAAAAATCGAAAAACACACAAAAATCACCACAATCCAATGCCATCCATGCCCTCAATCATGTTGAAATTCAAGACACCCCACAGAAAGACTCGGTCCATGCACCACTGACTACCCCTGGGCATAATGGATGAAAGCATAGCAGACTAGGTGCAGGCCTATGGCACAACAAAGCACACTGCCTGGCTTCAGAACAGCCCCTAGACCCCCACCCACATGGCCAGGTCCTGCCTGTACCAGGCCTCAAAATGGCCCCCACCTACATGGACAGGCCCCAACAACAGCCAAAAAATCAAAAAACACTCGAAAATCACCACAATCCAATGCCATCCATGCCCTCCATGATGTTTACATTCAAGAGACCCCACAGAAAGACTCAGTCCATGCACCACTGAGTACCCCTGGGCAAAAGGTCTCAACAACAACCAAAAAAATGAAAAACACACAAAAATCACCACAATCCAAAGCCATCCATGCCCTCCATGATGTTTACATTCAAGAGACCCCACAGAAAGACTCAGTCCATGCACCACTGAGTACCCCTGGGCAAAAGGCCCCAACAACAGCCAAAAAAATTAAAAAAAACACAAAAATCACCACAATCCAATGCCATCCATGCCCTCAATCATGTTGGAATTCAAGACACCCCACAGAAAGACTCGGTCCATGCACCACTGACTACCCATGGGCATAATGGATGAAAGCATGGCAGACTGGGTGCAGGCCTATGGCACAACAAAGCACACTGCCTGGCTTCAAAATGGCCCCTAGACCCCAACCCACATGGCCAGGCCCTGCCTGGAGCAGGCCTCAAAATGGCCCCCACCTACATGGACAGGCCCAACAACAGCCAAAAAAATCGAAAAACACACAAAAATCACCACAATCCAATGCCATCCATGCCCTCCATGATGTTTACATTCAAGAGACCCCACAGAAAGACTCAGTCCATGCACCACTGAGTACCCCTGGGCAAAAGGCCCCAACAACAGCCCAAAAATCGAAAAACACACAAAAATCACCACAATCCAATGCCATCCATGCCCTCAATCATGTTGAAATTCAAGACACTCCACAGAAAGACTCGGTCCATGCACCACTGACTACCCCTGGGCATAATGGATGCAAGCATGGCAGACTGGGGACAGGCCTATGGCACAACAAAGCACACTGTCTGGCTTCAAAATGGCCCCTAGACCCCCACCCACGTGGCCAGTCCCTGCCTGGACCAGGCCTCAAAATGGCCCCCACCCACATGGACAGGCCCCAACAACAGCCAAAAAATCGAAAAACACACGAAAATCACCACAATCCAACGCCATCCATGCCCTCCATGATGTTTACATTCAAGAGACCCCAGAGAAAGACTCTGTCCATGCACCACTGAGTACCCCTGGGCAAAAGGCCTCAACAACAACCAAAAAAATGAAAAACACAAAAATCACCACAATCCAAAGCCATCCATGCCCTCCATGATGTTTACATTCAAGAGACCCCACAGAAAGACTCAGTCCATGCACCACTGAGTACCCCTGGGCAAAAGGCCCCAACAACAGCCAAAAAAATCAAAAAACACACAAAAATCAACACAATCCAATGCCATCCATGCCCTCAATCATGTTGAAATTCAAGACATCTCACAGAAAGACTCGGTCCATGTACCACTGACTACCCCTGGGCATAATGGATGAAAGCATAGCAGACTGGGTGCAGGCCTATGGCACAACAAAGCACACTGCCTGGCTTCAAAACAGCCCCTAGACCCCCACCCACATGGCCAGGCTCTGCCTGGACCAGGCCTCAAAATGGCCCCCACCTACATGGACAGGCCCCAACAACAGCCAAAAAATCAAAAAACAAACATAAAATCACCACAATCCAATGCCATCCATGCCCTCCATGATGTTTACATTCAAGAGACACCACAGAAAGACTCAGTCCATGCACCACTGAGTACCCCTGGGCAAAAGGCCTCAACAACAACCAAAAAAATGAAAAACACAAAAATCACCACAATCCAAAGCCATCTATGCCCTCCATGATGTTTACATTCAAGAGACCCCACAGAAAGACTCAGTCCATGCACCACTGAGTACCCCTGGGCAAAAGGCCCCAACAACAGCCAAAAAAATCAAAAAACACACAAAAATCACTACAATCCAATGCCACCCATGCCCTCAATCATGTTGAAATTCAAGACACCCCACAGAAAGACTCGGTCCATGCACCACTGACTACCCATGGGCATAATGGATGAAAGCATGGCAGACTGGGTACAGGCCTATGGCACAACAAAGCACACTGCCTGGCTTCAAAATGGCCCTTAGACCCCCACTCACATGGCCAGGCCCTGCCTGGAGCAGGCCTCAAAATGGCCCCCACCTACATGGACAGGCCCCAACAACAGCCAAAAAAATCGAAAAACACACAAAAATCACCACAATCCAATGCCATCCATGCCCTCCATGATGTTTACATTCAAGAGACCCCACAGAAAGACTCAGTCCATGCATCACTGAGTACCCCTGGGCAAAAGGCCCCAACAACAGCCCAAAAATCGAAAAACACACAAAAATCACCACAATCCAATGCCATCCATGCCCTCAATCATGTTGAAATTCAAGACACTCCACAGAAAGACTCGGTCCATGCACCACTGACTACCCCTGGGCATAATGGATGAAAGCATGGCAGACTGGGTGCAGGCCTATGGCACAACAAAGCACACTGCCTGGCTTCAAAATGCCCCCTAGACCCCCACCCACATGGCCAGGCCCTGCCTGGAGCAGGCCTCAAAATGGCCCTCACCTACATGGACAGGCCCCAACAACAGCCAAAAAAATCAAAAAACACACAAAAATCACCACAATCCAATGCCATTCATGCCCTCCATGATGTTTACATTCAAGAGACCCCACAGAAAGACTCCGTCCATGCACCACTGAGTACCCCCGGGCAAAAGGCCCCAACAACAGCCCAAAAATCGAAAAACACACAAATATCACCACAATCCTATGCCACCCATGCCCTCAATCATGTTGAAATTCAAGACACCCCACAGAAAGACTCGGTCCATGCACGACTGACTACCCCTGGGCATAATGGATGAAAGCATGGCAGACTGGGGGCAGGCCTATGGCACAACAAAGCACACTGCCTGGCTTCAAAATGGCCCCTAGACCCCCACCCACATGGCCAGGCCCTGCCTGGACCAGGCCTCAAAATGGCCCCCACCCACATGGACAGGCCCCAACAACAGCCAAAAAATCGAAAAACACACGAAAATCACCACAATCCAAAGCCATCCATGCCCTCCATGATGTTTACATTCAAGAAACCCCACAGAAAGACTCAGTCCATGCACCACTGAGTACCCCTGGGCAAAAGGCCCCAACAACAGCCAAAAAAATAAAAAAACACACAAAAATCACCACAATCCAATGCCATCCATGCCCTCAATCATGTTGAAATTCAAGACACCCCACAGAAAGACTCAGTCCATGCACCACTGACTGCCCATGGGCATAATAGATGAAAGCATGGCAGACTGGGTGCAGGCCTATGGCACAACAAAGCACACTGCCTGGCTTCAAAATGGCCCCTAGACCCCCACCCACATGGCCAGGCCCTGCCTGGAGCAGGCCTCAAAATGGCCCCCATCTACATGGACAGGCCCCAACAACAGCCAAAAAAATTGAAAAACACACAAAAATCACGACAATCCAATGCCATCCATGCCCTCCATGATGTTTACATTCAAGAGACCCCACAGAAAGACTCAGTCCATGCACCACTGAGTACCCCTGGGCAAAAGGCCCCAACAACAGCCCAAAAAATCGAAAAACACACAAAAATCACCACAATCCAATGCCATCCATGCCCTCAATCATGTTGAAATTCAAGACACCCCACAGAAAGACTCGGTCCATGCACCACTGACTACCCCTGGGCATAATGGATGAAAGCATAGCAGACTAGGTGCAGGCCTATGGCACAACAAAGCACACTGCCTGGCTTCAGAACAGCCCCTAGACCCCCACCCACATGGCCAGGTCCTGCCTGTACCAGGCCTCAAAATGGCCCCCACCTACATAGACATGCCCCAACAACAGCCAAAAAATCAAAAAACACACAAAAATCACCACAATCCAATGCCATCCATGCCCTCCATGATGTTTACATTCAAGAGACCCCACAGAAAGACTCAGTCCATGCACCACTGAGTACCCCTGGGCAAAAGGCCTCAACAACAACCAAAAAAATGAAAAACACACAAAAATCACCACAATCCAAAGCCACCCATGCCCTCCATGATGTGTACATTCAAGAAACCCCACAGAAAGACTCAGTCCATGCACCACTGAGTACCCCTGGGCAAAAGGCCTCAACAACAACCAAAAAAATGAAAAACACACAAAAATCACCACAATCCAAAGCCATCCATGCCCTCCATGATGTTTACATTCAAGAGACCCCACAGAAAGACTCAGTCCATGCACCACTGAGTACCCCTGGGCAAAAGGCCCCAACAACAGCCAAAAAAATAAAAAAAAACACAAAAATCACCACAATCCAATGCCATCCATGCCCTCAATCATGTTGAAATTCAAGACACCCCACAGAAAGACTCGGTCCATGCACCACTGACTACCCATGGGCATAATGGATAAAAGCATGGCAGACTGGGTGCAGGCCTATGGCACAACAAAGCACACTGCCTGGCTTCAAAATGCCCCCTAGACCCCCACCCACATGGCCAGGCCCTGCCTGGAGCAGGCCTCAAAATGGCCCTCACCTACATGGACAGGCCCCAACAACAGCCAAAAAAATCAAAAAACACACAAAAATCACCACAATCCAATGCCATTCATGCCCTCCATGATGTTTACATTCAAGAGACCCCACAGAAAGACTCCGTCCATGCACCACTGAGTACCCCCGGGCAAAAGGCCCCAACAACAGCCCAAAAATCGAAAAACACACAAATATCACCACAATCCTATGCCACCCATGCCCTCAATCATGTTGAAATTCAAGACACCCCACAGAAAGACTCGGTCCATGCACGACTGACTACCCCTGGGCATAATGGATGAAAGCATGGCAGACTGGGGGCAGGCCTATGGCACAACAAAGCACACTGCCTGCCTTCAAAATGGCCCCTAGACCCCCACCCACATGGCCAGGCCCTGCCTGGACCAGGCCTCAAAATGGCCCCCAGCCACATGGACAGGCCCCAACAACAGCCAAAAAATCGAAAAACACACGAAAATCACCACAATCCAATGCCATCCATGCCCTCCATGATGTTTACATTCAAGAGACCCCACAGAAAGACTCAGTCCATGCACCACTGAGTACCCCTGGGCAAAAGGCCCCAACAACAGCCAAAAAAATCAAAAAACACACAAAAATCACCACAATCCAATGCCACCCATGCCCTCAATCATGTTGAAATTCAAGACACCCCACAGAAAGACTCGGTCCATGCACCACTGACTACCCATGGGCATAATGGATGAAAGCATGGCAGACTGGGTACAGGCCTATGGCACAACAAAGCACACTGCCTGGCTTCAAAATGGCCCTTAGACCCCCACTCACATGGCCAGGCCCTGCCTGGAGCAGGCCTCAAAATGGCCCCCACCTACATGGACAGGCCCCAACAACAGCCAAAAAAATCGAAAAACACACAAAAATCACCACAATCCAATGCCATCCATGCCCTCCATGATGTTTACATTCAAGAGACCCCACAGAAAGACTCAGTCCATGCACCACTGAGTACCCCTGGGCAAAAGGCCCCAACAACAGCCAAAAAAATCAAAAAACACACAAAAATCACTACAATCCAATGCCACCCATGCCCTCAATCATGTTGAAATTCAAGACACCCCACAGAAAGACTCGGTCCATGCACCACTGACTACCCATGGGCATAATGGATGAAAGCATGGCAGACTGGGTACAGGCCTATGGCACAACAAAGCACACTGCCTGGCTTCAAAATGGCCCTTAGACCCCCACTCACATGGCCAGGCCCTGCCTGGAGCAGGCCTCAAAATGGCCCCCACCTACATGGACAGGCCCCAACAACAGCCAAAAAAATCGAAAAACACACAAAAATCACCACAATCCAATGCCATCCATGCCCTCCATGATGTTTACATTCAAGAGACCCCACAGAAAGACTCAGTCCATGCATCACTGAGTATCCCTGGGCAAAAGGCCCCAACAACAGCCCAAAAATCGAAAAACACACAAAAATCACCACAATCCAATGCCATCCATGCCCTCAATCATGTTGAAATTCAAGACACTCCACAGAAAGACTCGGTCCATGCACCACTGACTACCCCTGGGCATAATGGATGAAAGCATGGCAGACTGGGTGCAGGCCTATGGCACAACAAAGCACACTGCCTGGCTTCAAAATGCCCCCTAGACCCCCACCCACATGGCCAGGCCCTGCCTGGAGCAGGCCTCAAAATGGCCCTCACCTACATGGACAGGCCCCAACAACAGCCAAAAAAATCAAAAAACACACAAAAATCACCACAATCCAATGCCATTCATGCCCTCCATGATGTTTACATTCAAGAGACCCCACAGAAAGACTCCGTCCATGCACCACTGAGTACCCCCGGGCAAAAGGCCCCAACAACAGCCCAAAAATCGAAAAACACACAAATATCACCACAATCCTATGCCACCCATGCCCTCAATCATGTTGAAATTCAAGACACCCCACAGAAAGACTCGGTCCATGCACGACTGACTACCCCTGGGCATAATGGATGAAAGCATGGCAGACTGGGGGCAGGCCTATGGCACAACAAAGCACACTGCCTGGCTTCAAAATGGCCCCTAGACCCCCACCCACATGGCCAGGCCCTGCCTGGACCAGGCCTCAAAATGGCCCCCACCCACATGGACAGGCCCCAACAACAGCCAAAAAATCGAAAAACACACGAAAATCACCACAATCCAAAGCCATCCATGCCCTCCATGATGTTTACATTCAAGAAACCCCACAGAAAGACTCAGTCCATGCACCACTGAGTACCCCTGGGCAAAAGGCCCCAACAACAGCCAAAAAAATAAAAAAACACACAAAAATCACCACAATCCAATGCCATCCATGCCCTCAATCATGTTGAAATTCAAGACACCCCACAGAAAGACTCGGTCCATGCACCACTGACTGCCCATGGGCATAATAGATGAAAGCATGGCAGACTGGGTGCAGGCCTATGGCACAACAAAGCACACTGCCTGGCTTCAAAATGGCCCCTAGACCCCCACCCACATGGCCAGGCCCTGCCTGGAGCAGGCCTCAAAATGGCCCCCACCTACATGGACAGGCCCCAACAACAGCCAAAAAAATCGAAAAACACACAAAAATCACGACAATCCAATGCCATCCATGCCCTCCATGATGTTTACATTCAAGAGACCCCACAGAAAGACTCAGTCCATGCACCACTGAGTACCCCTGGGCAAAAGGCCCCAACAACAGCCCAAAAAATCGAAAAACACACAAAAATCACCACAATCCAATGCCATCCATGCCCTCAATCATGTTGAAATTCAAGACACCCCACAGAAAGACTCGGTCCATGCACCACTGACTACCCCTGGGCATAATGGATGAAAGCATAGCAGACTAGGTGCAGGCCTATGGCACAACAAAGCGCACTGCCTGGCTTCAGAACAGCCCCTAGACCCCCACCCACATGGCCAGGTCCTGCCTGTACCAGGCCTCAAAATGGCCCCCACCTACATAGACATGCCCCAACAACAGCCAAAAAATCAAAAAACACACAAAAATCACCACAATCCAATGCCATCCATGCCCTCCATGATGTTTACATTCAAGAGACCCCACAGAAAGACTCAGTCCATGCACCACTGAGTACCCCTGGGCAAAAGGCCTCAACAACAACCAAAAAAATGAAAAACACACAAAAATCACCACAATCCAAAGCCACCCATGCCCTCCATGATGTGTACATTCAAGAAACCCCACAGAAAGACTCAGTCCATGCACCACTGAGTACCCCTGGGCAAAAGGCCTCAACAACAACCAAAAAAATGAAAAACACACAAAAATCACCACAATCCAAAGCCATCCATGCCCTCCATGATGTTTACATTCAAGAGACCCCACAGAAAGACTCAGTCCATGCACCACTGAGTACCCCTGGGCAAAAGGCCCCAACAACAGCCAAAAAAATAAAAAAAAACACAAAAATCACCACAATCCAATGCCATCCATGCCCTCAATCATGTTGAAATTCAAGACACCCCACAGAAAGACTCGGTCCATGCACCACTGACTACCCATGGGCATAATGGATAAAAGCATGGCAGACTGGGTGCAGGCCTATGGCACAACAAAGCACACTGCCTGGCTTCAAAATGCCCCCTAGACCCCCACCCACATGGCCAGGCCCTGCCTGGAGCAGGCCTCAAAATGGCCCTCACCTACATGGACAGGCCCCAACAACAGCCAAAAAAATCAAAAAACACACAAAAATCACCACAATCCAATGCCATTCATGCCCTCCATGATGTTTACATTCAAGAGACCCCACAGAAAGACTCCGTCCATGCACCACTGAGTACCCCCGGGCAAAAGGCCCCAACAACAGCCCAAAAATCGAAAAACACACAAATATCACCACAATCCTATGCCACCCATGCCCTCAATCATGTTGAAATTCAAGACACCCCACAGAAAGACTCGGTCCATGCACGACTGACTACCCCTGGGCATAATGGATGAAAGCATGGCAGACTGGGGGCAGGCCTATGGCACAACAAAGCACACTGCCTGCCTTCAAAATGGCCCCTAGACCCCCACCCACATGGCCAGGCCCTGCCTGGACCAGGCCTCAAAATGGCCCCCAGCCACATGGACAGGCCCCAACAACAGCCAAAAAATCGAAAAACACACGAAAATCACCACAATCCAATGCCATCCATGCCCTCCATGATGTTTACATTCAAGAGACCCCAGAGAAAGACTCAGTCAATGCACCACTGAGTACCCCTGGGCAAAAGGCCTCAACAACAACCAAAAAATGAAAAACACACAAAAATCACCACAATCCAAAGCCATCCATGCCCTCCATGATGTTTACATTCAAGAAACCCCACAGAAAGACTCAGTCCATGCACCACTGAGTACCCCTGGGCAAAAGGCCCCAACAACAGCCAAAAAAATCAAAAAACACACAAAAATCACCACAATCCAATGCCATCCATGCCCTCAATCATGTTGAAATTCAAGACACCCCACAGAAAGACTCGGTCCATGCACCACTGACTACCCATGGGCATAATAGATGAAAGCATGGAAGACTGGGTGCAGGCCTATGGCACAACAAAGCACACTGCCTGGCTTCAAAATGGCCCCTAGACCCCCACCCACATGGCCAGGCCCTGCCTGGAGCAGGCCTCAAAATGGCCCCCACCTACATGGACAGGCCCCAACAACAGCCAAAAAAATCGAAAAACACACAAAAATCACCACAATCCAATGCCATCCATGCCCTCCATGATGTTTACATTCAAGAGACCCCACAGAAAGACTCAGTCCATGCACCACTGAGTACCCCTGGGCAAAAGGCCCCAACAACAGCCCAAAAAATCGAAAAACACACAAAAATCACCACAATCCAATGCCATCCATGCCCTCAATCATGTTCAAATTCAAGACATCCCACAGAAAGACTCGGTCCATGCACCACTGACTACCCCTGGGCATAATGGATGAAAGCATAGCAGACTAGGTGCAGGCCTATGGCACAACAAAGCACACTGCCTGGCTTCAGAACAGCCCCTAGACCCCCACCCACATGGCCAGGTCCTGCCTGTACCAGGCCTCAAAATGGCCCCCACCTACATGGACATGCCCCAACAACAGCCAAAAAATCAAAAAACACACAAAAATCACCACAATCCAATGCCATCCATGCCCTCCATGATGTTTACATTCAAGAGACCCCACAGAAAGACTCAGTCCATGCACCACTGAGTACCCCTGGGCAAAAGGCCTCAACAACAACCAAAAAAATGAAAAACACACAAAAATCACCACAATCCAAAGCCACCCATGCCCTCCGTGATGTGTACATTCAAGAAACCCCACAGAAAGACTCAGTCCATGCACCACTGAGTACCCCTGGGCAAAAGGCCTCAACAACAACCAAAAAAATGAAAAACACACAAAAATCACCACAATCCAAAGCCATCCATGCCCTCCATGATGTTTACATTCAAGAGACTCCACAGAAAGACTCAGTCCATGCACCACTGAGTACCCCTGGGCAAAAGGCCCCAACAACAGCCAAAAAAATAAAAAAAAACACAAAAATCACCACAATCCAATGCCATCCATGCCCTCAATCAGGTTGAAATTCAAGACACCCCACAGAAAGACTCGGTCCATGCACCACTGACTACCCATGGGCATAATGGATGAAAGCATGGCAGACTGGGTGCAGGCCTATGGCACAACAAAGCACACTGCCTGGCTTCAAAATGCCCCCTAGACCCCCACCCACATGGCTAGGCCCTGCCTGGAGCAGGCCTCAAAATGGCCCTCACCTACACGGACAGGCCCCAACAACAGCCAAAAAAATCAAAAAACACACAACAATCACCACAATCCAATGCCATCCATGCCCTCCATGATGTTTACATTCAAGAGACCCCACAGAAAGACTCAGTCCATGCACCACTGAGTACCCCTGGGCAAAAGGCCCCAACAACAGCCCAAAAATCGAAAAACACACACAAATCACCACAATCCAAAGCCATCCATGCCCTCAATCATGTTGAAATTCAAGACACTCCACAGAAAGACTCGGTCCATGCACCACTGACTACCCCTGGGCATAATGGATGCAAGCATGGCAGACTGGGGGCAGGCCTATGGCACAACAAAGCACACTGTCTGGCTTCAAAATGGCCCCTAGACCCCACCCAGATGGCCAGGCCCTGCCTGGACCAGTCCCCAAAACGGCCCCCACCCACATGGACAGGCCCCAACAAAGCCAAAAAATCTAAAAACACACGAAAATCACCACAATCCAATGCCATCCATGCCCTCCATGATGTTTACATTCAAGAGACCCCACAGAAAGACTCAGTCCATGCACCACTGGGTACCCCTGGGCAAAAGGCCTCAACAACAACCAAAAAAATGAAAAACACACAAAAATCACCTCAATCCAAAGCCATCCATGCCCTCCATGATGTTTACATTCAAGAGACCCCACAGAAAGACTCAGTCCATGCACCACTGAGTACCCCTGGGCAAAAGGCCCCAACAACAGCCAAAAAAATAAAAAAAAACACAAAAATCACCACAATCCAATGCCATCCATGCCCTCAATCATGTTGAAATTCAAGACACCCCACAGAAAGACTCGGTCCATGCACCACTGACTACCCATGGGCATAATGGATGAAAGCATGGCAGACTGGGTGCAGGCCTATGGCACAACAAAGCACACTGCCTGGCTTCAAAATGCCCCCTAGACCCCCACCCACATGGCCAGGCCCTGCCTGGAGCAGGCCTCAAAATGGCCCTCACCTACATGGACAGGCCCCAACAACAGCCAAAAAAATCAAAAAACACACAAAAATCACCACAATCCAAAGCCATCCATGCCCTCCATGATGTTTACATTCAAGAAACCCCACATAAAGACTCAGTCCATGCACCACTGAGTACCCCTGGGCAAAAGGCCCCAACAACAGCCAAAAAAATCAAAAAACACACAGAAATCACCACAATCCAATGCCATCCATGCCCTCAATCATGTTGAAATTCAAGACACCCCACAGAAAGACTCGGTCCATGCACCACTGACTACCCATGGGCATAATGGATGAAAGCATGGCAGACTGGGTGCAGGCCTATGGCACAACAAAGCACACTGCCTGGCTTCAAAATGGCCCCTAGACTCCCACCCACATGGCCAGGCCCTGCCTGGAGCAGGCCTCAAAATGGCCCCCACCTACATGGACAGGCCCCAACAACAGCCAAAAAAATCGAAAAACACACAAAAATCACCACAATCCAATGCCATCCATGCCCTCCGTGATGTTTACATTCAAGAGACCCCACAGAAAGACTCAGTCCATGCACCACTGAGTACCCCTGGGCAAAAGGCCCCAACAACAGCCCAAAAAATCGAAAAACACACAAAAATCACCACAATCCAATGCCATCCATGCCCTCAATCATGTTGAAATTCAAGACACCCCACAGAAAGACTCGGTCCATGCACCACTGACTACCCCTGGGCATAATGGATGAAAGCATAGCAGACTAGGTGCAGGCCTATGGCACAACAAAGCACACTGCCTGGCTTCAAAACAGCCCCTAGACCCCCACCCACATGGCCAGGTCCTGCCTGTACCAGGCCTCAAGATGGCCCCCACCTACATGGACATGCCCCAACAACAGCCAAAAAATCAAAAAACACACAAAAATCACCACAATCCAATGCCATCCATGCCCTCCATGATGTTTACATTCAAGAGACCCCACAGAAAGACTCAGTCCATGCACCACTGAGTACCCCTGGGCAAAAGGCCTCAACAACAACCAAAAAAATGAAAAACACACAAAAATCACCACAATCCAAAGCCATCCATGCCCTCCATGATGTTTACATTCAAGAAACCCCACAGAAAGACTCAGTCCATGCACCACTGAGTACCCCTGGGCAAAAGGCCCCAACAACAGCCAAAAAAATCAAAAAACACACAAAAATCACCACAATCCAAAGCCATCCATGCCCTCAATCATATTGAAATTCAAGACACCCCACAGAAAGACTCGGTCCATGCACCACTGACTACCCATGGGCATAATGGATGAAAGCATGGCAGACTGGGTGCAGGCCTATGGCACAACAAAGCACACTGCCTGGCTTCAAAATGCCCCCTAGACCCCCACCCACATGGCCAGGCCCTGCCTGGAGCAGGCCTCAAAATGGCCCCCACCTACATGGACAGGCCCCAACAACAGCCCAAAAAATCGAAAAACACACAAAAATCACCACAATCCAATGCCATCCATGCCCTCCATGATGTTTACATTCAAGAGACCCCACAGAAAGACTCAGTCCATGCACCACTGAGTACCCCTGGGCAAAAGGCCCCAACAACAGCCCAAAAATCGAAAAACACACAAAAATCACCACAATCCAATGCCATCCATGCCCTCAGTCATGTTGAAATTCAAGACACTCCACAGAAAAACTCGGTCTATGCACCACTGACTACCCCTGGGCATAATGGATGAAAGCATGGCAGACTGGGGGCAGGCCTATGGCACAACAAAGCACACTGCCTGGCTTCAAAATGGCCCCTAGACCCCACCCACATGGCCAGGCCCTGCCTGGACCAGGCCTCAAAATGGCCCCCACCCACATGGACAGGCCCCAACAACAGCCAAAAAATCAAAAAACACACAAAAATCACCACAATCCAATGCCATCCATGCCCTCCATGAGGTTTACATTCAAGAGACCCCACAGAAAGACTCAGTCCATGCACCACTGAGTATCCCTGGGCAAAAGGCCCCAAAAACAGCCAAAAAATCAAAAAACACACAAAAATCACCACAATCCAATGCCATCCATGCCCTCCATGATGTTTACATTCAAGAGACCCCACAGAAAGACTCCGTCCATGCACCACTGAGTACCCCCGGGCAAAAGGCCCCAACAACAGCCCAAAAATCGAAAAACACACAAATATCACCACAATCCTATGCCACCCATGCCCTCAATCATGTTGAAATTCAAGACACCCCACAGAAAGACTCGGTCCATGCACGACTGACTACCCCTGGGCATAATGGATGAAAGCATGGCAGACTGGGGGCAGGCCTATGGCACAACAAAGCACACTGCCTGCCTTCAAAATGGCCCCTAGACCCCCACCCACATGGCCAGGCCCTGCCTGGACCAGGCCTCAAAATGGCCCCCACCCACATGGACAGGCCCCAACAACAGCCAAAAAATCGAAAAACACACGAAAATCACCACAATCCAATGCCATCCATGCCCTCCATGATGTTTACATTCAAGAGACCCCAGAGAAAGACTCAGTCAATGCACCACTGAGTACCCCTGGGCAAAAGGCCTCAACAACAACCAAAAAAATGAAAAACACACAAAAATCACCACAATCCAAAGCCATCCATGCCCTCCATGAAGTTTACATTCAAGAAACCCCACAGAAAGACTCAGTCCATGCACCACTGAGTACCCCTGGGCAAAAGGCCCCAGCAACAGCCAAAAAAATCAAAAAACACACAAAAATCACCACAATCCAATGCCATCCATGCCCTCAATCATGTTGAAATTCAAGACACCCCACAGAAAGACTCGGTCCATGCACCACTGACTACCCATGGGCATAATAGATGAAAGCATGGAAGACTGGGTGCAGGCCTATGGCACAACAAAGCACACTGCCTGGCTTCAAAATGGCCCCTAGACCCCCACCCACATGGCCAAGCCCTGCCTGGAGCAGGCCTCAAAATGGCCCCCACCTACATGGACAGGCCCCAACAACAGCCAAAAAA
This sequence comes from Lissotriton vulgaris, assembly GCF_964263255.1. Classification (NCBI taxonomy): domain Eukaryota; kingdom Metazoa; phylum Chordata; class Amphibia; order Caudata; family Salamandridae; genus Lissotriton; species Lissotriton vulgaris. The sequence continues at coordinate 231,460,250 of NC_141691.1, read as the reverse complement.
ATCAAAAAACACACAAAAATCACCACAATCCAAAGCCATCCATGCCCTCAATCATGTTGAAATTCAAGACACCCCACAGAAAGACTCGGTCCATGCACCACTGACTACCCCTGGGCATAATGGATGAAAGCATAGCAGACTAGGTGCAGGCCTATGGCACAACAAAGCACACTGCCTGGCTTCAGAACAGCCCCTAGACCCCCACCCACATGGCCAGGTCCTGCCTGTACCAGGCCTCAAAATGGCCCCCACCTACATGGACATGCCCCAACAACAGCCAAAAAATCAAAAAACACACAAAAATCACCACAATCCAATGCCATCCATGCCCTCCATGATGTTTACATTCAAGACACCCCACAGAAAGACTCAGTCCATGCACCACTGACTACCCATGGGCATAATGGATGAAAGCATGGCAGACTGGGTGCAGGCCTATGGCACAACAAAGCACACTGCCTGGCTTCAAAATGCCCCCTAGACCCCCACCCACATGGCTAGGCCCTGCCTGGAGCAGGCCTCAAAATGGCCCTCACCTACACGGACAGGCCCCAACAACAGCCAAAAAAATCAAAAAACACACAACAATCACCACAATCCAATGCCATCCATGCCCTCCATGATGTTTACATTCAAGAGACCCCACAGAAAGACTCAGTCCATGCACCACTGAGTACCCCTGGGCAAAAGGCCCCAACAACAGCCCAAAAATCGAAAAACACACACAAATCACCACAATCCAAAGCCATCCATGCCCTCAATCATGTTGAAATTCAAGACACTCCACAGAAAGACTCGGTCCATGCACCACTGACTACCCCTGGGCATAATGGATGCAAGCATGGCAGACTGGGGGCAGGCCTATGGCACAACAAAGCACACTGTCTGGCTTCAAAATGGCCCCTAGACCCCACCCAGATGGCCAGGCCCTGCCTGGACCAGTCCCCAAAACGGCCCCCACCCACATGGACAGGCCCCAACAAAGCCAAAAAATCTAAAAACACACGAAAATCACCACAATCCAATGCCATCCATGCCCTCCATGATGTTTACATTCAAGAGACCCCACAGAAAGACTCAGTCCATGCACCACCGGGTACCCCTGGGCAAAAGGCCTCAACAACAACCAAAAAAATGAAAAACACACAAAAATCACCTCAATCCAAAGCCATCCATGCCCTCCATGATGTTTACATTCAAGAGACCCCACAGAAAGACTCAGTCCATGCACCACTGAGTACCCCTGGGCAAAAGGCCCCAACAACAGCCAAAAAAATAAAAAAAACACAAAAATCACCACAATCCAATGCCATCCATGCCCTCAATCATGTTGAAATTCAAGACACCCCACAGAAAGACTCGGTCCATGCACCACTGACTACCCATGGGCATAATGGATGAAAGCATGGCAGACTGGGTGCAGGCCTATGGCACAACAAAGCACACTGCCTGGCTTCAAAATGCCCCCTAGACCCCCACCCACATGGCCAGGCCCTGCCTGGAGCAGGCCTCAAAATGGCCCTCACCTACATGGACAGGCCCCAACAACAGCCAAAAAAATCAAAAAACACACAAAAATCACCACAATCCAAAGCCATCCATGCCCTCCATGATGTTTACATTCAAGAAACCCCACATAAAGACTCAGTCCATGCACCACTGAGTACCCCTGGGCAAAAGGCCCCAACAACAGCCAAAAAAATCAAAAAACACACAAAAATCACCACAATCCAATGCCATCCATGCCCTCAATCATGTTGAAATTCAAGACACCCCACAGAAAGACTCGGTCCATGCACCACTGACTACCCATGGGCATAATGGATGAAAGCATGGCAGACTGGGTGCAGGCCTATGGCACAACAAAGCACACTGCCTGGCTTCAAAATGGCCCCTAGACTCCCACCCACATGGCCAGGCCCTGCCTGGAGCAGGCCTCAAAATGGCCCCCACCTACATGGACAGGCCCCAACAACAGCCAAAAAAATCGAAAAACACACAAAAATCACCACAATCCAATGCCATCCATGCCCTCCGTGATGTTTACATTCAAGAGACCCCACAGAAAGACTCAGTCCATGCACCACTGAGTACCCCTGGGCAAAAGGCCCCAACAACAGCCCAAAAAATCGAAAAACACACAAAAATCACCACAATCCAATGCCATCCATGCCCTCAATCATGTTGAAATTCAAGACACCCCACAGAAAGACTCGGTCCATGCACCACTGACTACCCCTGGGCATAATGGATGAAAGCATAGCAGACTAGGTGCAGGCCTATGGCACAACAAAGCACACTGCCTGGCTTCAAAACAGCCCCTAGACCCCCACCCACATGGCCAGGTCCTGCCTGTACCAGGCCTCAAGATGGCCCCCACCTACATGGACATGCCCCAACAACAGCCAAAAAATCAAAAAACACACAAAAATCACCACAATCCAATGCCATCCATGCCCTCCATGATGTTTACATTCAAGAGACCCCACAGAAAGACTCAGTCCATGCACCACTGAGTACCCCTGGGCAAAAGGCCTCAACAACAACCAAAAAAATGAAAAACACACAAAAATCACCACAATCCAAAGCCATCCATGCCCTCCATGATGTTTACATTCAAGAAACCCCACAGAAAGACTCAGTCCATGCACCACTGAGTACCCCTGGGCAAAAGGCCCCAACAACAGCCAAAAAAATCAAAAAACACACAAAAATCACCACAATCCAAAGCCATCCATGCCCTCAATCATGTTGAAATTCAAGACACCCCACAGAAAGACTCGGTCCATGCACCACTGACTACCCATGGGCATAATGGATGAAAGCATGGCAGACTGGGTGCAGGCCTATGGCACAACAAAGCACACTGCCTGGCTTCAAAATGCCCCCTAGACCCCCACCCACATGGCCAGGCCCTGCCTGGAGCAGGCCTCAAAATGGCCCCCACCTACATGGACAGGCCCCAACAACAGCCCAAAAAATCGAAAAACACACAAAAATCACCACAATCCAATGCCATCCATGCCCTCCATGATGTTTACATTCAAGAGACCCCACAGAAAGACTCAGTCCATGCACCACTGAGTACCCCTGGGCAAAAGGCCCCAACAACAGCCCAAAAATCGAAAAACACACAAAAATCACCACAATCCAATGCCATCCATGCCCTCAGTCATGTTGAAATTCAAGACACTCCACAGAAAAACTCGGTCTATGCACCACTGACTACCCCTGGGCATAATGGATGAAAGCATGGCAGACTGGGGGCAGGCCTATGGCACAACAAAGCACACTGCCTGGCTTCAAAATGGCCCCTAGACCCCACCCACATGGCCAGGCCCTGCCTGGACCAGGCCTCAAAATGGCCCCCACCCACATGGACAGGCCCCAACAACAGCCAAAAAATCAAAAAACACACAAAAATCACCACAATCCAATGCCATCCATGCCCTCCATGAGGTTTACATTCAAGAGACCCCACAGAAAGACTCAGTCCATGCACCACTGAGTATCCCTGGGCAAAAGGCCCCAAAAACAGCCAAAAAATCAAAAAACACACAAAAATCACCACAATCCAATGCCATCCATGCCCTCAGTCATGTTGAAATTCAAGACACTCCACAGAAAAACTCGGTCTATGCACCACTGACTACCCCTGGGCATAATGGATGAAAGCATGGCAGACTGGGGGCAGGCCTATGGCACAACAAAGCACACTGCCTGGCTTCAAAATGGCCCCTAGACCCCACCCACATGGCCAGGCCCTGCCTGGACCAGGCCTCAAAATGGCCCCCACCCACATGGACAGGCCCCAACAACAGCCAAAAAATCAAAAAACACACAAAAATCACCACAATCCAATGCCATCCATGCCCTCCATGAGGTTTACATTCAAGAGACCCCACAGAAAGACTCAGTCCATGCACCACTGAGTATCCCTGGGCAAAAGGCCCCAAAAACAGCCAAAAAATCAAAAAACACACAAAAATCACCACAATCCAATGCCATCCATGCCCTCCATGATGTTTACATTCAAGAGACCCCACAGAAAGACTCCGTCCATGCACCACTGAGTACCCCCGGGCAAAAGGCCCCAACAACAGCCCAAAAATCGAAAAACACACAAATATCACCACAATCCTATGCCACCCATGCCCTCAATCATGTTGAAATTCAAGACACCCCACAGAAAGACTCGGTCCATGCACGACTGACTACCCCTGGGCATAATGGATGAAAGCATGGCAGACTGGGGGCAGGCCTATGGCACAACAAAGCACACTGCCTGCCTTCAAAATGGCCCCTAGACCCCCACCCACATGGCCAGGCCCTGCCTGGACCAGGCCTCAAAATGGCCCCCACCCACATGGACAGGCCCCAACAACAGCCAAAAAATCGAAAAACACACGAAAATCACCACAATCCAATGCCATCCATGCCCTCCATGATGTTTACATTCAAGAGACCCCAGAGAAAGACTCAGTCAATGCACCACTGAGTACCCCTGGGCAAAAGGCCTCAACAACAACCAAAAAAATGAAAAACACACAAAAATCACCACAATCCAAAGCCATCCATGCCCTCCATGAAGTTTACATTCAAGAAACCCCACAGAAAGACTCAGTCCATGCACCACTGAGTACCCCTGGGCAAAAGGCCCCAGCAACAGCCAAAAAAATCAAAAAACACACAAAAATCACCACAATCCAATGCCATCCATGCCCTCAATCATGTTGAAATTCAAGACACCCCACAGAAAGACTCGGTCCATGCACCACTGACTACCCATGGGCATAATAGATGAAAGCATGGAAGACTGGGTGCAGGCCTATGGCACAACAAAGCACACTGCCTGGCTTCAAAATGGCCCCTAGACCCCCACCCACATGGCCAAGCCCTGCCTGGAGCAGGCCTCAAAATGGCCCCCACCTACATGGACAGGCCCCAACAACAGCCAAAAAAATCAAAAAACACACAAAAATCACCACAATCCAAAGCCATCCATGCCCTCAATCATGTTGAAATTCAAGACACCCCACAGAAAGACTCGGTCCATGCACCACTGACTACCCCTGGGCATAATGGATGAAAGCATAGCAGACTAGGTGCAGGCCTATGGCACAACAAAGCACACTGCCTGGCTTCAGAACAGCCCCTAGACCCCCACCCACATGGCCAGGTCCTGCCTGTACCAGGCCTCAAAATGGCCCCCACCTACATGGACATGCCCCAACAACAGCCAAAAAATCAAAAAACACACAAAAATCACCACAATCCAATGCCATCCATGCCCTCCATGATGTTTACATTCAAGACACCCCACAGAAAGACTCAGTCCATGCACCACTGACTACCCATGGGCATAATGGATGAAAGCATGGCAGACTGGGTGCAGGCCTATGGCACAACAAAGCACACTGCCTGGCTTCAAAATGCCCCCTAGACCCCCACCCACATGGCTAGGCCCTGCCTGGAGCAGGCCTCAAAATGGCCCTCACCTACACGGACAGGCCCCAACAACAGCCAAAAAAATCAAAAAACACACAACAATCACCACAATCCAATGCCATCCATGCCCTCCATGATGTTTACATTCAAGAGACCCCACAGAAAGACTCAGTCCATGCACCACTGAGTACCCCTGGGCAAAAGGCCCCAACAACAGCCCAAAAATCGAAAAACACACACAAATCACCACAATCCAAAGCCATCCATGCCCTCAATCATGTTGAAATTCAAGACACTCCACAGAAAGACTCGGTCCATGCACCACTGACTACCCCTGGGCATAATGGATGCAAGCATGGCAGACTGGGGGCAGGCCTATGGCACAACAAAGCACACTGTCTGGCTTCAAAATGGCCCCTAGACCCCACCCAGATGGCCAGGCCCTGCCTGGACCAGTCCCCAAAACGGCCCCCACCCACATGGACAGGCCCCAACAAAGCCAAAAAATCTAAAAACACACGAAAATCACCACAATCCAATGCCATCCATGCCCTCCATGATGTTTACATTCAAGAGACCCCACAGAAAGACTCAGTCCATGCACCACTGGGTACCCCTGGGCAAAAGGCCTCAACAACAACCAAAAAAATGAAAAACACACAAAAATCACCTCAATCCAAAGCCATCCATGCCCTCCATGATGTTTACATTCAAGAGACCCCACAGAAAGACTCAGTCCATGCACCACTGAGTACCCCTGGGCAAAAGGCCCCAACAACAGCCAAAAAAATAAAAAAAAACACAAAAATCACCACAATCCAATGCCATCCATGCCCTCAATCATGTTGAAATTCAAGACACCCCACAGAAAGACTCGGTCCATGCACCACTGACTACCCATGGGCATAATGGATGAAAGCATGGCAGACTGGGTGCAGGCCTATGGCACAACAAAGCACACTGCCTGGCTTCAAAATGCCCCCTAGACCCCCACCCACATGGCCAGGCCCTGCCTGGAGCAGGCCTCAAAATGGCCCTCACCTACATGGACAGGCCCCAACAACAGCCAAAAAAATCAAAAAACACACAAAAATCACCACAATCCAAAGCCATCCATGCCCTCCATGATGTTTACATTCAAGAAACCCCACATAAAGACTCAGTCCATGCACCACTGAGTACCCCTGGGCAAAAGGCCCCAACAACAGCCAAAAAAATCAAAAAACACACAAAAATCACCACAATCCAATGCCATCCATGCCCTCAATCATGTTGAAATTCAAGACACCCCACAGAAAGACTCGGTCCATGCACCACTGACTACCCATGGGCATAATGGATGAAAGCATGGCAGACTGGGTGCAGGCCTATGGCACAACAAAGCACACTGCCTGGCTTCAAAATGGCCCCTAGACTCCCACCCACATGGCCAGGCCCTGCCTGGAGCAGGCCTCAAAATGGCCCCCACCTACATGGACAGGCCCCAACAACAGCCAAAAAAATCGAAAAACACACAAAAATCACCACAATCCAATGCCATCCATGCCCTCCGTGATGTTTACATTCAAGAGACCCCACAGAAAGACTCAGTCCATGCACCACTGAGTACCCCTGGGCAAAAGGCCCCAACAACAGCCCAAAAAATCGAAAAACACACAAAAATCACCACAATCCAATGCCATCCATGCCCTCAATCATGTTGAAATTCAAGACACCCCACAGAAAGACTCGGTCCATGCACCACTGACTACCCCTGGGCATAATGGATGAAAGCATAGCAGACTAGGTGCAGGCCTATGGCACAACAAAGCACACTGCCTGGCTTCAAAACAGCCCCTAGACCCCCACCCACATGGCCAGGTCCTGCCTGTACCAGGCCTCAAGATGGCCCCCACCTACATGGACATGCCCCAACAACAGCCAAAAAATCAAAAAACACACAAAAATCACCACAATCCAATGCCATCCATGCCCTCCATGATGTTTACATTCAAGAGACCCCACAGAAAGACTCAGTCCATGCACCACTGAGTACCCCTGGGCAAAAGGCCTCAACAACAACCAAAAAAATGAAAAACACACAAAAATCACCACAATCCAAAGCCATCCATGCCCTCCATGATGTTTACATTCAAGAAACCCCACAGAAAGACTCAGTCCATGCACCACTGAGTACCCCTGGGCAAAAGGCCCCAACAACAGCCAAAAAAATCAAAAAACACACAAAAATCACCACAATCCAAAGCCATCCATGCCCTCAATCATGTTGAAATTCAAGACACCCCACAGAAAGACTCGGTCCATGCACCACTGACTACCCATGGGCATAATGGATGAAAGCATGGCAGACTGGGTGCAGGCCTATGGCACAACAAAGCACACTGCCTGGCTTCAAAATGCCCCCTAGACCCCCACCCACATGGCCAGGCCCTGCCTGGAGCAGGCCTCAAAATGGCCCCCACCTACATGGACAGGCCCCAACAACAGCCCAAAAAATCGAAAAACACACAAAAATCACCACAATCCAATGCCATCCATGCCCTCCATGATGTTTACATTCAAGAGACCCCACAGAAAGACTCAGTCCATGCACCACTGAGTACCCCTGGGCAAAAGGCCCCAACAACAGCCCAAAAATCGAAAAACACACAAAAATCACCACAATCCAATGCCATCCATGCCCTCAGTCATGTTGAAATTCAAGACACTCCACAGAAAAACTCGGTCTATGCACCACTGACTACCCCTGGGCATAATGGATGAAAGCATGGCAGACTGGGGGCAGGCCTATGGCACAACAAAGCACACTGCCTGGCTTCAAAATGGCCCCTAGACCCCACCCACATGGCCAGGCCCTGCCTGGACCAGGCCTCAAAATGGCCCCCACCCACATGGACAGGCCCCAACAACAGCCAAAAAATCAAAAAACACACAAAAATCACCACAATCCAATGCCATCCATGCCCTCCATGAGGTTTACATTCAAGAGACCCCACAGAAAGACTCAGTCCATGCACCACTGAGTATCCCTGGGCAAAAGGCCCCAAAAACAGCCAAAAAATCAAAAAACACACAAAAATCACCACAATCCAATGCCATCCATGCCCTCCATGATGTTTACATTCAAGAGACCCCACAGAAAGACTCCGTCCATGCACCACTGAGTACCCCCGGGCAAAAGGCCCCAACAACAGCCCAAAAATCGAAAAACACACAAATATCACCACAATCCTATGCCACCCATGCCCTCAATCATGTTGAAATTCAAGACACCCCACAGAAAGACTCGGTCCATGCACGACTGACTACCCCTGGGCATAATGGATGAAAGCATGGCAGACTGGGGGCAGGCCTATGGCACAACAAAGCACACTGCCTGCCTTCAAAATGGCCCCTAGACCCCCACCCACATGGCCAGGCCCTGCCTGGACCAGGCCTCAAAATGGCCCCCACCCACATGGACAGGCCCCAACAACAGCCAAAAAATCGAAAAACACACGAAAATCACCACAATCCAATGCCATCCATGCCCTCCATGATGTTTACATTCAAGAGACCCCAGAGAAAGACTCAGTCAATGCACCACTGAGTACCCCTGGGCAAAAGGCCTCAACAACAACCAAAAAAATGAAAAACACACAAAAATCACCACAATCCAAAGCCATCCATGCCCTCCATGAAGTTTACATTCAAGAAACCCCACAGAAAGACTCAGTCCATGCACCACTGAGTACCCCTGGGCAAAAGGCCCCAGCAACAGCCAAAAAAATCAAAAAACACACAAAAATCACCACAATCCAATGCCATCCATGCCCTCAATCATGTTGAAATTCAAGACACCCCACAGAAAGACTCGGTCCATGCACCACTGACTACCCATGGGCATAATAGATGAAAGCATGGAAGACTGGGTGCAGGCCTATGGCACAACAAAGCACACTGCCTGGCTTCAAAATGGCCCCTAGGCCCCCACCCACATGGCCAAGCCCTGCCTGGAGCAGGCCTCAAAATGGCCCCCACCTACATGGACAGGCCCCAACAACAGCCAAAAAAATCAAAAAACACACAAAAATCACCACAATCCAAAGCCATCCATGCCCTCAATCATGTTGAAATTCAAGACACCCCACAGAAAGACTCGGTCCATGCACCACTGACTACCCCTGGGCATAATGGATGAAAGCATAGCAGACTAGGTGCAGGCCTATGGCACAACAAAGCACACTGCCTGGCTTCAGAACAGCCCCTAGACCCCCACCCACATGGCCAGGTCCTGCCTGTACCAGGCCTCAAAATGGCCCCCACCTACATGGACATGCCCCAACAACAGCCAAAAAATCAAAAAACACACAAAAATCACCACAATCCAATGCCATCCATGCCCTCCATGATGTTTACATTCAAGAGACCCCACAGAAAGACTCAGTCCATGCACCACTGAGTACCCCTGGGCAAAAGGCCTCAACAACAACCAAAAAAATGAAAAACACGCAAAAATCACCACAATCCAAAGCCACCCATGCCCTCCGTGATGTGTACATTCAAGAAACCCCACAGAAAGACTCAGTCCATGCACCACTGAGTACCCCTGGGCAAAAGGCCTCAACAACAACCAAAAAAATGAAAAACACACAAAAATCACCACAATCCAAAGCCATCCATGCCCTCCATGATGTTTACATTCAAGAGACTCCACAGAAAGACTCAGTCCATGCACCACTGAGTACCCCTGGGTAAAAGGCCCCAACAACAGCCAAAAAAATACAAAAAAAACACAAAAATCACCACAATCCAATGCCATCCATGCCCTCAATCATGTTGAAATTCAAGACACCCCACAGAAAGACTCGGTCCATGCACCACTGACTACCCATGGGCATAATGGATGAAAGCATGGCAGACTGGGTGCAGGCCTATGGCACAACAAAGCACACTGCCTGGCTTCAAAATGCCCCCTAGACCCCCACCCACATGGCTAGGCCCTGCCTGGAGCAGGCCTCAAAATGGCCCTCACCTACATGGACAGGCCCCAACAACAGCCAAAAAAATCAAAAAACACACAAAAATCACCACAATCGAAAGCCATCCATGCCCTCAATCATGTTGAAATTCAAGACACTCCACAGAAAGACTCGGTCCATGCACCACTGACTACCCCTGGGCATAATGGATGCAAGCATGGCAGACTGGGGGCAGGCCTATGGCACAACAAAGCGCACTGTCTGGCTTCAAAATGGCCCCTAGACCCCACCCAGATGGCCAGGCCCTGCCTGGACCAGTCCTCAAAACGGCCCCCACCCACATGGACAGGCCCCAACAAAGCCAAAAAATCTAAAAACACACGAAAATCACCACAATCCAATGCCATCCATGACCTCCATGATGTTTACATTCAAGAGACCCCACAGAAAGACTCAGTCCATGCACCACTGAGTACCCCTGGGCAAAAGGCCTCAACAACAACCAAAAAAATGAAAAACACACAAAAATCACCACAATCCAAAGCCATCCATGCCCTCCATGATGTTTACATTCAAGAGACCCCACAGAAAGACTCAGTCCATGCACCACTGAGTACCCCTGGGCAAAAGGCCCCAACAACAGCCAAAAAAATAAAAAAAAAATAAAAAATCACCACAATCCAATGCCATCCATGCCCTCAATCATGTTGAAATTCAAGACACCCCACAGAAAGACTCGGTCCATGCACCACTGACTACCCATGGGCATAATGGATGAAAGCATGGCAGACTGGGTGCAGGCCTATGGCACAACAAAGCACACTGCCTGGCTTCAAAATGCCCCCTAGACCCCCACCCACATGGCCAGGCCCTGCCTGGAGCAGGCCTCAAAATGGCCCTCACCTACATGGACAGGCCCCAACAACAGCCAAAAAAATCAAAAAACACACAAAAATCACCACAATCCAAAGCCATCCATGCCCTCCATGATGTTTACATTCAAGAAACCCCACAGAAAGACTCAGTCCATGCACCACTGAGTACCCCTGGGCAAAAGGCCCCAACAACAGCCAACAAAAATCAAAAAACACACAAAAATCACCACAATCCAATGCCATCCATGCCCTCAATCATGTTGAAATTCAAGACACCCCACAGAAAGACTCGGTCCATGCACCACTGACTACCCATGGGCATAATGGATGAAAGCATGGCAGACTGGGTGCAGGCCTATGGCACAACAAAGCACACTGCCTGGCTTCAAAATGGCCCCTAGACTCCCACCCACATGGCCAGGCCCTGCCTGGAGCAGGCCTCAAAATGGCCCCCACCTACATGGACAGGCCCCAACAACAGCCAAAAAAATCGAAAAACACACAAAAATCACCACAATCCAATGCCATCCATGCCCTCCGTGATGTTTACATTCAAGAGACCCCACAGAAAGACTCAGTCCATGCACCACTGAGTACCCCTGGGCAAAAGGCCCCAACAACAGCCCAAAAAATCGAAAAACACACAAAAATCACCACAATCCAATGCCATCCATGCCCTCAATCATGTTGAAATTCAAGACACCCCACAGAAAGACTCGGTCCATGCACCACTGACTACCCCTGGGCATAATGGATGAAAGCATAGCAGACTAGGTGCAGGCCTATGGCACAACAAAGCACACTGCCTGGCTTCAAAACAGCCCCTAGACCCCCACCCACATGGCCAGGTCCTGCCTGTACCAGGCCTCAAAATGGCCCCCACCTACATGGACATGCCCCAACAACAGCCAAAAAATCAAAAAACACACAGAAATCACCACAATCCAATGCCATCCATGCCCTCCATGATGTTTACATTCAAGAGACCCCACAGAAAGACTCAGTCCATGCACCACTGAGTACCCCTGGGCAAAAGGCCTCAACAACAACCAAAAAAATGAAAAACACACAAGAATCACCACAATCCAAAGCCCTCCATGCCCTCCATGATGTTTACATTCAAGAAACCCCACTGAAAGACTCAGTCCATGCACCACTGAGTACCCCTGGGCAAAAGGCCCCAACAACAGCCAAAAAAATCAAAAAACACACAAAAATCACCACAATCCAAAGCCATCCATGCCCTCAATCATGTTGAAATTCAAGACACCCCACAGAAAGACTCGGTCCATGCACCACTGACTACCCATGGGCATAATGGATGAAAGCATGGCAGACTGGGTGCAGGCCTATGGCACAACAAAGCACACTGCCTGGCTTCAAAATGCCCCCTAGACCCCCACCCACATGGCCAGGCCCTGCCTGGAGCAGGCCTCAAAATGGCCCCCACCTACATGGACAGGCCCCAACAACAGCCCAAAAAATCGAAAAACACACAAAAATCACCACAATCCAATGCCATCCATGCCCTCCATGATGTTTACATTCAAGAGACCCCACAGAAAGACTCAGTCCATGCACCACTGAGTTCCCTTGGGCAAAAGGCCCCAACAACAGCCCAAAAATCGAAAAACACACAAAAATCACCACAATCCAATGCCATCCATGCCCTCAGTCATGTTGAAATTCAAGACACTCCACAGAAAAACTCGGTCTATGCACCACTGACTACCCCTGGGCATAATGGATGAAAGCATGGCAGACTGGGGGCAGGCCTATGGCACAACAAAGCACACTGCCTGGCTTCAAGATGGCCCCTAGACCCCACCCACATGGCCAGGTCCTGCCTGGACCAGGCCTCAAAATGGCCCCCACCCACATGGACAGGCCCCAACAACAGCCAAAAAATCAAAAAACACACAAAAATCACCACAATCCAATGCCATCCATGCCCTCCATGATGTTTACATTCAAGAGACCCCACAGAAAGACTCAGTCCATGCACCACTGAGTATCCCTGGGCAAAAGGCCCCAAAAACAGCCAAAAAATCAAAAAACACACAAAAATCACCACAATCCAAAGCCATCCATGCCCTCCATGATGTTTACATTCAAGAAACCCCACAGAAAGACTCAGTCCATGCACCACTGAGTACCCCTGGGCAAAAGGCCCCAACAACAGCCAAAAAAATCGAAAAACACACAAAAATCACCACAATCCAATGCCATCCATGCCCTCCGTGATGTTTACATTCAAGAGACCCCACAGAAAGACTCAGTCCATGCACCACTGAGTACCCCTGGGCAAAAGGCCCCAACAACAGCCCAAAAAATCGAAAAACACACAAAAATCACCACAATCCAATGCCATCCATGCCCTCAATCATGTTGAAATTCAAGACACCCCACAGAAAGACTTGGTCCATGCACCACTGACTACCCCTGGGCATAATGGATGAAAGCATAGCAGACTAGGTGCAGGCCTATGGCACAACAAAGCACACTGCCTGGCTTCAAAACAGCCCCTAGACTAAGCGTGGGCGGAAAATCCGTTCCGCTCGCGGATTTTGCGGATTTTCGGGAAAGCCGCAATCCGCGAGATTTGCGGATTTTCCGCAAAATCCGCAAATTCGCACAGAGCGGATTTTTTTGGCGGCGCGCGGCGTTGGTGATACAATTTTTGCGGCGCGCGGCGTTTCTCATCGTTTGCCGAGTTGTTTTTCTCGATATTTTGCGAGTGCTGCGCCATTTTGGATCTTGCTGTGTGATCCCGCGGGAATTTGGCGAGCGCGATTACGTCATCGCGGCTTGCCAACTTGCACAGCGAGAGTTTGTCAACGCGAGTACGGCGAGATCACGTCTCGCGGTACTTCGCAATTGCGAGATTTGAGATGCGGCGAGCGAAAATATAAATTTGCAATTCTGCACAAGAAATCCACCAGCAAGCAGCATAAACCTTCTAGAAATGATGATTTTTATGTGAATAACTCCTTAGTTTGACATTTGCCTGCACTTTTTTAGCGAGGAGTCCATTTTGGGGAGGGGGCAGGGGGGTGGGAGGAAGGAAGTGCCCCATAGTCTTCAACTTCCTGTTCCTGTTCAGCAGGCTCCTCCCAGTGCTTTGTCCATCTCCTGGTCACTTTTCATTTGGATGTGGACCTGGAAGGATTACTTTTTGTGGATGCTGCTGGATCTTTGGATTTGAGGCCTTTTTGACTTTGTTTGGATCACTGTTGGATTAGAAATTTTACAAGTAAGTTTGTTTGGGGCATTACAGTTGCTGCAACTAAAATTTTGGGATTTTCGATTTTTGGGCTGTTTTGGGGCCTTTTGCCCAGGGCCCAGGGTACTCAGTGGTGGGTGGACTGATTCTTTCTGTGGGTTGTCTTGAACTTAAACATCATGGAGGCCATAGATGAATTGGGATTGTGCTGATTTTTCTGTGTTTTTCGATTTTTTTTTTTTGTAAAATTTTGTGTTTTTCGATTTTTGACCTGTTGTTGGGGCCTTGACCAGGGGTAGTGAGTGGTGCATGGGCCTAGTCTTTCTGTGGGCTGTCTTGAATTTAAACATCATGGAGGCCATGGATGGAATGGGATTGTGCTGATTTTGCAGTGTTTTTCGATTTTTGGGCCTGTACTTGTGGCCTTTTCACCAGGGGTATTTGAGTCTAGCATGGGCCTAGTCTTTCTGTGGGCTGTCTTGAATTTAAACATCATGGAGGCCATGGATGGAATGGGATTGTGCTGATTTTGCAGTGTTTTTCGATTTTTGGGGGTGTTCATGGGGAGGGACATGCCATGTGGCTGGTGGCCATTTTGAGTGCAGCTACAGGCACTGGCCATGTGCTGGCAGGCAAGTGGCCATTTTGAATGCAGGCTTTGTTGTTAGGCCTCCAACCATTTTGCCTACTTTTCAACCTTTATTTATGCCCAGGGGTAGTGAGTCTTGCATGGGCCTAGTATTTCTGTGGGTTGTCTTGAATTTAAACATCATGGAGGCCATGGATTGAATGGGATTGTGCTGATTTTGCAGTGTTTTTCGATTTTTGGGCCTGTACTTGTGGCCTTTTCACCAGGGGTATTTGAGTCTAGCATGGGCCTAGTCTTTCTGTGGGCTGTCTTGAATTTAAACATCATGGAGGCCATGGATGGAATAGGATTGTGCTGATTTTGCAGTGTTTTTCGATTTTTGGGCCTGTACTTGTGGCCTTTTCACCAGGGGTATTTGAGTCTAGCATGGGCCTAGTCTTTCTGTGGGTTGTCTTGAATTTAAACATCATGGAGGCCATGGATTGAATGGGATTGTGCTGATTTTGCAGTGTTTTTCGATTTTTGGGGGTGTTCATGGGGAGGGACATGCCATGTGGCTGGTGGCCATTTTGAGTGCAGCTACAGGCACTGGCCATGTGCTGGCAGGCAAGTGGCCATTTTGAATGCAGGCTTTGTTGTTAGGCCTCCAACCATTTTGCCTACTTTTCAACCTTTATTTATGCCCAGGGGTAGTGAGTCTTGCATGGGCCTAGTCTTTCTGTGGGTTGTCTTGAATTTAAACATCATGGAGGCCATGGATTGAATGGGATTGTGCTGATTTTGCAGTGTTTTTCGATTTTTGGGCCTGTACTTGTGGCCTTTTCACCAGGGGTATTTGAGTCTAGCATGGGCCTAGTCTTTCTGTGGGCTGTCTTGAATTTAAACATCATGGAGGCCATGGATGGAATAGGATTGTGCTGATTTTGCAGTGTTTTTCGATTTTTGGGCCTGTACTTGTGGCCTTTTCACCAGGGGTATTTGAGTCTAGCATGGGCCTAGTCTTTCTGTGGGTTGTCTTGAATTTAAACATCATGGAGGCCATGGATTGAATGGGATTGTGCTGATTTTGCAGTGTTTTTCGATTTTTGGGGGTGTTCATGGGGAGGGACATGCCATGTGGCTGGTGGCCATTTTGAGTGCAGCTACAGGCACTGGCCATGTGCTGGCAGGCAAGTGGCCATTTTGAATGCAGGCTTTGTTGTTAGGCCTCCAACCATTTTGCCTACTTTTCAACCTTTATTTATGCCCAGGGGTAGTGAGTCTTGCATGGGCCTAGTCTTTCTGTGGGTTGTCTTGAATTTAAACATCATGGAGGCCATGGATTGAATGGGATTGTGCTGATTTTGCAGTGTTTTTCGATTTTTGGGCCTGTACTTGTGGCCTTTTCACCAGGGGTATTTGAGTCTAGCATGGGCCTAGTCTTTCTGTGGGCTGTCTTGAATTTAAACATCATGGAGGCCATGGATGGAATAGGATTGTGCTGATTTTGCAGTGTTTTTCGATTTTTGGGCCTGTACTTGTGGCCTTTTCACCAGGGGTATTTGAGTCTAGCATGGGCCTAGTCTTTCTGTGGGTTGTCTTGAATTTAAACATCATGGAGGCCATGGATTGAATGGGATTGTGCTGATTTTGCAGTGTTTTTCGATTTTTGGGGGTGTTCATGGGGAGGGACATGCCATGTGGCTGGTGGCCATTTTGAGTGCAGCTACAGGCACTGGCCATGTGCTGGCAGGCAAGTGGCCATTTTGAATGCAGGCTTTGTTGTTAGGCCTCCAACCATTTTGCCTACTTTTCAACCTTTATTTATGCCCAGGGGTAGTGAGTCTTGCATGGGCCTAGTCTTTCTGTGGGTTGTCTTGAATTTAAACATCATGGAGGCCATGGATTGAATGGGATTGTGCTGATTTTGCAGTGTTTTTCGATTTTTGGGCCTGTACTTGTGGCCTTTTCACCAGGGGTATTTGAGTCTAGCATGGGCCTAGTCTTTCTGTGGGCTGTCTTGAATTTAAACATCATGGAGGCCATGGATGGAATAGGATTGTGCTGATTTTGCAGTGTTTTTCGATTTTTGGGCCTGTACTTGTGGCCTTTTCACCAGGGGTATTTGAGTCTAGCATGGGCCTAGTCTTTCTGTGGGTTGTCTTGAATTTAAACATCATGGAGGCCATGGATTGAATGGGATTGTGCTGATTTTGCAGTGTTTTTCGATTTTTGGGGGTGTTCATGGCGAGGGACATGCCATGTGGCTGGTGGCCATTTTGAGTGCAGCTACAGGCACTGGCCATGTGCTGGCAGGCAAGTGGCCATTTTGAATGCAGGCTTTGTTGTTAGGCCTCCAACCATTTTGCCTACTTTTCAACCTTTATTTATGCCCAGGGGTAGTGAGTCTTGCATGGGCCTAGTATTTCTGTGGGTTGTCTTGAATTTAAACATCATGGAGGCCATGGATTGAATGGGATTGTGCTGATTTTGCAGTGTTTTTCGATTTTTGGGCCTGTACTTGTGGCCTTTTCACCAGGGGTATTTGAGTCTAGCATGGGCCTAGTCTTTCTGTGGGCTGTCTTGAATTTAAACATCATGGAGGCCATGGATGGAATAGGATTGTGCTGATTTTGCAGTGTTTTTCGATTTTTGGGCCTGTACTTGTGGCCTTTTCACCAGGGGTATTTGAGTCTAGCATGGGCCTAGTCTTTCTGTGGGTTGTCTTGAATTTAAACATCATGGAGGCCATGGATTGAATGGGATTGTGCTGATTTTGCAGTGTTTTTCGATTTTTGGGGGTGTTCATGGGGAGGGACATGCCATGTGGCTGGTGGCCATTTTGAGTGCAGCTACAGGCACTGGCCATGTGCTGGCAGGCAAGTGGCCATTTTGAATGCAGGCTTTGTTGTTAGGCCTCCAACCATTTTGCCTACTTTTCAACCTTTATTTATGCCCAGGGGTAGTGAGTCTTGCATGGGCCTAGTATTTCTGTGGGTTGTCTTGAATTTAAACATCATGGAGGCCATGGATTGAATGGGATTGTGCTGATTTTGCAGTGTTTTTCGATTTTTGGGCCTGTACTTGTGGCCTTTTCACCAGGGGTATTTGAGTCTAGCATGGGCCTAGTCTTTCTGTGGGCTGTCTTGAATTTAAACATCATGGAGGCCATGGATGGAATAGGATTGTGCTGATTTTGCAGTGTTTTTCGATTTTTGGGCCTGTACTTGTGGCCTTTTCACCAGGGGTATTTGAGTCTAGCATGGGCCTAGTCTTTCTGTGGGTTGTCTTGAATTTAAACATCATGGAGGCCATGGATTGAATGGGATTGTGCTGATTTTGCAGTGTTTTTCGATTTTTGGGGGTGTTCATGGGGAGGGACATGCCATGTGGCTGGTGGCCATTTTGAGTGCAGCTACAGGCACTGGCCATGTGCTGGCAGGCAAGTGGCCATTTTGAATGCAGGCTTTGTTGTTAGGCCTCCAACCATTTTGCCTACTTTTCAACCTTTATTTATGCCCAGGGGTAGTGAGTCTTGCATGGGCCTAGTCTTTCTGTGGGTTGTCTTGAATTTAAACATTATGGAGGGCATGGATGGATTGGGATTGTGCTGATTTTGCAGTGTTTTTCGATTTTTTTGTGCTCTATAACTGAACTGATGTTCCTCTGTCTTCCATTTTTTTTAGGTGCACAAGACTCAAGAGAACCACCAGTGCCAGGAAGAAGTCCTGCAGCGGTGCGTGTGTGTGTGCAGCATAACGTCACGCGACGTCACGTCTGGCCTCAGACAACTCTACAATTCGTGCAACTGCGGCCTGCTGTCTGACCTGCTCTGAAGAAGATGGCCCCGCCCCCAAAGAAAGTTCTCCGTAGCTCCTCTAGCAAGAAAGTTGCTAGTAAGGAGCAGAAGAAGCAAGTTACCAAGGAGGCTGGTGTGCCACCCGCCACTTTTTTTGGGAGCAAAAAAAAAAGTACGCCTGCAGCAGCAGGATCTGCTGGGGACCAACCTGAGAGCAGCACCCCTGCTCCATTGGGTTCAGTGCCTCCACCACCAAGGCAACTTAAGTCAAAGCCCTTGAGTGCTTCAGAGGCAGTCAGTGTACTTCTCCAATCACCATCGACCAGTGATGTTGGCTCATCGCAAGAAAGTAGCAGCAATGTCCCTGAATCAACACAGGTTGTTGTAACTCATCTGACAAGTGTTGAACAACCACAGCCGCAACAACACCATGTGCAAGTACACGCCCAAGTACATGTGGAAGGAGAGGCAGCAAAAGGAGATGCGCAAGCAAAGGTGCATGGAGGTTCACAAGTGCCCACAATAGTTGTTCCTCCCGAAGTAGGGGCACATTTGGAAATCGACATTGAAGCTGAGGTATCATTGGAAGCCACTCCTCCTGATGATCATTCATTGTCTTCCACATCCCTAGCAAGGAAAAGATCAAGGGGGGTGTCTACATCTTCTTCAAGCCCACCTCGTTCTGGTGCAAGTGATCTGTCTTGGGAACCACAACAACTGCGGTCTGACAGTGAGGCAGAGGCACACCATGATCTGACACCGGCACCTAAGCGTAAAAGGAAGGTCGTCCAAAAACTCAAACCTATGGAGTGTGATGAGGCTCAACAAGAAGTGACAGATACTGCTGGTGATGAAGCCTCTCACGATGACGACGAGCCAGTCATCACAAAGGTCACTGCAGCCCCACCGGGCATGCAGCAAAGAGACATTTTGACCCTATCCCGAGAAGCTGCTGAGCGTGATGATGATGTCGGTGAGGAGGCAATGGAAATGGAATCATTAGATTTGGAGTTAAGTAGTACACCAAAACCTACCGCTTCCATATTTCTTCGCAAGAAGGTACCCACCTCGTCCTCGACCTCAATTCGTGGTGGTGAAAGTGCAAAACGTACTGAAGTTCGGCAATCCACATCCTCCACTTCATCTGTCATTAGCAGCAGGACCACCACCACCAGTATCGCCGCCTCCTCCGGCCCCCGAAGACATTTCAAGTCTCCAGTTTGGGACTTCTTTAGTGTTTGCCCAAAAAAGGAAAACGTAGCCATTTGTAGCCTTTGTAAGCTTCGATTTAGTGGTGGTAAGCTTGGTTCTAACTATGGTACCGGAGGCCAGAGAGGTCATCTTGAGAGAAGGCACGCTGTCGAATGGTTTCCGCACCTAGAGGCGGTCAAGAAAGCCGGAATTGCACGTAATGAAAACGTTGATTTGTCATCTGCTGATGACGAGGAGGTAGAAGAAGACGATTCAAACACTTCACTTACACCCAGTTCCCATGTCAGCAGCACACCCCATGGGAGCCACACTAAGAGTGTGGGAGAGAGTGAGACATCAATGCGGAAAAGTTCATCAGCGAGCGTAACTGGGTCGAAGAGATCATCATCATCCCGTAAATCATTGGTCCAGGGCAACATTAAAAAGATGTTGTTTACAGAAGCGCAATATGAACGCAACCACCCAATGACCCGTCTGTATAACACTAAGCTGGCTAAAATGCTAGCTCTGGACCTTCTCCCTTTTTCTTTTGTAGAAGGGGTTGGTTTTCTAGAATTAGTGGCAGTGCTCTGCCCTAAATGGAAGGTTCCTAGCCGGTTCTATTTTGCCCGAGTTGCGGTTCCAGCACTACATGAAGATGTTCTGAAGGTGATTGGGGCAGCTTTGCAGAAGAGTGCTGTTCACACTATACATCTGACAACAGACATGTGGACCAGTGGCGCAGGCGCTGATTACATGTGCATCACTGCACACTGGGTCTCTTTTTCAGGGGCTAAAGCAAAGCTAAACTCAGGTGTTGACACTAACATTGTTTTTAAAGGTGCTCGGAAACATGCAACACTAGCCATGTTTGGTTTGGAGAAACGTCACACAGCAGAAAACATTTTGGATGTCTTTAACACAAAGGTCCTTAACTGTCTGTCCCCACTAAAACGCAAGGTTGGTTATGTTTCCACGGACAATGGCTCCAATATAGTTAAGGCCATGAGGGACGGTTACTATTTCAGAGTGCCGTGTTTGGCGCACTGTATAAACCTGGTTGTCCAAAAATTCTTGGGTAATAAACGCAGTGCAGCGTACAGTGTTTTGGAGAACTGCCGAAAAATTTGCAAGTATTTCAGGCATTCTTTTAAGGCCCGCAAGCAGCTGAGGAGCATGCTATATCAATGTCAAATGCCAGTGAAAGCACTCATCCAGGAGGTGGTAACACGTTGGAACTCAACCTTCTACATGCTTGAGCGTCTGTATGAGCAGTATACGCAACTCGATCAATATTTCTTGAAAGAGGGTATAGAGGAGCTGAGGATGGGTGGGCCGCAATGGAACATAGTTGAAAGCCTAACACGCATGCTTCGTCCTTTTGAGGTCTTCACGCGTGCAGTCAGCAAGGAGGACTCTAATTTGGGAAAAGCTATCCCATTGTTGTACATGCTGGAGGACCAACTGAAGGAGGTGTGTTCTGTGTTTCGAAAAGATGACAAAAAGAAAGACTCTTCTTTGCTTCTGGCTGAGCAATTATTAGAGCTCCTACAAGGTGATGAACGTCTTAAAAAGATCCACTCAGAACAGCATTACATTTGTGCTACTATTCTGGATCCACGCTACAAAAAGGCGCTGGCAGGCAGAGCATTCTTTCCTTTTGCTGATGAAGATGTTACAAAGTACAAACGTTGGCTAGCCTTGTCAGCCAAGAAGTTTGAAACAGAACGGCTGGAAATTGAAGGAAATGGCAGTACATCAGCAGGCCATCCCCAGTCAAAACAATCCACTTCTGCACCTGTGGCTGTGGCACAAGTGACCTCTCAGCCGTTAAAGACACCGGCAACCGGATCATCTGCACGAAAGACAACAGAAACATTGGAGGCTGAAGAGGATTGGCTAGCTCTGCGTGGGTTTGGTTCTCAAAAGGTCAGAGGCACAGCAAGAGCTACGCAAAGTGGAGGAACCTTGGAGGAGGACCTTGAGTCGATGGTGAAGGACTATCTGAATGACTCCACAGAGGTCTATGTTAATTCTGACCCATTGGCGTATTGGCATGGGAAAAAAGAATTGTGGCCACAGCTCACCAACCTGGCTTTAAACTACTTGTCTTGCCCACTCGCAAGTGTGTCTTCTGAACGGGTTTTCAGTGCGGCTGGTGGGATTGTAACTCCCAAACGGAGCCGCCTCTCGCCCAAAAATGTGGAGAGGTTAACAATGATCAAGATGAATCAGCACCTCATACCACCAGATATAAGAGTACGAGAGAGCGTGCCGGATGAAGAGGAGGTGGCCAGCACCATAGATGAGGGAATTTCTACTCTGTCAGGTGGCACTGACCTCACCCTGGCTGAATTCGCAGAGTATGATGACGAAGCCTTATTCTTATTCCTGGACCGTGATACCGACTTCGAGCCCTGAAAATGAGACAACGAATCAATAACTTTCTTTTTCATCCTTATTCACTTTTATTCCTGTGTGTCTGTCTTTCTTTGTTGTGCACAGTTAATATAATTCAAACTTTAATCAGATAATCACAAAAACAAGCCCATCAGCAGAACTGTCTTCACTTGTTTGCTAATTTATTTGAAGGTGCCGCAGTCTGCATTCCTCAGGTTCACAAGTTCAGAAGAACATGCTCCTCTATCCTCCTCCTCCAGACTCCTATTTCCATCAAAGCAGAGGGCTGGTTTACGCCCAATGAAGAAAGACTCAGCACTTGTGGGGGTGTTGTTCTACCTCTTTGCAGGTGAGTTGACGGGTCTGGGGCCATTGCTGGGAAGCACTAAAAGTGGTTTGTGCCAAATCCGAGGCGGAAATTTTTTTGTGTTTTTGATGACTTGCTTGCCTTTGAGGTGCTCTTAGGGGGGGTTCCGTCTGTTTGTGGGTGAGTTTCGTGGTCTGAGAGCATTGCTGGGACACTCTAATCTTGATTGCATTTGCTTTTCAGGAAATCCGTCGTGCCAACCCCGACTTATGGCCTAGCTACGCAGCGCGTTTGGACCGAAGGCCCAGAAATATTGCAAGTATGAGATTTTGCTTTTGGCCTGTTTGGGGGTGTTATGCTTCTTGGCGGGTGGGTTGCCGGGTCTTGGGGCATTCCTGGGAAGGTCTAATACCGGGTAGAAGTGGTTGGGACAAAATCCAGGCCGATTTTTTTTTGGGCTATTTCTGACATTTTGCTCGATGTAGCGTTTTCGGGGGCCTGTTTGGGGGGCTTCCTGGTGTTTGTGGGTGAGTTTCGTGGTCTGGGAGCACTGCTGGGACACTCTAATCTTGATTGCATTTGCTTTTCAGGAAATCCGTCGTGCCAACCCCGACTTATGGCCTAGCTACGCAGCGCGTTTGGACCGAAGGCCCAGAAATATTGCAAGTATGAGATTTTGCTTTTGGCCTGTTTGGGGGTGTTATGCTTCTTGGCGGGTGGGTTGCCGGGTCTTGGGGCATTCCTGAGAAGGTCTAATACCGGGTAGAAGTGGTTGGTACAAAATCCAGGCCGATTTTTTTTTGGGCTATTTCTGACATTTTGCTCTATGTAGCGTTTTCGGGGGCCTGTTTGGGGGGCTTCCTGGTGTTTGTGGGTGAGTTTCGTGGTCTGGGAGCACTGCTGGGACACTCTAATCTTGATTGCATTTGCTTTTCAGGAAATCCGTCGTGCCAACCCCGACTTATGGCCTAGCTACGCAGCGCGTTTGGACCGAAGGCCCAGAAATATTGCAAGTATGAGATTTTGCTTTTGGCCTGTTTGGGGGTGTTATGCTTCTTGGCGGGTGGGTTGCCGGGTCTTGGGGCATTCCTGGGAAGGTCTAATACCGGGTAGAAGTGGTTGGGACAAAATCCAGGCCGATTTTTTTTTGGGCTATTTCTGACATTTTGCTCTATGTAGCGTTTTCGGGGGCCTGTTTGGGGGGCTTCCTGGTGTTTGTGGGTGAGTTTCGTGGTGTGGGAGCACTGCTGGCTATATATACTTTACTTTGCAAGAGGTTTGAAGCAAATCCATGGTGGCTGAGGGGACTTAGGGCCTAGCTGCAGAGCGCGCGCGGAGTGATTTGGGAAATTTGTGAAAAAGTGACTAAGTCCCCATTTTTGTACTTTTGCTCTTTGGCTGTTTGGGGGTCTTCTACTCGTTTTCTCCTGGGTTGACGGCTCTGGGGCCATTGCTGGGAAGCTCTAATACCGGATAAAAGTGTTTTGGACCAAATCCCAGGCGGAATTTTATTTGTGTTTTTGATGACTTGCTTGCCTTTGAGGTGCTCTTAGGGGGGGTTCCGTCTGTTTGCGGGTGAGTTTCGTGGTCTGGGAGCACTGCTGGGACACTCTAATCTTGATTGCATTTGCTTTTCAGGAAATCCGTCGTGCCAACCCCGACTTATGGCCTAGCTACGCAGCGCGTTTGGACCGAAGGCCCAGAAATATTGCAAGTATGAGATTTTGCTTTTGGCCTGTTTGGGGGTGTTATGCTTCTTGGCGGGTGGGTTGCCGGGTCTTGGGGCATTCCTGGGAAGGTCTAATACCGGGTAGAAGTGGTTGGGACAAAATCCAGGCCGATTTTTTTTGGGGCTATTTCTGACATTTTGCTCTATGTAGCGTTTTCGGGGGCCTGTTTGGGGGGCTTCCTGGTGTTTGTGGGTGAGTTTCGTGGTCTGGGAGCACTGCTGGGACACTCTAATCTTGATTGCATTTGCTTTTCAGGAAATCCGTCGTGCCAACCCCGACTTATGGCCTAGCTACGCAGCGCGTTTGGACCGAAGGCCCAGAAATATTGCAAGTATGAGATTTTGCTTTTGGCCTGTTTGGGGGTGTTATGCTTCTTGGCGGGTGGGTTGCCGGGTCTTGGGGCATTCCTGGGAAGGTCTAATACCGGGTAGAAGTGGTTGGGACAAAATCCAGGCCGATTTTTTTTGGGGCTATTTCTGACATTTTGCTCTATGTAGCGTTTTCGGGGGCCTGTTTGGGGGGCTTCCTGGTGTTTGTGGGTGAGTTTCGTGGTCTGGGAGCACTGCTGGGACACTCTAATCTTGATTGCATTTGCTTTTCAGGAAATCCGTCGTGCCAACCCCGACTTATGGCCTAGCTACGCAGCGCGTTTGGACCGAAGGCCCAGAAATATTGCAAGTATGAGATTTTGCTTTTGGCCTGTTTGGGGGTGTTATGCTTCTTGGCGGGTGGGTTGCCGGGTCTTGGGGCATTCCTGGGAAGGTCTAATACCGGGTAGAAGTGGTTGGGACAAAATCCAGGCCGATTTTTTTGGGGCTATTTCTGACATTTTGCTCTATGTAGCGTTTTCGGGGGCCTGTTTGGGGGGCTTCCTGGTGTTTGTGGGTGAGTTTCGTGGTGTGGGAGCACTGCTGGCTATATATACTTTACTTTGCAAGAGGTTTGAAGCAAATCCATGGTGGCTGAGGGGACTTAGGGCCTAGCTGCAGAGCGCGCGCGGAGTGATTTGGGAAATTTGTGAAAAAGTGACTAAGTCCCCATTTTTGTACTTTTGCTCTTTGGCTGTTTGGGGGTCTTCTACTCGTTTTCTCCTGGGTTGACGGCTCTGGGGCCATTGCTGGGAAGCTCTAATACCGGATAAAAGTGTTTTGGACCAAATCCCAGGCGGAATTTTTTTTGTGTTTTTGATGACTTGCTTGCCTTTGAGGTGCTCTTAGGGGGGGTTCCGTCTGTTTGCGGGTGAGTTTCGTGGTCTGGGAGCACTGCTGGGACACTCTAATCTTGATTGCATTTGCTTTTCAGGAAATCCGTCGTGCCAACCCCGACTTATGGCCTAGCTACGCAGCGCGTTTGGACCGAAGGCCCAGAAATATTGCAAGTATGAGATTTTGCTTTTGGCCTGTTTGGGGGTGTTACGCTTCTTGGCGGGTGGGTTGCCGGGTCTTGGGGCATTCCTGGGAAGGTCTAATACCGGGTAGAAGTGGTTGGGACAAAATCCGCGCGGAAAAGCCTTTAGTTTTGGCACTTTTTGTAACTTAGGGTTCGTTAGGGTTAGCCCTAGCAGCAGGATTGCATGTGTTTCGGGGTGTTCTAGATTTTTCAAACTGAGTTCTGGGGTCTTAGAGCACTCGTGAGAATGTGTAATTTTGGTTGCAAGTCATTTGAAGAAAATCCATGGTGGGAAAGGGGGGATTTGGCATAGTTAAAGAAAGCCTTTGCCACTATTCTTAACTTAGGGTTCGTTAGGGTTAGCAGTATTTCTATTGCATGTGTTTGAGTGGGGGGGATTTCGAGTCTTGGAGCGATGCTGGCTATGGCTACTTTTGCTTGGTTGCTTGCAAGTGGTTTGAATGCAATCCACGGTGGGTAATGGGTAATTAGGGTACTTCGGCCTAGTTTTACTTTCAAAGTAAGTTTTGTCACCAGTGTTCTGCTAGGCCTCGTTTTTTGAGATTTGATTGGGGGTCTTCTACATTTTTGCGACTGGCTTTAGTAAGGGTCTGGGTGGGAGCACTGCTAGGAAGATCTAATTTTGTTCTAAAACACAGTTTACAGCCTACATACCTTATATTTATTTATCAGTGGTGTTGTAATATTATATCACTTCCTGTTTTTCGTTGAATAATTACAGGCCGGGTTTCAGTCTCTGCAATGGGGAAAAAAGGATGGAGTCAGGCTTCACAGTAGCGAGCCACAATTCAGCATCAGGCAGGCAGTGGACAGGGTGTCTTCTGGTGACCAACATCGATGGACGAAGCGTCGGCTGCAATGGAGGAGTGCCGCTAATAGGAGGATTTTTTTTCTGCGGGCAACTTACTTACCACTTCCAACAGGACCACTACAACCACATAGATACAGTATCCCTTGCCTTTTTCTCTGACTGTGACTGCATTTCTTGGCTCTCTCTCTGCTTCTACATTGATCCCTTAACACATCACTTAGTCCACTCCACTATCACATCTGCACCACACATAGTCATTTGTAAGTGCTCCTACGTAATTCGCAAGTCGCAGCACGCCCCAGGCCGTAGAGGACTGGGATGGCCCCAATGATGAAGCATGTCACCAAGGGGCAACCCTGGTGAGTGAGGGGACACCTAGAAAAAAAGCAATTTCTCCTTTTCTATCTACTATACCTTCTGTCAGGTTACGCAGCCCCTAAGCGCCTACCGTACTATGAAACTACATTTCCCATGAGTAGGCGGGAGACTTGCAGACTATTTAGTGAGACTATATGAGAGTACCCTTGTATGTTAGGACAGCACTTCACTGATGCCTGTCTTGTCTTCTGTTACAGGTATCCTTTCCCTGCTGACCCTACCTTTACCCATCCCACATTTTTTATTTTAGTTTGTTATTTTTCTCCCCCGCCTAATGCCTCGAACACCCTGTGTTTACACTTCTGGGTGTTGGTGACATTTGGAGGTGGAACCATATTTGCATCGACTGGATCACGGGGAGTAAACCTGACACCTTCCAGACCAACCCCATTGAGTGTTGTTGTGAATGGATTTATAGTGACCAGCAAGGCTCTCAGGTATCTGGCTACAGAGACCTTATGTTGAATATAGTTATCAATATTTCCACCCACGCCCTGTACTGTCGCATTCTTTCTTCCACAGTTGTCGAAAGTACTAATTACTTTTAACTGACATGCATGCAGTTACAGTAGTGTATGCACTTTCAAAGATTGATGGATAGGTTTGTACCCAAAGATTTGTTTATGTTCACAATTGTTCGTCCATGCTGTGCTACTTTTTCTTGTCTCCCAAAACCTTTCCCAAAAACCCCCGTACCCATCCATTTTTCAAACCCTAACCCTCTTCCCCCGGGCTGTGTGGTTTTGATTGATG
Organism: Lissotriton vulgaris; assembly: GCF_964263255.1. Taxonomy (NCBI): domain Eukaryota; kingdom Metazoa; phylum Chordata; class Amphibia; order Caudata; family Salamandridae; genus Lissotriton; species Lissotriton vulgaris. The sequence goes on along the minus strand of NC_141691.1, from coordinate 231,432,396 downwards.
TGTGACTAAATTACAGCAATAAATCCACACACTTGCTGGGGAGGATAAGGTGATAGCAACAGGCTGGTGAAGAAATCCGAGGATATATTCTTACTCTGCTTGACAAAGACCCATGGCTAATGTCAAAGAACTTCAACCGAATTAGTTATACTTTAACATTTGTTAGGCTACAACGTGGCACTGTTCTAGTGTACTTCTGTCACCTGCTATATTCTGTATTGTACCTTTGTATTGCTCAGGAGGACAAACCAGATTTCATTTTCTTTTTTTCATAGGCAAGCAACTGCCACTGTGTCACACCACTAGTACCACCGCTATGAGGAAATTTTATCCGCCCAGGATTGCCAACCTTATTTGCTGTTTCCCGTGGAGCCAGCCCTGGGCCTAGCCCTACTTGCAAACAGAAATTACAGGTAAGATAGGCGTTTGGTTGGAGGTAGTATAATGGAGTATTAGGAGAGACGAGAGATTTGATTGACGGTAGTACTACTAAAGTCCTAGGACTATTCAGGAAAACAAACTTACTGTTATGTTAAACCCCCACCCACCAGACTCAAAAGCAGTAAAAAACAGGTATGGTCAGATAAAGTTTCAAAAAGTATATTTTTATAGCCCTAACAAAAGAATCTCCCGCAAGACCCTCCCTAACCCCAACGATTGTCCTTCAAAAGTCCCCAAAAATCCCAACTCCCAATTCCCACCCCCCAAAAGTCTCTAAAAAAGGGGCAAGGGACACTATGGCAGGGTGCTGTTGGAATTAGCAGCCAGGGCATCATGCTCCTTGCGGAGGGTGGCAAGTTCGAAGCGGAGGCCCTCCACCACGTTCTTATAATTATGGACCTCCTGCTCCAGGTAGGACAGTCTGAGGGATAAGCGGCGCCGGTGTGCCTTGCAAATCCTGTGAGGGGCAGCTGCTTTCTTTGCTGCTGGGCGGTGGCGTTTGGCTTTGGTAGCCCGGCTCCGTACCGCTGGAGCACTGCGCTGGCTGGCAGCCCGCACGGAGGAGGAGGCAGCTGTCCCAGTGGACGTTGTTGTTGTTCCAGACTGCGTCTCCTCCTCCTCCAGGGACACCAGCCGCCGATATTCAGCAACAGTGGCATCCAGCCTCCGTTGCCGGGCCATTCGAGCCTGCTCCTTCCTCCTTGATGGTGTCTTGGATTTGGAAGGAGCAACTACATGAAAAAAGAAAGACATAGTCTGTAACCAATGCTCCTTAAGATTAACACAAAATGATTGAGCAGAAAGTTGTCACAGTACAAGTAGCAAATTGAAAGCACAGTGCATAACTATTGAGGACAGTATCTATGTAACCTCCGACTTCTTCATCCTTGCTCTAACATTAGTGGGAGTTTAAGGAACAAATTCTACGAGCACTATGGACTTCTATTACAGTCGACTATGACAGTACACCACTCTTATTCTTCTTCTTCTCTCTTGTTTAGGAAAATTGGTACGTTATCTTATGCAAGCCGGCATAATGCCAGCGCAGTGAACTTGCACCCGAGAAAAACAGACGCACACCATGGTGAGTGAGACAGACTTGCGTTACTGTACCGGTCCAGTACATGCAGGTGGTGAAGCTCTTACTTTTCTATTACGGGTGGCACTGAGAATACTCTGTTAAAAGGGCTACTGCTTAATTAATTTAGCTTTCACCCTACAGTGCAAATGAGTATTAGAAAAGGAAAATGAAGAAGCTAAATTATCTGATTATCTATCACTTCACATGGGATGTATTTGATGACATATGGGATGACTTTAGGTGCTTTGCTTATTATTGAGTGAACAGTGATACCCCCACACATGAATGACGTACTACTACTAAACTAAAGTTATTAAGGGAGGTAGGGAGTGCCCACCGTAATAACTGGATATATGCTGTGCTTGCAGTTGCAATACAAACTACTGCTACTATTCATGGTAGTCTTTGGACAACGTTACAACTTCTTTTCCTTGCCTTTCCTACACTGGAACGGACGTGCGGGTGCGGTGTTACATGCTCTTCAAAGTAACACTTAGTTCATCCAGTGACCGTCTACTCTCTCTAGATTCACATATGCTATCTAAGAGTCAGATAGTACCATGAATGATCCAGGCATCCATCCATCCATTCAAAGTATATTGCACACATACAGTTTCTGTCTCACCCACCCAGGCTGTTCTCCTTCCACCCATCCTTGCTTCATCATTCACCCAGCCATGCACCATACCATTTTCTTACCTTCCCAGCCACCTCGGGGACCAAGCAAACACATATCATTCTTCTTTGCCAGTCATCATTACATTTCTCGTGCTTCCACACTTACTTACACCCTTCTTTCGCTTTTCGTTCATCCCATCCATCAAGTTCACCTCAGATCTGATTGGGATTCTTCTCGCCAAAAACTTCACAGCTAAGTCGAAGTACATTTAGAGGAGGCTACTACCTGCTTTTTTTATAATACACCCGTGCAGAAAGCACACTCTGCAGTCTTCAATCTCAATGACTAAGGAATGTATAGCTTACCTCTGCCCGCCACCACCGTGTGAACCCTCACAGGCATGTCCTTTTCCGGCACTTGCACCGCCTCCTCCCCAGAGTTGTCCTCCTCGTCCAATGCCACCACCTCCGCGCTGGCCCCGTCTCCAGATGTTCCACCTACAAAGTACATTTAATAATGTTAGAATACACCACTCACTACTATATAATATTTGGTCTAGGAGGAAGAAAGAAATGTGAAAAAAAGTGTACAATTTAATAATTTTTGACTGTGTACTCTAGAGTAAAAATGTCCCTTTTTCCAGGGAAGGCTGTTGTCTTGCTGCACTTTTTGGCACAACTGATGAATGTTTGCTTTTTACTTTTTAACACGCACCACTTTTTCTCCTAACAGACAGAACCTTGACTTCTAAGAACACGAGCAGGATCAAGTTCAAACCAGGTGAGAGCTCGGCTCGACCACAAGAAATGTGTCCAATTAATCGTCAGCACTAAGCACTTTTCCATTTTCAGTTACACGTTCACTTTTATGACAAACTTGAATTTAATAAATGTGTTTACTTTTAATAAAGCTTTTAAACTTAAATAGACTCTGTGGTTTTTGGTCCTCCAGACTAGAGTGGATGAGCTAAAGGTTTTCGAATTTTTGCAAGCATGAGTCCGTGCCTCTGCCATCGGTGACTTTGGGAGCTAAATGACTCTGCCACACTATCTAGTCAGTAAGGAGATTGGGGGTTCAACTACAAAGTCTGTTATCACTGAGGTATGTGGAAAGTCTAACAGTTACAGCACCTATTATAATTGATAAGCTAAGCGATGCATTATTTAGTGTCCATAGTTCTGTTTGTGCAGATTTGTCCCTGCAACAGTAGTAGAATGGATTGTCCTATCCAAACCAAAAGTAAAGTAGTATCTTATTATTTCTTGGTGGTGGTCATTCACCTTTTTATTGTTGGCAATGGTCAAAGCATAAACATTTAGAATACTTGAAAAGACATTATGGACAATCCCAGAGGACTACACTCAGTGCATAGAGCTATTGCTGACTAGAATGGGAGTCCAATGGAAATGCCAAATGTGCAATCTTAGTTAGCTACACAGACAGACTAATAAGAATAATCTAGTAATACCACACGGAGTCATAGGGATAAGAATTTAGATCCTGTCTACAAGAAGATCAAAGACGATTTAGAAAAAATCGAATGAGGAACGCTAGGAAAAAATAAGTACTCTATATTACAATTAAAACTTACTGGGGCCAGCAAAGGAGCCCTCGACTGCCCGGTCCTGGCCTGCATCGACAACAGCACCCTCCTCCTCCTCCTCCTGTGTCCTCCTCTTGCCCCTGGGGGAAGCTGATGTACAACATGAAAGAAAGAAAAACAGAAAACATGGATGATATTTATTTCTCAACCAAATCAAACATTTAAAAAAGAACTAACAAAGTAACAAAATATTTTTGTGAAATAGCAAATAGGGAACGACTCCACGGGATATATTATTGACCAATCTCATGTGGTCGACTACGTCATTACTTTAGTATTGCTTGATTTGCGGACCGTCGAATTGGAAACTACCCTATGTAACTCACTAAACAAAGTACTAAAAAGGTTTGCCTAGGATTGGCAGGCAGCAGTCCGCAGCACGCAAAGTGACAGCCAAAGTCCATCGTGATTGAAGATCAGCGACAACACTAAAGTTTCCTACTACATTCACCAGGCATTAAAATACTCAAACTATTAATCCACCACCACTATTTCTTCTTATCGCCATGTGTACAAAGGAAGGACTGGACTTGAGTCTGTAGGGGCTGATTTATAAGGCCCTTGCGGCTCTTTTGCTCCATTGTTGCGTGACTTTTGTGACGCAGCGACAGCACAAAAGAGGCGCAATGGTGCGGCGTATATTAACAACGTGACGCATCTGGGAGATGCATCACGTTGTAAAGCCCTGCGCCAATAGGGGTGTTCCGGCGCAAGGGAGGGCGTTCCTGCGCAGGAACGCATCCTAAAAGTGGCTGAGGGAAATCTACAAGATTTCAATCAGTCACTTTGAGGACAATGATGCGTGACTCAAACCCTGCGCCTGCTTGAAGCAGACGTACGGCTTGACGCAGCATTGGGGAGATAGGGCACCCCAGAGAATTGATGGAGCTGCACCATCGTTGCGACGCAACTCCAGCAATGCGCCACCTTTACGGCACAGATGCGTAACGCTTTGGTGACGTTTTGGGCCCATGGCGCGCCGCATTGTAATACGGCGCACCATGGGTGATGGTGGCGTGACGCACAATTACTGGCGCATCCCTGCAACTTTGCAGGGATGCGCCGGTAATTAAAAATCTGAACCTTAGTGTGTAGCATTGCGCAGTTCTTTCAACTACACTCATACATAATTTCACAGGCCAATGAAATGAACACAAAATCTAAAACAAATAAGCATAGTAGCAACACTACTGAGAAGGAGAGCAGTGTACCTGAAATGCACAGAAGATTTTGAAATAAAATGTACCTACAATGTAATGAGCAGCATTATTGCTCTTGGTAAAAAACAAAAATTTGCAATATAATAACACAGCAGGAGAAAACATAGTAGTAAAGACATAGCTACTACTACTCACCAAGCCCGGGGATCTCAAGGCCAAGGAGGTCGAGCAGATCTCGCTCACGGGTCAGGACATCCGTCCAGCGGTGGGTGGCCTGGTTGTAGGTGCGCCAGACCCGAGAGTGGTGGTAAATGGCCTGGCACACCTTCTCCCACCGCTTCCGGCGCTCCCGGGCCCCGTACCCGGCACTGATCTTGCCGCCTCCCATGATGGTCCTGGGGAGGCGGCGCTGAACATAAAAAATGAGTTGGGCCACCTCCTCCGGGGTAAAGATCTCCCGTGGCATCACTAGCTCCCCCCTCAAACGCCCGCACGGGAGCCGGACACGGGGTGCAGGACCCTTCCCCTTCTCGGGATGCTTCCCGGCTCCCTTCACCATGGTCTGGGCGGAAAGGAATAAAGAAAATAGAATAGGGAAGAGAAGAAAAGAAAAGAGTTTACAAAAGTAGTTTAAAATTAACCAAAAGTAGCAGTAAACACAAAAATATAGGGCTAGAAAAATAGAGGGATAGATAATAAGTAAAATAGATAAAAAAAAACTTCAAACAAGCAAAGGATGGCAGAGATTGACAGAGGATACAAAGACCATGCCCAGAACCATAGCAATGAATGAGAAACAAGATGGCCGCGCCCGTTCACGACCGCGCGGGTAAGTTCGCGCGAGATTTTCCTTGCGAACACGCGCGAGACTGTACTGGCAAACCGCGGACTTTGCGAGATTACACTTCGCGCCCGGAAACGGAAATACGTCAGGCAAACAAGATGGCTGCGCCCTTGAACGACCGCGAGGGTAACTTCGCGTCTTGCGCTACGAGCGGCTCGCAAAAACGCACAAAACCTTGCCAACTAACACGCCGCAAAAAAAACAAATTGCATATTCGCACGAATTTGCGGCTTCCGAATCCGATCTTGCGCGTGTTCGCACCCCGCGAACCCCGCGAAATTGCAGAAAAACGAGTTTTTCAAAAGTGAAAGCACTCGGCAGGGGCAAGAGTTCAAACTCATCATTAGTAACAATTCCCGGTAGTGCTTCCTGACTGGGGCCCCTCAGAATTCAGTTGCTAGTTGCAACAATTGTATGACCCTGCTCTGACCCTCACAGCAGGCTCATACAATAGCTACAAGTAGGCCACAAACAAGGTCCTGGGGAAAAAAAATGCACTGCAACAGAAAGCAAAATTACAGATAAGGAAGCAGGTGCCAGACTGGAATTTTAAAACAGTGACACATTAATAAACTAACCCCAAATTAATTCATCTGAGTTGAAGCAGGGATGGTGTGCTTGCTTTTCCCCCCCATAATCTACAGTAATGATGAACCAGAGGGTGGCATTGATGTAACAGAGGGTTGCAGTGGTGAAACAGAGGGTGCTGGGAACCTGTGATGATGAACCAGACGTAGAAACAACATAATTCGCGACCGTTGCGCGACGAAATGTAAGTTCGCAATTGCGAACTGGTACGAAACCCTCGCGAACTGGCAGAAATCCTTGCGAACACAAAAAAAAAAAAAAATCCGCAAATTCGCAAGAATTCGCGGATTTTGCGGATTGCGAGTTCGCAAATCCGCAAATTCGCGAACGCGAGATCCGCAAAATTCGCTCATGCTTACCCTAGACCCCCACCCACATGGCCAGGTCCTGCCTGTACCAGGCCTCAAAATGGCCCCCACCTACATGGACATGCCCCAACAACAGCCAAAAAATCAAAAAACACACAAAAATCACCACAATCCAATGCCATCCATGCCCTCCATGATGTTTACATTCAAGAGACCCCACAGAAAGACTCAGTCCATGCACCACTGAGTACCCCTGGGCAAAAGGCCTCAACAACAACCAAAAAAATGAAAAACACACAAAAATCACCACAATCCAAAGCCATCCATGCCCTCCATGATGTTTACATTCAAGAAACCCCACTGAAAGACTCAGTCCATGCACCACTGAGTACCCCTGGGCAAAAGGCCCCAACAACAGCCAAAAAAATCAAAAAACACACAAAAATCACCACAATCCAAAGCCATCCATGCCCTCAATCATGTTGAAATTCAAGACACCCCACAGAAAGACTCGGTCCATGCACCACTGACTACCCATGGGCATAATGGATGAAAGCATGGCAGACTGGGTGCAGGCCTATGGCACAACAAAGCACACTGCCTGGCTTCAAAATGCCCCCTAGACCCCCACCCACATGGCCAGGCCCTGCCTGGAGCAGGCCTCAAAATGGCCCCCACCTACATGGACAGGCCCCAACAACAGCCCAAAAAATCGAAAAACACACAAAAATCACCACAATCCAATGCCATCCATGCCCTCCATGATGTTTACATTCAAGAGACCCCACAGAAAGACTCAGTCCATGCACCACTGAGTACCCCTGGGCAAAAGGCCCCAACAACAGCCCAAAAATCGAAAAACACACAAAAATCACCACAATCCAATGCCATCCATGCCCTCAGTCATGTTGAAATTCAAGACACTCCACAGAAAAACTCGGTCTATGCACCACTGACTACCCCTGGGCATAATGGATGAAAGCATGGCAGACTGGGGGCAGGCCTATGGCACAACAAAGCACACTGCCTGGCTTCAAAATGGCCCCTAGACCCCACCCACATGGCCAGGCCCTGCCTGGACCAGGCCTCAAAATGGCCCCCACCCACATGGACAGGCCCCAACAACAGCCAAAAAATCAAAAAACACACAAAAATCACCACAATCCAATGCCATCCATGCCCTCCATGATGTTTACATTCAAGAGACCCCACAGAAAGACTCAGTCCATGCACCACTGAGTATCCCTGGGCAAAAGGCCCCAAAAACAGCCAAAAAATAAAAAAAACACACAAAAATCACCACAATCCAAAGCCATCCATGCCCTCCATGATGTTTACATTCAAGAAACCCCACAGAAAGACTCAGTCCATGCACCACTGAGTACCCCTGGGCAAAAGGCCCCAACAACAGCCAAAAAAATCAAAAAACACACAAAAATCACCACAATCCAATGCCATCCATGCCCTCAATCATGTTGAAATTCAAGACACCCCACAGAAAGACTCGGTCCATGCACCACTGACTACCCATGGGCATAATGGATGAAAGCATGGCAGACTGGGTGCAGGCCTATGGCACAACAAAGCACACTGCCTGGCTTCAAAATGGCCCCTAGACTCCCACCCACATGGCCAGGCCCTGCCTGGAGCAGGCCTCAAAATGGCCCCCACCTACATGGACAGGCCCCAACAACAGCCAAAAAAATCGAAAAACACACAAAAATCACCACAATCCAATGCCATCCATGCCCTCCGTGATGTTTACATTCAAGAGACCCCACAGAAAGACTCAGTCCATGCACCACTGAGTACCCCTGGGCAAAAGGCCCCAACAACAGCCCAAAAAATCGAAAAACACACAAAAATCACCACAATCCAATGCCATCCATGCCCTCAATCATGTTGAAATTCAAGACACCCCACAGAAAGACTCGGTCCATGCACCACTGACTACCCCTGGGCATAATGGATGAAAGCATAGCAGACTAGGTGCAGGCCTATGGCACAACAAAGCACACTGCCTGGCTTCAAAACAGCCCCTAGACCCCCACCCACATGGCCAGGTCCTGCCTGTACCAGGCCTCAAAATGGCCCCCACCTACATGGACATGCCCCAACAACAGCCAAAAAATCAAAAAACACACAAAAATCACCACAATCCAATGCCATCCATGCCCTCCATGATGTTTACATTCAAGAGACCCCACAGAAAGACTCAGTCCATGCACCACTGAGTACCCCTGGGCAAAAGGCCTCAACAACAACCAAAAAAATGAAAAACACACAAAAATCACCACAATCCAAAGCCATCCATGCCCTCCATGATGTTTACATTCAAGAAACCCCACTGAAAGACTCAGTCCATGCACCACTGAGTACCCCTGGGCAAAAGGCCCCAACAACAGCCAAAAAAATCAAAAAACACACAAAAATCACCACAATCCAAAGCCATCCATGCCCTCAATCATGTTGAAATTCAAGACACCCCACAGAAAGACTCGGTCCATGCACCACTGACTACCCATGGGCATAATGGATGAAAGCATGGCAGACTGGGTGCAGGCCTATGGCACAACAAAGCACACTGCCTGGCTTCAAAATGCCCCCTAGACCCCCACCCACATGGCCAGGCCCTGCCTGGAGCAGGCCTCAAAATGGCCCCCACCTACATGGACAGGCCCCAACAACAGCCCAAAAAATCGAAAAACACACACAAATCACCACAATCCAATGCCATCCATGCCCTCCATGATGTTTACATTCAAGAGACCCCACAGAAAGACTCAGTCCATGCACCACTGAGTACCCCTGGGCAAAAGGCCCCAACAACAGCCCAAAAATCGAAAAACACACAAAAATCACCACAATCCAATGCCATCCATGCCCTCAGTCATGTTGAAATTCAAGACACTCCACAGAAAAACTCGGTCTATGCACCACTGACTACCCCTGGGCATAATGGATGAAAGCATGGCAGACTGGGGGCAGGCCTATGGCACAACAAAGCACACTGCCTGGCTTCAAAATGGCCCCTAGACCCCACCCACATGGCCAGGCCCTGCCTGGACCAGGCCTCAAAATGGCCCCCACCCACATGGACAGGCCCCAACAACAGCCAAAAAATCAAAAAACACACAAAAATCACCACAATCCAATGCCATCCATGCCCTCCATGATGTTTACATTCAAGAGACCCCACAGAAAGACTCAGTCCATGCACCACTGAGTATCCCTGGGCAAAAGGCCCCAAAAACAGCCAAAAAATAAAAAAAACACACAAAAATCACCACAATCCAAAGCCATCCATGCCCTCCATGATGTTTACATTCAAGAAACCCCACAGAAAGACTCAGTCCATGCACCACTGAGTACCCCTGGGCAAAAGGCCCCAACAACAGCCAAAAAAATCAAAAAACACACAAAAATCACCACAATCCAATGCCATCCATGCCCTCAATCATGTTGAAATTCAAGACACCCCACAGAAAGACTCGGTCCATGCACCACTGACTACCCATGGGCATAATGGATGAAAGCATGGCAGACTGGGTGCAGGCCTATGGCACAACAAAGCACACTGCCTGGCTTCAAAATGGCCCCTAGACTCCCACCCACATGGCCAGGCCCTGCCTGGAGCAGGCCTCAAAATGGCCCCCACCTACATGGACAGGCCCCAACAACAGCCAAAAAAATCGAAAAACACACAAAAATCACCACAATCCAATGCCATCCATGCCCTCCGTGATGTTTACATTCAAGAGACCCCACAGAAAGACTCAGTCCATGCACCACTGAGTACCCCTGGGCAAAAGGCCCCAACAACAGCCCAAAAAATCGAAAAACACACAAAAATCACCACAATCCAATGCCATCCATGCCCTCAATCATGTTGAAATTCAAGACACCCCACAGAAAGACTCGGTCCATGCACCACTGACTACCCCTGGGCATAATGGATGAAAGCATAGCAGACTAGGTGCAGGCCTATGGCACAACAAAGCACACTGCCTGGCTTCAAAACAGCCCCTAGACCCCCACCCACATGGCCAGGTCCTGCCTGTACCAGGCCTCAAAATGGCCCCCACCTACATGGACATGCCCCAACAACAGCCAAAAAATCAAAAAACACACAAAAATCACCACAATCCAATGCCATCCATGCCCTCCATGATGTTTACATTCAAGAGACCCCACAGAAAGACTCAGTCCATGCACCACTGAGTACCCCTGGGCAAAAGGCCTCAACAACAACCAAAAAAATGAAAAACACACAAAAATCACCACAATCCAAAGCCATCCATGCCCTCCATGATGTTTACATTCAAGAAACCCCACTGAAAGACTCAGTCCATGCACCACTGAGTACCCCTGGGCAAAAGGCCCCAACAACAGCCAAAAAAATCAAAAAACACACAAAAATCACCACAATCCAAAGCCATCCATGCCCTCAATCATGTTGAAATTCAAGACACCCCACAGAAAGACTCGGTCCATGCACCACTGACTACCCATGGGCATAATGGATGAAAGCATGGCAGACTGGGTGCAGGCCTATGGCACAACAAAGCACACTGCCTGGCTTCAAAATGCCCCCTAGACCCCCACCCACATGGCCAGGCCCTGCCTGGAGCAGGCCTCAAAATGGCCCCCACCTACATGGACAGGCCCCAACAACAGCCCAAAAAATCGAAAAACACACAAAAATCACCACAATCCAATGCCATCCATGCCCTCCATGATGTTTACATTCAAGAGACCCCACAGAAAGACTCAGTCCATGCACCACTGAGTACCCCTGGGCAAAAGGCCCCAACAACAGCCCAAAAATCGAAAAACACACAAAAATCACCACAATCCAATGCCATCCATGCCCTCAGTCATGTTGAAATTCAAGACACTCCACAGAAAAACTCGGTCTATGCACCACTGACTACCCCTGGGCATAATGGATGAAAGCATGGCAGACTGGGGGCAGGCCTATGGCACAACAAAGCACACTGCCTGGCTTCAAAATGGCCCCTAGACCCCACCCACATGGCCAGGCCCTGCCTGGACCAGGCCTCAAAATGGCCCCCACCCACATGGACAGGCCCCAACAACAGCCAAAAAATCAAAAAACACACAAAAATCACCACAATCCAATGCCATCCATGCCCTCCATGATGTTTACATTCAAGAGACCCCACAGAAAGACTCAGTCCATGCACCACTGAGTATCCCTGGGCAAAAGGCCCCAAAACAGCCAAAAAATAAAAAAACACACAAAAATCACCACAATCCAAAGCCATCCATGCCCTCCATGATGTTTACATTCAAGAAACCCCACAGAAAGACTCAGTCCATGCACCACTGAGTACCCCTGGGCAAAAGGCCCCAACAACAGCCACAAAAATCAAAAAACACACAAAAATCACCACAATCCAATGCCATCCATGCCCTCAATCATGTTGAAATTCAAGACACCCCACAGAAAGACTCGGTCCATGCACCACTGACTACCCATGGGCATAATGGATGAAAGCATGGCAGACTGGGTGCAGGCCTATGGCACAACAAAGCACACTGCCTGGCTTCAAAATGGCCCCTAGACTCCCACCCACATGGCCAGGCCCTGCCTGGAGCAGGCCTCAAAATGGCCCCCACCTACATGGACAGGCCCCAACAACAGCCAAAAAAATCGAAAAACACACAAAAATCACCACAATCCAATGCCATCCATGCCCTCCGTGATGTTTACATTCAAGAGACCCCACAGAAAGACTCAGTCCATGCACCACTGAGTACCCCTGGGCAAAAGGCCCCAACAACAGCCCAAAAAATCGAAAAACACACAAAAATCACCACAATCCAATGCCATCCATGCCCTCAATCATGTTGAAATTCAAGACACCCCACAGAAAGACTCGGTCCATGCACCACTGACTACCCCTGGGCATAATGGATGAAAGCATAGCAGACTAGGTGCAGGCCTATGGCACAACAAAGCACACTGCCTGGCTTCAAAACAGCCCCTAGACCCCCACCCACATGGCCAGGTCCTGCCTGTACCAGGCCTCAAAATGGCCCCCACCTACATGGACATGCCCCAACAACAGCCAAAAAATCAAAAAACACACAAAAATCACCACAATCCAATGCCATCCATGCCCTCCATGATGTTTACATTCAAGAGACCCCACAGAAAGACTCAGTCCATGCACCACTGAGTACCCCTGGGCAAAAGGCCTCAACAACAACCAAAAAAATGAAAAACACACAAAAATCACCACAATCCAAAGCCATCCATGCCCTCCATGATGTTTACATTCAAGAAACCCCACTGAAAGACTCAGTCCATGCACCACTGAGTACCCCTGGGCAAAAGGCCCCAACAACAGCCAAAAAAATCAAAAAACACACAAAAATCACCACAATCCAAAGCCATCCATGCCCTCAATCATGTTGAAATTCAAGACACCCCACAGAAAGACTCGGTCCATGCACCACTGACTACCCATGGGCATAATGGATGAAAGCATGGCAGACTGGGTGCAGGCCTATGGCACAACAAAGCACACTGCCTGGCTTCAAAATGCCCCCTAGACCCCCACCCACATGGCCAGGCCCTGCCTGGAGCAGGCCTCAAAATGGCCCCCACCTACATGGACAGGCCCCAACAACAGCCCAAAAAATCGAAAAACACACAAAAATCACCACAATCCAATGCCATCCATGCCCTCCATGATGTTTACATTCAAGAGACCCCACAGAAAGACTCAGTCCATGCACCACTGAGTACCCCCGGGCAAAAGGCCCCAACAACAGCCCAAAAATCGAAAAACACACAAAAATCACCACAATCCAATGCCATCCATGCCCTCAGTCATGTTGAAATTCAAGACACTCCACAGAAAAACTCGGTCTATGCACCACTGACTACCCCTGGGCATAATGGATGAAAGCATGGCAGACTGGGGGCAGGCCTATGGCACAACAAAGCACACTGCCTGGCTTCAAAATGGCCCCTAGACCCCACCCACATGGCCAGGCCCTGCCTGGACCAGGCCTCAAAATGGCCCCCACCCACATGGACAGGCCCCAACAACAGCCAAAAATCAAAAAAACACACAAAAATCACCACAATCCAATGCCATCCATGCCCTCCATGATGTTTACATTCAAGAGACCCCACAGAAAGACTCAGTCCATGCACCACTGAGTATCCCTGGGCAAAAGGCCCCAAAAACAGCCAAAAAATCAAAAAACACACAAAAATCACCACAATCCAAAGCCATCCATGCCCTCCATGATGTTTACATTCAAGAAACCCCACAGAAAGACTCAGTCCATGCACCACTGAGTACCCCTGGGCAAAAGGCCCCAACAACAGCCAAAAAAATCAAAAAACACACAAAAATCACCACAATCCAATGCCATCCATGCCCTCAATCATGTTGAAATTCAAGACACCCCACAGAAAGACTCGGTCCATGCACCACTGACTACCCATGGGCATAATGGATGAAAGCATGGCAGACTGGGTGCAGGCCTATGGCACAACAAAGCACACTGCCTGGCTTCAAAATGGCCCCTAGACTCCCACCCACATGGCCAGGCCCTGCCTGGAGCAGGCCTCAAAATGCCCCCCACCTACATGGACAGGCCCCAACAACAGCCAAAAAAATCGAAAAACACACAAAAATCACCACAATCCAATGCCATCCATGCCCTCCGTGATGTTTACATTCAAGAGACCCCACAGAAAGACTCAGTCCATGCACCACTGAGTACCCCTGGGCAAAAGGCCCCAACAACAGCCCAAAAAATCGAAAAACACACAAAAATCACCACAATCCAATGCCATCCATGCCCTCAATCATGTTGAAATTCAAGACACCCCACAGAAAGACTCGGTCCATGCACCACTGACTACCCCTGGGCATAATGGATGAAAGCATAGCAGACTAGGTGCAGGCCTATGGCACAACAAAGCACACTGCCTGGCTTCAAAACAGCCCCTAGACCCCCACCCACATGGCCAGGTCCTGCCTGTACCAGGCCTCAAAATGGCCCCCACCTACATGGACATGCCCCAACAACAGCCAAAAAATCAAAAAACACACAAAAATCACCACAATCCAATGCCATCCATGCCCTCCATGATGTTTACATTCAAGAGACCCCACAGAAAGACTCAGACCATGCACCACTGAGTACCCCTGGGCAAAAGGCCTCAACAACAACCAAAAAAAATGAAAAACACACAAAAATCACCACAATCCAAAGCCATCCATGCCCTCCATGATGTTTACATTCAAGAAACCCCACTGAAAGACTCAGTCCATGCACCACTGAGTACCCCTGGGCAAAAGGCCCCAACAACAGCCAAAAAAATCAAAAAACACACAAAAATCACCACAATCCAAAGCCATCCATGCCCTCAATCATGTTGAAATTCAAGACACCCCACAGAAAGACTCGGTCCATGCACCACTGACTACCCATGGGCATAATGGATGAAAGCATGGCAGACTGGGTGCAGGCCTATGGCACAACAAAGCACACTGCCTGGCTTCAAAATGCCCCCTAGACCCCCACCCACATGGCCAGGCCCTGCCTGGAGCAGGCCTCAAAATGGCCCCCACCTACATAGACAGGCCCCAACAACAGCCCAAAAAATCGAAAAACACACAAAAATCACCACAATCCAATGCCATCCATGCCCTCCATGATGTTTACATTCAAGAGACCCCACAGAAAGACTCAGTCCATGCACCACTGAGTACCCCTGGGCAAAAGGCCCCAACAACAGCCCAAAAATCGAAAAACACACAAAAATCACCACAATCCAATGCCATCCATGCCCTCAGTCATGTTGAAATTCAAGACACTCCACAGAAAAACTCGGTCTATGCACCACTGACTACCCCTGGGCATAATGGATGAAAGCATGGCAGACTGGGGGCAGGCCTATGGCACAACAAAGCACACTGCCTGGCTTCAAAATGGCCCCTAGACCCCACCCACATGGCCAGGCCCTGCCTGGACCAGGCCTCAAAATGGCCCCCACCCACATGGACAGGCCCCAACAACAGCCAAAAAATCAAAAAACACACAAAAATCACCACAATCCAATGCCATCCATGCCCTCCATGATGTTTACATTCAAGAGACCCCACAGAAAGACTCAGTCCATGCACCACTGAGTATCCCTGGGCAAAAGGCCCCAAAAACAGCCAAAAAATCAAAAAACACACAAAAATCACCACAATCCAATGCCATCCATGCCCTCCATGATGTTTACATTCAAGAGACTCCACAGAAAGACTCAGTCCATGCACCACTGAGTACCCCTGGGCAAAAGGCACCAACAACAGCCAAAAAATCGAAAAACACACAAAAATCACCACAATCCAATGCTATCCATGCCCTCAATCATGTTGAAATTCAAGACACGACACTGCAAGACTCAGTCCATGCACCACTGAGTGCCCCCAAACAAACAACATCAACTTACTTGTAAAATGTCTAATCAAAAAGTGATCCAAAGAAAGTCAAAAAGGCCTCAAATCCAAATATCCAGCAGCATCCACAAAAAGTAATCCTTCCAGGTCAAGATCCAAATCAAAGTGACCAGGACATGAACAAAGCACTGGGAGGAGCCTGCTGAACAGGAACAGGAAGTTGGAGACTGTGGCGCACTTCCTTCCTCCCCCCCTCCCCCCCCCCCCCCCACCCCCCCAAAATGGACTCCTTGCAAAAAAAAGTGCAGGCAAATGTCGACCTGCTGAGTTATTCTGATAAAAATCATCATTTTCAGAAGGTTTATGCTGCCTGCTGGTGGATTTCTTGTGCAGAATTGCAAATTTTGCAATTTTGCGAGTGCGAGATTGTTGCTGCCCACCGCATCTACGAGTTTGCAATTGTTTACTCCTGTGATACGTGATCACAAGCCTTTATGACGTACTCGCAATGACAAACTCTCGCTGTGCAACGTGGCGAGCCGCGATAACGTAATCGCGGTCGACAAACTCCCGCGGGATCACGCAGCAAGATCCAAATTGGCGCAGCACACGCAAACATGGAGAAAAACAACTCTTCAAACGCTGAATGACGGTAAGTGAACGTTGCGCGCCGCAATATTGTATTTGTCAAGCGCGACCAAGCAAAAAAATTTGCAGCCCTTGAATTTGCGAATTGTCGGCAAATTCGCGAGAATTCGCGGATTGCGAATTTACTGAAAATCCGCAAATTCCGTGAGCGGAACGGATTTTACGCTCATACTTAAAAACAACAACAACAACACCACCACCCTGCTCGCCAACCTCGGACTCAAGCAACTGGTGACCGAGACCGCCCTCATCGCTGCCACCGATGACATCCGAGCCCTGATGGACAACGGAGAAACAGCGGCCCTCATCCTCCTAGACCTCTGCGCGGCATTCAACACTGTCTGCCACCGCACCCTAGTACAGCGCCTCAGCAACGTCGGAATCCAGGAGAAGGCACTGGAATAGATCGTCTCCTTCCTCGACGGAAGAACACAGAGAGTCCGTCTACCACCGTACAAGTCAGAGGCCACCGAAGTCATCTGCGGCGTCCCTCAAGGATCCTCGCTGAGCCCCACCCTCTTCAACGTCTACATGAGCCCCCTCGCGGCCATCGCACGCCAACACAACCTCAACATCATCTCCTACGCCGACGACACCCAGCTGATCCTCTCCCTGACCAACGACCCCGCCGCCGCCAGAGCCAACCTTCACGAAGGGATGAGAGCTGCAGCCGAGTGGATGACGGCCAGCCGCCTGAAACTGAACTCAGACAAGACGGAAGTCCTCATCCTGGGCTCCTCGCCCTCCGCCTGGGACGACTCCTGGTGGCCCCCCGCCCTGGGCACCACACCCAAACCGACAGACCACGCACGCAACCTGGGCTTCATCCTGGACTCCTCCCTCTCCATGACCAGACAAGTCAACGCCGTCTCCTCGTCGTGCTTCAACATCCTGCGCATGCTACGGAAGATCTTCCGGTGGATCCCCACCGAGACCAGGAAGACGGTCACCCAGGCCCTCGTCACCAGCCGACTGGACTACGGCAGCGCCCTCTACGCCGGAACCACCGCCAAGCTCCAGAAGAGACTCCAGCGGATCCAGAACGCCTCAGCCAGACTCCTCCTCGACATCCCACGAAACAGCCACATCTCCGGACATCTGAGAGACCTGCATTGGCTCCCCGTCAACAAAAGAATCACCTTCCGTCTCCTCACCCACGCACACAAAGCCCTACACGATCAAGGCCCGAGCTACCTCAACAACCGCATCAACTTCTACGCTCCCAAACGCCACCTCCGATCAGCCAGTCACGCCCTCGCCGCCGTCCCCCGCATCCGAAGAACGACAACAGGAGGAAGGTCCTTCTCCTACCTGGCCGCCAAGCCCTGGAAGTCCCTCCCGACCGACCTGCGCCTGACCCAAGACCACCTCTCCTTCAGGAAGGAGCTCAAGACCTGGCTGTTCGAGCAGTAACAGCACCCCCCCCCCCAAGCGCCTTGAGACCCTCCGGGTAAGTAGTGCGCTCTATAAATGTCTTTGATTGATTGATTGATTGATTGATTGGTGGACATGCCCACCCACCTCACTGGCCACACGCTCGACCCCATCTTCTCCGCCTGCAACCGCGTCTCATTCAGCCACTCCACCAGGACTACACTGGACCGACCACAGCTGCATCCACTTCACCTTCAATAAGACTACACCCCACCACCACACGCTACAGATCCCCCGCAGATGCTGGAGCAAAGTCACCACAGACCAGCTGTCCACATCGCTGAGCCAGAACCCACCTGTCGACACCCCTGACACCAACGACACAGCACAGTGGATCTCGCTCCACTGAAGAAACCCCCAGGCAAGACTCGCAACAGAAAAACCTCATGGTTCACAGACGCCCTCAAAGTCGCAAAGAAATCATGCCGAACCCTCAAAAAAGTTTGGCGCCACAAACAGACATCAGAAAACATGACAGCCCTCAAGAGCGCCACCCGGGAATACCACCAGATGATCCGCACCACCAAAAGGACATTGTTCAAAGAGCGGCTGGACAACAACACCCACAACAGCAAGGAACTTTTCAGCATCGTCAAAGAGCTCTCCAACCCCAGCGCCAGCAACAACGACATCACACCGTCGCAAGACCTCTGCAACTCCCTCCTCACATTCTTCCACCGCAAGATCGCAGATATACACGACAGTTTCGGACTCCAGACTCCGCTTCCAGCCACCAAACCAATGACCACCACCCTCAGCGCATGGACCCCCATCAGCACTGAAGACACCACCCACGTCATGAACACCATCCACTCTGGCTCCCCCTCCGACCCATGCCCTCATCATATCTTCAACAAAGCCGACACCATTATTGCAGCCCCCCTCCGGAACGTCCTAAACAGCTCCTTCACATCAGCCACCTTCCCTGAAAGCTGGAAACACGCAGAAATCAACGTCCTTCTGAAGAAACCCACAGCGGACCCCAAAGACCTCAAGAACTTCCGCCCCCTCTCCCTCCTCCCCTTCCCGGCTAAAGTCATCGAGAAGACCGTCAAGAAACAGCTGACTGCATTCCTCAAAGCAAACAACTTGCTCGACCCATCCCAGTCTGGATTTTGAGCCAACCACAGCACTGAGACCGCCCTCATTGCAGCCACCGATGACATCAGGACCCTGATGGACAATTGAAAGACATCCGCTCTCATCCTCCTGGACCTCTCGGCAGCCTTTGATACCGTCTGCCAACGCACCATAATAACCCGCCACTACAACACTGGGATCCAAGGAAAGGCCCTGGACTGAATCATATCGTTCCTCTCCGACAGAACCCAGAGAGTCCGCCTCCCTCCCTTCCGCTCCGCAGCCACCAAGATCATCTGCGGCGTACCCCAAGGCTCCTCACTCAGCCCAACCCTCTTCAACATCTACATGAGCCCCCTCGCCGCGATCGCACGCAAACACAACATCAACATCATCTCCTACGCCGACGACACCCAACTGATACTCTCCCTCACGAAAGACCCATCCACCGCCAAAACCAACCTCCAGGATCGAATGAAAGATGTCGCAGAATGGATGAAGCACAGCTGTCTGAAGCTCAACTCGGACAAGACGGAGGTCCTCATCCTCGGACAATCCCCATCCGCCTGGGACGACTCCTGGTGGCCCATGGCGCTGGGCACCACACTGATACCCACGGACCACGCACGCAACCTGGGATTCATCCTGGACTTCTCCCTCATGATGACCAAGCAAGTCAACGCAGTCTCGTCCTCATGCTTCAATACCCTGCGCAGGCTCCGAAAGGTTTTCCGGTGGATCCCCACCGAAAACAGAAAGACGGTCACCCAGGCCCTCGTCACCAGCTGACTGGACTACGGGAACGTACTATACGCAGGAACCACAGCCAAACTTCAGAAACGTCTTCAGCGCATACAGAACGCCTCCGCACGACTCATCCTCGACATCCCTCACAACACAGCCACATATCCGCCCACCTTAGAAACCTGCATTGGCTCCCCGTCAACAAGAGGATCACGTTCAGGCTGCTCACCCACGCACACAAAGCGCTCCACAACATGGGCCCGAATACCTCAACCACCGCCTCTCGTTCTACACCCCCATCCGCCAGCTCTGCTCCACCAGCCTCGCCCTCGCCACCATCCCACAGACCTGCAGAACCACCACCGGAGGAAGATCGTTCTCCTACCTGGCAGCCAAGACATGGAACTCCCTCCCCGCACACCTACGACTGACCCAGGACTATCTCACCTTCAGGAAACACCTCAAGACCTGGCTATTCGAGCAGTAGCAGCACCCCCCTCCCCCTTCAGCGCCTCTATAAATGTCACTGATTGATTGATTGATTGATTGATTGATTGATTGATACTTGTATTATGTATGTGGCTTCAATGACAGAAGCAGCAAAATACCAGTTGGGCGGCGCACTATGCTAAGCACAAGTTTTTATTTGACGTGTTTTTAAGCCAAGTCTTTATTTACATAGGCCACGCCCCTTTGCGAGACTCCCCCCCCAGTTTTTTCCTTCCACTTAAAGTCCTGGTAGAGGTCACTATGCACCAACCCTTGGTGCAGTTGCTGTACACCAAAAACTAATAAACAGTGGCATCAGTTGAGACCTCGGGAAAGCAAGTGAGAAGGGCTACTCCTTCAAGACTATAGGGTGTGGAGATTGAAATTGTACAGAACCTGTTGTTGGTACTCTCTCACTTCTATTTTTCTATGCCAACCTCTCTCTCTCTCTGTTAACCTAGTCGTCTACTCTAGCTCTCTTTCTATCCCTATATTACCCCTTTTTACAGATACATCTACCTCTTTCTCGCCTGACCTATCTCTTGCTCTTTCAACCCTCTCTCTTTACCTTGCCTCACCCTACCCTTTACCTCTTTCTCTAGATTTCTTTTTCCTTCATCTAACGTACTCATCACCTTCACTTCTCACTGACTACCTTGACTCTCCCTCACTACCTCGACTTGTGCTACTTTACTTTTCTCTCTACCTCTATATTTTGTTGCACCTCATCTCTGCCTGCATCACCAGTCAATAATTCTGACCCCTGCTCGCTACCTCATTTCCCTATCTGCCCCTTGTTACAACTATTTTAATGTCTCCTCTAGGTACCATGTTCTACCTCTCTTTCTCAGTGTTACCTATTTTTCGTTGTCTTATCTTCTTTTATATTCCCACTTTTACTTCACCTCTTTTTGCTTCCTATTTTGACATCTCTCTACACCTGACACTCTCTTTATGTCAACTCTTTTTACCGTTCTCCTTCGAATATACATCTTTCCATCTCCCCTAATTCTATTTATCTCTCACAATTTCACCTTTCTACCACTATCTGTACCTACCTCTGAATCTCTACCTCTCTACCCGCCTTTTTCTCACTGCTCCCTCTACCTCACCTCACTGCTCGGTCACCAGCTCATTCCCCGAAGCTCTTTTCTATCTTTTTTACCTCTTTCAGCTCTTCTCTCTTTGTACCTCATCTATCTCTTTTCATCTCGTATACCTCACCTCTCACTACCCTTCTCTCACTTATCTCTCTACCCCACCACTCTTATTCACCTCTCTATTTAATTTCGCTCTCATCTCAATTACCCCTTCCTCTCTTTCCACCTTATGGGCCTCATTTATGAGGCTGTGCGTCACTTTTATGCCACCGGTGCGTCACTTTTTGTGACGCACCAGAGGTGTAAAAAATGCGCCTTGTTGCGCCATATTTACAAAGTGACACATCTAGGTAGATGTGTCACTTTGTAAACCCCTGCGCCACATTATACCTTGTGCCAGGTATAATGTATGCAAGGGCAGCGTTTTGACGCAAGAAAGAGTCATAGAAGTGACGCTTTGAAATCTAAAAGATTTCACGGTGCCATTTCTTGGCCGC
This sequence comes from Lissotriton vulgaris, assembly GCF_964263255.1. Classification (NCBI taxonomy): domain Eukaryota; kingdom Metazoa; phylum Chordata; class Amphibia; order Caudata; family Salamandridae; genus Lissotriton; species Lissotriton vulgaris. Next base: position 231,410,317 of record NC_141691.1, on the reverse strand, counting down.
TAATGCGTCAAATGTGAAAACGTTTTTATTCCCTTAGTTGTATGCTTGTGTTGTTTTATTTAGTTGTGTTGTGTAGCTGCCTTGTCGGGCGCCAGGACGCTCCTTAGCTGGAGCATCTGTGCGCCAAATAAAAACCACATAACATAACATAACATAACATAACAAATCTTACTCCTGCCTCGTGGCAGGCGTGATGCAGGCACTAACAACATGAGACTTGCCCATGTGAAAGTACACATTGCTGGAGTTGCGTCCCTTTTGTGACACACTCCAGCAATACGTCACTTTTGCGCCTACAGATATGTCAGAAATACTGACGTATCTGTACCTCATTGCGACATGATGCAACATACTGTAAATATGACGCATCATTAGGGTCGCAGGGAGATCGCAGTGAAAAGTGAAGCATCGCTGTTTTCACGCAGCGATGCGTCCCTTTTCATAAATGAGTCCCTATGTGTCTTCATCTCTCACATCTAACCTCTCAGTTTACCTCACAATTCATCCCCAATTTCAACTGCCCACCTCCTTTCTTTTCCCTTGTACCACGGGCTGACCTTACAGCTGAATTTGAGTGCCCCTGTTTGTGAACGTTTACGCTACAAAGGCTAATACATTCTAAGTTGGTCTTAACAAAGGGCCCCAAAAATTTGTTTTGCACAGGGCCAAAAAAATCCTTACGATGGTACTGATAGATATTCATTATATACAAAATGGATTTGTCTCCCGTGACTGCGTTGCTGGAGGAGTGGAAATGCTTGCAGAGAAAGGCAAATGCAAATTCTTGCTAGAGCAAAGGTCTATGTTGGGGTATTTGGGCTTGCTCACAAGGTTCAATGAGGAAAAATTCAAGAAAGAGTAGAAAAGTAGATTGCTCTTGTATATCCCAAAAATTGGTTACTGTCATTTTGAGTGAAGCATTGTGGGAAAGGGTGAGGATTGGGTAATACCCTTTGAATGGCAAAGAGGTGGTGATTGTGGGGGGACTCATGAAAAAAATAACACAAATGTTATTTGCAGTTATTCTGAGTACTTTTGTCGGATTAGTAATTCCTTTGGTTTTAATCAACATGTTCAAGATTATACGTTTTTTATAGGGTTAGTCATTTTACATAGAAGTATCTCCCGAATTGTCCTTGCCTGCATAGTTCTAGTCTCCATAGCAAGTAGAGTTTACTCCGCATCAATAAGGGATGTCAGGAGGCATTGGAGGTCATGTGATTCTAATGATTAAGCTGCCAACTTTACAGCCTTGGCATCATCAGCAATTGATTCAAAATCGGGTGATTTTGGACAGATATCTATAATTTCTCTATGCTTAGAATTGTAAAGATGGAAAATGCAATGTGAAATGTAATGTAACACTTTAATTCAAATAAATACACTTCCATTTGATGTATATAATGTTGTATTGTTTATCTTAAAGCCCCCCACCGTATTATTAGTGCTTCATTGCATCCCAGAAGGGTTTACGTGAATAAAATACAGATACATTTATATATTAATAAATACATGCAATGATTTGCATTAGTAACTTTCAAAGGAGGATATTTGTTCATTGTTAGGCAATGGAGGATGACATTTAGTTGAGTCACTTTGAATACAGGGAGAGTGGCTTTTGGTGACCACTGCTCAGAGTTCCTCGAATTGTTTGCGCCAACCAGATTAAGAAAACTTGGGGCCTGATTACGATGTCACCGTCTCGGTCCTGGGACCGACCGACCTCTGGTAGGCGGTCCCGACCTGCTAATTACAATGTAATCATACTCCCATTTCTCAGTGGGAGCTTATGTTCCGGCAGTAAACTGGCCATAACACAAACTCATTGAGAAATGGGAGGTGTTGTTTATCCCTGCACTCTATGGTGCCTGCCACGGGGTGCAGGGATCAACAGGGGCCACCATAAATGCCCCCTCGGCCCCCCACTGGAGGCCGTGCACCATAGGGGGGCCCTGCTGTGGGCCCCCAAACATGCTTTCCGACATGGTTTCCATTTCAGACAGGCCAGCATAGAAACCATGCTGGAAACTGTGCATCGTAATCCGACTGGCCGACGGGTTCCTTGAGCCTGTTGGAAGCCAGTTGGAATAACCGGTCTGTTTACTTTCTGACCACCAGCATTATAATGTGGCGGTCAGAAAGTAAACCGAGTGGCCGATTTTGATGGGGCCCAGAAGACTCCGACCGTCGGTCAGAGCTTATACAGGCAGCATCATAATCGACCCCTCAGTTGTTAACAGCCACCTTCTACTTCAAAACACCAGGTGTACCTTCCCTGACTTTCATTCTGCAATAAATCTTAGCAATCACAGTTGCTTGGTTGCAGTAAATCCCCCTGATAATTTCCCTGATAAACCTTTTCAAGTAAAGATCCATCTGATGAACTCATAAGACTGCATTGGGATTCTCTCCGACTATGTACCGGTAAATTAATCTATGTCTTCAAACAAAATTATAATTTGTTTTGTGGTGAAACTTTTTCCATTACAGCTGCGAAGTCCCTACACCAACACACTGCTCTGTGATATCATACCTTGAAAATAGATGTTCCATGTTGTCACATATAAAGAACTTGTATGGTATTTGGGTATAACCCCCATCCCCCTTTTATATGACATGCTGTATCAAAGGTAGTTGAGTGGTTTGTGAATTTTCTCACCAGGCACTATTCTATTAGATCTCTTCACTTAGACCTGTACTCCGTAAACTGAGACTATTACACATTACTGAGGAGTTCTGTGACTAAACAGGTGAACAAGAAATTTAATAGTAAAAGTCTTGTAAACCAAGTTGAAACAGGGTAATTATAGTAACAAACAACGTCTGAACAGTTTGTACTAAAAAGACAATTAAAAAGGTGCCAAATAGATTACAAGAAAGAAACAAGAAAAAGGGAAAAACACCAGGGTTGAATATTGCGATCTGCATTCGATTTTTGGGCAAGAGACATTAATTTCAGACAGCAGTATTACATTTCATCATATGCAAGTGTAAGTGTATACAACGTGCTAGTGGCAAAGTGAACGGTGCAAGTAAGGCAAGTGATTTGGTGAAAGAAATAGTAAGACAGCGTAATTAAAATTGGTATATAACGAACAAGTTACTTACCTTAGGTAAGGCTTGATCTGGTTGAGACTCCATCTAGCTGCAAAATTCTTAATTTTGAATTTCCCATTTGTCAGTCTGGATCTGTAAACTTTTGCTGAGAAGTACCCCTTATGCCTGCCGTCGGCTGGCTCCATTGGGCTCAGCGTGATGTCGCCGTCGGTAATGACATTGCGGTACATAAATAGGTGCCACCCAGGCATGCAGACGTCAGTACTTATCTTTTTTTCAATGCCAGAACCTCAGCGCCAGAAAGTAACTGACATAGTCATGTGCAAAACTAGGGCCCTGAAAAGGGGAGTAAATCTACCCCAACATAATTAGTCCACAAAGCAGGAAGGCATGGGTGGGACTGTAAGAAATCTGCAGCCAGATAGTGTCTCTACCAGATAATGTCTTACCGAAGGTAAGTAACTTGTTCATCTGATAGAGACTTCTAGCTGCAGATTCCTTACCTTTGAATGAAATACCCAAGCCATACCATCCCGGCGGTGGGTTGCTGACCAAACCGTTCTAAGCCTGCAGGACCAAACAGGCAAAATTCCCATCCCTGAACACTTAACTGTCCGGGCAGTAGTGCTTGGCAAACATGTGCATGGAAGCCCACCTGACCGATGTCATGGACTGGTACACCCCGAGCCAAGGCCATAGTCATAACCTTTCACTTGGTGTACTGGGCCCTTAATCCCTCACCGGGCTGCTTCTTGGCCAGGGCGTAGCAGATCTTAGACTTGTGGCAGCACTTGCGCAACCGTGTCCCAAAGGGAATGGGAGAAACAGCCCAATAAGCATGCAATATTCACAGACCGCAATGCCAGGCTGGAGGAAAAAAACATTTTCTTACCAAATGAATCTAGACTCCTGGATTCCCTATCCGGAAGGGCAGAAGGGAATGCACCCTGTGATGTGGAGGCCTGCACCACCAAATTTTCTGGGGTGGGGTGTTGGCTGAGGAACTTTGGGTCACCCGGCCCTGGGCAATTGCAGTGTGTAATTGTCCTATTCACCGGAGCCCCTGTCCTAGGCTTGGACCACGTGCCTAGAAGGAAATTGGTAATTGCTTCATTTTAGGGCTAAATGGGTTTTGAGGTGGAAGCCTTTGGCTGAAGCACTTCAGTCAGGAGATTAGTCCTGACCTCCATGCAGGTCAACTTTAGTCCAAGGACCTCATCTGCCCTCTTGACCACCATGGCTTAAAATGCCCCCTCCTCCGTAGCCACAGTTGGCGGTGAGAGCATGCCAGTATCTGGAGAAGTATCCGGTCCACTGCTCTGCCAAAGTTCCCCATACTAGTCCAATTTCTCCACAGAGTCGTGCTGGTGTTCCAAAGGGTCCATACACCCATCAAATCCCTCTCCCAAGCCTAACACATCCTCTAAGTGCTTATGTGACAACATAGAACCACTGGGTTCAATAGGTGCCAGAATCGGCAATGAGTGACGTCGTTCCGACTCTGTGTCATCAGGGATAAGGATGGGGCTGGTATCGCTGATGGGCACTAAAGGCACTGACTTTGGTTGTGATACTGGTGAAGATCACGGTGGCATGACCGGCATCGACCCAGATCTGTGATCAGATCTTTGAGGCCCCACCAGCCCTGTGGCAAGAGCTGACGGCGTTGAATCCGATGGGGCCCATTCTGACCCTGCTGGGCCCGAGGTCTCATCAGAGGGGTTGCTTGTTAAAAAATGCAGAGCATGGCCTTGTAGAATTCTTTGATTTGAGTGGGGGTTTCTCTGGCTCCAAGAAAGGGAGGGAGGCGGGAAGTCGACCCTGACTCCAGCTCCACAGAACCATGTCTGGAGCGCCAGTGTGCCTTACCTCCTTCGTCGATGGTTGACAATCCAGGTGAAGATAAAGTCTATTTGGACCTCTTCTTCTTGTGCCTCTTCCCCAAATGTCCCGATGGCCTCGAGTGAGACGAGTGGGCTCCAGGAGCAGTCCCTCACCCTCCTCTTCTTCAATCAGGACCGGGACCTCCGCGGAGTCTTGGATGGTGATGACTGATGGGCCGCAAGGAGCTTCAATGCCCACTCCCTCAATGTCTTTGGAGCCATAGCCCAACAGTCCGAGCACGACTTCGGATCATGGTCGTGCTCAAGACACCAAAGGCAGATGAGGTGTGGGTCGGTAACAGACATTGTGAAGCAATGGGCACCGCACGGCTTGAACCCTGTCTTCCTCGAAGACGTTCTCGCACACAATGGAAAAATATGTTTAATTTAACAAATAGTTGAGAAAAGCTCTATCAAAAAGGTGTAGCTCTTCCCGGACCGTCGCCTAACTGGTGCTTAACTGGCACGGAAAGAAAAGAACTGACATCTGCGCACCTAGGTGGTGCCAGTATAGGTGCTGCAACGTTATAACTAACACTACTCATGCCGACGATGTCATGTGGAGCTGAATGGAGCCACCCGACGGTGCGCGCAAGGGGTATTGCTCAGCAAAAGTTTCTGGATTCAGCCTGACGCCTGGGAAATTCAAAGGTTGGGAATCTGCTGCTATAAGTCTCTATCAGATATTAACATTAATATAACAATTTGTTAGGAGCATGTTAGGAACCAAAGAAACAGTGATTATTCAGAGTTTTGTCGATGGCTTTTTGGCCTGTCTTGTTTCAAGTCACCATCAGGACGGGATTACACATATCGGTTAACAATAGCTGCATGAAAAAAGAGGGAAATATGACAAAGAGTCAAGGAGAGGGTCTGAATTTGAAAGGAGGGGAGGATGAATGAAGGGTGGATGAGTAGCTACCTGATACTTGGTCTGGAAGCTTGTGGGGTGGGGGGTGGAAGCCAGGGATAGGCTCCAGGAGAATTTCTAGACAATGGAAAGAGAAGTGTAAGAGAGACATCAACTTATACATAAGAAATGGAGTCTTGGGAAATGCAAGGTCTCTCATGAGAGAACAATTCAACCTGCAAATCTGTGAGTGGGGAGTCTGTCAAGGTGTGCGATGGCTGCACCAATGGTTGGGTAGTCCGGCGGGGTGAGTGAAGGTTACACCAGCAGGGAGGACTCCTGTAAAGTAAAGATGAGATGAGTAGGGTGTGATAGGGGTAGTTTAGAGAACCGGTACACTTAAGAAAAACAAGATTGAGCTTACCAAGTGTTTAAAAGCCACGTGTGACCATGGTAAGAGGATGAAAATGAATATACGTCCAGGAACCAGTGTAGATATCTAGTGGTCAACCAAGGATATTAATTCGTAGTGATGCAGAATAACCGGAGAACCAAAGTCACAATGCTGGAAAAAACTGCGAGAGCGTTGCTGAGGCAGAAACCATAATTATATGAGAGACACGGCTCTCAGCCCCAAGGGAAGTGCCAAGGGAAACTTACCATGAACTGAAGCATACTTCTCTTGTTTCCCTCTTTTTCATACAGCTATTGTTAATCGATATGTGTAATCCTGTCCTTTATTCTCCTCTAGACCCCCATGTCCCCATTGCATACATTTGTTGAATAAAAGTTGTTATACCGCCATACCCTACGGTCTCCCATGTCATATGAGTATATAACTAGTTATGAAATATTTACACACTAAGTTTTGATCCGGGAGATCTTTATGGTCTTTTTATGACATGTCACACAATGTCATGCACTGAGAATATTTGTGTACACTTATGTTATTTTTATTCTATGTATAGCTAAACAGACTCAGCAATGTAATTCCCCCTGGTGTCCATATCAGTTAACACCCAAAAGACATTTTGGGAATTCCTGCAAGCAGCAACTTCTCTGCTATCCATGTTTAGCTTTTCTTTTTCATTTTGAACATGCATGCCCGCTGCCCAATTTCTTCATTTTAAGTGAAAATTTTAAATATCTCTGAAACATTTTACTACCTGAGGAAGAGTAGCATGAAATATCACATTTTATCTCAGTCACACTGCCACTAAAATGATGTTTTACATTTCTTTTTTAAACCAGCTACATGATCTAGTAACAAGTCTGTTGCCTTCTTCCACAATCCAAGTTCAGTAGCTGACAGATAAGTCAAGCTAATAGTGTGATATATTTATATGAAAAACTAATATTATCTTTTTTCAGGGAAATCATTTTTAAAAGGGAATGAAAACTAACTAAATGGGCTTTTTCTTTTTTCACCAGGAGAGGGAAAGCCTGACAACAATGCCTTACCATCCACAAGTGGAAGAATGTCTGCAGACTGGGACACAATTCTATCCTCCTCCAAGCTGCAGTGTCTGTGGTGTGGGAACTCTAGAGGAGTGAAGAGGAGGATAAGGAGGAAATTGTTAGACCCACACAGGATAACATCTCAAAGTAGATCTCAAAGATGGCCAGCACTCTCCCTCCTAGGCAACTGTTATGGATAACAAGTCCTCAGCAGAAGCTACAAAGCCTTTGATCCTTGTACCGACTAAGCAGCTCTCTCTTTATCCCTCCTGTCAGTTCTCAAGTATTCTAGTTGCCTGCCACTCTCCAACACATGTGCACATCCACTCTTCTGATTGTTATGAGAACCTTTCCCCATTCTACAATCTGCTTCCCACATCCTCCCAGATGTCAACTCTAAGTGTTGGGGATCGACATAGACAAACCTATTCCTTTGGGAGGACCAGTTTTTTTACATATAATAATATAGAGGGTGATGTTTGTCAAATTGAGACGAGCCCGAGTGCAACCCAAACTCCCCACGAATAACTGTTAAGATTGATGGAGAGACAGACCCATGTTTTTGAACAGGTTAAAATATCTCTCAAAGACACTGTAAAGTTACACCGGAATCACTTCTGTTTGTCAAGAGCAGAGTCAGCAAGGTCACAGTAGTAAAGTGCCTGTTTGTATGGTCACCCCCTTTGCTCCAATGCTGATGTTTATAACTCTTTTGCTCAGGTCCCATTGTCAGTGCTCTCTCCTTAACACTGTTATGTGCAAATTGGCAATCCCAATCAGCAAGGACTGTAACCCCCTTATAAGTCCCTAGTATATGGTGCCAGTGGTACCCAGGGCAACAGTGGTAAAGGGGTCACCAGGGCTTGCAGCATTTTTTGTGCCACTCTGATGGACCTAAATGAACTACTGACAGCAGGCCTGCCATTGCAGACTGTAAGAGCAGTGCAAACTGTTCAAACTCAACTGTACCCTCACCATGTGTGGTAAAGTCAGTGGACTGTCTTTGATATATGCCAGTCACTCCTAAGGAAGGTCTCCTAAAGCCCAGGAGACAGGGTGTGTTATAGCAAATGTACCGGCACCCAGGCAAACCCGAGGTCGGCAGCTCCTTTTTGGTACCACCTAAATATGTCATGTGTGGCATCAAACAACATGCCTTCTCACCCCTGGTATGAACCTCATGTCCGGGATGAAGTGGCATGCACTCAGGTGGCCACTGTTGTGGTTGCCCACCTAGTTGCCCTGGCCACTCTGAGCTCTGGATGGCAAGCCTGCACTTCTCATGCGTTCTGCCATTAAAACAGGATTTGGCCTCTTGCCAGACAGTGTGATCTGTCCCAGGAGTCAGAAAAAAAGGCCTGGGCAGGAAGGATGTCAGACCTCCTCCCTTTCAGACAGGCTAGAGATGTGACACATCAAGCAGGTGAGCTTCGAGGTGTGCACTGCTCTGATATGCATCAGGTCTGACTCCCAGAAAAGGGAACAGTCCTCCCCTATCCACATTTGCACCAGGTAGGACATGAAATTAGATAGCAAAGAAGTATATACCCCCAGAAGGCTAGACACATTTCCAGGGTGGGCAGTGTGATTTGTACACTGGAAGAAGAGTTCTGTCATTTTTAAAAATAGCAGATTAGATGATTCTGGGTAGAAAAGGTGACCCACACCCACAGGTGTGTTTATCTCAAGGGCGGACTAGTTGGCAGGACTAGCAGCCCATTAGCTACTTGCTCTCAAACCCCTAACTCCCCTAAATCTGGTATTTAAGGAACACTCCTGACACCAGAACTTCAGTTCTGAACAAGCTGCATCAAAGAGGACAGAAGAAGAGCCCTGTGTCTGCGACAACAGGAATTGCACAGAACAAAAGAGGGATACCCTGAACCTGTGGCAATGCTCCTGGAACGGCCTGATTGAGACTCGTCCTAGGCTATCTCTTGGTTCCCCCAGAAAGACGGATGCCTGTGGAAGCCTGAAGCACCCTCAGACTCCCCTGGACTAGTGGCACTAGTCCCCTGCAAACTGCAGGTATAACAGCGCTCTGGATCTGAAGAATCACTGCCCATCGGTTTGTGGATTGTCCAAAACCAGATTGGCTACTACAGCTACCATATTCCCCGGGACCCCCAGACGTCGAGGCATCTTTCTGCTCCAGTTACTGCTGCCAAGGCTTGTTGGTTATAAGTCCAGCAATCAACCCATTTATTCGACCCTGCACCTTCAACTGACTTTAGTAACGACTCCATGGTTGTGTTTTTGCATCTTTTTCCTAGCAGCACTGTTTCAGCAGTAAAAGTAGTTCTCCTGTGGCTCAGATTCAGCACCAGGAACGGGAAGGACAGCTCTGCACCCAGGCTTCACGGGCTAGGTAAAATTGAGTGGACTCTTGTGGCTGGGTCCTGGCACCCACATCATCTTTAGCCTGCACAGGTATCACGCAACACAACCTGAAAGTGACCGATTGTCAGTAGTTGTTTTGCCCATTTGGCAGAATGATTAAGTTTCACTCTATTATTTTGCACTGATTTTATATTGCTTGAAAAATCTGAAACTCAGTGTATATGTCTGTTATTCTGTTTATTTTGGTGTCTAAATTTAGATAAAAATACACTCTATTTTTATAAATTGGTGTTGGATTTCTCTCCAGTCATGTCCATTACTTATCCTTCATGTTGGTATGCTGAAATGCTTAACACGTGTTCAAGTAAAGCCTGACAGTTCTCTGCCACACTATCAGCACTGAGCTAAGGAGTTATCAGTGTGACTCCAAAGACCATCTTTGAGGTTTGTGACAGTATTGCATGGTGAAGCCTCAATCAATCAATCAATCAATCAATCAATCAGTCATTTGTAATGCATACTACATACCCGCGAGGGTCTCAAGTCGCTGGGAAGGCCGCTACTGATCGAAGAGCCAGGTCTTGAGCATCCTCCTGAAGGTCAGCAGGTCTTTGGTCTGGTCTTGGGTCTGTCGTAGGCTCAGGGGGAGGGTGTTCCATGTTTTGGCGGCGAGCTGGGAGAAGGATCTCCCGCCGGTTGTTGTTCTTCGGATGCGCAGGACAGTGGCTAGTGAGAGGTCAGCAGAGCGTAGCTGGCGGTTGGGGATGTAGAAGGAGAGCCATCTGTTGAGGTGGGCTGGGCCGGTCTTGTGGAGTGCCTTGTGTGCTTGGATGAGGAGCTTGAAGGATATCCTCTTGTTGACGGGGAGCCAGTGCAGGTCTCTCAGGTGGGGGATGATGTGGCTGTGGCGCGGTACGTCAAGGATCAGTCATGTCAAGGCATTTTGGATGCATTGTAGTGGTCTGATGAGCTTGGTCGGGGCTCCCGCGTAGAGGGCATTTCCGTAGTCGAGTCTGCTGCTGGTGACACCCTGGGTGACTGGCTTTCTTGTATCTGTCGGGATCCATCTGTAGATCTTGCAGAGCATGTGGAGGGTGTTGAAGTAGGAGGAGGAGATGGCCTTGACCTGCTTGGTCATTGAGAGTGTTGAGTCAAGGATGATTCCCAGGTTGCATGCATTGTTGGTGGGTGTGGGGCTGCTCCCAGTGCCGTCAGCCACCAGGAGTCATCCCAGGCTGAAGGGTTGGCGCTGAGGATGAGGACCTCCATCTTGTCCAAGTTCAGCTTCAGACAGCTTATCTTCATCCAGTCGGCGACGGCCTTCATGCCTTCGTGGAGGTTGGCTTTGGCAGTGATGGGGTCCTTGGTGAGGTAGAGGATCATTTGAGTGTCGTCTGCATAGGAGATTATGTTGAGGTTGTGGTGTCGGGCGACGCGTGCGAGCGGAGCCAAGTAAATGTTGATCAGTGTTCGGCTGAGGGAGGATCCCTGGGGTACGCCGCAGATGAACTCGGAGGCTTTGGACTGGAATGGGGGGAGGCGGAATCTCTGGGTTCTGCTGGAGAGGAAGGAGGTATTCCATTCCAGAGCCTTGTTTCGGATCCCTGCGGCGTGGAGGCGTGCACGTAGTGTGCAGTGGCAGCCGGTGTCGAAAGCGGTGGAAAGGTCTAGGAGGATGAGTGCCTCCGTCTCGCCGTTGTCCAGTAGGGTCCTGATGTCGTCGGTGGTTGCGATGAGGGCTGTGGTTTCTGTGGAATCCTGACTGGGAAGAGTCCAGGATTCTGTTTTCTTCGAGGTATCGGGTTAGCTGCCTGTTGACAATTTTCTCGATGACCTTGGCCGGGAAGGGGAGCAGAGAGATGGGCTGGAAGTTCTTGAGGTCTTTTGGGTCTGCCTTGGATTTTTTCTGTAGGGCGTTGATCTCCGTGTGTTTCCAGCTTTCTGGGAAGGTCGCGGTCTCGAAGGAGAGATTGATGACGTTGCGCAGGTGGGGTGTAATGGCGCTGCTTGCTTTATTGAAGACGTGGTGCGGGAAGGGATCTGACGGAGAGCCGGAGTGGATTGTGCTCATGGTCTTGAGGGTGTTATTGATGCTCATGTTGGCCCAGGCTAGCAGGGGGTCGTGGTCGATGGTGTGCGGAGGGTCTGTTGTGTTGCTGTCTGTTGGGTCTGTCTGGGTGTTGAAGCTGTCGTGGATGTCTGCTATCTTGCGGTGAAAGAAGGTGGCGAGGGAGTCGCACAGGGCTTGCGACAGCGGGATGTCATTGGTGTTGGAGCTAGGGTTGGAGAGTTCCTTCACGATGTTGAAGAGCTCCTTGCTATTGTGTGCATTGTTGTCTAGGCGGTCTTAGAACGAGGTTCTCTTGGCAGCCCTGATGAGGTGGTGGTGGTTGCAGATGGCGTCCTTGTGTGCTGCGCGGTTGTCCGGAGTTTGTTCGCTGTGCCATTTCTTCTCTAGTTTCCAGCAGGCTTGCTTGGAGGCTAGGAGTTCAAGGGTGAACCAGTTGGCCCTCTTTCTGGTGTCTCTATAGGGGGGTTTCTTCAGCGGGCGAGGGTGTTGGTGTAGTCCTCGATCCAGCGTCTGAGGCTGTGGGCAGCGTCATCGGTGTTGGAGGGTTTGGTGGGTGGGCTGAGAGCGAGGTTTGCATGTAGTTGGTGTTCGGTGATTTGCTCCAGTAGCAGCGGGGGATCTGTTGGGTGCGGTGGTGTGCGGTGGGTTTCTGGAAGGTGAAGTGGATGCAGCGGTGGTAGGTCCAGAGGAGTTCGGTGGTATGGCTGACGGAGACGTGCGGACTTGAGGAGAAGACAGGGTCAAGCATGTGGCTGGTGGAGTGGGTGGGCGTTGTGACAAGTTGCTTTAGTCCGCGGTTGGTGAGGTTATTGATCAGGGTCGTGGAGTTGTTGTTGTTGTTATTCTCAAGGTGAAAGTTCAGGTCTCCGAGGAGGATGTAGTTGGTGTAGGTCAGGGCATGCGTGCTAATGAAGTCGGCGATGGAGTCGCTGATCTGGGGGCAGTGGCCGGCGGGCGGTAGATGAGGGTGCATCTGGGGGTGAATTAGGGGTCTGTGTGGATCTGGAAGTGCATGTGTTCGGCGGTGCTGGGCGCGTTGTCGGGGCTAGTCGAGACCCTGATGCTGTTCTTGTGGATGATGCCGATTCCTCCTCCGATTCCGTTGGTGCGGTGTCTGCGGGTGATCTTGTAGCCATCTGGGATGGCTATGGCGATGTCGTGTGCAGAGGAGTCAATCAACCAGGTCTCTGTCAGGAATGCGGAGATGTTGTGTTTAGCAAGTTCCAAAGCCTAATCAGGATCACCACATAATAATCCACCTCCCTACATTAGTGTAGCAGTGGTGAAGATCCTGAACCTGTGTTTCGCAATACCACTTGGTCATAAGTAATTTTGCAGGAGAATTCCACTTAATTGACTGTAATGTAAAAAATATATTTGTCCAGAATGTTTTTGATTTTCTATTTTATCCGATTGTGAGGGCCCTGTAAAGACCCACATTCCACTAGTACATTGAAAGACTTAGGTGAGTTTGGGTTTCCTCATTTTTAAACAGGTCCCAGCGTCCAAGTAAAAAGTTAGGCACAATGGAGGCCGGTAAAGTTCTCAACTTGTCAGTCATCCTAGCCTTGATGATCAGTGATCTGAGGGTTATGTGCAAAGCAAGGGGCATTAACTATGGAGTTATAGCTAACAAGGAGGAACTTGAAAAATCTCTCAGCTCCTATGAGAAAGAGAGGTTAGAGAAGGAGGGCCATTCCTCAGAAGAAGGCCCTGAGGAGGATGAGGATGAAGCCCTAGCCCAAAGTGATCATGTTGGGGAAGAAGGTGAAGACCTCAACTCTCCACCCTTTCCCCTTCACAGGTGGAAAGTAACAGGACTCATTCTAGAAAAACCCCAATGGTAAGATGGTAGGAACCCTGGCGTTGAGGAAGAGCTTGACCTACTATCCAGGGGGGACAAAAAGCTTGAACCTGAGGAGAGGAGACTAGCCCTTGGGGAAAAAAGGGTTAAGGTGGGCTTGAAGCCTAGAGATGAGACAGTAATACTAAAACATACCAGGGAGATGGAAGAATCCTTTGACTCTAAAATCCCAAAAGGGATTGCCCCCAAGTTTAGTCATGGTGATGACATTGATAAGTGGTTTGCAGCCTTTAAGAGGTCCTACAAAAGGAGAAAAGTATGTCGCAAACTTAGGGGCTCTCTACCTTGGGAGTTATTCTTAGTAAAGGGCAGTGATAGGCAAATGATCACAAATGATGAGGTAGCTGAGTCCTATCAACATATAAAGGAGACCTTGTAGAATTTTTGGCTCACTACTGAGAAAAACAGATTGAACTTTAGGGACACCTGTGAAGGTAAAAAACAGACAAGGGTAGACTTTGTGGACTCTTCGTTCATAGTACTAGAAAGTTGGATAAAAGGCAATGAGGGGAACACTTATGATGATCTGTATAATTTAATTACAATGAGCACATTTTAATTAACTATACCACAGAGAAATTGCATCAGCATTTGGTGGATTCCAAGTTGTCTTCTCCCAGCTGGGGAGGTCAGCTAAGAAATGGGTGATAAGCAGGGTGTCCAGGAAGACCTATGGTAGGAGTGACCACAAGAAAGATTCTCTGACTTTCTCAGCAGGAGAAGGAGGTGAGCAGCAAACAAGATAAAAGGATGGATTTCTCTCTCAAAGTTCTTCTCAGGAGGGTGGGACCCAAGACTTTTCCCAGACCAAAGGCAAAGGGAATCAGGGTAAAAACTGGGATCCAGCAAAACCTTCTGGGTTTTGTCATGACTGTCACCAGGTAGGTCATAAGAAAGGAGATGCAGCATGCTCCAAACAGTCCCCAAGGGGTGGTCAATCTAAGGGTTAGGTTGGCATAGGAGTGGGGATGAGAGTTTTCTTTGGAGAAATCAGAGGATACAAGGATAGTTATCAATTAATAATGGGGGAGAGAGAAAACCACAATGGTCTGAATGCCAAAGTCTTGGAGACTTTTTCTTTGGAGACCTTCAACCACACGGCCACAATTTGCAGTGTATATAATCTCCGCTAAGTGTGGCTGGGCAGTTCGGCCCGGACTGTTCCCATGAGGAACAGGGTCATGACTAAATTGCAAATGGGTGGGTCTGAACTTGGGTGGCGAAGTGAGTTAAAGAACGATGATGGATTCAACCAAGATCTGTGACTGAGGGTGAGTGTCTGAAAAGTTTCATCGCTCCATCCATCAACTCCTTGTGTTTGCTTTGTTTGCCCTATGTTGGCAGGGTATGCCCAGACATGGGTCCCTTGCTCACTTTGTCACTGGATTCAAGCTAGCCTGGCTGATGAGGGGTGTAACCGGTCCCAGGATGCTTATTTCTAGTCCAGAGAAGACCTTGATTGGTAGTTGAGCCTGAACTGTTCCCATGAGAAACAAGGTCAAGACTGATTTGATTGTGGCTGGGTCTGAACTGGGGTGGCAAAGTGAGCTAAATAATGATAATGGATTAAACCCAGATCTGTGACTGTGGGAGAGTGCCTGAAAAGATTCAGCGCTCCATCCATCATCTCCTTGTGTTTGCTTTTTTCACCCTAAGATGGCAGAGTAGGCCTGATGTGGGTCCCTTGCTCATTTTGCCTCTGGATTCAAGCTAGCCTGGCTGATGAGGATTGTTACCCCAGAACCTGTCCCAGGATGCTTGTTTTTGGTCCACGAAAGACCTGGCTTGGCAGTTCGGGCTGGACTGTTCCCATGAGGAAAAGGGTCAAGACTGATTTGTATATGACTGTGTCTGAACAGGGTTGGTGAAGTGAGCTAAAGAACGATGATGGATTCAACCCAGATCTGTGACTAGGGGTGAGTGTCTGAAAGGTTCAGGGATCTGTCCAACATCTCCTTGTGTTTGCTTTGTTCACCCTAAGCTGGTAGGGTATGCCCAGACATGGGTTCCTTGCTTACTTTGCCACTGGATTCAAGCTAATCTGGCTGATGATGTGTGTTTCCCAGAAACTGGTCCCAAGAGGCTTCTTTCTTGTCTAGGGGAAGACCTGGCTTGGCTGTTATGGCTGGCCTGTTCATATGACCAACAGGGTTAAGACTGATTCGTAGGCCGAGATCCGTGGCTTAGTGGAGTTTTGTCCTTTTTCACTTTTTCAAAATGCGTGTTCGCAAGATATTTCTCCCCGAGCACACAAACAGCATTTGCGAAGTGGAGTGGAAAAAAGCATCTCGAATGGGCGGAACAAGCAATTTTGCGTGTTCGCTGAACTTATGCGTGCTCACAGAGATTTTCTACCTTTTCACAGAGCTTTGCGTAGCGCGACTACGAAAATTTCCCCACCCCCACTGATTTGCATATGGCTGGGACTGAACTGGGGTGGCAAAGTGAGCTAAAGAACCATGATGGATTCAAACTAGATCTATGACTGGGGGTGAGTGTCTGGAAAGTTTTAGAGCACCGTCCATCATCTCATTGTGTTTGTTTGGTGAATAGTGTCATCATCGGGCTTGTCACTTGAGTGTTCACTTCTCCAAGTGACTTAGTGACCTCCACTAGGAGGGAGACTGTCTGGATGGTGACAGTGGTAAGTCAATTAAAATGATTTCCTATTTTGTAGGTAAATCTTTATTCAGGAAAAAATAAATAATATAGGGATAGGTCTAAAAACAGAAGCATTGTTAGATGGAGAAGTCACTGATCCACAATACATAGTGGTCGGATCGACATGTTTCAGCCTGGACTAACCCTTCAGGGTATATGGCCTTTGTCAGGACCAAAAGCATAGGGACCCTACTCAGTAGGGCTTACCCAAAAGTAAGGTTAGTGGGTGGATTCACTCACCCATCTTCATCTTGGAGCACACTTTGCTAAAGATGGAACCTGGTTACAGGCTCCGTCTCTAGGCATATAACTTGGAGGGAAAAAATAAAATAAAATGATAATACTGAATATGGTTAGTTCCCGCTTCATCCAGTGTGGCACTTGAAATAACCATTCAAATAACCAGTAAGCAGCAGGATCACTGGTTATGGCGTGGTGATTTGTACACACAAATGTATAGGTGAAAATAAATAGTGGTCAGGGGTCAAGGACACTGCTTTGAACTTTCTCTTGGCAAAAGTGCATTCATAACTATGGGGCAAAGTAAAGAAATCTCTCTAGTTTCTTAAAACTTGTATAATGAGGAGATGGTACTGTTATACTGGACCATGTTTGTGATTCTTAAAGGAAAAGAAGATTATGCAAAGGGGTGAATTATTAGTAAAACAAACTTAGGCATAAGGCAAAGCATAGCACTCTCTCTAGTTTCTTAAACCTATACAATGAGGTAAAGGTACTGTAGTATGAGCCCAATTTTGTGTATATAAAATGGGCTAATGAAGAGGAGTGTGATGTCAGTGGTATTCACAGGATGGACTTGGAAGATGGGCTTCTGTACACTGAGGCCAGGGACCCCAAACTAGGGGCAGTCAAGAGAGTGGTGTTCCCCCAAATGTACAGAGAGTTCCTTCTGGCTGTAGCCCATGATAGACCCTTAGATGACATATGTGTGACCTCTCAAGTCAGAAGCAAGACAAGCCCACTTAATTTCAGTTGTAGGGATTCAGACTCCCTTTAAGAGGGTAGGGATTGACGTTGTTGCCATTGACCATCAAACTACATCTGGGAACAGGTTTGTTCTAATGGTAGTGGGCCATGCCCCTAGGCACCCAAAAGCAGTTCACCTCAGGCTTGTCACTGCCCCAGCAGTGGCAAAGGCCCTTCTTGGCATCTTCACCAGAGGTGGGCTTCCTAAAGAAGTAGTCTCTGATGGAGGGTAAATTTAATGTCTTCACATCTAAATGTAAACGATTGTTTATTCATAAATACATTCCATGAGGTAATGTTTGTCTAATTTTTTTATAAATGACAAAAAATAACAAAAAACACAATTAAAAACCTAGTATTTGAATAAATTAGAGTAAAGAATTGTATGTCATATTTTTCTCATACATAAGAACCCATACACAATCAAAAAACATCATGCTATATTCTCATTTACAGTTCCAGACCATGCCACCAAGGAAGAACAAGATATAATTAAAAAAATCAACTTAAGTAGGCTTACTATTATTGATTTATATCATCAGCTGGTGCCAGATCTTCTGCTTTACAAGAGGAAACCTACATCAATAACACCAATAGTGAAAATACTGGCAGTTCTACATTTCGTGGCTCCAGGAGCATTCCATTACACTGTTGCAGTATGTGGTGGAATGTCACAACCAAGTTTCAGTGGTGTGCTACAAGCAGTTCTTTCTTCAATGACGTCAATAGCTTCATACAGTTACCATGAACTGTGGATTTTGATATGTGAAGAGAAATTTGTATGCTATGGGTCACTACCACATGTGGTTAGAGCACTGTAAGGAGCACATATTGCCTTGGTGGCAACAATCAACAGAAAACAATTCTAATGAAATCTTTAAAAATACAATTCACTAGCCCTAAAATGATTTTTGCAATTTTTATAATCCTCATAAATAACTCAGCCTAGATTATATCACTCCCCTGGATTAGTAAAACGAGGAAATAACAAGGAATGAGGTTGCTCAACAGGTTTCCACAAAGTAGTTTGTTTCTCATAATAAACAATGCTTTTTTAACTTTTTTTTTTAATACTTGTGATTGAGTTTTCAAAATTGTGTTACATCAATACTAACAAATAAAAGGTCACCATTTGTTTCTCTATGTTTTGTATCCATACAGGTCAACTCCCATCAGAAGAAGTAGACATGGAAGGCCATCGCCAAGAAGGTGAGAACCCTGGGGGTCTACACGCAGTGCAGCATTCAGTGCAGAAAGAGATAGGAGGACCTACAATGCTGGACCAAGAATTCAGCAGAAGTCCAGCTTGGCCAGTCCTCCCAACATTCAAAGCATGTGTGCCACTCCCTGACCCCCTAATGCCCCACATGCTTGGGGTAACCTTTCCCCTACTTGATGGGACATTTAGAGCAAGACAGCTGGATGAAGTAGGTAAGTTTTTTTTTTTAGTTTTTCATTTTAAGTAGCTATTTTCTGTTACAGCAACAAATGTTGGTATCAACATAAAGGATGAAAAATGACCAACGTAAAAGGTGTGTCATGATCTGTTTTTATATAAATTTGTGGAAAATTATACCAATATATTTCTGATCACTTTCAGAGAAATGTTTTGTTCAGACACATGTGTGCCTAAAAAATATGTAAACATGTTTGGTGTTATGAGAGACAGTTGTACCAAACAGGCCAATATTTGTACTTGTGTCAGGTGTGAAGCTCCATCACATTTGTGAAGGATGTTACCCCTATTACAAGTGACATACCATAAAATGCACTAATTATACAGTAGATGTTCCAAATATCACATTTCTCAGTTAGTTTTATAAACAAACTATAGTAAGCATGTGAGTAAAAATGGCTAGAAACATAAGAGTAAATGGTACATTTTTTATTAAAAACAATCTATACTACTATTATAAAGGAAGAACTTTGGGGCTTTGAGGCGGGTAAACTCAGGAACCACAGCGCCAATCCACACACCTGATACATCGTTGTAATCCTCAGGGTGTGCAGAAGGACATAGGGTATATAAATAAAAATAAATACGTTATTTAAAAAATATAAGTTTGAAAAAAGTAGTCCCTTCAAAGTAGCGCCGGCCGCGACGTGCGTGCTTACACCTGGAGCGCCGTACCTGAGCGCGAGGAGCGGCGGAGATCAGCGCGGGGAGGAGCGGCGGATATCAGCGCGGGGAGGAGCAGTGACGAGCGGAGAAGCAGCGGACATGAGCGGGGGACAGGCGGTGAGGATCGGCGAGCAGGCAGTGAGGAGCGGCGGCGGGGAGGAGCGGTGAGCAGCGGATGAGGTAGGGCGCAAAGTAAGCAGTGAGCAAAGCAAACGTGAGGGAGGAGCGGTGACGGAGAGGAGCGGCAAGCGAGCCACAGGTACCAAACAGAAAAAGAAACGTGTGCAGGTTACAAAAGCGTACAAGTGGAGCGGTCAACTAAAAGTTAAAATGACAATCGGGAGAAGGTAGCAAACGGGGCATCACAGGAGGAAAAAGTGACGTGGACAGTGACATGGGCATGTACCAAACGGGGCATTACAGAAGGAAAAAGAAACGTTTGCAGGTTACAAAAGCGTACAAAGTGGAGCGGTCAGACTAAAGCTAAAATGGCAATCGGGAGAAGGTACCAAACGGGGCATTACAGGAGGAAAAAGAAACGTGTGCAGGTTAAAAAAGCGTACAAATTGGAGCGGTCAGCTTAAAGCTAAAATGACAATCGGGAGAAGGTACCAAACGGGGCATTACAGGAGGAAAAAGTGACGTGGGCAGCTTAAAAAAGTAACAAAGTAAACATAGAGGCATAATACTGCACAACGTCCGGGCGGGCGGGGACCCTGAGCCATGATTGCTCCCGGACAACGTTGGGAGGGGCTGCTAGTACAATTATATTTTAATAAAAATTACAATTTAATTTATGTTACAATGACAGATTTGCATTGTGTTTTACTCATTCGCAAATGGGTATGTAAGCCAGTCTGTTTATTGAAAAATAGTTTTGATATATTTAAAATAAACAGGCAGGAATGAATAACGAATTCCCAAAAACATTACTTTTATGTCCTTTGTTATGTCCAGATGATAAATCAATGATGAACAAAAATAGATGACTTAAAGGGACTTTTACAGATAGAATGTTCCTTCACATATATGTTGGAGTATATCATACGCAAAACTCAAAATCAGGCACAAATATTAACTCATTAGGAAATATTTGAAATGCATCAAAGTTAACTTTATTTATTATGTAAATTGCAATTTGATTTTATTTTAAATAAAAAAAAATATATATATATATATGAATACATATATATATATACTAAAAAAAACATAGGTTTCACATCAGTTATAGTTAGCTGGAAATTTAACTGACATAAAACCATTGAAATTCCACGTTATAGTTAGTTGGACTCACTATAACTTGCGCGTGTAATGCACTGCTGATGACGTCACATATTACATCACTCATGACATGGTCAGTGACATCACTCATGACATCACTGATGACACCATCCAGTGAATGTGTGGCTTTCTGAAAAATAAATATATTTTATATATGTATATGTAAAGGTCGATGGAACAATAAATGTTTAAATAAGTGTGTAAATGGATGTTTTTTTAAAAAAAAATGATTGGTTAACTGGCTTATTAAGTGTATCTTAGTGAATACATATATTAACGATTAATGTTTAAATATTTAAATATATGTATCAGTGTTTCACTTTGTGTATAAATGGCTGCATGGGTTGGTGAGTAGCTACATATGTGTGTATATAGATTATTAGATGTTTTTTTAGTATCAGTATGAGTGTCTGTATGGTTTGGTGGGAGTGTTACTTAGCACATAGATGCATCAATGACTGACTCACTGTTTGTATGTTTTTTGAAGACGGCATATGTGCAGGACTGTATGGGTGGATTAGTGTGTATATGCGTGTGTTAGTGAGTGAATGACTGTCTCATTAGTGTCTTTATCAGTAACTACATATGTTTTAATCTAGTGTATGTGAGTATTGATGTATATGAGTGAGTATATGTGAGAGTGAGAGATTGAAAGAGTTCATGTTTAAATAATTATGTGTTTCTATAAGTGATTGTTTAAGAGAGTAAGTATATGTAAGTTTCCTTAGAAGTAAGGTGGTAGTGTGTGTATAGCTGTATATGCAAATAAATGGATGTTCAATAGTTTATTTGCATGTGTGAGTATGTGTGTGAGTAACTTTTGGATGACTGTCGGTGTGTAACAGGATGTATAGGTGTATCACTACATATGATGAGTGTATATATGTATGAGTGACTATATAGAACTGTTGGTGAATGAGTGAATGTGTATATAGATGGTGGAATTATTGAATTGGTTGTTGTAACTGGTATGGGTATCTCCATTTTAAAAAAAAAATTAATTTGTATTTTTCAATATGTGTTTCATGGGTTACATTACAGTGAAAGGAGGTCTGTCACTCTGCCACAAGGATGATGTCATGAGTGATGTCATGAGTGATGTCACTGACCATGTCATGAGTGATGTAATATGTGACGTCATCAGCAGTGCATTACACGCGCAAGTTATAGTGAGTCCAACTAACTATAACGTGGAATTTCAATGGTTTTATGTCCGTAAAATTTCCAGCTAACTATAACTGATGTGAAACCTATGGTTTTTTTAGTGAATTTAATAGGTTTTTTAAATGCTAATTCCTAACTATAACTGGTGTGAAACCTATGGTTTTTTCAGTGAATTTCATTGGTTTTTTAAATGCTAATTCCTAACTATAACTGGTCTGAAACCTACGTTTTTTTCAGTGAATTTCATAGGTTTTTTTAATGCTAATTCCTAACTATAAGTCTCACTTTATAAGTAAGACTGTTAGCGCTCTAGTTGTTTAGAACACTCTGATACATTCTGTCATTGGGCTACAGTTGGGCTATATTTGAGCTATATTTTTTTTTTGTCTCTTGTGGCCATCTTTGGTCTACATTGGGCTACATTGGGCTACATTTGGGCTACATTTTGGCTCTAACATATATAAAGCCCAATGTAGCACAATACATATTTTTCCAAAGTTAATTTTCGTAAAAAGCACTTCAGAATAGGCCTACCTGTCCCTACAATTTTCCCAATTTTTTTTTTTGGGGAGCGCTCCCGGT
Source organism: Lissotriton vulgaris (assembly GCF_964263255.1). Classification (NCBI taxonomy): domain Eukaryota; kingdom Metazoa; phylum Chordata; class Amphibia; order Caudata; family Salamandridae; genus Lissotriton; species Lissotriton vulgaris. The sequence goes on along the minus strand of NC_141691.1, from coordinate 231,387,997 downwards.
GCTTGCCCCGGACAGCGCCCCGAAAAGCATACTTCTATAAAGCGCCCCGGGGCGCGCTCCGGGGAGCGTCCTAAGAGCGCCAATATCGCGAACGAAAACATGATCGTGACGTATCGCGTAGCCGCGTACGCGTGATAGGCACGGCGTAAGCGCACCCGGAAGCACTCGAGCAAATACGATTGCGCAACGTAGGCGTCTGACACGCTTACGTGGCGCGCTCCTCAGCGCGCACCTGGCCGCGCCCCGGGGCGCGTCGCGTAAGCGCGTCGGGTCATGTGACCAGAAAATAACACTTTTCATTGGTTCATAACAGTTTTGGTTTCATAATGATGAAGCCCATGGTCATGTGACCTGTAAATAACACTTTTCATTGGTTCAATAATTATTTTTTTCTAAATTTAGAGAAACCCACCCATTTTTCTCACTATTGATTTGCACTTGGAGAGAGCAAGAGGTGTTTTGTGAATTTTCAACTCATTACTTTCCTGATCTACAGCAATGGCTGCAAGGGAGTCATCCAGCAGTGATTCAGATGGATTTGTGCAAGAGGACCCTCCTCACCAGAAAACAAAGAACCACTTCATCTGGAAGTTTTATGACATCCCTGAAGGACAAAAAAAAGTTAATGCAAGTAAAGTAACTTGTAAAATATGTGGAAGTATTTTATCCAGAGGCAATCCTCTAAAAAAATACAGCTTTGGAAATGCCAATTTAATTAGGCATGTCAAAAGAAGACACCCAAAAAATGATTCCAGGGAGCGTGTCAGGGAGCTGGCAGAGAAGGCACGAAGAGATGGCAGCAGCACCTCCACTGGTGGAGCAACACCTTCAGGTTCAACACGTGCAAGAATGGTCCCTAACGTCCAGCCGGTTTTTGCAGGCATAAAATTTTTATGCGTGGACTGTGACGAACTACTCTGTTATGGGGAGCAGAGCGTTGAACTTATTGCAATAAAGAGACAGGAACACCGATGCTCTCCCCGTCCCTAAATTTTCTCATTTTTTCTGCTCCTGTTGAGCATTTTTTGAATCCCTGTTTTTGTTTTTCCCCTGTAAAAAATCCCCCAAAAATATAAAATCATTTCAAAAAGTATAAAAAAATATAAAACAAAAAAACAAAAAAAAAGTTCTTTTCAGAACTACCTCCAATTTATTAAAAAATGCTATTTTGTTTTTAAAAAGTGTCATTCTTTTTCTCAATCGTACGCTCCCCTGTCCCCTCCCCGGTGCGCGTACCGGGCACTCCCCCCGAGCAAATCAAAAAAAAAAAAAATTTTTGTTGCCCCGTACGGCCCTTTTATGACCCCCACATCAAACCTAGGGGATCAGGGGGGGTGTACCCTGCCCCCTTTCGCTCATTTCCCCCTTTGATTTTTACCACCTCAATCCTACCGAGGTACAAGATGGCGGCCGCTGCGGACTGTTTCGAATGTTTACAGACACCCGAGAGCAAATCAGCTTTCCGTACGCAAGTCGCGTGGCGAGCTTTGAGCGCTCCCCGGTGCGCGTACCGGGGCGCGGCTCTAGATATATATATTTTTTTGAACCTAAATTACTCAAAATCCACTGGAGCACATATCCTGAGACATAGCAAAGGCACATCGGGCTACCAGTCCCTACAATTTTGCCAAATTAGGTGGAAATCCATTCAGCCGTTCGGGCTAAAAGTGAAATCGACCGCCCTATGGAAATTAACATGGGGAAAACGTGTTTTGGGACCCCCCTTTTATCTCGGCCCCCGCTTGACGCATCCCCCCCAAACTTTCAGGGAAGGACCGGAGCTCCGCGAGGCCATTTTGAGGAAATTGTCAGGCAGATTCGTCAACCGGCGCCAAAGTTATTCCAAATAGAATTTTGAGATTTAACATTGAAAAAAATCCTAACTATAACTACCTACTGGCGACCGCCAGTAGGTAATGTATATATATTTATTTATTGCAGTACTCTATCCTTCAGGAATCCAATGGACAACACGGACTCAGATAGACAAAACGGACCCAATTTCTTTGTGCGTTTTTCATTTATTTAAAGTTTTCCGCCCTGCATCTCATGCCGCCATGACGCGTTTCGGTCCGACCTGGACCTTGATATTTATATATATATATATATAAAACACAGAAAGGCTCCTGTCGAGATACTGGGACCCAACGAGGGGTGGCTACCCTCCGGCGGAGCGTGCCGGTAATCGTATATCAAAATCCTTTTTCAAACCTCATTCGTACGCTCTCAGGAAAATGAGTCCAATACCACGAATGCTGGAACACAGGTTTATTCCACACAAAGCGTTTCCCCTTGCGGCTTGTTCACGTGTAGAAATTGCAGAGACCAAACCACAGTGATAAAGTTACTAGTGAACATAGAAGAAGGACCAACGGACCAAAGAGTCAAAATAAACGGTGGCCATCTTAAGTTAGTCAAATACTCATGAGAACAAACAGAAAATGTTTCAATAATCTGCACAGTAAATAAGGTTTTACCTGATCAGAAAAATATCTCAAAGAGAGTATTGTCGCCTTAAATAAATACAAAAATATCACATAGTATCAATGGCAAGTGCCCATATCTAGTGAGAATAGTAAGCATGTACAGTTTAGCAATATACATCTCTCTAACGAAAGATGGTAATCTCCATCTTCATTGCAGTGACTCTCATCAAAGGTCAAATTCTGCTGGCAAGTGCCAAATCACAAAGACAATGTCTCAAAAAGGAGGATTTCTGGTTGCCCAATCTGGAATGTTCACAAATGGTACAAAAGTGAATAACATACGTGGTCTCAACTAAGGAGTGCAAAGGTTAGGTGTGCCCGTGAAGGTGAATGTTCATGAGAGGGCCCCTTCCTTTCCTCCTATAGAGAGAAGAAGAAAAGATAAAGTGAGAATTGAGAAAAAAGATGAAATAAAAAATAACAAGAAGTTTCTAATCTACTATTGTTACAAGTAGTCAATTTACATAATCACTCAATGCATTCAAAACACATTTAGAAAACCCAAATTCTAATAACAGTATTACACAGAACCTCATGTAAGTATAGTCATTCTTTCAGGTGTACTGCCAATTCCTCATCCATGTTAAGGCCACCCGGAGTCTTACTCTGAAAAACAATCATGTACTGTGATTCTTTCTTTCTGAGAGCCAAAATTCTATCACCCCCTCTCGGTTTCATGGGAATATGTTCCAAAATCATGTAGCTGCACTCTGAGATGTTGGAAAAATGTTGCTGTTCAAAGTGTCTAGCCACTGGGTATTTAGGATCATGATTAGTCATGGCTCGTAGATGTTCCAGGACACGTTTCTTGGCAGCACAGGTAGTGCTGCCAATGTACCACAACCCACATGTACACATAATGACATAAATGACAAAAGTCATCCCACAGGTCAGAAATTGTGTCAATTTTTTGGTTACACCATTGTAGGTCACTGTATTTTTGTATGTGCTGTTTTTACAGGCCTTGCAGTGGCCACATGGGTAAAAGCCAACTAAACCATGTTGTGTACTAGGTGAGAAGCTTGTCACATCATTTTTCACCACACGATCCTGTATGTTTTTGCTATGTCTGTACGTGATATTCGGTCTCTCAGGTATCGAGTTCCCTAGTATACCATCAGTTTTCAGGATATCCCAGTTTTTTGTGATGATCCTCTTTACTTTCTGAGAATCAGAATTGAAAGTGAGGATCATCCGTGTTACATCCGTTTCTTGAGATGAAACAATATCGGATTTATCGCCAAGGGTATCACTCCTGTCGACGTCTGCTACTCGTTTGAGTGCTTTGTTCAACACCCACTGTGGGTACTAAGGGTGGGCGTAAAATCCCTTTTGCGGGCGAATTTGCGGATTTTCCGCGATTTCGCGATCCGCGAATCTCGCGAAATCGCAGTAAAATTGGCGAATCAGCGGGGACGAATTTTCAGCCAAGCAAGGGTTACAGCAGCAAAAGTTGAACCTAATTTCTTTGTAACCTTTTACAAAAGGGTTACAAACAAATTAACTTCAACTTGGACACCTGCTGCTAATTGCTTCCTGGCACCTCGTTGCCTACTTGCAACTGTTCTCTGACCCTGCTCTGACCCTTGAAGCAGGGTCAGAGAATAGTTACAAGTAGGCAACGAGGCACCTGTCCAAGGAATTAAACCTCATCAGGAAGAACTTACAGATATAAAAAACAGGAAGAAGGGAGAGCATGGCAAATACACCCATTTTGAGTTGTCAGGAGGGGTTAAACTAAAAGAGACCTTTACAGCACAATTTTCATATGCATTTTGCTAATAATAAAAAGCTGTATGTTCTGTAGGGGCAACTCAGGAATCTGGCCCTTCAGAGATCCGGCCTCTCTTTCTTTCTCTCGTTCTCTCTCTCCCTCTCTCTTTCCCTCTCTTTCTCTGTCTTTCTATCTATCTATCTATCTATCTATCTATCTATCTCTCTCTCCCTCTCCCATAAACGACTGCATGGGTAACTTCGCTATGCAAGCGGCTCACGAAAACGCAAAAATACCCGCGAACACGCAAAAAACCCCGCGAACACGCAAAAAACCCCGCGAACACGCAAAAAAACAAAAATCCTCAAATTCGCGAATTTTGCGGATCGCAAATTCGCAAATCCGCAAATTCGCGGGTCGCAAATTCGCAAAATTTGCCCAGGCTTAGTGGGTACCCCCTTTTAGAAAACCTTTCTACAATGTTGACAGTCTCCACCTCAAATGTTATATTCAAGTTACAGTTCCTCTTGGCGCTCAGCAGCTCACCATATGGAATACTCCATTTCAATGATTCAGGGTGGCTGCTGAGGGCATGTAGGATACTGTTACCTGTGGTGGCTTTCCGAATGAGGGAGGTGCGTATAGTGTCATTTACAATCTCCAATTTTACATCAAGATATTCAGTTGTGGTACTGCTGATGTTGCCAGTTAGAAGGATATTATAGCTGTTGTTATTCAATTTCTCAATAAAGGATTCTGCTTCCTCCCTGGTACCACTCCACACAATAAACAAATCGTCTATGTAGCAGAGCCACATGACGATTTTGGTCAGATCCCCTGACAGGGTCGTGCTTGCAAAAATCGCCTGCTCCCAGAACCCCATAAAGAGATTCGCAAAGCTTGGTGCATATATATATATATATATCCTGCACGCGGCCAGCCACCACCCTGGCCATTTGATACGCAGCATTCCCTATGGGGAAATGTTGCGTATCAAACGCATCTGTAGCAGTGAGGAGGAATGCACCTTAGCACAGGAAGCTTGTAAAAATAGATTCCTAGCAAGGGGATATTCTAGATCCTTGGTTGAGTCCGCACAGAGGAGGACCCAACAGATATCCCGCGAATCTGCCCTGATCCCGAGAAATAGGGAGGCAGAAACAACCTCGGTGGGAGGGATTAGCAGTCCTTGCATGATTGTTACATACAGCCGGCAGCATTCAGCCTTAAGAAAGATATTCTGTGATAACTGGAACCTTATATTGGGGGATCCGGTAATCGGAAACAAGGTATCGAAAAAACCACTCCTGACCTTTAGGAAATCTAAATCTATGGCTAATGCCTTGGTCCAAAATGCCCTGGAACCACAGATGTCATCAACGTGGAAAGCACTGGGAGGAGGTTTCAAGAAATGCATACAATGTAAGGCATGCAAGCATGGGATCAACAAATCTAACTATGTTGTCCCATTCTCCAGTACCCCTAGGAGCATTACTAAACGCCTTACATGTAAGACAGATTACGCGGTCTATGTGCTGGAGTGCACATGTGGTCTCAGGTATGTGGGGAGCACCAGCCTGCAGGTCCACAAACGTGTGCTTCAGCACATTAGAGCTATCTCTAATAAAGACCAGGCCTATCCTGTTGCTAGGCATTTTGAACAACAGCATGGTTCCAACCCTGTACATCTTTCTTATTTTGTCATCGATGCAGTATGGCCCATGAAAAGAGGGGGTGATCGGGAGGCTAAACTACGCCTCCTTGAGACGAGACACATCCTAGAATTAGACAGCAAGCAGCCACAGGGTCTAAATGCGACGGAGGATTTATACACTTGTTTATAGTTTGATGGGTGCAGTTGTATATTGATATTCCTTCGCGACAGCTATTTCAGTATGAATTCTTCAATTTGTGATTTGTATGTGCGGCCATATGGGTACTTGATTTTTAAGTGGTAACAATGTTGTTGTTATATCTGACCATCTGACGCCTCCTCACAATCTGTGTTAAGAGCTTCGTTCAAATAGGAGGAGGATAAGCCCATGGGGTATGACCAGGGGTTAAACACAACATGGTTTTTCCTGATCAAATATTGATTTCTTTTCTTTTATGTAGTATTTTGAGCACTAAGCACGAGCACTTTAAGAAATCCCATTTACTTAACACTCAATATTTGCCAATGTCAGAATGAAATGTGTAGTATTGTAGTGCAATTTGACTAGGTTCTATGCCCACTGGGGCTTTATTTCTTCGGCTCAGCGCCTTGTACAATTGGGGAGAGAGTAATCATGTGAACAACTTAACCTTGTGAATTTAGGAACAATTCTTGCTGGTTCACGTTCACTTTGTAATTAACTTGTATTTATACAGTTATCAAAATTTCCGTGGTTTTTAAGGTGTAAATATATATTTATATATTTTATAAATCAAGCCACTTGTACTTTCAACATAGTATGTTTATAACTTTGCATACTAATGTTAGCGCATGAGGAATAAGTATTTTTTCTATGTTGTTGTAAACCTTGTAAAAATTGCGCGCGCACTTGCACTTTAAATGTATGGCATTGGCTATCGGCAACTGGCCATGTGATCAAGCTGTGAAAGGCGAAACGCGTTATGGCGGCGGCAGGCTTGCTGAAATAAAACACCTCGATTAAAGCACCTAAAACTGGGTCTGTTCTTTCGTCAGTGTTGGATTGTTTGGCTGAGGCGACTGCCTTGGCTAGTGACGAATTTACGTGCATATATATATATATATATATATATATATATATATATATATATATATATATGAATCACTTGACACAAAGAAAAGGAGCAAGGGATGCAGGGGGGATATTTCATCACCCCCTGTAATACATGTTACAAGACTTTTACTATGATATTGCGGCAACATAATGAAGCAGCAAATTATTTTAACGCAAGCACTTTGCCCGAACTGGTACCTACCAAAACGATGCATTATGGGACTATGAGCCTTGTTGGCAAGCTGCATCGATGTTCTATGATTAAGGCTACTCCAGCTGAAACGCGTCAGATGAATCGACCAATGTTGCCGCACAAAGGTACAATAAATGCAATAAATGCCTGTCACATGCTACCAGTGCCTCTGATTTTCTTTGTTATATTTCTGGCTGCAACGGAGTGGGATTCTTCGTTCCAGTTGTCATCAGAGGCTGCCCTGCAGGGTCATGAGCTCCCACGTATGAAGACTTTGTTGTGGATTTAGATGTTGGGAGACTGACCCGCTACGATTTCTGGGATTTTCCACGAGTCACTTGACACAAAGAAAAGGAGCAAGGGATGCAGGGGGATATTTCATCACCTCTTGTAATAATTGTTACGAGACTTTTACTATGGTATTGCGGCAACATAATGAAGCAGCAAAAAATTTTAACGCAAGTACTTTGCCTGAACCGGTACTTACCAAAACGTTGCATTATGGGACTATGAGCCTTGTTGGCAAGCTGCATCGATGTTCTATGATTAAGGCTACTCCAGCTGAAACGCGTCAGATGAATCGACCAATGTTGCCGCCCAAAAGGTACAATAAATGTCTGTCACATGCTACCAGTGCCTCTGATTTTCTTTGTTATATTGCTGGATGCAACCGAGTGGGATTCTTCGTTCCCGTTGTCATCAAAGGCTGCCCTGCAGGGTCATGAGCTCCCACCTACGAAGACTTTCTTGTGGATATATATGAATCTATGTATTTAAAATGTACTGTAATGTACCAGTTTTTTGCTAAACTGAAAGCCATAATTTATTTGTTACTTTATTTTCACAATGGTAAAGTAAACTAAAAATAACTCAAGATATTCGGGAGTAAAATGTAATTGTAATTGTAATTGTAAAAGTACTTGTAAAGCGCGTTTGCTGCCCGAAAGCGTCCAAGCGCTGAGTAGAAGCAGGGAGTACCTGGAGGGGATCTAGGGGGAGGCGGATTTAGCGAACAGTAGGGTCTTTAGACTTTTACGGAATGAAAGGAGGTCTGGGTTGGACCGAAGTGAGATGGGGAGGGCATTCCAGAGCTTGGCGGTGTTCAAGGAGAACATCCTGCCCCCAGACCTGGCTCGCTTCACTCTGGGAACAACAGCGAGGCACGCCTCTGTCGACCGGAGGTTCCTGTTAGGTTGGTAAGGAATGATAAAATGTACGTTTTGTATGTATCTGTACTAGAGTAGATTAAAAATCTATCAAGCTCTATCAATGTACTTATGTCGTGGAAGAAATTTGAAACTACCCAAAAATTATTTTTGGATTTCTTCAACAGCGTAAGTAAATACATAGGGAGTGATACACTGATAAAGAACTTAAGTACAGAATCCATAACATTAATTTTAACATTTAAAAAGTTCTTAAGTTACTTGAATTAAATTTTACCATTGTGAAATGCCCAAACAAAAGAAACAGGCTTTCAGCTTATACTAATATTGGTACAACATCAATGAGTAACATATACCCAAAACATTAATTTTATGTCCTTTGTTATGCTCAGATGATAAATTAATAATGAATAAAAATAGATTACTTAAAGGGACTTTTGCAGATGGAATGTTCTGTCAGATTTATGTTGTAGTATCCCTAAGCAAAACTCAAAATTAGGCACAAACAATGACTCATTAGGAAATATTTAAAATGCATCAAAGTGTATTTTTTTTATTTTGCAAAATTACATTTTGATTTTTAATTTAAAAAATATATATGAATCAATGTATTTAAAATGTACTGTAATGCTGTACCAATTATTACCTACACTGATAGCCAGAAGTATTTTCACTGTATTTTCACAATGGTAAAACAAACTAAAAATAACTCAAAATATTTGGAGTAAAATTTATAATTTTTTTATATCTGTAATAAACTAGATGAGGTGGCGTGGCTAAATGTGAATGGAGTAGGACAAGGATTGGGGAGCTCCTGTTCGGAGATCCTGTTCGGAGATCCACCATTACCTACTATCTTGAACGTCTTTGTTCCCACACAAGAACTATGAGGGACCTAGAACATTAATTAATTTGAGTGGCATGCAATGGACTACCAGAGTCGGCACGGCACCGCGCTGGGCGGACGAATGAGAGGAGCGGGCTGAGACGAACAAGATGGCAGACAACAAGGGAGCAGCAGAGGAGCCCGGTCTACCAGGATATGGCAAGTGCTAGTGACCTGTGTGGACCGATGTTGGAGTAAGCTGATCCTGGTGGCTGGGAGAAAGCTGGTCTCGGCTGAGTAGCGGGCTGCAGCGATGTGTGTTTAGAGTGGGACGGTGATAGCCCAGCTCCGTCAGAATGTACCGGAAGAGCCGACTAAGGCCGCAGTGAGACAGAGGAATTTAGAGGTGGTGCGAACGACGAGGGCAGCAGCAGAGGTCACCTCATCCTGGGCAAACATGAGTGGCCTTGCCAGAATATCTCCCCAAGAGAAATAGCAGAAGGCGGTGCCAGAGCCAATCCTACTCAGCTCCTAGTCATGATGGAGGCAGCTCGGGCGGATCTGAGGTGAGGCAGGGGAGGCAGCGAGACACAGACAGAGCACAAACAGCATCTGATCAAGTGACTGGAGTGGAGGGGCTGCTGGCAAAGAAGCAACGCTTCCAGTGACAGCTGCATGACGCCGTCTGGAGAGCCATGCTGAAGAGCCGACTAGGTCTGCAGTGAGGCTGAAAACTATGATGAAGGGGCGAGCAGAATAGGACTACAGAGGCTGCTCCCCTCCTAGCCAAAGCGGGTAGATCAGGCCCAAAGGCCCCAAAATAAAATATTTGCAGGCAGCGGTGCCAGAACAGACTCTACTTGGCGCCCTGTAACAATGGAGGTGGCCCGGGCAGCCCTGAGATTAGAACAGGGGTCTATGGCTAGGCCCAAATGGGGGGGCGCCCAGTGGCCGGTCCAGCTGTCAGAGTTGTGGGCCTACTGAAGAGGAGGCGACGCATCTAGGAGCGGCTGCGGTGGTCTCCACATGGAGAGCCATGAGACTCGAGGCGCCAACACAGGGAAAGCCAGAGTAGAGGCTACAAGTGGGGCAAAGCACACAAGGCCTGTGGTGAAACATTTGCGATCTGACCTGAGACATATAACAGCCGAAGGCCTGGATTTGAGGTGAGGCTGCCAGTGCCTGACCGTGCAGCGGGTCCCAGGGAGCCTCTTCCAAAAAAGTTAAATGAGAAAGTAATATTGGAGTCAAGGCTGCAGAGGTTGCCTCACCCAGCATCCTAGGGAGCTCTGCGAAGAGCAACCTGATGCGGCCTTGCGGATTACCACCAGACTGCAGATAAGAAGCGGGCAGTTATGTCAGGGGCAGCAGTCTGATGTTTTCAAAGACACACACCCTCAGTCAGTTACCTGATTACTGCCTGAACGATTGAGAACTATTAGTGGACAGAGCTTGGGTCGACCTGGGGGGTGCTCCAAACAGGTCTGTAAAAACAAAGCACATATCCCAGTTGGGTATGGTCATCCCTGGGGGGGGGGGGTAGGTCCCCACCATGCATGATTGAGAACAGGGGAAGTTGGAGGGGGGTGAGAGAGGTGCCCCGACTCTGGCACCCACCTCTGGCCTGGAATGCTCTCCCCTTTCATCTGCGCTCCAGTCAATCTGTAGCCCAATTTAAAAAGAATTTAAAAACCTACCTATTCAGTAGCAGTTTCTAAGCTGATCCCTGCTCATCCTTCTTTGCTTCTCCCACCGCGCCAGGATACTCCCCAGTAACAGTGCACGTTACAAAATCAGTTATACATACATATACATACATGAGTTGCAGTGATAGAGACAATTGTAAGGGACGCAAACCAAAGGCGATGGGGATAACCATCAAGAAGTGAGAGGCCTGGGTGAGTGCGGTTACAGCGGAGGAGGAAGAGTTGCGGGCTGAGGAGGTGAAAGGAACACGTAAGCACCCAATATCCATGGAATGGGCACAACTGCTACATCACTTCAAACAACAAACCACACGGGAAGGGCCTCCCGAGACTCCACCTCCCCAGACAAGACCCACAACCTAGTTACACTCGTCGGACAGGCACAACATGCCGGGTTGAAGATATATCAGGAAGGGTATCACACAGGTAGCGCAACTCCCACAACCCCATGATCACTAAGGAATTATTACCATTTCCCCCTACATTCACAGCCTACAACTACCAAACTGGCCACTGACCATCAAACAGTGAACCTCCCCCTGCCAGCACACACCCCTGTTGATCCCCTAGTTATCACCCTAGTTCATCACTAAAGTTCTGAGTCAAGTATGAGACCCGACAGGTATGACATCAGCACCAACTGGTGGAGCGAGTAGCCCTGTCACCGAGGCATTATATCACAACCCTTAATAAAGGCACAGGCAGGCAAAGCTCACACACCTGGAGCACATGTTCACAGGTGCATTGTTGGATACAGATGATCATCACATACTGAATTAATAGGCATGTGACATCAGAAACATGATACAGATATGTAACAATTACGCATAAGGTCCAATGTCCATATAAAACTGCTCGCTGAAACATCACCAGTATATATATGTATGTAATTTCAAAACACAAAGTTATGCTTCATTGTATCTGAAATGTCGAAACTCAATAAACAAATTTAAACAAAAAAAGAAGTGGGGGCCAGAAGGCCTAAGAATGGTGCCCCTGTCTAGCCAAGGGACGATGATGTGGACACAGAGTTGACCCAATAGGAACAACCCAGGAATGACCCAACACTTTGTGACATAATGCAAGCAATAAAAGCATCCAGAGAAGCACTCAAAACTAAGATAGACAAAATAGGGACAGAGCCACATCTGCTGAAAGGACCACTGACAGCTGGCTGAAAGAGTCACCTCAAATGAGTTAACTGTGATCGACACACCACCGAAATTTACCTCGTTGCAGAAAACAGTATTTCTTATTGAGAGTAAGGTCAAGGTCCTAGAAATATGAACGAAAGACAGTGAAAACAGGTCACGCAGAAACAACATCAGAATCTTTGGCATCCCTGGTTTGGCAGAAAGATCAAACATGTCCTATATGGAGGAGTTCCTCCGCGAAGAAGTTGCACTAGAGGGACTCTACCAATTTTACATCCTAGAGAGGGCACAAGGGTTCTTGCCCGCCCCTCCTGGACCAGAGACACCACACCTCCACATGGTTCATAATAGCCACACTTCTTCACTACGGAGACAGGGACCATATTCTGGCTCAAACTCAGGCACTGAGAGACCTCCAAATAAATAAAAGCAAAGTGATGATTTTCCGGTATTTCACCAAGGAAATACAGAAGCAACATGCAACCTTCTTAGAGGTGAAGAGCCATCTCAGGCAGGTAAATGTCCCCTACACAATGATATTCCCAGCAAGGTTAAGGGTGGTCACACCCACTGGAACACATTTTTTCCTGATCCCACAAGATGCCTGGAACCGAATTGAATCGGGAATGGATGCTACACCGGGAGGTGACTCCAGATGACCTGGGTCCTGGTGATGCAAACCAAGATCCACAAAGAAAGGAGCCCCCACACTAGCAGAAACCCAGCATGAACTATGGAAAGGGATCAGGGGACTCATGTAACTCAGCAACACAGATAAGAGCCCGCATTCCTCGGTCAGTGAACAAGAAGACAAGGAACCCTGAGACGACCAAGGGCACTAGCGCCTCAGAGGACACTGACACTGAACTGCCTAGGATCACCCGAGAACAGCCAATGAGATTATTTAGGGACAATCGTAACAAGCTGGGATAGAATGCCCACCAGTGGTGGGTTCCCAATGCCCAATACTTTGAGGAAAATGACAGGAGGGGTACCGACCCCCAGGTAGTATGGGATGCCTTTAAGGCTAGCATCAGGGGCAAATGTATATCTGAAGTGATGGGGATCAGAGGAACCCTCCTAAGAGAGACGCTCAATGCAGAACAATGACTGAGGGGAATAGAGAAACTTAGGCCGGAACATGGGAAAGTGCAGGATCAGCTACTTGAAGCTAAGGAGAGGGTAGGGGAGATGGTTGAAAGGTTATGGTGCTTCAATTATAGAAATTACATGATAAGAGCATATGAAGAGAGGGATCATACTGGGACACTCCTGGCATGGCCAGCTAATCCTGCAAAAAGAGGGTCAACAATTTTAGATCTGCTTCAACATATATCGAAGAATTGGGCCTCAAATTGGTGAGTCTCAATTATGGGGCACAAGATGTGGGTAGACTCCACAAAACGACACAAGAGGCCCTCGTGGTGCCTCTCTTGAAACCAGGCAAGTTCCCCAATAACAAAGCCGCTTACAGGCCTTTATATATACATAACCTCGACTATAAGTTCATAAGCAAGATCCTTGTCATGCGCCTCCCACCATATATGAGTACCCTTATACACCGAGACCAGGCGGGGTTTATACCGAGGCATAGCACAGCCAAAAACATCAGAAGGGACTAGAGGCAAATAAATACGATAAAGAGGAAGCTGCTATTTGTGTGGTAGGTTTCAAAAAGGCTTTTGATAGCCTGGAATGGCCTTACCTTTACTGTGTAGTGGAAAAGTTCTGAACTAGTACAGGGCTTTGTGACCTGGACTAGATTGCTTTATGTGGAATCCCTGGCCTGGGTGAGTACCGGGAGAATGATCTCAGACAGATATTGGGTGGCCTGGGGCACTTCCCCTTATCTTCACTCCTGTTTGCTCTGACCATGGAGCCTTTGGCCTGTCACGCCAGATCTGGCAACCCATACAAGGGACTGACAATACTAGGGGAACAACATTGTATAGTGTTATATGGTGACAATCTCTTGCTCTTCCTCCAGAATACGAGGGAAGTCTAAGGCCTCCAGGTTAACTGGAGAAAATCATGCCTGTTGTTGGCCACCACAGCTAGAGACAGACCCAATATAGACATAATATGAGAGCCCAGATGCCTTTCATACTTAGGGGCAAAAATATATCATGAAAACTAAGATAATCTGGAGGGTCATGTGGGAAAGGTAATTCAGGGATTGAGATCTAACAAGGAGTTTTGAGCCTCCTTGCCCCTATCTGTGTTGGGCAGCATAGCCCTCCTAAAAATGGTAGCTTTGCCACAACTATTGCATTTATTTGTGGTTCTCCCGATTTGAATTCCAGCGATTGTCTTCTGATACCTCGGATCATTAATTATAAAGTTCATAAGGGGGACTGGCAGACACAGGGTGGCGCTAAACACATTGCAACGACCCATGGCAGCGATAGGCCTTGCCCTTTGAAATATACTACCTAGCACCCCATCTCCAATGGCTCACACAGTGGGTGGGTAGTAGGAAAAAAGGGACAGAGCAACTGGGTCGCTATGTTTCTGACATACAACTGTTGTCCCAAGCAGTACTGAAGCTGGCTGTTTCAAAACAAATACTAGCCCAAGTTCCAAGTGTTACATAAGTGCCGGGGTCGTTGCCTACATAAATTGAAAACTAAGAGACCTTAAGCCCCGGACATCCCATTAGACTGGCTCACAGAACTCCCACATGGAGATGTATGGCACGGACTGAGGGAATGGGGAGAGGCTGGAGCAAACACAGTGGGGGCACTGTACGAGGACAGAACACTACTGCCATTAGAAGACTTTAGAGGACAATATGAGCTCCAGAGGGTACATTTCATGTTAGATAGAGTGCTAATAGCGGAAATACAGATACACTGAAATAAGGGGAACCACTGGCATCAGCTGGGTGCAAGAATAGTCCAAGTATAGTGTGCTATCCTCGGAAACATACAAAGCAGTCACATGCTTGTACCGCCGAGATGAGGGTATGGCCCCACTGGATAACCAACGGATGAGCTGGGAGGAAAATCTGGAGACCCCCATAGAGGAGAAGGTGTGGGATGTGCTATTGGGACATATTTCTAAGCTTTCTAGAAATGCACATTTTAAATGTATTCGCTTTTATGTACTCCATAGGGCATACCTTACTTCATAACAGATAAAACATTACTTTGCGATGACGGATGCTAAATGCCCTCAGTGCTCAGAGGTAGGGGCAGAGTTCCTCCGCATGTTCTGGAGCATCCTAATCCTGGGGGATTTTGGTAAACAGTTGCAGACTAGCTGACTGGGCTGCTAGACAGAGAGGTTCACTGTACACCACAATACTGCCTCCTACATTGGTTACCGCATACTCCTAAGACTAGAGTCACTAGCGGATTTCAGGACCTGGCGCTTTTCCCAGCTAAAAGAGAGCTAGCCTGAAACTAGAAGGGGCAGAGGGGACCCCGTCCATAACATTTGAAAAGGGAGGTACTACGCTGGTTGGACTATGAGGGAGCGGTCAGGATTAAAAAGGCCAAGCAAGGTCAGGGCTCACTAGAGGAAGCCAGAGCTTGGGCGACAGTGGTGGAGGAACTAAATAATGGGAATTACCCTCAAACTGATGACCTCGAGGAAATTAGCTGATTAAGTGCAGCACGGTTGACAGGCTTAGGAAGGTTAATTAATGGACTAAGAAGGACCATTTCTCCCCCATAGATGAGTTTGAAGCACTTTGTGAACCTAGCATATTGAAAGTACAAGTGGTACTGTTGGTATTAGATAATAGAACTGAGAAGAGAGTAGTCAGATCTCCGCCTCCCACTTAATGATGGGCCCTCCCATGGCAAGCCTCGGGGGTGGGAAGGGAGGGTGGGGGGTAGATTGTTGTTGAATACAGCAGTTATCACTGTTTTTGTTGTTTGAAGGCTATAGTTGTAGGCCTAAACAATCTTATAGATGTAATATCAGTGCTGGTTGTCTTGTTTCTCGTTGTATATCGAAGTGCCCCAGGTCCTGGAACTCACTTGCAGTAATAGAAGAACCTAAACAGGAACAAAGGGCCATATGTATCAACACATTTCCCCATAGGCTCAGAAAGGGTAAAACCCTTTGATACATCTGGCCCAAAGTGATAGGACACTGATGATATGGAGAACACAGAAATATCTAATGTAATTACTGTATGGAGGATTGTAAAACCAATACAATTTTGTTTACATTTTTTATCAAGCCCTATGTGTTTACTTTTGCTGTAGAAGTAATCTGAAAGTACACAATACATATTTAAGGATTTCTTCAACAGCATAAGTAAATACACAGGATGTTATACATTAATAAGGAACTTAAGTACAGAATCATAAAATTAATGTTACCATTTTAAAAATATTACTTGAAGTAAGTTTAACCATTGTGAAATGCCCAAATAAAAGAAACATGCTTTTAGTTTATACAAATATTTGTACAACATTACAGGAAATATTAACAAACGTTAATTCATATTTTTATTTCCAAAAATAAAAATAAATATCTCAATTTATTGCCTGGTGCATACAATGTACAATGGGAATTTTGTTTTATATAGATTATTAGGATATAAGTTCAATAATCAAAACAACAAATCTGTAACATTCAGAGGTGACAATTGAAAATGGTTAAGAAAAAAAGAACAAAAAATAAAATAAGAGCAATAATAGAACTTTTTTAAAAACTGTGACAAATTGGTTTAGGACATAGTAGCATAGAGTGTGAAGAGACTGGAACGGAGCCACCACCTCGTCATCTTCTTCTGAGGCCTCCACAAGTGACCCTACCCTTATGGTGGTGGACCCTAACTGAACTGTACACAATCATCTTTGTCCACCAACCAGAGACACATCTCCACCCTCCCTCTTGGTCCCCCCAGTTGGCCAAATCCAAGCCCCTACAAGGGCCAGGATCTCCTTTGCTACAGGCACCTCACCCCTACCACTTTCACTCCTGCTGTGTTGAATGAGGAGGCTATTGACCTCTCAAGTAGCATCTCTGTAGGCCAGACTGTGATAGTGAATGGCATCCAAGGCCTTACCTGCCAAATGCAACAAATTGTTGCATTTCTGGATGCCATTCAAAGTCCAATATCTGGCATGCAGAGATTGCTTGGCAAAATAGCAGCCTCCTCACTCACCCCAGCCTCCCAAACAGCCCAACCTTGTGCCCCAACCTAGGACCCTGTCTCAAACCCCAATCCAAACTCCCAACCCAATTCCAAACACACTGACGTCTTTGCAGACACCCAAGACAACAGATATAAGCAGCACAATCACACACACATGTAATCACAAACACAAAAATAAACAACATGCACACACTATTGAATCTACACCCACAGGCACAACAGGCACAACATCCACAGCCACTACAGGCATTACCCCACCTACAATGACTACAACCACCACCATACCCAGAACTCCCACCCCCACACCTTCAAGCACACCCACAAGCACCACAACCACCAAAGTACCCCCACCCACAACAACCATCACCACATCCACAATAACCACCACCACACCCACCACCCACAACCACCACAACCACCAACACACCCATGTATATCACAACCACATCCACCACCACAACCACAAACACCACAACCACATCAACCGCCACAACACACTCATCAAAACCAACACACTAACATCAAAGCACACCTACACACAAAGCACCAAAGAAGAGCAGATGCACACACTCACCAGAATCTCAAATACCATCCAAAAAAACACATTCAAGCATACACAACACACACCAGACTCACATACAACTGCCAAACATACAAACACAACCACATTACCCACTCCCACTCCCTCTACCTCCAAAACACAGTCCGCTATCACCCTTCCTAACCTTACTCCTCCTTCTGAATTCACCTCTTACCTGTCCTTAACCCCTAACAAACCTAAACCCACCCCTCCCAAGGAAAGTCCTTGAAGTGCTTGCTCTATGCCCAATAAATGACCCTTCCTGAGGAGGTTACCCTTTGAAGTCTGTTTAGAAGGCACAATATGAGCAACAAAGCCACAGCATGTTCTGTTGTGAAATCCTTTTGTTCTCCTTTTGTCTTTTTATTTGAATATAATTTTATGAGAGAAGTATATCATTCATAAATACAAATCTTTTCATTTTCCAAAATTTGTTCTAACATTAGTATTCATTTGCAATTCATTGATTATTAAAAATGGTAATGATGAACATGTGAAATATATATTATTACTTACATTTATGAAAGAAAATACAATTTGTTTTTAATGAAAAATCTTTAGTCCAAAACTTAGTGATAAGAAAATTGCAATGGACATTAAAACGTTGGTACAAACACTCCTTATGATGATGGGCTTCTACACCTCAAAAAAATTGATTATTTTGTTTAAGTGTTTACAGTTATGTTTATTTTAACTTAATAAGTGAAAAAATAAAAACATAGAAAGCCAGGCCGGGTAAGGCGCAGCCAGACCCAATGGGGGCCCAGGGCAAACACCAGGAGTAATTTAAATTGACAACCTCTCAGGCAAGGTTCGCCCCTGGCATTCTGGGAAATGCAGTCTCTTGTAGATCACTCCGATATTCTTGAGTATTTTGCCAAGTTTGGCGCAGATAGTGCTGATCTCTAGACATGTGTTTCTGGTTTATTAACCGTCATCAGTAGAGAATCTAAGGCCAGATGGAGGTAGCCCTTTACCGATCGGAATCGGCCGAAAATACCGATTTTCGGCCGTTTCCGATCGGTAAAGGGCTATGGAGATGTAGGTGCACATATTCGGTAATTTTACCGATTCGGTATTGTTACCGAATCGGTAATTTTACCGAATCGGTAACATTTACCGATTCGGTAAAATTACCAAAAATGCTAGATTGATATGTGGGTAGCCAATTTTCCTGAGAGGTTAGCGTGTGTGCTCCCACATCCTGTTGTCAATTTAAAGTACTCCAGTGAGTCATTGAGCTGACGAGCTCGTGAATGAAGCACCTGTGAGAGGTTCCAGACCAGATATAATGTTTGGCAGCATACTCAGCAAACCCCAAAATACAAGACTGTATTCTCTACTGATGACAGTTAATAAACCAGAAACACGTGTCTAGAGATCAGCATTATTTGCGCCAACCGTGGCGAAATACTCAAAAATATCGGAGCGAGCTACAAGGGACTGCATTTCCCAGAATGCAATGGGGCGAACCTTGCCTGAGAGGTCAGTGGTGTGCTCCTACATCCTGTTGTCTATTTTAAGTACTACTGTGAGTCATTGAGCTGACGAGCTCGTGGATGAAGCACCTGCGCACCAGTGAGAGGTACCGGAACTGATATAATGTTTGGCAGCCTACTCAGCAAACCCCAAAATACAAGACTGTATTCTCTACTGATGACGATTAATAAACGAGAAACAAGTGTCCAGAGATCGCCACTATCTCAAACAATCAATCAATCAATAGGTTCATTTGCAGAGCGCACTACTTACTCGTGAGGGTCTCAAGGCGCTGGGAAAAAAGGCAAGGGTGCTGCTACTGCTCGAACAGCCAGGTCTTGAGGAGTCTCCTGAAGGTCAGCATGTCCTGGGTCTGCCGTAGGTTGGTGGGGAGGGTGTTCCAGGTTTTTGTGGCAAGGTGGGAGAACGATCTGCCGCCGGCGGTCGCTCGACGGATGCGGGGGACGGTGGCGAGGTCAGCGGAGCGAAGCTGGTGGTTTGGAGGGCGTAGGAGATGATGTTGAGGTCGTGTTGGCGGGCCACTTGTGCGAGCCGGCCAGGTAGATGTTGAACTTCGTCGGGCTGAGGGATAAGCTCTGCGGGACACCGCAGATGATGTTGGTGGCCTCGGATCGGAAGGGCAGTAGGCGGACGCTCTGGGGGTTCTGCTGGAGAGGAAGTACGTGGTCCAGTCCAGGGCCTTCTCTTGTATTCAGGCTTCTAGGAGGCGTGTCTTTAGAGTGCGATGGCAGACCGTGTCAAAGGCGGCAGACAGGTCCAGGAGGATGAGGGCTGATGTTTCGCCATTGTCTAGTTGTGTTACTATTATTTGCAGCTCTGGCAGAGGCAATAGGTGGTGCAAGGTGCAGTGGCCTCATGACGAGGGTACTGGCACTTACATTTTTTACAAACTTAGCACTTGCTCAGCCCTTTCTTATCGGAGGCTCCCAACACCCTCTGGAAGAATCCCAACCCACTTCCACTCCATCCTTACCGCCCATCCTCCAGAGAAGCTTCGTGACAAGGCAACAGGACAGTGACAGGGCCCAAGAGATGTCACAAATGAGACCTGTCAGAGATGGGGCGCCTTGGCAGGACCCCTGTATTGTGCACGTCCATCTGATCAATGGAAACAAATGTATCTACAGGTTGATATTTCCACTGCATTGACCCCTTGCATTGGCTTCCAGGTTGTCTTGAGTTTTATAGACAGAGATGTTGTCAGTACTGCCTCCCCAAAGCATATGTGAGGCTGTATATGGAACATTCACACCTCAGTGGCCTTAAAGCAGGGTATTGTGCCATTCAATACAAGTAAGCTAAGCATTGCTGCCTGACACTTGTGAGATGAAGGGTAAGCTGCCACAGCCTCCCTGCCCCCCCAGCAGCTGGACAGCTCAATCAATCAATCAATCAATACATTTGTAAAGCGCACTACTCACCTGTGAGGGTCTCAAGGCACTGGGGGAGGGGGGTGCTGCTATTGCTCGATGAGCCATGTCTTGAGGAGTCTTCTAAAGGTGAGCATGTCTTGGGTGTGCTGCAGGTGGGTAGGGAGGGTGTTCCAGGTCTTGGCGGCGAGGAAGGAGAAGGATCTGCCCGCGGAGGTCGCTCGTTGGATGCAGGGGACGGCGGCGAGGGTGAGGCTGGCGGAGCGAAGTTGGCTGGTGGGGGGGTGGAAGCCGAGTCTGCTGTTCAGGTAGGCTGGTCCCGTGTTGTGGAGTGCTTTGTGCTCGTGGGTGAGGAGCTTGAAGGTGATCCTCTTGTTGACGGCGAGCCAGTGTAAGTCTCTCAGGTGGGGGGGATGTTGCTGCGGCAGGGGATGTTGAGGATCAGTCGGGCGGAGGCCTTTTGGATGTGTTGCAGTCGTCGTAGGTGTTTGGAAGAGAGTTCTGCCTAGAGTGCGTTGCCGTAGTCCAGCCTGCTGCTGACGAGGGCTTGGATCACTGTTCTTCTCGTTTCGGTTGGGATCCACTTGTAGTTTCTGCGGAGCATATGGAGGGTGTTGTAGCAGGAGGAGGAGATGGAGTTGACCTGCTTTGACATGGAGAGGGAGGAGTCGAGGATGAACCCCAGGTTGCGTGCGTAGTCCGTCGCCTCGGTGCTGTTCCCATTGTGGGCCACCACCAGGAGTCGTCCCAAGCGGAGGGGGTGGGGCCGAGGATGAGGATCTCCATCTTGTCCGAGTTCAGTTTTAGACGGCTGCTCCTCATCCACTCGGCGACGACCTTCATTCCCTCATGGAGGTTGGTTTTGGCGGTGTGCGGGTCCTTGGTGAGGGATATGATGAGCTGGCTGTCGTCGGCGTAGGAGATGATGTTGAGGTTGTGCTGGCGGGCCACTTGTGCGAGGGGGGGCCATGTAGACATTGAACAGGGTCGGGCTGAAGGATGAGCCCTGGGGTACGCCACAGATGATGTCGGTGGATTTGGATCGGGAGGGTGGGAGGCGGACTCTCTGGGTTCTGCCAGAGAGGGAGGACGAGCTTGTGGATGAAGCACCTGAGCGCCAGTGAAATGTACCGGACCTGATATAATGTTTGTCAGCCTACTCAGCAAACCCCAAAATACAAGACTAGGGGCCAGATGTAGGTAAATCACATTTACCGATTTTGAAATACCGAATTTTACCGATTCGGTATTTCAAAATCGGTAAATGGGATGTAGGTACCAACATCTGGATTTGTTACCGATTCCTTAAAAATTCGGTATTTACCGATTCGGTAAATACCGAATCGGTATTTGCTATTGAATCCTATGGGCCTTGAAGCCCATAGGATTCAATTCAAATACCGAATCGGTATTTACCGAATCGGTAAATACCGATTTTGTCAAGGGTGCAGGGGGTGTCACTTTGACACCCTCTAGCACCCCCAAAACGGGCATGTGTGCAATGTGACACACAGACATGCCCTAAGGGCACGTCTGTCTGTCACATGGCACATGTGTACATGCACAAATGTGCATGTACACAGGAATCGGTATTTTACCATGGATTTTTTTCACCAATGGAAAATTGAGCAGACGAGCTCCTGGATGAAGCACTTGCGCTCCAGTGAGAGATACTTGACCTGATATAATGTTTGCCAGCCTACTCAGCAAACCCCAAAATACAAGACTGTATTCTCTACTGATAATGGTTAACAAACCAGAAACACATGTCAAGAGATAAGCACTATCTGCGCCAACCTTGGCGAAATACTCGGAAATATTGGAGCGAGCTACGCGGAGACTGCATTTCCCAGAATGCCAGGGCCAAACCTTGCCTGAGGGGTCAGCGGTGTGCTCCCACTTCCTGTTGTCTATTTACAGTACTCTCATGAGTCATTGAGCTGACGAGCTCGCGGATGAAGCTCCTGCACGCCAGTGAGAGGTACCGGATCTAATATTATGTTTGGCAGCCTACTCAGCGAACCACAAAATACAAGACTTTATTCTCTACTGATGACGTTTACCAAACCAGAAACATGTGTCTAGAGATCAGACCTTTCTGCGCCAACCTTCGTAAAAAACTCAAAAATATTGGAGCGAGCTACGCGGAGACTGTATTTCCCAGAATGCCAGAGGCGAACCTTGCCTGAGAGGTCAGCGGTGCGCTCCCTCATCCTGTTGTCTATTTAAAGTACTCCCATAAGTCATTCAGCTGACCAGCTCGTGGATGAAGAACCTGCGCACCAGTGAGAGGTACCGGACCTGATATATTGTTTGGCAGCCTACCCCAAAATACAAGACTGTATTCTCTACTGATGACAGTTAACAAACCAGAAACATGTGTCTAGAGATCAGCACTATCTGCGCCAACCTTGGCAAAATACTCGAAAATATTGGCATGATGCTACGTGGAGACTGCATTTCCCAGAATGCCACGGGAGAACCTTGCCTGAGAGTTCAGCGGTGTGCTGCCACATCCTGTTGTCTATTTAAAGTACTCCCGTGAATCATTGAGCTGACGACTTGTGGATGAAGCACCTGCACGCCAGTGAGAGGTACCAGACCTGATATAATGTTTGGCAGCCTTCTCAGCAAACTCCAAAATACTAAACTATATTCTCTACTGATGACGGTTAACAAACCAGAAACATGTATCTAGAGATCAGCACTATCTGCGCCAACCTTGACGAAATACTCGAAAATATTGGAGTGAGCTACGCAGAGACTGCATTTCCCAGAATGCCAGGGGCGAACCTTGCCTGAGAGGTCAGCGGTGTGCTCCCACATCCTGTTGTCTTCTTAAAGTACTCCATGAGTCATTGAGCTGACAAGCTCATGGATGAAGCACCTGCGCACCAGTGAGAGGTACCAGACCTGATATAATGTTTGGCAGCCTACTCAGCAAATCCCAAAATACAAGTCTGTATTCTCTAATGATGAAGGTTAACAAACCAAAAACACGTGTCTAGAGATCAGCACTATCTGCGCCAAACCTGGCGAAATACTCTAAAATATTGGAGCAAGCTATGCGGAGACTGCATTTCCCAGAATGCCAGGGGCTAACCTTGCCTGAGAGGTCAGCGGTGTACTCCCACATCCTGCTGTCTATTTAAAGTACTCCCGTGAGTCATTGAGCTGACGAGCTTGTGGATGAAGCACCTGCCCGCAAGTGAGAGGTACCGGACCTGATATAATGTTTGGCAGCCTACTCAGCAAACCCCAAAATACAAGACTGTATTCTCTACTGATGATGGTTAACAAACCAGAATCACGTGTTAGAGATCAGCACTATCTGTGCCAACCTTGGAGAATTACTCGAAAATATCGGAGTGAGCTACTCCGAGACTGCATTTCACAGAATGCCAGGGGCGAATTTTGCCTGAAAGGTCAGCGGTGTGCTCCCACATCCTGTTGCCCAGGGCAAACACCGCCCTGAGGCAGGAAGCCCCCCCCCCACCATCGCGATATTCCTGTGACACCTGGTTTGATTTGCTACGTGGTCAAAGAGCAGCAGCAAGGGAAAGACTTGGACGATCAGGTTCATGATGGCAACAAAAGTTTTTTTTATGTTTCTACCTTATATCCCTTTAAAACTGCCAACTAGGTGTGTAGGTTTATCCATCACAGTTAAGTCGACGGGAAGGCACATCGTGACTGGCCCGTTGGAAATATTGGCAGGAATCCCTTTGACAGCCGCTTTTGCCTATGATGCTATCAACACAGATTGAAATTTCTGACAAAGATGGCGTTACTTGGCGGACTATCGTCCATAGACCCGCCAGCATCTAAATTGAGTGGGCGGGCTACATAGTAGGCGGGAGGAGAAACCGAAGGAAAAGTGACGGGGGGATCAGAACAACCAAGATCTAAATGAGGCCCTCATCACCTCATCCTCGTATACACATTAATTTGAAAGAGAAAGACCATGGTACTGCAAAGAAGTAATGCTCTTGGCTAACATTGCAGACCATGAAGCACTGAAATATTTCATTAGTGTCTCTTCAAAACAGGCTTTAAAACCAATTGCTTCTAAGACAAGATGGCTTGGTATGTTGACATATGCTGCTGATGTATGCAGTTATCTGCAGGCTAGGATTTTGAATACGACATCAGAATACCTTTACATTTGATAGTTGTAACAATAGTTATTTGTAGTGCTTAGAAATGTATGAAAAGTCGAATGAAGAGCTATAACATAAAAACAAATTAATATCATGATTTATATAGAACATATGGTGTATTTTTCTACTGGTAGACCCCATTTCATGTCCGCCAGCAGCCACTGCTCCAGCCACTGTGACGGTGACACCAAACTTCCAACCACTGCAGACTCTTCTGTGCAGTGCATTGCCGTCACTGATAACTATTTCCTGAGCTTGAACGTGCAAGAGTAATGTCTTAACGGTTCCCTGCGCCACAGTCTTTCGAGACAGCATTAACAGATGTGCAGTTTAGAAAAAATCTATACTTTCAGCTAATTGAGTGAGCAACACTCCGGATGGAAACTAATATGACAGTTTTGCTATAATATGTGTGCACATGAGTGACAAAAGATGCGAAATGCTGCTAATGAGACGTGGGTGACATATCACCCACCCTTCCGTAGATTGTTTGGGATTTCTCGCTACACGAGCAGCATTATTTTACAAAAGCAAGTGTTGCCATTGTCTTTTAAAAAGGTCCAATTATTGTGAGAGCTGAACATAACTAAATGCAGCTTCCCATCACTAAACAACGGGGTGGTGGAGTGGATCTGCAAACAAAATAAGTAATCTTTAATAGGACATAAACATTTTGTCTGACATCGGTCGCTATTTAGGTTATAATGCAACGCATATATTTTTGGGTTAATGTAAATAATGAAAGTGTGTTCCTCTTTGTATTACTTACAAAAACTCAAATACACCAATATTCAGCTCTTCAGAAGGTCTCATGGTCTGTTTACATTCCACATACTTGCAATAGTTTGGTGGACAGGACTGATAAAATAGTTTCATTGAACAAGTAAATGCTAAATAATGTGTGGGATACAATAAACAAGCAACTGTTTATTAGCAGTTTTGTACAGCGCAGAAAAGACCCAGTGGCTGGCAGAACGCGTCCATAGGTAGTGTTTCATACAGCATTGACATTGAGTAATATGTAACGCAGAGCAGCCACTGCAGGTAAGTCGGTTTATTCAGCACTGTACCAGTACAACTGACAATTGAAAGCATTACAGCAGTGTTCCCAAACTTTTTCAACCCACGGCTCCCTTGACCTATTAGCCGTCGGCCGCTGTTCCCCACTATGTTACAATGGTACTTCTTGGAACCCACACACCTGCTCTCTTCCCCTGTATCTTTTCTTTCTTCCCCTTTCCTCTGGCACATGCCCCTTTTTCGTGTATCACTCTCCACTCTTTCCATCTCTTTATCTTTTTTTCCTGTACACATTCACTTTTTATCATGTCCGTCCTTCCTCTCTTTTTCCTTCCAGTGCGTGTCTGTCTCCACTCACCTGTTTCATCTCTCATGTCCTTTCTTAACTCTTATTGTTACCTGTCTCTCCCCCCTCACTTTTCGCCACTCATTCACAATATTCCCTGTTTGTCTCACCTCTTCCCCTCTTTTGTCTCCTCACACTCTCTACTTTAGCTACCGGTTCCCCTCTACCTCCTTTCTCTCTACTCCTCCTTCCTTACCACCAATCTGGGAAATAAGTACCTGCAAAAAGCCCTCCCCACCCTCCTTTCACACACCTCCAATGGGGCTCTGGGGAGGGGCCCTTGCTATGCCCCCGCTCCCAGTCCCAGGAAACTATTGAGTCACCAGGAAGGACTGCCTGCTGCAGCACACCCTGCACAGAGAGGCCAGGAGGCAGGTGGACACCTTCGGCCTCTCACCTCGTGCCTGCCTTGATCCCTCACCTGTACGTGTGACAGCCGCGTTCCTCTTCCCGCGTCCCTTCTGCACGTCCCACACGCCTCAAGGCCTCTCTCCCAGCCCTACACCTGAGCGGGGACCCCTCCCACCAGATACTGTTTCTGTCCGAGCTCACTGTTCTCTTTCAGGCCCGCATCTGAGCAGCCACCCGGCCCCAACTGCTGATCTATCCCCACACTCGAGCCCGGGCACCTCTAACACCTGAAAAACTTCAGTTTAGAATGACCGTGAGCTTGTTCAACACGCTTGCGGTCATATAAATAAAAAGAGGACCCCACAAACATGGTCCTCGGCGGAGAAGAACGTCTTTCACGGTCCAGTGGTTCCCAAACTCACAAACCGTGTGTTTAGTGCGCGGCGCCCCTGGCTGGTTTTGATGGCGCACCGGGCTGCCGCGGCACACAGATTGGGAACAACTGCATTACAGCATACTATAGGTCACATGGCGAGCACGATGCACGAGCCTCAAAGGACAAAAAACTGAAAGGACAAAGAAAAAAGAAGGATGCAACAATGTTGTTATATAATACAGATTATATAGCAGACTTTTCATCTCCATTTAAGAAGCATCAACGGATTAAACTGTCCAAATATCAAGGGTGATGGAGTTCTACCCTCGAGGTCACTTTCTAAGAAGGAGTGTTTCGTGATCTGGGGCAAAGGGAATTAGGACCCAGGACCTCAGTTGTGGGAGGAGTCAGGAACCAGACACCACTTCCGGCCTGAGAGTGGGGACGGGCAGAGTGGTACTAGGAGGGTAGGAAGGAAGACATAGCTGTGAACATAGTGGAAGCATAAGAATAAAGTACAATCACCACTTGTCTGCAAATTCCTGGGGCATCGGCGATCGGACAACTGGCGTCGACAAGGTGGGATCTTCAATCGCCACCGGAAGCGTGTGCCCTTGGCCCCTGCCACGTTCTAACGGAGCCAGGAGCCCACCCTGGTCCGCTGACCACCAGAAGAAGAAATGCAACATCGGGAGCCCACCTCGATCGCAAGAAGAATGGAACTAGTAGCCCACCCTGGGCTGCCGGCCCCAAGAAGAGAAACGCAGAGTCGGAGCCCACCCGATCGGAAAGGGAACAGAGCCAGGAGCCCACCCTGGTCCACGTAGGGAACTGCATCGACATCAGGAGCCCACTCCTGCCGCATCAAGTGAGAGGTGAAGAAGAAACAAGTGGTGAACCCGACCGTGACTGCAGTCGCCCGCTGAATGAAGACATAGCCCGAGCCTCCCGTGTAGATTTCAAGTCGAAATCTGGCGAGAACTCGACCTCAATTTTTAGGTAAGCCGGGAGAGCAAATCAGAGGCTGGAGAAGGTCCAGCGCTCATCTTAAAGTCAGGCAACGGAACAAATCTTGCCCTGTAGAAACCTTGGAGGCCCTTTTGAAATCAGGTAAGGGAGCCAATCAGGAGAAGGCCCGCTGCCATTTTAAAGTCAGGCGAGCCTGGAAAAGCATAAGAAAAGCAAAAAAGATGGAAATAAAAGAATATTAAAGCAAACAAAGTGGATATAAAAGGAAATTAAGTACACTGAAAGGAGAAACTGCACACAAAAAAAGGAAAGGCATACAAACACAGGAGAAGAATATCTGCAACACAACAAAATGGCAGAGGAAGGCAATAACAACAATAGCGCAAATGCAATCTTCTGCAGACCACTACCATTCAGCTTGTCAGACCCACAGATGAAAGGCATTCACTGGGAAAGATGGATTAGGTCATTCGAACACTACATGTGTGCCACATGCAAGGACTACACAGACCAGCAAAGCATAGATTTGTTCCTAAACTTCGTAGGTGATGAGGTTGAGGACCTTCTGATAACATTTCCCCCAGAAAAGATCTAGTGGAGAAGTGTGGCTCAATGATTGGAGTGGCAGACCCTGATGCAGAGGTCTAGCCCGGGACCAGGGTTCAATTCCCCCCTCGGCGGGTCTTGGGCTCAAAATTCCACGGACCTGATAATTCTCGCATCGGTGCCTATTCCAAACATGGAGTCCCACTTTGCAACTCTGGGCAATAGCTTGCTTAATCTCCACAACAGCCCCTACAATGCTAAGGATGCCTGGCCTCCACCTTGGGGGTTCCCAGGAGTGGACGCCTCACAGGAAAAGCCAGGATGGGTTCCACAGCGATATTCGTACAAGCGCCTTGAGACCCTTGCGGGTGAGTAGTGCGAAATACAAGTATCAATTTACATTTAATTTACATACAAGGGACTGATGAAGTGCCTCACAGACAAATTAGACCCTCAAAGAAATGTGGGCTTTGAGAGGTACACCTTCAATACCGCATGCCAACTGGCAGAGGAGTCCCTCTACGATTTTGCGACCAAACTAACCAAACTAGTTACATACTGCGAATTTGACAAACTTTACAATGAGCAGGCCAAACAACTACACATCATTGAAGGCTGTCAATCAGTGGAATTCGTGTTTAAACAAAGGAAGAGTGTCCAAAAGTCAATCAGAAATAACAAAAGGAGCAACAGTATAAAGTAGATACACAACCCCACTCAGGTGTGTATAAAAAGCCTATTTTTAACAAAGAAGGGAGGTAGAGTACAAAGTAGGATTCCTACTCCACGGGCACTGATACATAAACAAGAAGAATCCTACTACTAGTGTGAGGAAAAAAGGGGGGAGGGGAAACACTCAGTGTTGTGTAAAATACCCCTCACACACCAACAGGCCCCTTGGTGTCATGCTTCATCATCGGGGTCTTCGCACCCCGCTAGAGGGATGCGGCACGCTGCGACCTACAACTACGTGGGAGCGTTGACAGGTGTAAACTATGTGTGGTGTGTGTTGATAGTGAGTGATAAGAGGATTAAATGTGAGTGGGAAACGTGGTGAGGAAATTAAAAAGTACCTGGCTAGTGGGAAAAATGAAAAAAACTTTATTTCGTACCCCTAGCTGGTGCTATTAAAAGGTGTGCAGAAAAAGATGAGGTTGGTTTGTCTTAATTACGGACAAAACCTCTGGTGTGCGTCGACATGTTTCGGTACGTGTGTACCTTCTTCAGGACGGGGCACAACTCCCAACCCTACTCACGTATTTCTAAAAAAAGGGGGTAATTATATTTAATAAAAAGTGAAATCACTCATTTTAAGTTGGCTACAATGTGCCTACAGCGGTTCTTGGGATCATGTATTTACATGTCTCGTAGTCTTTGATGTCTACTGCATCATGAGCAAGTCCTGAGCATCAAGGTAGGTAGGTGGATCCACAATGAAATCCGCCTGTATTGGCCTCCTTCTACCACCCCGTGCTGCTCCGCCGTGAATGTTTTGGAAGGGTACGTGGATGAAACTAAAAATGAGTGGGTGAATCACATACCGGCCCCGGAGGCGTAGAATTGGCAGCGAAACTACCGCAAAAGGCTCGTCAGTGGTGCTGAAATATGGCGGCATCTTGAAAAGGAAGCATTACACCAGTGTTTCAATCATTTTTGGTCAAAGTTGAAGTAATTTATTTCTCGTAGGTTAAGTAGGACTCATTAGTAAATTAAATTATAATAAATAATGTATAATGATATAATTGAACAGCAATGTATAATTTTGCATAAGAGTTTGTTAATATTAATTTCTTCTATAAATGCACCATTGTGAACATATTTGTCACAAAAATAATTAAAAAGTCGCACCTTGTGATTTACTATATTTGTTCCCTTGAATAAAAACGAAAGATACAAGCTTTAACATGGCCGCTTCCTTTACTAAGGCCTGAATTCGGGCACTGGAATATCTGGCACACTTGTCTTTCTTCTATGTCTGTGGCTGAAGGCCTGGGCAGAAAGGTGAATAGAGTCTGTCCGGGCCAGAGTTATTGGAGTGCTTATGGCAGCTGGGTTCCTTGCAGGCCCTGTGTTCTGACCCAGAGCAGCGCCAGTCCATGCCCCGTTCTATGGCCGACCAGTCGATACTTTTACTGAGAAAGCAGCTGGCTGGTGACGTGCCCGGCCTTTGTGTGAGAGCCTGGGTGAAAGAGTAGACGTTTCGGATGGTATTCATGGTATGGGGAGCGGGCAACATTGTGGTCCCGGTCATTGCCACTTCTTGCCATTAGACACAGTGAGAGTGTCACAGCAAACTGACCCGTGTCCGAATAAAGCTTGTAAAAACTATACTGATCTGTGGCCCCTAGAGAACAAGCTGAGTGGGGACCCTTTAAACTTTTCCTCTGCTGGCTCCGTAAAAGTGTGCTGCCCTCTGATCTCCCTGCCCATATTGGGACATGGCGAATTGTAACTTCTGCTTACACCTCCCAAAGCAGCATGGGAGGTGTAACCAAATTGTGTGGTTCGGTAAGATATACCCGGACATGTGCGGTTGTTCCATGACATCTCAGGGGGTTGGG
The DNA here is from genome assembly GCF_964263255.1 of Lissotriton vulgaris. NCBI lineage: Eukaryota > Metazoa > Chordata > Amphibia > Caudata > Salamandridae > Lissotriton > Lissotriton vulgaris. The sequence goes on along the minus strand of NC_141691.1, from coordinate 231,357,110 downwards.
GTTTCCAGTGTTTTGTGACACCCTGTCCCCAACAGGACCTGCCGGGGTTGCGATGCCCTGTAAAACTATCAACAGAACTTATGCGTTTTACAGTGATGAGGTCGGGGCGGAAATATAACTGTGAAAGCAGAAGCAAGGGGATGGCTTCGATATTCGACCCCGTGCAAGAGCCCAACTCTGAAAATATTTGCTACGTAAATCATGCAAACATATAAAATATGATTACGTCTCTTCATAATTCAAAACACAATTTTTTAACACGTATAACCGTTGACATTAATAAGACGCATTGTAGCAATGCACTGAGAAGTACTTATTTAAAGTGATAGTTTTGTACAACTGGTAGTTGGAACTCACATGTTGGAAGTGGATTCATACACAACAAGCATTGGCATAGCCAATAGGTCTCGCCTTTGGGACCTTGTAAGTGTTTAACCATGCACCACGATGTTGTTGCACCAAGGATATTGTGCTGAATAACTAAACTCTTATAAGCTCCCAAAGGAGACACCTATTGGCTATGCCAATGCTTGTGTTATGTACACGGCCTGACTCCTCTACATTTTGTTACCAAAACCTCTTGAAGTGATGAGTTTTGCTGAAGATCATATGGCTCAAGCAAGTGCGAAAGCTGGGATTGGAATTCGGGTCCCCTGCTGACATGATCGATAATTTAGCCGCTATCACACAAATGCCACCTACCTATGACCCCTGCATTGCTTATGTATAAACTGGTATAATGCAGCGATGAAAGCGCAACATTTCAATGGACGTGGATACTTTCCAGAACATTCTGGAAAATATTGCACTTTGCCTCTCAGAATCCCAGGCTGGAACAGGATTTATATACATTGGCAACTTGGTGTGACACAGATAACGTTAGCCAGGCATCGTGAGTTTAAGTAAATTCATGTTCTGGTGGTTATGCTGGAGAAAATAAAGTATTCGCTTGGAAATTGAGGTCACCAGAAGCAAAAACAAGCATTTGCAATGCCATAGGTCTCGCATTTGCGAGAATTTGAGCAAATGGCATTGTAAATGACAATGCCTTTTATTTACGTATTGGTTTTTAAAAAATAAATAAAAGGCATCGTCATTTACACTGTCAATGGCTTAAACTCTCCCAAATGCGAGACCTGTTGCACTGCAAATGTTTGTTTTTTATTTAGTACTACCCGCCCCATCACACTAAATATGTGCCAGCAACCACTGTTTATATACTCAAGACCAGGTTACCCGGGCGTCAGGTCATAAAAAGAGGGCATAACAAGCTGAAATCCAGAAAAGCTGATGGATATAGGGGGGTATTTTATGAATTACTTTCACCACAGTCTGTACAAATCTTAGTATAAATTACAGGGAGGTTGCAAGGGATAAGGAATCATTCCAATGAGTGAGGCAAAAATAATTGTACTTCTAAATCCAGGAAAGGACATAACCTTACATTCCATCTACAGGTTAATAGCACACCTGAACATTGATCATACAATATATATGATAGTTCTAGCTAATAAGTTAGCTGCCATTCTCTTTCATATAATACATGAAGACCAGTTGGGTTTATAGGAGAATGCCACATGTTGGATAGTATGTGGTGAACATCCCACCTCATAGAAAAGGTGAATAAAAATGGGTCCCACCGGTCCTGTTAACGCAGGACACTGAGAAAGCCATCAACAGGGTCTGATGGGAATTTCTAAAGAAAGTAACCTTAAAGTTTGGGATGGAGCAAGACTGGATCCGCATGGCCATGGCCCCCTACAAAATACCCCATAGGCAAGAGAGCACTGAATCGGATTTTATTGTGCAAAGAACCAATAACACGGGGCACCAGGCTAACAGGAATTTCGTTTGGGGCCAGTCAAGAATGTTATGTTATGTTATGTTATGTTATGTTATGTTATGTTATGATATGTTATGGTATGTTATGTTATGTTATGTTATAGGAGCTTTTAAAGCGCCCTTATACCCAAAGGTGTCCTGGCACGGAGCACTGACTCACTGAATCCAAGGATAAAATGTCTTATACCGAGAATAGCCATGTCTTCAGCCCCTTTCTAAAAGGAATGAGCTCCGTAGTATTCCTAAGTTGCAATTGCAGGCTGTTCCAGGCTTTCACAGCACAAAAGGAAAAGCTGCTGCCACCACAGTTAACCTTTTTCACTCGGAGGACAGTTACTAGCTTTCCTTCCGAGGAGCACAGCCCTCTACCAGGCCCATACAAATCAAAGAATCTGCTGAGAAATTCCAGGCCACTACCCATCAATGACTTAAAAACGGTACACAATGCTTTAAATTGTGCTCGCTTTGTCACTGGCAGCTAATGGAGTTGCCGATTTCCATCTCTAACTGAGACAAACCTTGGTAAGCCTGTTAGCAGTCTGGCCGCTGCATTCTGCACTAGCTAGAGTCTGTACAGATGTTTTTGTTCAAATTAAGGTACAGACTGTTGCAATAATCCAGCGTGACTAAATGAGAGCTGAGACTGCTATCCTAAAACACTCATCTGGAAGGAAAAATTACATTTTCCTTAGGATTCTAAGGACGTAGAAGCAAGTCGATACAACTCTGCTGACCTGATCTCCAAAGTCAAGTTTAAGATCCATGATCACTCCCAGGTTCTTAGCTCTAACCATGGGGGCTGGCAGCATGCCCATTTCTTCGCGCCACAGGTAAGGTGTCCAAAGATTGTGATTATTCCCAAATATAATGACGTCAGTTTTGCCTGCACTGAATTTCAGGCAGTTGGAAGCCATCCAGCCAGAGATATCTTTCAGGCAATCATGACATGTCAAGGCCATTACCGCTTCTGTCCCTCGTTGTATGGACAACACAATTTGTGTGGCATCTGCATAAGATGTTAGTTGCAGTTCGAAGGATCTTATCAGTGCCGCCAGTTGACTAACATATATACTAAAAATTGTGGAACTTAGGGAGGACCCCTGAGGCACCCCGCACAGGTCGACGAAAGGCTTAGATCTTTCCCGCCGCAGATCTACTGTTTGTATTCTGTCCGCCAGAAAATATTTTGGGAGGCTCCAAGCCCTACCTGCACCCTCACAATCGATAATTGGGACATCAGAAAATCATGATGGACCATATCGAAGGCCACTGACAGGTCCAAAAGAATCAGGACAGCCACACCTCCCTGATTGACCGCTGCTCTAACCTCCTCTGTGGCTTTTATGAGAGCTAGCTCTGCGCTGTGTCCTGCACGAAAGCCAAACTGAGTGGGGTCAGTCGCATTGGTACTCTGAAAGAATGTGCTGAGTTGCCTATTGATAGCCTTCTCTCTCATATTTGCTGGCAATGGTAGTCGTGGTATGGGTCTGTAATTGTTGGGATTGTTTTTATCCAAATTCGAGTTTTTTAATCAGTGGCAGTATTAAATGTCATTGAAGAATGTTGTCACATCTTTTTGAAAATTGAAAGGTTAGGACATTTGAAAGTTGTATTAAGCATAAAAGGTGGCTGAAACTGAACAATTCAGGAATCAGCTGCTGAACCTTCCCCACCAATAAAGTAGCAGCAACTAAAGACCTGACAGAGTTTGAGAAAATCGTCAGGACTCTTTCTCATGGTCCATAGGGACATTGTCTTCTTCTCTAAGTTAGCATGAGCATGCAGTAGGCTGTCTGTTGCTTTGCACACATTACTGCACAAGTTTATTTTATAAATGCCTCTTTCGCCATTTTCACATTTGAACCTATCGCTCTGTTCATGCTCTGCAGGTTCCTGGGATTTAGTCTGAACATTGTGAGCAAGCTCGATCAACAATGCCCCTTGTTATTCTGTTCTGGTCAGGCCCTAACACTGAGACAAAACATACAAATGAAGCTGTTGTTTGTGAATACGTGCTTTGGTCTTATTGGAATACAGAAATAGGTTTCTCACACTTGGAGAGGGACCTTTCCAGGGGGAAGAGCAAGCAGCACTAGCACTATGAAGTAGCTCTACCACCAATAGACTGAGGTACGGGGTCCGCAGATAACACCCAGAGATCGTCTAACACATAATCACTCTGCTTCTAAACAAGGGGAGGAAGGTTAGGCTACACTGTCCTTTCATGATTAATGGACTAATCGCTATGCTGACCATATTTGTGTTATGTAAACATGGGTGAATTTTGCGAATCTGGCGTTCGCGAATTTGCGTATTTGCGAACTCGCAATCCGCAAAATCCGCGAATTCTCGCGAATTTGCAGATTTTTTTTTTTTGTGTTCGCAAGGGTTTCTGCCAGTTCGCTAGGGTTTTGTACCAGTTCGCAATTGCTAACTTACTTGTCAGCTCGCAACGGTCGCGACTATGTTGTTTCTACGTCTGGTTCATCATCACAGGTTAACAGCACCCTCTGTTTCACCACTGCCACCCTCTGTTTCACCCATGCCACCCTCTGGTACATCAATGCCACCCTCTGGTTCATCACTGTAGATTATGGGGGGGAAAAGCAAGCACACCTGCCCTGCTTCAACTGACATGAATTAATTTGGGGTTGATTTATTAATGTGTCACTGTTTTAAAATTGCAGTCTGGCACCTGCTTCCTTATCTGTAATTTGCTTTCTGTTGCAGTGCAATTTGTTTTTCCAGGACCTTTGTGGCCTACTTGTAGCTATTCTATGAGCCTGCTGTGAGGGTCAGAGCAGGGTCATAGAATAGTTGCAAGTAGGCAACTGAACTCTGGAGGGGCCCCTCAGGAAGCACTACAGGGAATGGTTACTAATGATGAGTGAACTTTTGCACCTGCTGAGTGCTTTCAGTTTTGCAAAACTCGTTTTTCTGCAGAACAGCAACTGTAATGCCCCTAACAAACTTACCTGTGAAAGTTGATTTCTAATCCAAAAGTGATCCAAAGAAAGTCAAAAGGCCTCAAATCCAAAAATTGCAGTCAAAGGTCAACCTGAGGAGTTATTCTGATAAAAATCATCATTTTCAGAAGGTCTATGCTGCTTGCGTATTTTGTAATTTCGCGAATGTGAGATTGTTGCTGCCCGCCGCACCTACATGTTCGCAATTGCGAACTCTCGCGATGCGTCGCCAAACTCCCGCGGGATCCCGCAGCAAGATCCAAAATGGCGCAGCACTCGCAAAATATCGAGAAAAACAACTCGGCAAACGCTGAATGACGGTAAGTGAACGCCGCACGCCGCAATATTGTATCACCAAGAAAAAAAATCTGCTGCGTGCGAATTTGCGGATTTTCGGTAAATTCGCGAGAGTTCGCGGATTGCGAATTTACCGAAAATCCGAAAAAAAATCCGCGAGCGGAACAGATTTTCCGCCCATGCTTAGCGTTATGCTTTTTCTTGCTTATTGTGACACGTATACTGTATATTAAAGCACGTTAGTTAAAATAAATATTTTAAACTTGATTGTGTTGCTGTCAGATCTTATTGTGGACAAATGCAAGAGTGTGTGCAAAAGGGTGTGTCTTGCAACCACGATTCCTGAGAGAGTCTGGAGTGTTGTGTTCTGGAGTGTTTAATCGCTTGTTTCTCTGTGAGTGAGTAGGAGAGCAATTGAGACACTATAGCTAGTCAGTCCCGGGCTCATGGGTAGGAAGGTGGTAGGATGATTCAGTTACTATGCACTAAAGTCCCATAATCCTACGCATAGTTCTGTGTTTGTGCAGAATCCCTGCAACAAAACTAGACAATTCAAAAGACGCAATCTGTAAAATTCCTAATGAAATGGATGAGGCTGAAGAAATTAAAATGCCCATATCTCTGGAGGCCGACATTTTAGATTATTGGAGAGAAAAAAATTCTATTTAACAAATCAATTTTGCACAGGGAGGTCAAACCTAGACAAAGATGGCCTGGTATTTAACTGTAGACGAATTAAGTAAATTGTAAAAATAAATGCCAAATATTTGCTGTCAGGACTGTGGTGGGAGGGGAGATCCCATTCATGCATAGGGATCATGCCCAATTTGGTAATGAACTGGAAGGAAGACGTGGAGAGAATGTACTGAAAAATGAATGAGCCCAGGTGTCACAACTGCTGATTACTGCCAAGACTGTAATATTTAGATTGTAGAAACAAACATTGATGCCCAATGCAAACTTGATATGTCATAATAAGGGACACAATTGCAGTGGAACATCTATCTAGACCTTGAGCTAAGACAAAGATGACTTTTGGAACATATGACAACCGGTATAAATTTCTAAGCACAAACACTGTTGGGAGAGATAATAATACCCCTGAGACGACATGCACTGCAACTATTTGAATGAATAGTCACTAAATAATAGAAAATGTAACACAAATATTTTGTGGCCCACGTTAAGGGTGGGAACAGAAGGAAGGGAAATATGTTCACATGTTTATGATTTTATGAACACATTATGCAAAAAATCAATAAACTGTTTATAAAAGCATTTTTCAATTATATTTCAAAAGGGCAGTGAAATATCCAATTGTGGAAACAACTAGGCACAAAGACCATCTATACAGGAATGGAATCTTGCTGCCTCCACATTCGCCCTGCCTCCTGGTTCACCCCGCTTGATTATCTATTCCTTCTGCTCATATGTGACAATCAAGGCTTTTGTAGAAGCAGGGAAATGCTTCATGAGACAACAGACTGACAGCAATGAACACTAGTATTCTATGATCAGACAGCTGTGCAGTGTCTCTAGATGGTTGCTTGGGTTTCCAACCAGGGCAACAAGAATTCTGCCTGCCCAGAAATCTGTGGTGGGACAGAAGAGATGAGCTACTTCTGCCACCACACATGTAACCCCCAAAGCATATTATGGTTATGCTGGATTGACTGGCCCCCTTCCCCCAACATGCAACACAACATATGTTAAAGTTAGATTAAACAAAAAACATTTGACCTCTGAATAACATTGCATACCCTTGGCCTCTCATTTGACATGCCGCATGTCACACACCGGCCCGAAGCACAATACTGCATGAAAATCAGCCCTCTGCATTGAGCACAAGGTAAAAAGAAATGCAGCACCAGATCTAGCAAGAATTCCATGCCACCTTTTTTATTCACTAAGCAAGTGCTAAAAATACGGTTTTAGCACAACTTGGCTTTGCACTTGATAGAGCGCCATGTTGTTTGAAAAATTGGAGGGGTGCATTATAACCGCTTGTAGTCAGCCCCGCATATTTATAGGAACTTACTAATGTTTGGTTTAGAAATGTAGGAATAATCAAGAGTATTGCAATATATAGAATTATGCTCATATTATTTGTTGACTAATGTAGTGCTTAAATCGAGAGAATAATGCTTTAGGTAATTTAGGATTAGTTTCTCTGTGTATGAAATGTGCTTCGAGATTAACGTGCCATATTAAAGTTGCACGTGTAAGTTTGCTTAGTGAGAAATGTAATGTTTTAACATGAGAATAATGTTTGTTAACATAGAGAGCAATGTTAGGATTTATCAATGAAATGTTTATTGGGTTGTATTAGAAGTGCACTTAAAAGAGTAAAGGCCTGAGAGAAGAAACGCTAGCTAACTGTGGTTTTCCTAGCATGACTAGAAATGTGGGGATGGGAATGCACTCTAAGAAAACTTGCGTTTGCAGTTGAATTTCGAATTGTAACTTGGGGCGTGCAGAGGGATTGTTCTCATGCATTTCTCATGCATTTCTTTTGCAGGTGCAAGGACGAGTAGCTCGTTAGGTAGAGTAAGTCATTCTTTAGCAGCTAGAATAGCAGGAGTGAAGACGGAAAGAATGTGCTGCCAGGTGCATTCGCAACATTAGGCAAGGAAGGTGCCTGGGATCCAAGGACACAGCAACGGTTTCCGGAAGAAGAGGGTCCGACACTGGAAAAGAACGAGGGGCTGTACCTGCTGAAGGAGGAGTGTCATGGGCGTACTCATCATTTTGGGGATTTTGTATTAGGGAAAGTGCCCTGAGGGTGGAGAGTTAGTTCGGTCTTGGTGAAACCAGGGTTAGGGTCAGTTGGCTTTAGACTGGGTCCTGTCTAAGGCAGTCAAGGTGGATTTGCATTTCGACATGGGTCTTAGTTTGGTCTAGGCAGAACAAATTAAGGAGCATCTGAGAACGAGATCGGTAGTTTAGGCTACTTACCTGGAAGGTGAATGTGCTTCTTGGGGAACCTTCACAGCTGACACCTTTTCCTCTTGCCTGGGAGGTATGTTAAGTAGGGATGTCACTTTAGAATTAGTGTAGGGACAGACTAATCTCTTCTTTTTTTCCACCGGAACAGATGCAGTCCAATTTTCCAGTAGGCACGGTGATTGCATGTCTAATGCTTTTAGAATTAACTCTTTTAATTTTGAGTCGTCTGAAACTCTTGCATAGGATTATGTTTGCATTAGTGTCAGTTAATTTCTTGAACCTCTTTCTGAGGTGCTTATATGTCCAGTTATTTTTGGCTTTGAAATAAATTCTTAAACTTTCCTTTGGAGTCAGTGGTCCTTCAGACTAAAATGTATTGATTTGGAAATCTGTCAAAGTATACTGAATTTAAAGAACTTCCTTCACACTTCCAAGCAGACTAAAGAGATCTGTCGACCTGGGGATTCCTCGGAGTGGTAAGGTAAAAATCTAGGTGGGAATCCCAGCGTCACCACACTACCACTAAAAGATGACCCAGTGGTGCCTAGTGTGAGTTATGTTGAGTGCAGCTCTCAAGATGAGGACAGCTACAGATTTGTAAACTGCCTAGGAAGGGCACTCCTGCTGCCTTTACACATCGTATGAATAGGAATGTCGCTTGATATTCCTCTTGCCCATTGTTTGCCCATGGTTTCCTTTAACGTACGCTTTTACACAAAACGATGTCACGTTATTTTAATAGATCTGGCTTTGATTGAGAACATATAGGTGTTGCTGCTGTTCCCGCCCCGTTACACCATCCTTAGCATAAATTACAGTTGTGTATGTGTGATCGGTGCCAACGGATGTTTATGCAGTGTTTAAGTTAACTTGCAGACAAAAAAGGTGAAAGTTGATTGGTCCTGGACCGCTTGACGTCACGATGCATTGCATGAGCCACATCACAATTCCGTGCTCGATTATCAGTCACATGTTCAGCACATCCAATACGAAGATTGCACTTCTGTTTATTTTTATTAAAGTACGCATAATTGAAGTAGAAATACGTTGAATGTTTGCAAGCTTAAGCATTAGAGGTGGTTTCTCATTTTGCAACCATCAGGGCTCCAGTTCCGTTTTCTTCAGTATCTCTTTTGACTGCTTGACGCAAAGGTATTAACATTCAAATGGAGACATGAGACATTTTGACATGTTATTAACTTGCTGCAATTGCAGGTAGATTATTTCATTTAAGTGATTGTACAAACCTTGCATTCATTATTCGAATATCTATATATCTAAATAGTAGAATAAAACTCCGCTGAGACTAACGCTGGTGAAGCTTTGACCTTGAAATTGCTCAAGAGCATTTGCAGAGAAATCAATTAAAACCTGCTTTCTGTACGCTGAGCAAAATGGCGCTATTACTATTTTTCTTACAATTTACATTACTTTCCTGATTTTAACCAGACGAGAAATGGAACATGTTTGACCTCATTTTGGGAACCTTGAAGAAATTCTGCTTTGATGACAAAAATGAAAGCTAAAATGTTTTTGCCGTGTTTTTTTAACTCCTGAGATCAAACACTACCTAATGACATCTTTAATGAGTGTCATACTGAGATACAGATTAAAGTTTTAATACATATCTCATAGAAATCAATTGTGTCCTGCAGAGACAGAAAGAAACACTTTGCAGCCGAAGTCAGCATTTTTGTTCAGTGGAAATTGTATGTTGAAACACTCTTTCTGCTACAACTTGCTAGACTGTGCAGGGTTACACAAACATCAGTTATTCGTCACCCAGTTGCCTCCACCACCAACAACTCTCCCCCCGCCCCCCGCGTCGAGCACCATCACCAGCTGGCCAAACATTTTACTGTGGAAAATATACATTATGTTTTTTGGTCATTTATTCAATTGAAAACCCAGATAGAAGATGCAGACAGGAAAAATAATATTTGCCAGATACAATTGTTGAATCCTCAAGCATGAGCTGTCTCACTGTTCAGTAGAAAAAGAGTGTTGATAAATACCATTCAATCTCATTCAAAAGGGTGATTTGTAAAGGAGAACTAACTGTAGCAACATCTGTACATTGAAAATATTCACTGTGCAAAGGAGGTTATTAGTCTATTCGATAACATTTTGGGTAGGAAAACACAATGGTTAGAAATGGTTAAAAAAACAATTTGATGACATTTTTTCAGAAGAAAACCTTTACATGAAAACAATGAAAGTAGTAATAGCTGAATGTGTTGTTTCGTTATGTAGTACTAAGGTAGGATCTATGACTATCATTTTACATTAAATGTTCTAAAAGTGTAATCAGAACTGTAATGAATTTAGTACAACTACACTGAAACCACAGCACTGAAAAATGTAACTTTGATTCACAAAGGTAAACTTACACTTTTGTGTAAGTTTACTACATTTAGGCAGTCACAAACTATGCTTGGAGTGTTATGACTTCATAACATCAAAACATCATTAGGGATCTCCATTGGCTCCCGATACGCAGCCGTATCAAATTCAAATCGCTGTGTATTGTTTACAAGTCACTCAATAATCAAGGTCCCCACTTTCTCAAACAGAATCTTCTCCATCATGTCCCAACCCGATCTCTTCGTTCCTCTATTCAGAACTTCTTGGCTGTGCCTTGCACTAGAACAGTCACCTGGGGCGACAGGCGTTTCCTGGTTGCCGCCCCTAGACTCTGGAACACCCTTCCTGCACATATCCGAGCAAGTCCCTCCCTGTTCACATTCCGCAAACAGCTAAAGACGTGGTTATTTGACCAATAGCCTTGTATATCTTCTTTACCCCAGTTGCTGATCCATCCCTTAACTAGCGCCGAGACGCCCACGGGTATTCGCCGCGCTCTACAAATGTCAATAAATAAATAAATAAATAAATACTCCCGATACATATGTTTGTGGAGTACTCTGCCCTAATTGCAAAGTCTCCAGGCACGGAGAACTTCATCCACATAAGTATATAGAATGCGGCGTTGTAAAACTCTGTGCATAGTTTGTAAATACCTAAAAGTAGTAGAAAGTTGGCATTGTCTTCTCCTAACCAGTTGATTCCACCAGCCTGCATCTTAGGTGTAGTTGTCATTTGGTCTTTTTATATTGGGCCATCCTGCCAGGATTGGAGGGGATTCACTGTGAACAGCCCCACTTACATTTCAAAGGAGCTGCATCAGCACATTCACAAAGCACTTCACACTAGCATTTGTCACCCCAGACATCCTTAGCCCAGGGTGTAGTGTCTTGCAAGTTAGCAATGACGGAACCCTTTTGGCTCCTGATGGACTCCATAGGGCTGTGATGTAAGTGTTAGAGAGGAATGAAAAGAAGGCTACTTTAGAATGTTTAGCTTGCACTAACTTGCAAAAGAATAAAGATGTCTCATACTAAGCTCTGAGTGTGGTGTAGTAATTTGCGAGTACTTGAGCTGGGGAGGAAGCTACAATTGGTGAAGAGGATGAAATAAACAACCCGAAGATCGAAAGTGCTCTCCCAGAGAGTTTGCCATGGTCCAGCAAACTACTTGTGTGTGCCAAGTGTGCCTCTGTCGAAGAGTGGAATCATTATTTGTTGTATGTAGGAGGAGCCCGGTTCTGTGTAAAGCATTTGAAGTTGACAGCTTCACTGAGAAGTCTACACATTGCTGTCAAGAATCTGCTGGGAAGGCTGCACAAAGAGGTACTGTGCTGTTACACAACTGAAAGTCATACATGTATATGGAGTGATAATGGCATAGGCAGCTGCAACCAGGTTTTGAAAGAGCTGCAATGTGCAAGATAGCACCGCAAACAGGAGTGCTGCAAAGCAGAGATTAACCAGGTGTCAGACAGCATTTACAAGATGCTGTTCAAAAGGAACTTGAATAGCTACTTAAGCATGATTTCATAGAGTGTTCATCCGGTCCCACGCCATGTAATAATAATAAACTTTATTCGGATTTTTTAAAGATCCATAAAAGCAGTACAGGTAAAAATAAATCTGCAGAGCAATTTGATTACAGATGACTTAAAAACGGCAAATAGGAGTTTCGGTAATTTATACAGTACTATTACATTTAAAGGTTTTTCCTGTGTCCGTGTATACATTTCAGAAAGTTAAGAACATGGTAACATGTGGCTTCAGTATCCAAAAGCTGCAAGCTCAACATGGCTACTCGGCATTGTCTAAGACCCCAAGATTTTAAAAGACTTAGTAACCAAAGTTTGCGGTGTTCCTGATAGAATTTGCAGAACAGAACAGTATGAAGGGTGGTTTGTCTTGATTTCCCATCGCATGGACATGGAAGTGGATTTGGGTCCCAAACGTTTGGCGTTGGAAAAGCTACCAGTTTGTGAAATATGTTCAGTCTGAATCTTATCAGGAGAAATCGGTCAAAGGTGCCAATCTCGAGGTTTAAATAGGGCTGCATTAAAAGAGTAGATTGAACCATTATTGCGTGCTGCACCGACTGTTTCCCAGCTTCTATTTGTAGTCTCAGATTACCCAGATGGTCCAAAGCTCGTCTTTTTAAGTTATTTTTTGAGAGTTCTCCAATATTTTCGGGGTTTGAATAATATTTTTCTATTCCGAGGTCAAAGAGGAAGGTCCGGATATAGGCCAGCCATTTAATTTTTAAAACGTAGTCCAGAGACATTGCATCCGTCAGTATTGTTTTTGTTATGTCGTTTTTATCTGAAGCCCAGATACGTCACCAAAGGAGGAGTGGTTGAATTTTCGCAAGATCTTCGATATATGGAGCCCCCAATTCTAAATGGCAGGCGTAAGTCGAAGAACTTTTGGGGGCGGATAAGAGGAATCTGAAAAACTTGTTTTCTGCAGTTTGCAGAGAGGTGACATCCGTATGGCCCCATAGTCCTGCTCCATATAAAGCTGTAGATTGACATTTGGCTTTGTAAATGGTCATCAATTCCCTGGGCGGACGTTTTCCTAATTTTTGTGTGAACGACACCAATGCGGCTAATGCTCTTTTAAAACAATGTTTTCTGGCTTCTACTGCTGGTTTCCAGGAGAGTTTATTATCTATCATGACTCCCAGATAGCAGTATTCATTTGTAGAATCTATTTTTTGGCTGTCAAGGTAGATAGAATTTTGCTGTTTCCTCCCAACCCCAGCCTTCATTACGAAAGTCTTTTTTACGTTTATATGAAGGTCAAGGGTTCTCATGAACTGCGAATATCTATTTAGGGACCTTTGGAGTTCACGGGGGGTTTGTGCGAGGAGGACGGCGTCGTCCGCGTAGAGCAGAGCGGGGATCGGGCGATGTTTGGCCAGTGGAAGATCGCGGGCACCCTTCAGGAGCTCGACCTCCAAGTTGTTGGTGTAGAGGGAAAAAAGGAAGGGTGCCAGGACACATCCTTGTCTAACCCCACGCTCTACTCTAAAGGACGCCGTCAGTTCCCCCTTTGTGCCGTAGCGGACTCTTGCGGATGGGTTGGAATAGAGTTCCCTTAAAAAGTTCAGGAGTGATGGATCTACCCCCATCTGTGCTAAAAGGGACCACAATTTTGTATGGGAGACGCAGTCGAAAGCCGCGGACAAGTCTACGTAGGTCATGTAAAGTTTTGCTTTCTTTGCATGCACATATTTTCCAAAGATTACCGATAGATTTAGGGCTTGTTCCACAGTACCTAGTCCTTTTCTAAATCCGAATTGAAGGTCGGATAGGATGCCTCTCTCTTCCGCCCAGTCCTGAAGTCTTTCTAGGATCACTCTCCCTGCTATTTTCCCCAGTGAGTCCAGCAAAGAAATTGGGCGATAGCAGGCAGGGTCCATGCGGTTACCTTTTTTAAATATCGGCACCATGATGGACCTTGTCCATGATTCCAGAATTCCTATTTTTGCCGTTGCGGTGCAGACCCTTGTTAAAATCGGTGCCCAAAGTTCTGTTTGGTGTTTAAAAAAGTCTGCCGGGACTCCGTCCGGCCCTGGAGCTTTTCCTTTTTTGGTTGAGTTCAATGCCACAAGAATCTCAGAGATTTCGAAATTTATGTCTATAGGGTATGGTAGGAATGTTTTTTCCTCCTCTTCCGTCTCTTGATCAGAGGTTGGTTTTTGGAAGATGCTGGTAAAGTGTGATACCCAAGTTGCAGCGTCTATAGCAGCTTCGATTTTTGGGCACATGTTGTCTGCCAAGAAAGGAGTTCTTATAATTCTCCAGAAAGCTTGAGGGTTTTTTTCTTGGGCACTGATGTGGAGTTCATGCCACAGCGCTTGCTTGAGTTCCTCTTTCCTCTTTTTCCTTGTTTTGTGATATTCACTTCTGAGGGTGGCTATTGTGCGGGGGTCCCTTTCATTTTTGTTTAAGGCTAGCTTCAATTTTGTATGAGCCTTGGTACACTCTTGGTTGAACCAGCCTTTGGGCCGGGATGGGCCGGATTTTTGTTTTGCTGTGAGTAAAACCTTTAGTTTGTCCATAATTTGGGAAAAGTTATTTAGAAGCTCCACGTCCTTAGTTGCTATGTCCAAACAAGTTTTGATTTGGGGATAGACTGATTTTATTAGCTCTTTGGTGAGTTCCTCTGGGTTTATCCTTCCCCATTTTATTGAGTACCCGTTTACTTTATCCATATTGATATTTTCCTGGGTCAATGCATTGGCTATTGTTACTGGAGAACATTGTTGATAGTTTAGTAAGACTTCCAAGGTTAGTATTGCATGGTCACTTTGAGGATTCGGTTTGACTTCAAAGTTTTTTATTCTTAGTTGTAAGGATGTTGATATTATTATGAAGTCTACCGTGGTTTTGTAGCCTCTTCCTATATAAGTAGGTGCTAGTGAATTATCCCCATAGTCCAAAGTGTTTGCTATCTGGAGATCCAGGTCGGATAGGAGATCATTCATTTGTCTGCCCATTTTGTTATGCGAGAAATGGGTGAGTGAGAGGCCGTCTTCTGTCACCATGCCAGGACATTTTCTTTTTGGTTGGGTACAGGCGTGAAGGTTGAAATCGCCTGCCCATATTATTGCTGCCGGGCCTCTTTCTCCTTGTTTCATTCTGAAAGTAGTTAATTTTTCGTGTAGGTGGGCCAGGACTCCCTCAAAGTCCAGTTCATCCAGGTTGTTATAAAAATTAATGATAACCATTGACTCTTTTTTCTGGAGGAAAAGACCAAGGATCTGCAAATTAGAGGCCAGTTCTATAACCTTTATTTTAGCGTTTTGGATAGTGTTGGCTACATAGATGCACAGACCTCCCTTTGGTCTACCTATGTGTCCCGACTGCGCGAGAGAGGAGTACGTTTTGTACCCCTGCAGGTGATGTTCTTGTAATGACCATGTCTCCTGTATGCATATTATTTGATGATTATGCGTGTGGTGCATAATTGTCCCATCCTCTATTTTTGTCCTTAGTCCAGCGATGTTCCACGAGATCAGGCTCAGGATTGTTGGACTATCCCTTGAGCTTTTTGCTCTTTTTGGTTCGTTAGGGATCTCTGGGGCTGGAGGGATCTCTGGGTCTAGAGGGACTAATGGGGAGACCGTGGGTTCCGATAGGTCTGTGTGGATTTGGGAGTGTTCTTGTGGCTGTGGTAGTCAGTCCACGCCCTCTAAGGCGCTATACCTGTTTGCTAAATGAAGGCCATTCCAGCTATCCCAACGTGTGGGATCACTATACTTTCTCCAGGGATCCTGTCCACTCCATTCATCCCTATCTCTGCCTTGATAATTAAGGCCTAGTGGGTTGAATGGGGGAAACCGTCCTTGCCGCGGCTGCTGCCATTGGTGAGTGTTGTGTTGCGTGGATTGCTGGGGTTGCCACCACTGTTGGGTGGTATGATGTGGGTATTGAGGAGGATGAGCGGGTGGTTGGATAGCAAGGTGTAGAGGTTGAGGAAATTGGGAGGGTGGTTGCCACTGGAAAACTGATTGTTGTGGAACTTGTGGGAGTCGTGACATGTGTGGAGGCTGCTGATATTGATACATATTGTATTCAGAGGAATTTATGGGCCCAGTGTTTAATGGGAATGCGGGACAGGGGAAATTTTGCCTTGAGGTTGGGGGTAGGAAGTAGGACAAGGGAAGGGGATTTATTTGGGTGGCGGGTCCTCTATTGGGTGAGTTGCAGATATAATTTGATGCCCCTATCTCCCTAAATTTGATGCTGATGACGTCCCCCGCTATTGCCTTCGTGCTTCTACCAACCCAATCTCCTCTGCGTGCGGAGAAGATATCACCCCTGATGTGAGCGGGTAAGGGTTTATGGAGTTGGAGCCACTGGGCACATTTGTTCCTCAGCTCTGCGAAAGTTTCTCTTACACCCTCCTTCAGTGGGGGAACAGCTGTTAACACCACCACGAAGGGAGAAGCTTCCGGGGGTAAATTGATTATTTTGGGCCGAGACTGCTTGGTCTTCAGTTCTAATGGTTTTTCTGGGGAGAGGGTCTCTGCTGGGATGGTGGTGTTTCCATTATTGCCTTTTGCTTGTCGGTTGTTTGTTTTAGTTTGACCTGCTGGACCTATTTGTGTAGCGGGGGGGAGATCTACCGCAACCGGGGTGTCTGGGGGGGCATCTAGATTACTCCCTTTTTTGGCTAGGGGTTGTGTTACTGCCGCCTTTCTGGTTGGTAAAGTGTTAGGCTTGTTTGTTGTACCTGTTATTTGTTGGTTACTAGATGGTTTTTTTGGGAGTGTTTCCTTTGTCCCGTGCGTTGGAGCGGGACCATTACCGCTTGTATTACAACTGCATTTCGTATTGATTAGTGACGTAAGTCTGTCCAACTTTGATATTAGGGGTTTGATCTGTGCTGTGATTTTGGCTTCGAGGTCTGATTTAAGGTCCATAACCATGTTTTCCACCCAACAGGGGATACCTGCCGAGGAGTTTGGGGTGGGCGTGATCAGATTGTGATTCTTTGTTTTTGTTTTAGATTTTTCCTTGATAATTGGCATAGCCTTAAGGAGGGTGGAGGTGTTTTTCCTTGTTTTTGTTGGTTCTGAGGTCGTTACTGGATCAGGTAGTAAGGGATTACTAATTACACTCTGGTCTAATTTTTCAGTTGGTGATTGGCAGACTTCTAAGTCTGGGGTTGCTTCAAGGTCGACATATGATTGATCAGAGTCTGTTTGGGTTACGGATAAATCTACAGAATTTGGAACAGTCATTGTAGGAACGATAGTTAGTGGCAATGGTAAAGAGCAGTTATTAGCAACCTGGTGAGCAGGGGAATTTGCGGTGGCAAGTGAACCGAGCGAGGATCGTTTGGCCTGCATGAGGTCCAGGGAGACTCTTTTCTCCAGTAGGATGATACTCTTATCAATGGTGTCGTTTACCCTGGATATGAAAAGGTCTATAGGACCGGTCACTTGTGTCACCAGGGTAGCTTTCTTAGACGTGCTTCTAGTTTTGGGACGCATCGTGATCGTCAGTGATGTGCGTCAGAAACCGTGGGGGCCTGCGGGAACGAAGTAAAATACAGGGAGACAGGGGCCGGGGCCGTCCTCTGCCGTCCTCGAACGGCCTCAAACGGCCCTGTCTTTGCCCAGTCTTCGCCCGGGCTGCGTCCCGCGCTGCGGGAGTGAGATGTTATTTTGTAGGAGGCGGGAAGGGCGGGGGGGGGCGGGCCAGCAGGGAGAGCGGACCGGAAGCTCTCCGTCGGTCTTGCAGGGACTTCTGGGAAATGAAGTCCCCGCACGCTCGCAGCCCCGCTGGTTCCTCGCGTCCCTTACCGCCTTGCCGCCGGCATCCTACGTTGGTCCTTGAAGTTGCTGCCTCTACCAGCGCCCACCAGCGAAGCGGCACCCGCGGAGCGGGTGCGGCGAGAGGTGGGCTGGGAGGCCGATGCGCTGCTGGGCTGATAGGCTGGAGCGTGAGTGATGCCTGGAACTTCCGCTTCAGAAATGAGTAAGTAGGTGTCCCACAGGGTAGAGGAAAAGGAGCACTTTTAACTGGCTTTGATGGGCGGGGGGGCGGGCCAGCAGGGAGAGCGGACCGGAAGCTCTCCGTCGGTCTTGCAGGGACTTCTGGGAAATGAAGTCCCCGCACGCTCGCAGCCCCGCTGGTTCCTCGCGCCCCTTGCCGCCGGCGTCCTACGTTGGTCCTTGAAGATGCTGCCTCTACCAGCGCCCACCAGCGAAGCGGCACCCGCGGAGCGGGTGCGGCGAGAGGTGGGCTGGGAGGCCGATGCGCTGCTGGGCTGATAGGCTGGAGCGTGAGTGATGCCTGGAACTTCCGCTTCAGAAATGAGTAAGTAGGTGTTTCTCCCGTTGTAGTAGTTCTCAAGAAAGGACAACGAAGGAGTGGTACGCGTATACTTGAATCGGTGGGACCTCCAGGAGGGTCGGATTGTGAAACTGCCTATATACGGCTACAGAACTGTATTCTAACTGCCTTAGATAGTACTGCACCTATCCGAAATTCGGTAAATACCAAGAAGATGAGAAAACCCTCCCCGTGGTTTACATCGGAGCTTCAGATAGCTAAATCTGCCTGCAAAAAACTGGAACGTGAATGGCGTACCAACTTTTGCCCGACAGCTAAAAACCAATATAAAAAAGCGCAAATGAACTATAATAAACTGATTCGTGCCACTAAAGCACTTCACTATAAAAATCGCATTGGGGAGGCAGAGAATTCTTCGAAAGAGCTTTTTAAAATCTTTAAAGAGATCTCTGTGGTAACCAACGACAACACGCCCCAAAATGATTCTGTAGAAACGTGCAACAATATTGCTAAATACTTTGCCGGTAAGATTACGGACATTTATGCTAACTTCTCGAATAATTTGCCTTCAGGTTTTGACTTTGTAGAGAACGAAGAGGCTGTTCTCTCGGAGTCATGCCTAAGATGCTTTTCAGTCCCCCCACCTATAATACTAACAAGCATCTGTAAAGGCATCAAATCAGGCTCCCCTCGGGATCCTGCTCCCCCCAAGATATTAGCAGCTAGTCTAAAAGTCTTAGAACCTCATTTTAGACATGTACTTCAAATTTCCTTTGCCACGGCTACCCTCCCTGCAGTGTCATGTGCTTATCTAGGTTCCTGATCGATACTGTGACCTTATGCCCCTATTCGGCTATAAAGCCCTTTTTATTCCCTATATTGGCATAACCGTTCAAGTACGATTTTCTGAAAAGTCATCTCTGGCCTCACACGAGCAAAGCCACAGAGCCACATTCCAGCATGACTCTCTGCTACTTCCTTTGCGACCAATTAGTGCAATGACAGAGCAGCAGTCACTATCTGATATTCCTAGATAACACTCCGAGTTCTTCAACAAGATAAAAACTTAGCAAACCTGGAAATCCCCGCTTGCTATGTTTTGATTAGTAATAGAACTCTAATGAGCAACTGATAGCTGCCACTTCCTAGTGACATCTTTAATTGACGTCTTATGTCCAGCAAACTTGCGTCAAACCCGGCACCTGTCAGGTATAAATATTACCAACGTTGCCTTAAGCAATGAGCGTTGCCTGTTGCTGATGCCAGCTGCCTGCATGACCCCGTGTTGGTAAAAACTAGCACTCTGTCGCTGCAGCCTGCTATCCTGTGGTGGTGAAGCTACTGATTACCATTATCGCCGCTACAGCGCGAACTGTGGTTCAGTACGCTTGAGGAGCCGTGAAGCCGTCCTCTGCGAAGACATCCAGCCCAGCTGCCCGCGGACGCTGTCACCCCTCCTTCCTCCCGACGCGCTGAGAGAAGCCGCTGCCTTTCTCGTGCAGAGAAATCCAGTCCCGGCGCTTCCGGTTTACCCTCGCGGGTGACTGGGATATCGAGAGAGACCCCTGAAGGAGATACCAATCCTCCATCATTCTATTCAGAGGTATGGTGTTGACTAAACCCTTAGAAGAGAATTCTTGAAACAAACCTTGGCAAAACCAACTTAACTTAAGCTACTTACTTACTCCCCCTTCTCACGTGTTAGGCCTAGGTCAGGCACACTGGGGTAGGCTTAGTTAGAAGCACCAGTTGAGTATGTTAGCCTAATGTATATATGACTGTATATATGTTTTATTACTTTTAAACCATTGTATGGCTAAGAAACCATATCAATGCTTTTACAGTTCTATTTCGCTATTCTTATCTTACTGTACGTACTTTTTATAATAACAGTTATTGCAATTGTGGCAATACATTTCTCTTGTATGAGAAGAAAGACTGTTCAATAAATGTTAACCTTTATTGATACACGCCCGTCTCTCTATTCTCTACATACTGTGAAAGTAAACTGCACCAGACTGACTGAGTGAAATCTATGTCTATTGTTTCACACGACCCTAGAGATCGACTCTTGATCTGAGGAGCAAAGTTGTCATGTTGCACGGTTGTTGGAAAACTGAATCCCTTCTTGTCTGTGCCAAGGAAGCTGATCACTTCCTATGCAGAGAAGAAAGTTTCCAGTGACCTCTGAGCTAGTTGGTAACACAACCCAATTAAGTTTAGCATAGTCAGTGGAGGCCTGGAATATCCGCAGTTCCACGTCGATACTACTGTTTATGTTATTCCAATGCGCAGGGCCTAGTGGGAAACTAGGAACTACACTACATGGCGCCCTAACGTTTGGTAAGGCGATAAACTAACGTAAGACTTGTAGAGTAACTCAGTCGTGCATATTTCACACCCCTTTCACCCGTAATTACTCCAATAGACGTCTGGAGTGGGTGAAAGGTTAAAATCCGCCCGACCTTAGTAGGAAGAGATTCCTATGTAAAGCTCCGGTTTATTCAACGTTGAAGGATACAGTGTTCCAAAATATTGTGCATCTAATCTTTGTCTCCTTGGAGACCTACTCTGCAAAAACTGCATTTTTAAAATGTCAGACAATGAGGAAGCAGTTAGACTAGCTTCCATACTAATAGAGGAAGACACAAGTCTCCTCGAAGCAGACCCGGATGCTATTATCATCCCGGTCCAGTTAAGAAGATCTATAACTTTAAAACTTATAGAAAACGGACTGCCACCTCAAGGTGGTACAGTAATTTTCGTGATAGAGGCTCACGAGTATCGGCAGACAGAGGTATTCTATTCATGGATAAACTTTCCAGCGGTAAACGCTATAACACAAGAGTTTCACTATTACAAAATAGAGGAACCTCCGGGAGAGTACGCTCCTTTCGAGGAGATTGAAATCCCACTTAAATTTCAAGAGCACCTGCTCTGGTTTAATGGCGCCCTAAAACACAATAATCACATTACCAGGCTCGGTCCACTAGGTAGACCAGGAGCCACGTGGCCGGTTCTAGCCAGCTACACACCACATCCTGACATTGCAAGAATGTCTAGAGAAGAGCTGTTAGCACAGCTAAACACATTAATAAAAATACATAGGCAATTAGTCCAATATGTAATACGGACTGCAACAGTCCAGCCAGCTGTTAATTCACACCAGCTGACCCCTCATCAGGGGAACACAAATAAAATTACACCACAGAACATACAGTCATGTCTTGGTAAAACACCCGTAAAACGGGAACAAATTCCTTTCTGGTTAGCCCAGAAAATCACTCAAATAGAGGCAGTATTTCCTGATACTACCCCTATTGAGAAACACAG
Source organism: Lissotriton vulgaris (assembly GCF_964263255.1). NCBI lineage: Eukaryota > Metazoa > Chordata > Amphibia > Caudata > Salamandridae > Lissotriton > Lissotriton vulgaris. The sequence goes on along the minus strand of NC_141691.1, from coordinate 231,335,555 downwards.
AATCTTGACCATTTGCCTTCCTATGGGAATCGCACCACACGTGGAGGACTGCGACACTTGGGGTACAGTCTTTGCTTCCATTTACACAAAAACACACGGTGTTCCGTCTATGGCGGTAATACCAGAAGTGCTAAAACAGATTCAAAATGAATTCGGTCCAGAGCCCGCTTTAAATCTAGGTATGAAATTACTGAAAGACTTCAAGCAGGTCACGGCTATATTATTAGCCAATGTAAAGGGAGAAGCAGCATCTGTGGCGATTCGCCAGAAGTTGAGGGAAACAGATATAAAAGATCCTGTTGAGCTTGCAAAAATCATAGAAAAATGCTATGAAGAATTAGGTAGAGACAGCTTGGGTGGGAAACCAGTTAAGCCCCAACTGCTCGAAAATCCAGAAAAATTATTTATTAAAAATAATTTAAACACTCCTAAAAAGAGCTGGGATGGAAATAAACAATCCACTCCCAAGGAAAAAGTTTTCCAGTCCAGAGGAAGGTCTCCTCGACGGAGGGAAAGAACTCCGACTCGAGAACGCCAGTCTCCCCAACGGGAGCCCTCTGAGAAAAGATATAACCTTAGAAATAGGGATAATATAAAAAGACCTGATAGATATCAAAGTATTGATACACGTCCCTCTCGATCTCTTCCACAGAATTCGGAAAGAAGAGGACGGTCAGACCCAGGAGAGCACACCAAGTCCAAAGACAAGGAACCTGCTCAAAATAAGAAATCTCAATTTCAGAAAAAGAAGGTAGCCAGTATTAGAGTAATCAACCATGCCGAGAATACTGAGGACACAGTTGAAAAACGGGGAGTGGGCATTGACAATGTTGGACAGTGCAGCAGAGATCAGTATAGCGCGCAAGAACTTGATGAGTCATCTGGAGACAGTGGACACGAATGAATACATTCAGGTTGAAACTGCCGACGCCAGACTTAGCGAGCCCCATAAAATATACGAAATAACATTGCGTATGGAGGGTGATAAGACTAGGAAAATTAAGGGTCTATTTTGGGATAAGCTCTCAAAAGGCTATGATATTCTGTTAGCTGAAAAAGATTGGCCCCCGGAGTTTGTCAGGGAGTGCCCTCGTGGCGAAGAAGTGATTATGCCTGCCTTCTCGAATCACATACCGATTCATAAAAAATACACATATGCCAGGAAATGGGCAGTAGCCCAGGCACCTGCATTGTATAAAAATCATGTAGGATGGGATGAGGATTCTCCGCCTCACAAAATCCAGCTAAAAAATGAACCAACTGCCCAACGGCAGTATCCCATAAAGCAAGAAGCTAAAAAACAGGTCAGGGAGATCTTAGATCAACTTGAATACCAGGGGGTGATTGAAACATGCACCTCTCAAATGAACAATCCTTTGTTTCCTGTCTCCAAGCCAGACAATTCATATCGTCTAGTTTTGGACTACAGACATCTTAATACATGTTGCAAAACTTTTGCAGTACAAAACTCGCATAGTGCAGCCCTAATGAATAACATAATTAGGAAAAAATATAAAACGACATTAGACATATCTAATGGTTTCTTTTGTCAAAACATTGCACCAGAAAGCAGATACTTGACCGCTTTCTCCGCATTTGGGTCGCAGAAAAAATTCTGTCGACTCCCACAGGGGTTCAAGAACAGCCCAGGACTATTCTCAGCTAGGGTAACAGAGTTACTACAAATCTATGATGATGAAGCATTATCTTACGTAGATGATATTTATCTCACAGATGATGACTTGGATACTCACTTGAAAAGAGTGAACACCATTATACTTGGGTTCGCAGCAGAGGGTTACAAATTCAACTTTAAAAAGTCCCGAATTGCCCATCTGACAGTACTATTTTTAGGGTACGAATTATCAAGTGAAGGGAAAAGCCTAGCGGACAACTTCTTAGAGAAGTGCGCTGTACTCCAAGCTCCAAAAACGCTGAAGAATTTACAATCAATACTAGGTTTTCTGAATTTCGGAAGAACTTACATCCTAAATTACGCAGAGAGGGTTAAACCTCTCTACGAACTAATTAAACCTGATTTAAAACAAATCAATTGGACTCAAAAACACACAGAAATTTTGAGATCACTGCAAACAGACATGTTAGCAAAAACAAAATTAGATACACGTGACAACACACGCGATCTGGTAATCCGAGTCATCCCAGGAAGATGCGGATTCACGTACCTAACCTCTAATGAGGGAGAAAAGGTACCTATTTCAATTAAATCTCACTTGTACACACAAGCAGAAAAAACATTCAGTCGCACAGAAAGAACTGTGAATGCAGTGCAAATCGCATTAGCAAATGAAAGAGAACTAGCACACGGCAAAAGGATTAACATCCTCACAGCGGAATCCGCCTTCGAAGCGCTATTCAGCCCAGTAAACCTGCCTACAGTGTCACTGGATCCAAAATGGATACAGTGCATAGATTCTCTAGGAGCGGAAGATGTGAAATACTATTTCGCCCCGCAATACACAGAACTGAATGATTTAGATTATGAAGAAGAATATCCTCTGCCAATCGAAATCCTGCCTCTCCCACAATACGCCTGTATAATCTATACAGATAGCTTTGTACAGCATTTTAATGTAGAGAGAAAATCCTACGATGCAGCATGTGCGATCATTAAATGTCGTTGACTGTGCGGTAAAATCAAACCGAAAATAACAAAAACTGAATCAGTTAAGTACTGTTCGGCTCAAAGAACTGAAATCAGATCTTTAAAGATGGCGCTCGAAAATGCAGAACGCGAATTCCCCACACTTATAGTGTGCGATTCTCATTTTTGCGTAAATTCTTTCAACAACAAACTGCAGAGTTGGATCGAAAACGACTACAAAGATGACACAGGTGCCACAATAAAGCATAAAAAGCTCTGGAACGAGGTAGCTCTTTTACACAAAGAACTACAAAAGACTCACGTGATTCACGCACAGAGTCTTCAACGTGATGGCGTTCACGTTGCAGGGAATTCATTGGCTAATACAGCCAAAGCGGAAGCAACTAACTCGGCTTCCGTAGCCACAAAAAAGCGTACAGATAAGTATATAGACGGGGAAACCATGCTGGCAGTAAGAACGACCGTAAAAGGCGACTGTGCAGCACTACCCGTAAACTATCCACTCAATTATGCATACATAATCGATGCAAACTCCGTTCCTTTTGCTCGAATCCCTGGAGTGGGGGATAGAGTAATTCCAAACAGGAGCAGGAGGGGCTTCCTCCTACTGGAAGCACACATGGGGTTGGGTCTGAAACACCAAACAATCAAAGCCTCTCTGAAAGAATTGCAATCAGAGTACTGGTGGCCAGGAATGAGTATAGATATTCAATGTTTTGCTCAAAATTGTGAAGACTGCAACAGAGATCGCAGTAATGAACAGGCCAGGGTAGTTTCAGGATCCCTTCTAGACAGCATAAGGCGGTCTATCTGCGCAATCAAAGAAGAGAAGCGCGTCCCAGTGTACAACGTTTAAGACGAAATACACTTAAATAATGAGGCCTCCAGCACTCGGCTGACGCTAGAACTGTTATAAAAGATTTGCGAGTCCATATCGGCATATACGCAATTACCACGTTCCATTCTGACCAGGGTCCTGCTTTTAGCTCTCGAGCTTATAAGGAGGCAATGGCTAGCATGGGAATTGGGTTGTGGTATTCTTGTCAGTCATACCCCGGGAGGGAATAGTGTGATAGAAAGAAAAAACCGGGATATAAAGCAATCTATAACAGCGAAGGTATTAGGTTCAGGCGCTGGGTGGGTCAAACATTTAATAAGTGTCCAGACTAGTCTTAACAACATGCCAAGAAATTCTCTAAAAGGTTTCAGCCCATACGAACTATTGTTCGGAATAAGAATGAACGTTCAGGACCTCGATAGTCAGATGTCAGTGGTACAGAAAGAAACAAAGCAGTTTGAAGTAAAAGACCGTTTGGCTGTTTTACAGGAACTGAATGAAACAAGAAAATCATTAAGCAACATAAAGTTAAAGCAACAGCCAAATACCACTGACGAGGCACCACCCGCAACAGCCCCAGCAAGGCCTGTCTGGATTCCAAAGATTGGGGACCTAGTCAGAGAAAAGATCGCGGTTAAGAAGGAATTTGGGCCTTCTTACAGAAAAGCAGTACCTGTCTTAGCAGTCACCGGAACAAGATCAGTTGTGCTACCGCCCCTTGCTGGTAAAAAGGAGAACAGAATCGTGTCCATCGATCTGGTAAAACCACAAGCATGTGGCCTATAATCAATAGTAGGCCCAGTGGACTCCCAAGAAACAACAGAATACCCAAACTTGCAACAATCCAAGAGGTTCAAACTGAAAGACTCATCACATTCGATCAGCCTGCAGTGCACAATGAAGGACTATGCAATAATGCCATGGAACTCGTGCCTCTTGAAACACAGATTGAAACAGTTCGTCAGGAAACAACACCAGTCTACAATGATGTGGCATCAGAAAGTGCTACCGAAAGACAGATTGAAAGAATTGACAGAACTGCCTCTGGTTATTTCATCAACTTCGACAACTTCTCTGAAGATTTAAACGACCCCGAAGTGATGCCAGAAACAAAAAAGTATTCTAAAGAAAATACAACAGGACTCCTTCAACAAATCAAAGAACTATATCTGGATTCACCGTTGATTGAGCATTGGATTATCTCAGGGGTATTCATACTCCTACTATGCCTAATTTTAGTTTTAATTTTAGGGAAGTTCATTACAATTGAATGGACACAGCAAGTCAGAACATCAACCTAGTCCTGAAACCACACAGATCATCCCACGTGAAGAAAAGAGAACTGTCAACAGTAAATGTCACAGCAATTCCAATACCTGGTGGGGTAGTATGGGAGAAAACAGACTATGAGATCTATGGTCCGGTCGAAATCCTGAAGTATCCTCATCAACTAAAGGTTTCCTTAAGTGACTTTGTTACACCAAGTACATTCTCTGATGATTGGGACTTTAACAGTATTAATGACATGATGTCTGATTTAGTAATGTCAGCTAGATTCACAGATCATGATTATTTACAAGGTTCATCTAGTTATGAGCAGTTATTCTGTTACACCCACTATGGGGATCATTACTTGCATAAATCTGCACAGCCTAGAAATGTTTTTATGTATAATCAATGGGAACATTGTTCTACACCACCTAAAAGCAGTTCTAAAGCATTCTTTGAGAAATTCAAATATTTTTCAGGGTTTAACACAAGTGATGCAGAAACGTTTTATTATAAACTGTTAGATAAAACAGGAATGAAAACTATGCTGACAAATTCTAAATTGATATATTCAGAAGCATTTTATGATAAAATGATGACATTTGGTTTTGATTATTGGAAAAATAATATTGAAACAAAAACAATTTGGGGTACAAAAGATTGGCAGGTGCAAGGCTTAGAAGCACTGTTTAGAACCTGCATGATACCAGAACAAATGTTATTTTTAAATGACACTGTACACCAAACATCCTGTCTTGGCCTAGCTAAGAACAAAGAAATGGAAACACCGTCTATACCAAAGCCAATAGCTGAGAATGCAACTGCAGATAATGAGTTAGACGTGTCACACATTTTACATTTCAACAGAACACATCCTGATTGGAAAAAGTGGTTAATCTGGCCTACAGACACAAATAACTGTCAAGATAGGTTCCTGAATAAAACACAGGGTTTAAAAATGACCAGATTAGACTCTAGATATTCCCAGAGACAACATCCAGGAATAATAACAACATACAGTGTAGGTAAACTCTGCCTAGAATGGCTAGCTACATCCACACTGGCTGAAATTAAGCAACACTTGTCTTTATTAAAAGATGGTGCTGATTTGCGCGATTTCATTCTTGGACCACGCAAACAGCGTCAAAAGCGTTTCATAGCGACCAGCATCTATGCTGCTTACAACGAGGCTTGGAAAGTAAAGCAAATTGAAACTGCTGAAAAGATACGAGAAATTGATCGTATTAATTTGGAGAAATCACTTTCTGTGGTAGACAATGGGTTAATGACTCTGTCTTCCAGAATATATTCTTTGGACAATATTGTATCATCTGCCTTTGATGTGATAGACAGAGATTTGCTAATGTTACAACATGGCCAGTCTCAATTACGCTCTATTATAGAACTAGGCTGGACGCTGCAAAATCTTCGTTCAGGCTATGTGCCTTGGCGTTTAATCAACACAACGTCATTGTTTTCCATTTTTAACCTTACTGATAAACAGATCAGTTTGGCACAGAAAGGAGCAGACTATACAATCTTGAGCATCGAGAAACTCGAGAGATTACCATTGACAATGTCAGAGAGCCCTGTCATTGAATGAAGTAACGTCCATGGTCAAATGCTGTATGCAAGCATTGTTCCCGAGCGGGCCTCCAGACATAGTGACTCCCCTCTGGCCTCGTCTGAATCTCTATTCTATACGAATTGATACATTAAGCAAAATGAAATCTGTGCTTTTACAGACAACAGTGCCTATAACGTCATCTAAAGAGACGTATGATCTTCTAGTCGCAAGGACGGCTACGGAGGTTCATGACCTTTTATCAACAAATTGCCCCGTGCATTTCGTACAAATGCTCGACGAGCTCCTTAACATGTCTAGTGCCACAAGCATCCCAGGCATATTTAAGACAGTCTTTACAGGACTGCTAACACCCTTCCAGGCAATTTTGGGAATCTTTCCTAATTTTGTGCACTCCATTTTTGGTGGTATTCCACTATTTTTTGGACTCATCGCAGGGATTCTATTTTTGGCCCTCCTGCTACGTTATGGCAAGCCTCGGCTCAGACATAGCTCCCATGGGAATGGAAGAGACAATCCTAGCAATGCGCTACAGGGACAGGATAACTAACGTCCTCGGATTGGCCAGGCTGAGAGATCTAAACATGACCTGGTTCCTTTCATTCAGACCGATATGGCAAAATTGCATTTTACCTGTGCTACGGTGTATGCTTTGCGGCGAGGAATGCGTGTTGGACATCTGTCTTTCACTTCCATCAGCAGTACCAATGGACGTCGATACTTTGCTAAGTCCAATAACGGCTCACGCATTGTGTTGTCCCCAGCGGCTACCAATCCTGATGACGGCATTCGTGGAGACTCCTGTACTACAGCCAAGTGGTAACAGTGGAGCGAGTGACAAGAGCAACATCATCCAGGTACAACGTTCTGTGAGCATTGCTGCTCCCGAATATGATGACAGCAATCATTCTCACACCTGCCAAGTTACAGCGCTATCTAATTTGGTTGAACTATCACCTGATTTTGTAGACCAATTCTTTGCGAGCCTGTCTGATACGATGTTCTCTCCCATAGAGAAACAATAACTTTTTAAACTTTTGAAAAGCTTTCCGACACACAGCGTTCCCATGAACTCTGGATTCGGCCTTCAGTTTTGATCAACAAAAAACTGCCAGGAGCTTTGGTAAACTGATTTTTCTTTGAATTGGACAATTTTTCAAATATTGACCCTTTTCTTTTTTGGCACGAACAATTCTTTGCTTAACGTAAAAACTATTCTTAGAGAACAGAAGCTTCACACTTCTATTTCTAAAACACATTCTGAGACATAACAACATTACACCAGCCTCTAGCACACATATTATTACAATGCATTTTTATGTGATGATTTATCTCGCATTTCTTCTGTCAGAGATACTTCATGTGTAATTCTTTATGCATAATCGTTCATTGATTTCATATGCAATAATTTTTGAATGATTACTATGCTTTAAAAAACGTACAGTACCTAAATTCCATGTATTACAAGTACGCCTATTTCGAATGCATTTATGTATTTTGGGGTGGGCTATGTTACACATGCATCTAATTGCTTAGTTTTAGTAATTTTGATGGACATGAATTCGTGGAGTGGGTGTCATGTGCTTATCTAGGTTCCTGATCGATACTGTGACCTTATGCCCCTATTCGGCTATAAAGCCCTTTTTATTCCCTATATTGGCATAACCGTTCAAGTACGATTTTCTGAAAAGTCATCTCTGGCCTCACACGAGCAAAGCCACAGAGCCACATTCTAGCATGACTCTCTGCTACTTCCTTTGCGACCAATTAGTGCAATGACAGAGCAGCAGTCACTATCTGATATTCCTAGATAACACTCCGAGTTCTTCAACAAGATAAAAACTTAGCAAACCTGGAAATCCCCGCTTGCTATGTTTTGATTAGTAATAGAACTCTAATGAGCAACTGATAGCTGCCACTTCCTAGTGACATCTTTAATTGACGTCTTATGTCCAGCAAACTTGCGTCAAACCCGGCACCTGTCAGGTATAAATATTACCAACGTTGCCTTAAGCAATGAGCGTTGCCTGTTGCTGATGCCAGCTGCCTGCATGACCCCGTGTTGGTAAAAACTAGCACTCTGTCGCTGCAGCCTGCTATCCTGTGGTGGTGAAGCTACTGATTACCATTATCGCCGCTACAGCGCGAACTGTGGTTCAGTACGCTTGAGGAGCCGTGAAGCCGTCCTCTGCGAAGACATCCAGCCCAGCTGCCCGCGGACGCTGTCACCCCTCCTTCCTCCCGACGCGCTGAGAGAAGCCGCTGCCTTTCTCGTGCAGAGAAATCCAGTCCCGGCGCTTCCGGTTTACCCTCGCGGGTGACTGGGATATCGAGAGAGACCCCTGAAGGAGATACCAATCCTCCATCATTCTATTCAGAGGTATGGTGTTGACTAAACCCTTAGAAGAGAATTCTTGAAACAAACCTTGGCAAAACCAACTTAACTTAAGCTACTTACTTACTCCCCCTTCTCACGTGTTAGGCCTAGGTCAGGCACACTGGGGTAGGCTTAGTTAGAAGCACCAGTTGAGTATGTTAGCCTAATGTATATATGACTGTATATATGTTTTATTACTTTTAAACCATTGTATGGCTAAGAAACCATATCAATGCTTTTACAGTTCTATTTCGCTATTCTTATCTTACTGTACGTACTTTTTATAATAACAGTTATTGCAATTGTGGCAATACATTTCTCTTGTATGAGAAGAAAGACTGTTCAATAAATGTTAACCTTTATTGATACACGCCCGTCTCTCTATTCTCTACATACTGTGAAAGTAAACTGCACCAGACTGACTGAGTGAAATCTATGTCTATTGTTTCACACGACCCTAGAGATCGACTCTTGATCTGAGGAGCAAAGTTGTCATGTTGCACGGTTGTTGGAAAACTGAATCCCTTCTTGTCTGTGCCAAGGAAGCTGATCACTTCCTATGCAGAGAAGAAAGTTTCCAGTGACCTCTGAGCTAGTTGGTAACACAACCCAATTAAGTTTAGCATAGTCAGTGGAGGCCTGGAATATCCGCAGTTCCACGTCGATACTACTGTTTATGTTATTCCAATGCGCAGGGCCTAGTGGGAAACTAGGAACTACACTACAGTGGAAGAAAGCTATTGTACTTCCGATAAAAAAGAAACCCAACGTGAGTCAGGACATCTTAGAAAACTTGCGTCCCATCTCGTTGCTGCCCTATCTGGCGAAGGTGGCCGAAAAAATAGCCAAAAGTCAACTCGTGGCTCATCTGGAGTCCAACAATGCCTTTCACAGCTCGCAATCAGGGTTTAGGTTGGGCTACTCCACTGAGACCGCCCTTCTGAGAGCGACTGAAACCTTACGGGCAGGTGCTGACGAGGGCCATACCATGGCACTGATTATGCTTGACCTCAGTGCCGCGTTCGACACTGTAGCACATTCCATCTTGCTGCAGTGTCTGAACAAAGCCGGGGTCACCAAGGCGGCATTGGTCTGGTTGAAAGCTTTTCTTACCGACCGCTGCTTCCAGGTTCAGAGAGGCATGTACCTCTCTGACAGCATAGCCTTAGAACAGGGAGTACCTCAGGGCTCTGCCCTGAGTCCCACCCTGTTCAACCTCTATATGGCCCCGCTGGCAGAAGTGGTTCAATCGTTCGGCATTGAATTAGTTTCATATGCCGACGATACCCAACTGCTTATCTCCCTGTCCCAAGCCCCCTCCATAGCTGCTGACAACTTTAAAACCTGTATGCAGGCTCTTGCAGGTTGGATGACCCAACACTGCCTGAAGCTAAATGGATCAAAAACTGAGGTTTTGGTAATAGGAGGCAAGGATGCTAGCTGGACCAAGGAATGGTGGCCATCCTGTCTGGGGCCGTTACCCACTCCCTGTAAAGAAGCTAAGAACCTGGGGATCTGGGTTGATCCCAGACTTTCCTATGACAGCCATGTCCACAAAGTTGTTGGGAAATGCTTCGGGGTTATGAAGATCCTAAACCGCACTCTAGACCTCCTCCCTCTTGAAGCCAGACGAACCATGACCCAAGCCCTAGTGACCTCTCGAATAGACTATGGCAATGTGCTACTCCTCGGAACAACGCAAAAGAACATCAGGAGATTACAAGTACTCCAAAACACGGCAGCGCGCCTAGTCCTTAGACTTCCTAAAAGAGCAGCTTCTAAACCGGCCCTGGCCACTCTTCATTGGCTACCTATTAAAAAGAGAGTCCTATTTAAAGCACTTCTCATGTGCTATAGGATCGTCTCGCATAAAGCCCCCCCTTATATGACAGATCTGGCTATCCCCTATGAGCCTAACAGAACTCTACGCTCTAGAGGAACAGGATTGCTCAAAATTCCCCGCATCAAAAAAGCCAGAATGGGAGGACGCTCCTTTCGTGTGTTGGCTGCCAATGAATGGAACTCTCTCCCTATGAGCATCAGACTAGCGGACACGGAGACTAACTTTAGAAAACGTCTGAAAACTCACCTGTTTTCTCTATAATCTCCTTCATTTGGCTCTGACTTTCTCTCCACAGCGCGGGGACACGCCGGGAGGGCGTCACCATGCGCTTTATAAACCCCTTTATTATTATTATTATTATTATTATTATTATATTATTATTATTATTAATATTATTATTATTATTATTATTACGTTGACTTGCGTCAGGCAAACAAGGCAATTGAATGAGAACAACATCCAGGTCCACACATTGCTGACATGATAACACAATTAAATTGTGCAAATGTCTTTTCTTGCCTTGATTTGAAAAAAGTTCATCATCAGTTGAAACTCAAAGAAAATTGCAGGTATATTACGACCCTTTCTCCACATGTTAGTCTGTTTCTATACAAAAGACTATCTTGTGCTGTGTCATCAGCTGCAGAAGGTTTTTAAGATGTTATTCGACATATCATCCAGCTTATCATGAATGCACTCATATATACTGAGGACATATTGGTTTTTGGATCTACACAAAAAAGAGCATGATAAGGCTCTCACACCAGTATGCCATTTACTGTCTAATGCAGGTTAGACTTTGAATGCAGATAAATGTGAGTTCAATAAGACAAAGATGAAATTCTTTGGTCATATCTTTTCTGATGGGGTTTGACATCTGATCTTGCTAAAGTACAAGCTCTGTCAAATGCTGATCCCCACAAGATGTTTCAATGGTATGTTTGTTTCTTGGCATGGCAAGCTACTATTTTTGATATAATAAAACTTTTCTACTGTAAGTGCTCCATTGAGAATTTGCGTAAAAAAGTATTTCATTTTATTGGTCACATGAATGTGAGCAAAGTTTTAGGAAAACTCAAACAAGCCATTGAGAGTGATACTTAAATAGCTTATTCCAGTCTGAAGCTTCATACAGAAGTTTTGTTTGATGCTATCCCAGCTGGGCTAGGCACTATCCTTGCACAGCACAGCGGACACCTGAATACTTAAAGGCATATTGTAGCATATGCAAGTAGGAATGTGCCTCAAACAGATAGTGCTTATTCACAACCTCAATCTGGGCATTGTGTGGTCATTGATGTTCCAACCCAAACTATGCTCCATTTGGTAGTCAAAAGCGGGTCTTCATCGGTACAGAACGGGGGGGGGGGGATTTTTAACAGCCCTAAAAGAACCAGAGTGAAACCTGGAATGCAACCTTGTGGTAGAATCAATGTTGGCCCAGGCGGTATTTATCTTGGAAAGTTCAAGCAGGGTCAATTCAATGCTGGGCGCAGGCAAACAGACATCCGTCCTGTGTCGCTGCCGCAGTGTCACTCCAAGGCTCAGACTGACCAAGGCTCTGCACAACAAAAGAATAGTCATCAGCCAACAGAGTCATTGTATTTCCCTAATTATCTGGCCAATCACCCACATGTACATCATTTTCATCACCATGTATATATTGCACACCACTGAGCACTGAGCACTCATGTCACTTGACCACCTCTTACTTGCAATATTTCACATGTGTTGACAGCCGTGATTATATGTTTAAAATATATGAATGATATAATTCTGATAAAACATATGCAGTAGACAGCAATTAGAGTCATGTGCCTTATTGTTTGTGAAAATGTTTTCTGTGTCTAGGCACTTGAAATACGATTGTTATAATAGAAAAAATAACAGATGCGACACTTAGTGCGCAGATGTAACCGATAACCCGACAGAACCACTTTTTATTTATTATGATATACCCGGGTTCTGAGGGACACAGGGTCACCCAATTTTTTGTCGACTGGCAAGCACCTTTAGGCCCACTTCCAAAGGTCCAGAACTGGGGTGGTACCACTGGACAGGGTAGATTCACAGATGGCAGAGTCCAGGAGCAGGGGTTGGAAGCCTGTTATGTTCCTGAGACTTCAGATCAAGAGGCCAGCCAACTTGTCCTTGGCGTCACTCTGGGTTCTGGATAGGCTGTGTTCTGGCCCCACGCAAAGGGCTGCACCCCCCCTGTAGTTAGTCTGGAGCAGGGGCAGGGGAGGCAGGACATCTGTGCATGAAGTCTCCCCCACTAAAAAGGCACCACAGTGTATACATTCTGGACCTCAGACACCACAACCTCAGTAAAGGTCTGGACCTGTGGATACTCTGCTAGGAAGATGGACTGCTATGCTGCTGAAGGTCTACCGCTCTGCTTAACTGCACACTGCTGGACTCCTGCTTTGCTGTGCTGATATGCTCCCTGCTGCCCTCTTGCCTTAATGAGAAGGACCAGACTTGCATCTTTTAAACCCACAACCAAGAGTGACTCCAGTTGCCTAATCTGAAGCCTTAGGTACATAACAGGCTTCCAATCTCTGCACCTGGACCTTGCTATCTGTAAATCTACCCTGCCAAGTGGTGCCACCCCAGTCCTGGGCCCTTGAAGTGGGTCTAAGGTGCTTTCCAGTTGAAGTGATGCATCATCTCTGCTGAGTGACGTGTCCCATAAAATAACTGACAAATTGCTGCTTGGATTGGACCCATTTCAAATGATTTAAATCACCGCCACAAACCACATCTTGGGACAGACACATCACCTTCGGAACCCCCTGTGCACAACACTTTCCCAGACACAGGTTGTCACATCTTTAGACCACGGCAGCCTTCACAAGCCACCAAAACTCCTCATTGCACCTTCATCGCTCATCAGATTCAATGCACCACCTTATCTGCGCATTGCATCCCCAACACCGAACTTCGCACAGTAAGCTCTGTCGATAGGATCCTTGATGTTGATGCTACAGGGCCTTGCAATGCAGCCTTGCCAGCACTGGTTAGCAGTGATACAAAGCTCAGAGTCCTAATTCCAGCAAAAACAAGGTCAGAAAAAATGGAGGAGGAAAGCAAAAAGTCAGGGTAGACAGCACCTTAAGGCTGCCGGGTCTAACAACCACCATCACAAAGCTATGGTCGACCCAATTTTTAATCCAGAGTGACTGGCAGCAACACGCTACAGCATTGACAGCCCGCAGTAACCACTAGCGCAAGCTCCAGTAACAACCATCCGAGATGCCCAACAGGATCTTCACACTACTGTGACGACGGTTCGCAACACTTGGCCTTCTCTTTGTGTTGCAGCGATAATAATTCGCTACACTCTCTCCACTACTCACAGCTCCCCCACTATGAAGTGGAGTTTTTGCACCGGACTTTGAGGAGAGAACTTTTTTAGCTGGACGAACCTGATCCATGTATGCAGTCCATGTTCCATCGCTGTCGGACTTAAATTGTAATTTTCCCCCGGTCTACAATTAGCAGGTGACCAAGAGTGATGTTTTGCCCTTTCAAAACTGACTTAAATCTTTTAAATTGTATATCACCAGTTCCACTCATTGAATTTTTGTTGCTTTGGTCTCAAGTTATTTATTTAATTTCTGCTCTTTTTTTAATTGGTGCAAAATTTTATTTGTGTTGTGTTTCAGTTTAATAATGTTGTTGCACTGCATAAAAGGTACGTTTTGTGAGCATCATCCCATCATCAGGAAAAAAACATGTTTTTATTTTGTTAGACCCTCATCCACTTTATTAGTGGCATGCTTAATCGTAGGGTGTCATTGTTCTCCCTAAAAACCAGCATGAGCTCAACCACATATCAGGTAGCACTTCAAATATGAATTCTAGCCGGGGTCTTCTAAGCATTAAAATACCTTGAATAACCAGGCATCCCTTTGATTTAGAATTCTTCAGGTAGGATTAAAAACTAAATATGGGGGTATGGTGGGGGTATTATGGCCCTGTTACCCAAATACCTAGAGAGGGAGCCTGCAGGACAAATATGACTTTCCTAAAGTTTAATATTTCACCTACTTGTTGCTTATGTTTGGACTGGGAATAGTAGCCTTGACCCCTTCAAAGTCCAACACTTTCTCTACTGCTACTTAGGTTGGAGTAGGAAAAGAAAATGTTAACCCTCCAAAGTACAGCACGTTTCCTACTGTTGCATATGTTGTGATAGGAATAGTAAATGTACCCCTCCAAAGTCCAACTCTTTTTCTCTCTCTCTCTCTATATATATATATATATATAATATATATATATATATATATATAATATATATAGATATATATATATATATATAGAGAGAGAGATATATATATATATAGATATATATATATATATAGAGATATATATAAACTCCTCAGTTTTTTGTGCAAAAACCAATGGCGAGCCCAATTTCTTTCAGCGTGGATGTATTTTATTTTATACAGCGAAAGCGCCCGACGCGTTTCGGAGCAGCCGCTGCTTGGTCACGGGTCAAACAATGTTTGCTACCACAATACACAAATAGTGCACTTATTACCAACATTGGAGTAGGGCTACTAGATCAACAGATTCATAGTGCAAAATGGCATCCAATTTGAATGGGTCATTATACCTTAGAAATGTCAGGCAATACCATATTGATACATATTGTTGAGGCAATTATCATCATTGCATCATTATTTATATACATGATTCAAATATACAGCTTATCAGCCTGATTTAAAATTCATGGACAACAACTCATCACAATCATGCTGTGTGCTAATCTCGATGTCGTTGAGTTGAGTAATTAAAACTTCTGACAAGGGAGGAAATGTGGGTGTGTGGCTATGCAGGGATGTATCTAGGCTGGTGGGAGGAGCAGGTGGCTAATAACAGCATTGCGTTTGACCAACATGTCGTCCTCTGGGAAAGGTGTATAGACAATATATTTTGTATCTGGAGAGGAACAGAGATGGATGCCAATGATTTTGTGGAAACCTTGAACAGGAATGAATTTAATCTTAGATTTTCTAGTGAAGTACACGCAAATGAAAAAACAGCTGGCAACAGCTTACTGCATGCAGACAGCTGTCACCCTAAGAACTTGATTAATAGCCTACACTACGGAGAGCTTCAAAGGGCAAGAAAGAATTGTAGCTCAGAGGAAGCCTTCCATGATGAAATGAATAAGATGAAAGTGAGATTCAGAGGAAGAGGCTACTCTAGGAGAGTGCTAGAACAGGCTAGCAACAAAGTACGAACTGTGAAGTGAGATGCTTTACTGAATGTAAAAACTAAAGATAACACTGAGGAGGAACCGATTAGGTTCATAACATCCTACAGTAATCAGGCATGGGAGGTAAAAAGAAGCCTCAAAAATTTCTGGCATATCCCAGGGACAGATAATACACTGAACAAGTATGTGGGTGTGAATCCACAGATTAAGTTAAAAAAATGTACATCATTGAAGGATATTCTGAGTGGAAGTACTGTAGTGTTCACGATGAATCCACATCAAATACATGTTTTTTTGTATGTGGGGAATGTAAGGCGTTTAGATGCAGCACTAACTGTAAACAAATAGAACTGTCGAAAACGTATGAGACCATTCATCATTAAAAATCATCTTACATGAAATTCAGATTTTTGCGTTTATGTGTTGATGTGCCCATGTTCTTTGATTTCTATTGGGAGTACAATCCACAAAGTTAAGAAAATATTGTTAGAGCTCATGAGAGCTATAACAAAGGAGGATAAACAGTACCCTGTCTCTATGCATTTTAAAGAATATCATGATAAGGATGCCAAGGTTTAAAATATTGTGCCATTGAGAGAATCCTAGTATCTGAGAGAGGAGAAAATAGGGTTCCTGAACTATGATTCCTAGAATCTATAAAATAGGAGAAAATGCATCTTATTGGTTTAAATAAGGATGCAGAATTATCTGTCTATCTAGGTTAGATGTTGGACCCAGTGTTTGTGTAAAATAATATTTCTGTTGCTGTGGTATCTCATTGCATGTCTATGTTTACTAGTTTGTAGATTTTATTGGTAATAGGAGATCTTAAGTGATCATGCACTTTGTTTTTAATCTTGTAGGAGACGCCGCCATCATCATATGAGGAAAACAAACGCAAATGAGCTACAAAATTGGGGTCACTTTCAATTTCAGAGGTTTAAGTGAAAAGTGGAATATCTGATAACATCTTACAACATGAGCCCACCTGGACAGAATTGAAACAAATGGACATTAATAATAATCCGGTTCAAATTAATGATATTGAGATTAGCCCACTAGGGCGCGATTGTCATGAAATTATGTCCGGGTATTAAATCAGGCTGAAAAGCTGTATACTAAAATCTTGCATACAAATATTGATGTAATGATAATGATACATGCGCCCACTTGGGCAGAACTGGAACTAACGGACATGAACATCAACTTGGTTGAATCAACGACATTAAGATTAGCCCACTTGGGTGTGATTGTAATGAAATGTTGTCCATGAATTCAAATCAGGCTGATAAGCTGTATATTTGAATCATGTATATAAATAATGATGATAATTGCCTCAACAATAAGTATCAATATGGCATTGCCTGACATTTCCAAGGTATAATGACCCTTTCAAATTGGATGCCATTTTGCACTATGATGCTAATGATCTAGTAGTCATACTTCAATGTTGGTAATATGTTCACTATTTGTGCATTGTGGTAGCATACGTTGTTTGACCCGTGACCAAGCAGTGGCTGCTCCGAAATGCGTCAGGTGTTTTCACTGTATGAAATAAAATACATCCATGCTAAAGGAATTGGACTAAGCATTGGTTTTTGCACTAAGAAACTGAGGAGTTTATGTTGGAGGTTTGCTACCTCATTGGCGCCGTAAGAGGCAGGAGAACTTGCGAAAGTGTTTTGATATATATATATATATATATATACATATATATATATTCACTGAAAAAACCATATGTTTCACACCAGTTACAGTTAGGAATTAGCATTTAAAAAACCTATGAAATTCACTGAAAAAACCATAGGTTTCACACCAGTTAAAGTTAGGAATTAGCATTTAAAAAACCTATTAAATTCACTGAAAAAACCATAGGTTTCACACCAGTTATAGTTAGCTGGAAATTTTACTGACATAAAACCATTGAAATTCCCACGTTATAGTTAGTTGGACTCACTATAACTTGCGCGCCTGCAATGCACTGCTGATGACGTCACATATTACATCACTCATGACATGGTCAGTGACACCAATCAGCTTTCCGCGCGCAAACTCGTGTAGCGCGCTGGTTCGCGCTCCGGTGCACGTACCGGGGCGCGCTTATAGATATATATATTTGTTTGAACCTAAATTACTCAAAATCCACTGGAGCACATTTCTTGAGACATTGCAAAGGCACATCGGGCTACCAGTCCCTACAATTTTTCCAAGTTTGGTGGAAATCCATTCAGCCGTTCGGGCTAAAAGTGAGTTCGACCGCCCTAAGGAAATTAACATGGGGAAAACACGTTTTGGGACCCCCCTTTTATCTCAGCCCCCGCTTGATGAATCCCCCCCCAAACTTTCAGGGAAGGAGCGGAGCGCCGTGAGGCAAATTTGAGAAAAAATTCAGGCAGATTCCTCAACCAGCGCCACAGTTATTCCCAATAGAATGTTGCGAATTCCCTATACAAAATAATCCTAACTATAACTACCTACTGGCGACCGCCAGGAGGTAATATACATATATATATATATATATATATATATATATATATATATATATATATATATGCAGACACGCACATAGAGAAAGAGTTGAACTTTGAGGGTATAGATCACTCTTTTTCTGCCCAAAGAAATTAAGTTGCACTCCTCGTGAGATGAGGTTGTTCTTTCAAGTACAGGCAAAGCATATTTCATTGGATTCCATGCATTTGTCCCTTATGCGTTTCGGACTATTGCAAGTCCTTGATCACAGGTTACATTATTGCCATCACAAACAACATTAAACCTCAGTTCTATTTGCATTTGTATTGCCATCAAAAGGGTCGAATGCCAACTGCATTATTATGCTGGTAGTTTCAATTTTACTTTCCCTCCAGTGGGAGTTTACTGATGCCAAACCTTAAAACATTTCCATCACCCTAAGGAAATTAACATGGGGAAAACACGTTTGGGACCCCCCTTTTATCTCAGCCCCCGCTTGATGAATCCCCCCCAAACTTTCAGGGAAGGAGCGGAGCGCCGTGAGGCAAATTTGAGAAAAAATTCAGGCAGATTCCTCAACCAGCGCCACAGTTATTCCCAATAGAATGTTGCGAATTCCCTATACAAAATAATCCTAACTATAACTACCTACTGGCGACCGCCAGGAGGTAATATACTATATATATATATATATATATATATATATATATATATATATATATATATATATATATATATATATATATATATATATATATATATGCAGACACGCACATAGAGAAAGAGTTGAACTTTGAGGGTATAGATCACTCTTTTTCTGCCCAAAGAAATTAAGTTGCACTCCTCGTGAGATGAGGTTGTTCTTTCAAGTACAGGCAAAGCATATTTCATTGGATTCCATGCATTTGTCCCTTATGCGTTTCGGACTATTACAAGTCCTTGATCACAGGTTACATTATTGCCATCACAAACAACATTAAACCTCAGTTCTATTTGCATTTGTATTGCCATCAAAAGGGTCGAATGCCAACTGCATTATTATGCTGGTAGTTTCAATTTTACTTTCCCTCCAGTGGGAGTTTACTGATGCCAAACCTTAAAACATTTCCAAAAACCTAACGAATAGTGAAATTTTATTTTAGGGCAGAAACGACGTTATTTATACAGCAGCCCTGCCGGGGAGTGTGCACCATTCCTTACAGGAATGCAAGTCTGTGACTCTGACTGGGGAAAGTCACCTTCTGAACATGAGAGGAGATAAATCAATATTTTATTGTCAAGTCTCTCAGACCACTGGAGGGTGATAGAATTGTTTTAAGGTTTGATGCTCTTGCTACCGTTTATTGTCAGTTTGACTTTGTCACTGTGTACTGCCAATTCTTGCATCAAATAAAGACCCTCTTCTGTAAGACTACAACAAGGGGAAGTATCATAAAGAAACAACCTAGCTGCTTTGGTAAAGATTGCAAACAAGAATAAAATGCCCTTATAGAAAAACAAAAAAAAGACAGCAAACCTGAGATATCTGAGGTAATAGAAATTTTCAGGTAGCCAAAGTGTCCCCCAACTCGCACCTTATCCATGCACCCATGTTCCTTGTATGTCGTGTAACTTTCGTTCCGTTCATGCTAGAGAGACGCAAATACATTTGCGTCCATCCTTAACATGTTAGCTATCCAACCATATCAAAAAATCCTGTTAAATATGTTCCTAAACATACGGTGCCACCGTCTTTATGTGGTGCACTTTTGAAATTTGCACACGTTTTCTCCATGTTTCCTGACTCAGTCAAGCTAGGCCCTTAACGAGGCCTCTCTGCCTCATCTCTCCTGTCTCCGAAAGCTGCACGCATCCCTGACCCCTGCCTTACTTCCTGCCAGTGCGGCGGTGCCCGGCTCGACCTGGACTGCCTGCCAAATTCATGTTTTGCCTACAGGTATCTGCTCAGCCTCCTCGAAAACACATTCCAGTCTAGTGAAATGGGTAAACATATCCCCGGCTGCAGAGCAAAGGGCCCGGCTTTCCTGTCCTCCTTGCAAGTGATTTACTGAACCCGTTACCATGGTAGGCACATGGCTCCGCTCATTGCACCAAGACACGTATGCATGCACTAGCATTCGGTATTGAAAGGCCCCTGCCCGAGAGACCTTTGTTTCAGACACTACATCCTCCAAACAACAGATATCAGATATGCTATAGGTACAGGTTGCCCTGACACTCCAGACACCAGTCTCCTCCACTAGTGCTAAAGTCAAAGCCCCCAGTTTCACGTCATATTAGTTGCGCGCGCATATAGGCGAAGGGTTTCTGCTGATCCTGCAATTTCTCACTTTGCTTCCACCCACATGTGACGTATCTTGTGACGTTTCTCTGACATGTACAGTGCACGCCCATGTGTACGCCTCTTTTCACGCCTCCTCTTATGCACATGTGTTCTTATCTCTCTCTTTTCACCTGTTACGCCTACTGTATTGGATTCATGTGTAACGATTCACTATATATAATGTGTAATGTTAATAAAACGTTGAATGTCTCTTCCTGAACCTGCGTGGTGATGGAACCCGATATCCTTTGCTTCGAAGCATAATATTAAAGCCCGTATGACTTAGATACCACGGACTCTGCCTCTCATTTTAATGAGCTGTCTTGTATTGATAACCATATGGAAAAATTGACTAGGTAAAACTTATTTACCACATAATTTGGTGCCCGAATAGGAACCCCCCCCTTCCCCACTCGCCGGTGAAGTCACGCGGCCATCGCCCCCTTCCACAACCCCGACGGAAACCGTGCACGTTGCGGGGTTTCCCGCTATCTTCCCTCGGGTCCACGAGGGAGACGGAGACTGCGGTCCGGCGTCCAGACGAGGCGGTGAGGAATGCGGAGGATCCCGACCAGAGCCCTAGTCGAGAGAGCAAGGTCCGAGGTGTCCGGAGGCCCACCTGTTCCGAAGCGCATGCGTAGGAGAATCGTCACCTGACGCAGTCCAGTCCAGTCCAGTTTCCGTTCCGAGGCCTTCAGTTTCTTGCTTCCCGGTGAGTACCGTTGTTGGGAACGCATCTAGACGGGTTCATTAATTTGTGCTCGGTAAAGACAGGCCTGGGTACACAGGCCTGGTCCGTACGTGTTCACTTAGGTGGATACGGTCCGACGTGTCTCTTTATGGGACCGGTCTGTGCTGTTTTAGCAGTGCATCTAGTCTAGTAATTCTGTGATCAAGTATCTAGTGTTGCAACTCACGTTTTCCGTTTGGCTCTTATGTGTTTTCTATGTATCAGGTAACATGTTTGCAATATGTTTTAATGTTGTGGTATGAGTGATTGTTTTGCTATTCATTATTGTGTTTTACTGTGTCTACGTTTAAAGTAATTCGGCCATGCCGTTGTTTTCTAAATTACGTCAGATAGGTACTAGAAAAGGGATACTAGAAGAAGCAGTTCCTGTCCCCCCTAGGGACACTCCAGGATATTTTATGTACAACAAACACGGCTTAGATGCTGTGTTGTATCTAGACTTATGGGTGGAATATACCAAGAATCTGGAAGAGAAGTTTAGATGGCCTGCCTCAGGGACATGGGATGCCGAGTGCATCATGAGAGTAGAAGAAGCATTATGGAAAAAGAAATCCAGACAATCTCAAAAGGATGCCATAGAATTGTGGCGTAAAGAATCGCATAGACGAACAGAAAAAGAACTCAGGAAAGCCGAGAGAAGTAGAGAAGAATCCGAAAAAGCCAGAGAAAAAGAGTTAATAGAAGAAGGAGAACAGGTTAGATCAGAACAATTAGACCGTCAAAGAAATGCACTCATTACAAGCATGTATCCAGTGTTAACCGAGGGCCTGCCCAAGGCGACCCCGGAAGTACCCCGTAGCTTGCCACCACCATTGGTCCCGACCCAATTCCGTCACAAAAAGACCGCAGCAGACATTTTCCTTTCTTCCTATTTAGATGATGTAGCTCCAGAGTATACCAATGTACCCGTACAACCAGCTAATAATGGACCGCAGCAATATCCGGCAGCTCTAGTCACGACCCCTCCACGCCAAGATTCCCTTCCCGCACCTACTGTCACATCCCCTACTATTGGCCCTCAAAATCCTTTTTCGACAGATGCGACCCAGAGTCAGTCCCCGACACATGTACCGCTCCCACACACCATGACGTCAAGTCATGCCCATGATTCTGCTTCAGGAGGTGCCGCAGGAGGTCCATATCACACCCCGCCACAATTACATCGAGTGACAATGAGAGACTTAGCATCACAGCGTACTCCGAAAGCGATGCCTCAAGAAAAACTTAAACAGTATCTTACTGATTGTAGATATGATCCAGTACCAGGCAAGACAAAAGACATGATGTTAGCTTCGTTACGTCTACGACGTGTCACAGATTATCTGATGTTATTACCAGAAATGCCAGAACATCTAGACAAAATATATCATTTTATTAGGACAGGTGAAAGACCAGAATGTATTCGTGAAGCCATGGCATATCAGAAAGTTGAGACACAGGGTTTTATATTACGATTCTTGATTAATTGTTTAATAAGAGAACAAGATCAGACAGGTGTTGTAAAAGAAGAAATGGATGTACTGACAAAATGGGGTCAAAATATTGCAGACTGTAAACATGATAAACAAACGTGTATAGATGCCATGTCCAGAAAGATTCGTAAGGAAATAGTAGCAATACATATTAGACAGAAAGCTGAAAAGGAAGCCGGGTCAGACAAGAATGAATCCTCAGAGGAGGAAGAAATAGAAACACCAGCAGAGAATCAGACTCCGGGGACAATAGCGTACGTAGGTAGAGTGAAACTCCCTAAACAGTATCCTTCTGATAGAACTTATGACAGATCCGTTCGTTCAGAAAACAAAAAACGATTCCTTTCCCCGATACCAGAGCAATGTTCTCTTGAACATGTTTTTCAAGTTACTGATAAAATACTGAAAGAAAGAATAGGCTATCATGAACTTAATACCTTACGTGATCAGGAATTAGCCCGGTCAGCAGTCCAATGGGCCGGGGATGACAGTATATATAATGATGATTTAGTAGTGCAAACATTTTTAAGCCTTACTCCAGAGGAACAGCGACTAGCTGGTATATACATGACCCAACATCTCATCACTTCATATGAAAATCAGCAATCCGATCCAGGTCCATTGTATAATTTATTGCAAGATTTACTCCTGAGAAGATGGAGAGGCCTAGGTACTGATTTGATTGATATCATTCTAGAACAACGTCACAAATATAGAACTTTCCTGACTCCACGTCTTGTTTCCGTTCCACCCCCAGTAAAACAGCCATATCACTTAGATAGACAGAACCCCTTACGAGAAGTACATCCAATTCGGAAGCCAGATGATACACTTGAACGCGTGTTCGTATACACTCCTTTGACTAAAATGGAATTATTGGAAATGAAGAAAATTGTACCTTGTCACGAAAAAGATCCTGCAGGCTTCCACCGTGAATTAAAAGACATGTTACTTATGGGAGATTATACCTATCCCGATATTCTTAAAATGCTAAAAGTATTATTGCCAGCAGGGATATACGAAAAACTGAAAGAAAAAGAATGGGAGGTGGGAGATAAAAAGATTATTTGGGCTGAATTAGAAGACGAAGAAAATAGACGTACCCCAGGTCTCGGTCTTGGGGATAAAGCTAAAGCACTACCAGGATTATTAGTACAGGTTTTGCCTAGATTATTGACAGTTAAAAAGGAAGATTGGGATGCGATCTCAGCCTGCAAACAAAAACAAGACGAAGACACTAGTGATTTTTATTCGAGATTCGAGAAATGTTTCATTATCAATAGTGGCCTGAAAACAAGTAGCGAGTCTTTCCCACATCTTTTTGTGACCAAATTAGTCGAGAATTCCTGGCCCCAGGTCAAAAACAGAGTATTGAAAGTCGAAAGTACATGGCAAGCTAACACGCCTTCCCAAATGTTACAGATGTTACAGTACCACCAGAACAGAATTAGAGAAGAACACGATCATGAACAGAGACGCATGAAAGACACAAAAATGAAAGTACTAGTTGCCCAGTCTGTACCAGCAAATGGTCAGAAGGGTGGTAACACGCAGAACACACAGACTAGTCATTCTCGTACCAGCAAATGGTCAGAAGGGTGGTAACACGCAGAACACACAGACTAGTCATTCTACAGGTCCAGTTAAAGGTAATTGCAATTATTGCAAGCAGCCAGGTCACTTTATAAGTGATTGTGCCGTTCTCAGACACAATATTGCTACAGGCAAAACTAAAGAAAGACCACGTCCACCTAGACCTGAACACGTTCAACAGAATATTTCACAGAATCCGCAACCTTCACAGCACGTACAGCAACAGACAGTAGCTGTACCCCAACCCCAACCTATTGCTGCAACTCAACATGTCACGTCACAAATGTACCAGTATGCACAGTCAGATTACCCCGATTATCAGCAGTACACATGAAACAGCCTAGAGAGGGAGGTTGGCTTGCCCCTTATCGAGGTTCCTGTAGATCAAGATGGTCCCTATGTACATAGTCAGGTATTAGGGAAAGACAGAAAATTTTTGATTGACACAGGGGCGAGCAGAACTACCATTAGTCATGACGAGGTCCCAGGGGCACCCCTCTCAGGCTCACAGAATGTTTCCCTTGGATTTTCAGGAAAACCTATTGTTAACGAAGTATCACAGTCAGTTCCCCTTGCAGTTGGTCCATTGTCCCGTACCACAGATTTATTGCTTACCAAATCATGTCCTGAAAACCTGCTTGGTATAAAAACACTGAAAGCTCTAGGAGCAGTTATATGTTGTTCTCCGGAAGGAGTGAGATTGTTCCTACGTGACTTCAAGGGTCACTATGTTTTGAGAGATTTTGATGTCAGATTGCAGAATGTTCCACCGCATTTGTGGGCGCAAGTTCCCACTGATGTAGGTTGTATGCATATTACTCCCTATCGTGTCACCCTCAAACAAGGTGTTGTACTACCCCGTATCCGACAATACAAATTGCCCCCCGAGGCTGTAACAGCCTTATTGAAAATAATTGACGAACTCATTGCCCAGGGAGTAGTCGTAGAAACTGACTCCAATGTATGTAATTCTCCAATCATTCCGATTCTTAAACGAACTGACCCAAATGCACCTCCAGTCTATAGGCTGGTGATCGATCTCCGAGAACTCAACAAATGCATAGTACCACAGTACCCAGTGGTCCCAGACATTTCATCCCTATTGACTGCCATTGATTCTGAAGCAGCGTTCTTTACTGTAATTGATCTTAAGAACGCTTTCCTTAGTGTCCCCATTCATCCGGAAAGCCAATATTTGTTCGGATTCTCATTAAATGGCCGAAGTTTTAAATTTGCACGTGCACCTCAAGGGTTCACGGAAAGTCCCAGTATTTACAGCCAAGCCCTGAAACGACAACTAGACAGTATTCACATGCCTACTGAAACTGCTCTGCTCCAATACGTTGATGATCTACTGATCACTGCACGGACCGAACGTGACTGCGAGAGCGCGTCACTGACAGTCTTGTTTTTCCTTGCCGACAAGGGGCACAAGGTGTCCCCTTCAAAGCTTCAATTCTGTGCCCAGCAAGTGGTATACCTTGGGCACTTGCTGTCCAAGGAGGGGAGACAGTTCACACCAGATCGTATCCAGTTAATAGCACATCTGCCACAACCCAAGACTCAAAAGGAAGTACGGGCCTTTATTGGCCTCACTTCGTACTGCAGACAATGGATTCCCCAATATGCATTTCTAGCCAAGCCACTTATTCAGTTGACAACACAGGAGGCAGCGACTTCGACTGTCCTCCCTTGGACTCAGGAACATACACAAGTGTTTAATGACTTGAAGAAAGCTTTATGTCAAGCACCAGTTTTAGCGACACCATGTTACAGCAAACCTTTTACACTTTTTGTCACAGAACGCGATGGCACAGCGTTGTCCGTTCTCACACAAGATCAAGCAGGACACCATAAGCCATGTGCTTATTTTTCCAGTACATTGGATCCAGTAGCCCAGGCTCTGCCTGCGTGCCTAAAATCAGTTGCAGCAACAGCTCTAGCTATCAGACAAAGCGATTCAATAGTGCTAGGACATCCCTTGACAGTACAGGTTCCACATTCCGTGGAAGTACTTCTGAACCGAACCCAGACTCAGCACTTGACCATAGCACGACTGACAGGTTATGAACTGACATTGTTCCAGCCACACATAGAAATCAGACGCGGCAACATACTTAATCCTGCCACATTGTTACCCTCGAGCACAACAGATCCAACACCACATGACTGTGTAGAAGTCATTAATACGGTAACTAAGCCCCGACAAGACTTGACAGACATTGCATTACCCGATCCTGACCTGACACTTTACGTGGATGGTTCATGTATGAGAACAAACACAGGAGAATTAGTGGCCGCCTATGCAGTGACCACTGAAACCGAAGTTTTAGATACACATCGTATTGACACACTATCTGCCCAAGCTGCAGAGCTCATTGCTCTGACCCAAGCCTGTATACTAGCCAAGAACAAGAAAGTAAACATATACACTGATTCGCAATATGCATTCGGAGTCGTTCACGACTTCGGAGTCCTTTGGGAAGAGAGAGGTTTCCTAACTTCTCACTGTACCAAGATTCAGCATGGTCCCCTCATTCAAACCCTGTTAGAAGCAATACATTTGCCTACCGCCATTGCCATCATGAAATGCAAAGCACATACCAAAGTCACTGACAGAATTTCCCAGGGTAACGACCTGGCAGATCGTACAGCCAAATTCACAGCTCAGACAGTAATCCCGACTGACATGACCAAGACTACACTGACACATTGCCTGACAGTTAAGGATCCCATTCTAGATGTACTCGACATACAAACACATGCTACATCAGACGAAATCAAGAAATGGACTGAACAAGGAGGGATCCAAACAGATCAGGGATGGATGACGAAGGGAAGGGCCACATGGTTCCTCCCCGACTCTATGGTTCAAATCATTATTAACACAGCACATAGTCCAGCACACTTAGGAGAGAAAGCCATGTTAGACAGCTTACAGAACCTCTGGTATAACAAACACTTACGAGCAGCAGCAAAACAGAAAGTGCGTACTTGCATGATCTGTTGTCAGTTCAATCCAGGAAAAGGTGTCCCCGTGGAACAGGGTGGATTTCATCCTCCTGACCATCCTTTTGAAGTCCTCCAGATGGATTATATCCAGATGGACCGATGTCGAGGTTTCAAGTATGTCCTCGTAATCGTATGTGCTCTTTCCCGATGGACAGAAGCATATCCAGTCCCAGATTACACTGCCCCGACCACTGCCAAGCAGCTGGTTCGTGAATTTTTCCCACGATACGGCTTGCCCCGTGTCGTGTACTCTGATAATGGACAGCCATTCTCGTCCGAGTTAATGAAACAGGTGTCACTCCTGTTAGGTTACCAGTGGAAGTTCCATTGTGTCCGACATCCTGAAGCCGCAGGTGTCGTAGAGAGACATAATCAGACCCTGAAAACCCGCCTTGCCAAAATATGTGCAGAGAAAGGTGTAGATTGGATAGTTGCCTTGCCAGTTGCACTCTTTTACATGCGAATGGTAGCTCATTCCAGGACAGGGCTATCCCCGTATGAGGTGGTCTTTGGAAGGCCTCCGAATATGTGGGGGACGCCTATGCCCCGTAAGATCACAGATGTTGATAGTTCTATGCTGACAGATTATTTGGCTGCATTGATGTCTGCACTACAATCTTGTCGTTCACAGGTCGCGGCTGCCTTTCCGGACAACACCCAAGTAAAGCCACATGAAGTCCGCCCAGGTGATCTCGTACTGATTAGGAATTTCGATCGGAAGAGTCCGCTGGAACCCAGATGGAAGCAGCCGAAGTTGGTTTTGTTATCTACAAGGACTGCCGTTAAAGTGGAGGAGAGGAAGGGATGGCTGCACTCGAGCCATATTAAAAAAATTCACGGACTGTTGCCAGACTCTCCCTTTAAGGACTGCCCACTTCCCCCACTTCCAGAGACTGAGTCTAAACTCCCCCTGCTAGAATTAACTCCTCAGCAAGAGTACAAGCTAAAATTGAGGTCTAGTAAGTCAGACAGTTTAATTGTTTAAGTCCCCTCCTGGGTGAAGCGGTTAGACAGGTTTCTGACATGTATAGAATAGACCCCAGTAGTCAGAGAGATAGGCGAAACGAAAAATGGAAAAAACACTGTAAAGTTTTGCACAGCGGTTGCATCATTGCCTTGATCTCAATGTTTCTTCTGAGTCTTACGATAATCTGTATAAGTTTAATGTTACACATCTTTTTTCCTCTTGATTCAAATGTACATGTTTCCTCTAATGACACTGTGGAGCACACTTTCAGAGACCTGCCTCCCCACGAATTGTCCTATCCTTTAGCAATGCGCAACAATACATTCATCCGTATGTTACATCATTCACACCAAACCAGCAATGCCACCAATTGCTGGATATGTGGCCGACTCCCTCCCTATCAGAAATACAAGGGAGCTCTGCCCCTCTTTCCTTACCCGTTCACACATAATGGTTCGTGTGGTGCATGGTTTACTTTAATGTCCTCCCTAGATAGTAAGTCCAAAGTTTCCCAAGGCAATTGGATATGGGGAAACTTGAATACAGTCATGAATAAAGCATGTTTCCCAGATGCAGATGGTCTCCCACAAAGGACTGGGACCGATCTAGAAAATGAAGTGTATGCATTAGGTAACTTCTCCCTCAACCTCATGATCCTGAACGTCCAGTCCGAGACTAATTCGGACTTGCCGTCTATTTCAGTTTTACCAGTGAAAGGTGAATTATGTGTCAGAAAAATTGGTTCAGTACATCTAGGACACAGTGATTGTGATACTGTTGTCGAATTCAGCGATAAAGGCAAGTCTACTTTCAAAGCTTCCCGACATTCCTATTTCATTTGTGGTCAGATTGCCTATTTACGTTTACCTCCAGACTGGGATGGTACCTGTTTTATTGCATTCCTACTGCCACCTGTTTTTCTAGCCCCATCTGATTATCATAGAAATTCTCGCCTCACTCACGTTAGACAGAAGAGAGATCTCCCAATAGTCGACCAGACTGAAACTACATGGGAACAATACACAGACTTCAATAAAGGATTCTTTCCTTATTTAGGCACTGTCTCAAATACTAAACTTATACGCAAATTAACCAGAATCCTTGAAGCAGTAGTGAACGAAACTACTTCTGCCCTAGGTAACTTAACAGAGGAGCAGTCTGCTATGAGACTTGTTGTTCTTCAGAACGGCCTTGTCCTTGACGTCATCTTGCCTGATAGGGGCGGGGCTTGTAGAGTCATCGGATCCAGTTGTTGTGTTTTCATTCCAAATAACGCGCCATCTGTGTATAAGGCCATAACTCGGCTTCATGAAATAGCTCATCAGATACATCAGAATCCAGGCTCCTGGACTTGGTCCGGTTGGTTCTGGAGTGTGGTCTCCGCCTGGGGATGGAAATTGCTATTGTTCCTAGGAATAATATTGGCCATAGTATTCAGTTGTTGTCTCTGTCTGCAATGTGGGCCAGCGATTTGCGGCTTGTGCGCCACAGCCTGTATTCCCCATTCCAGTACACGTTCCCGTTCCCGAATGAAGATGAACAAATGATGCTCTATGAACAGATAGATGGTCTCATGAATATAGATATATCCTGAAGGGTGTAGTAGGGTCCAAGGAGGGAATGAGGTAATAGAAATATTCAGGTAGCCAAAGTGTCCCCCAACTCGCACCCTATTCATGCACCCATGTTCCTTGTATGTCGTGTAACTTTCGTTCCGTTCATGCTAGAGAGACGCAAATACATTTGCGTCCATCCTTAACATGTTAGCTATCCAACCATACCAAGAAATCCTGTTAAATATGTTCCTAAACATACGGTGCCACCATCTTTATGTGGTGCGCTTTTGAAATTCGCACACGTTTTCTCCATGTTTCCTGACTCAGTCAAGCTAGGCCCTTAACGAGGCCTCTCTGCCTCATCTCTCCTGTCTCCGAAAGCTGCACGCATCCCTGACCCCTGCCTTACTTCCTGCCAGCGCGGCGGTGCCCGGCTCGGCCTGGACTGCCTGCCAAATTCATGTTTTGCCTACAGGTATCTGCTCAGCCTCCTCGAAAACACATTCCAGTCTAGTGAAATGGGTAAACATATCCCCCGCTGCAGAGCAAAGGGCCCGGCCTTCCTGTCCTCCTTGCAAGTGATTTACTGAACCCGTTACCATGGTAGGCCCATGGCTCAGCTCATTGCACCAAGACACGTATGCATGCACTAGCATTCGGTATTGAAAGGCCCCTGCCCGAGAGACCTTTGTTTCAGACACTACATCCTCCAAACAACAGATATCAGATATGCTATAGGTACAGGTTGCCCTGACACTCCAGACACCAGTCTCCCCCACTAGTGCTAAAGTCAAAGCCCCCAGTTTCACGTCATATTAGTTGCGCGCGCATATAGGCGAAGGGTTTCTGCTGATCCCGCAATTTCTCACTTTGCTTCCACCCACATGTGACGTATCTTGTGACGTTTCTCTGACATGTACAGTGCACGCCCATGTGTACGCCTCTTTTCACGCCTCCTCTTACGCACATGTGTTCTTATCTCTCTCTTTTCACCTGTTACGCCTACTGTATTGGATTCATGTGTAACGATTCACTATATATAATGGGTAATGTTAATAAAACGTTGAATGTCCCTTCCTGAACCTGCGTGGTGATGGAACCCGATATCCTTTGCTTCGAAGCATAATATTAAAGCCCGTATGACTCAGATACCACGGACTCTGCCTCTCATTTTAATGAGCTGTCTTGTATTGATAATTATATGGAAAAATTGACTAGGTAAAACTTATTTACCACATATCAATGGCAAGGAAAAAGTATCAGTCCACACAGCTGGCTGCAAAAAAGAGATGAGAGTGGGGACAATGGGCTGCCCTTACTGAGGCACTTGACAGTAAAAACCTTGTCCTTCTAGAAGTAGAAGGCACACGCACCATTGATGATCACATGGAGGTTGTTGTCCGGTCCGATAAATGGGTTACCCACTTTTCGTCACTTTATAAGGAGGACGCACTAGGAGGGCAATTCGGTGGGCCCCATGAGACCATGGATGTAATAATGGCCTTTATACCGTCCACCTAGGTGAGGAGTGTGGCCATTCCACCCAGGGACCTTTCCTGTTTTACCCTAAGCAAAACAGAGAATGCCCTTAAACAAACCAAGAGAGAAAGGTGCCAGGTCTGGAAGGTATTCTATCTAAACCTAAGGTCTGGATTCCTCACCTCAATTATTTGGGTAATGCAATCATGAAGGGCTTCAAAATGTCACCATCCTGGAAGGGAGCTACTATTATCTCAATCTATAAAAAGGAAGGTATGGATAAACCATCAAACTACAGGCCCATTTAACTCACTGAATAACAGACCAAAAATATTCTGCAGACAGGTACTAACTAGGCTCCAAACTTGGTTTGCCGACAACCACTTCCTGGAAGAAGCCCAGGCAGTTTTCAGAAGCAAAATAAGCACCATTGACCAGGTCTTTCGCTTTTATGTTCTGTGTTAGAAGTTTGTCAACCTTAAAAAAAAGCACTTATATATTGCCTTTATTGACCTTCAGTCAGCTTTCGAATTGGTCCCTAGGGATAATCTATGGAGGGTGCTGGGAAATTACGGGGTTTTAAAAGATTGGCTCTGGGTTCTCAGAGTATTGCATACCAACACCTTTGCTTAAGTAAGGTGGAACATCATTGGTGACCTTACAGAAAATATCCCTGTCGGAAGGCATGTCAAGCAGGGCTGTGTACTTTCCTCAACCTTATTTAGTATGTATATTAATGGGGCAGTGAACTGGGTCTCTGCAATTGAACGTGGGGCCCCAAAACCTACTGGTGTCCCAGTCCTGATCCTAATGTTTGCTGATGACACACTACTTATTTCCAGAACCCTGATGGGACTACAGGAGGAACTGGATTTATTTGCAGCTTTCTGTAAAAACAGTGGCTTAGAATTAAACTCTAAGTCCAGATTTATGGGGATTAATCCTTATCGGTCCTGTACAGGAAACTTTTAATTGATGGCTCCCTGAAAGAGCAGACTGTTCACTTGGACTATGTGGGCTTAAGGATGTCAGATTCTCTGCAAGGTGAGATGGAAATAGATAAGAGTAAGGTCGGACTTGACCAGCACATACTCTTAATCAGAAGGAAACACAATTCTATGACAGGAGGGTCCATGTCACCGGCCCTAACAATCTATCAAGCCACCACAGTGTTAGCCGCCCTTTATGGGGCAGAGACATGGGGCTACACTGATGCATCCATTTTATTCATTAAGGATAAAAGATTTATTGAAGATCTTCTCAATTTGCCACAAAGCTCCCCATTAGTTTTGTTGAGATTTGATCTAGCCCTTAACCCCATCCACTTGCTATCTTTTCTCAAACCCTTGTTATATTGGGTGAGGGTTTGGTATACCCCAGAGTAAACTATTTACAGAGATGCACTCACAGACCTGATTAATTGTGGCAAACTTGTCCGCACCCCATGGTTGAAGAATTTCAAAAAGCAGTTTGAAATGCTTAATTTGGGAAACTAATGGATATCTCCTGACAAAGTCACTAAAGGTGATAAGCTGCTCTTAAATAAAATCTATTGGGATCGGGCTTTGACTGGAACCTGGGTGGAGCAAAGGGAGGGGTACCTAACAGGGCAATTCCTGCTTCACAAATGTTTGCCGAGCTTTGAAATTTATTTGGACAAGATTTATCTCTATTTCCAGTTCAGATCTGGTACCATGCCCTTAAGATGCTCTACCTTAAGAAGGTGCAAAATGGTGTGTGTTCTAGAGACCTGCCCCATTTGCCTGTTGTCAAAAGAAACAGAGGCCTACTTTTCTTTGCTCTTTTGCCCCAGATATTCCATTTTATGTAAAAAATTGATAATTGCATTGAACAAGTTGGAGGGTGTAAGACATTATTGGGAGGCTTTGCGATTATTGAAAAATGACATGAAAAAGTGAATAGTATTTGTGGTCCCACGTTTCATTTGGGGGTTTGTCGATTCAAACGAAAAGTATAACATCAGGGAATCTGTGACCATTATTGCTGCTACTAATGTATGAGGTTTACTTCTTACACATCCAGTACCAATAGCCTAAATTGTTTTTACCAATTGATTTAAACTCGCCTCTTTTCCTGTGAACTTTTTAAATTATTTAACAGCAGGTTAGGGTACTTACTATCTATGGACATTATGAGAGGCATAATCCTTCTCATGATATGGCTGAGGTACTCAACATGGTGGACCACATTATAGCCTAGTCTTAGTTTACTAAGGAGGTTTATGTTGATAGTGACAACTGTTTTCCCGGAGGTCCCGTACCAGGCTTATTGCATTGCTTACTGTTTATGTTTAATGTTTACATACATTCTTC
Source organism: Lissotriton vulgaris (assembly GCF_964263255.1). NCBI lineage: Eukaryota > Metazoa > Chordata > Amphibia > Caudata > Salamandridae > Lissotriton > Lissotriton vulgaris. Next base: position 231,301,835 of record NC_141691.1, on the reverse strand, counting down.
TGCTCTTTGTTTTATTTATTATAATGTATTGCAACTGTACTTTTATGGTCACCAAACCAAAATAAAGTATATAGATGATGATATACAGATATCCATATATATACATATATAGAACATGACAATAGTGGAGCAGGTGATACTCTGGGTCTGGTATATTGATGATCTCTTTTTAATCTGGGAATGCAATAGGGGGAATTAGAGTATTTCATCCAATCACTTAATGGCAATGTCCTGAACTTTAAATTAGCATATGAAATTAATGAATACAAGATTACATTCCTACATGTTAAAATAAAAATCAGGGATTATAGGATATGCTCAAAGATCATAGGATATGCCCACAGGAAAGCCATAGCTCTCAAATGGAGTGTACCTTATGTCAAGTTCTTAGGGGCCTAAAGGCACTGTTCTAAAGAAAAAGATTTTGATCAGCAAGCTTTGGAGATGTTTGTTAGATTTGTCAATTCAATGAATCTTTATTCTGATATAAAACCATCCATAAAAGTACAGCTACATCTCAACAATTCATCCAGGTAAAAACCATAAAAGAAATCATTTTAAAAACTGATAAAAGATGGCACAATTAATTTACATAAAGTGAGCTCAAGTAACAATATTTAAAAATGCAGCAAGGATTTGGTTTAAATTGCCACATATGCACTATAAATAAAGATACAAAAGCTGTACATGAGGTAAGTAACCACAGTATGTGCAAAAATACAATCATTAGTGCAATTTTACAAAAAGTGTAAAACTGTGCAGACATAGTGCAAACTTTTTTTCAGACCATATTCATTGTTGCTCGAGAACGAACAGCCGATTGGAGAAAACGGCTAACTCTAAACATTACAACATCATTGCCTAACATTAACCCCTTCGAAGCTAATGACGAGCTGGGCTCGTCATGGCGCTTACCTGCCGTGCGCGGATGACAAGGCCAGCTCGTCATGAATGATGGCATTCTGCATATCTCAGCACAGGACGGGAAAACGCCTAGCAGCCATGTGGTTAATGAATTTCTAAGGGCTAGGTTAAAGTCTCTCAAAGGCGTTCTCTCTGAGATATGGGATTAAATAATGTTTGGTGTACTTTACATAGAAACCACAGAAGAACATAAAATGTAAAAGGCTTTGTTTGCCACCTAGATTGCAAGGACAGCTTAGATTTTCCAGGTTTTTATTGAAGCCCAATGGGAAGCAAAGTAGATTATTGATGTTCCCATCCCTGAAACGAAACAACAGGCTCCTGTTCCATCTGCCCATTTTTTTCAGCAGATAGCCCTGTGACATATTATTAGACCTGTCGGATGTTCCAAGAAGTGGCATATACTTTAGGATAGTAGACTTTGCATACTCAGACTTTTCCCTATCCTTTGTATACAGGTCATACAGAGCCCTTTTTACAAGGTTCTTATGGGTACAATCAATAGTTACGCTTAATAAACTTTTCTCTACTGCTCTTATCCATGGTATATAGTTACCCCGTTCACGTTTTAAACAATCTATTATGATTTCGCGGGTTAGAGAAGCAGCAGGATTCCGCCATATTTTCAACCAAAACAAAGTGGGCCTTGATCTTATGAAGTCCTCCACATAGAGGAGATTCAGTTCCCTGTGGCAGATAAAAGTTGGAGCAGAAATCCCCCCCCCCAGAACCTTCCTACAAAATCTATTTTCCTCGGTCTGTATATTGGTGCAGTTTGAATAGCCCCACACCTCTGCACCATAGATTCCAATTGGTAAACATTGAGTTTTATAAATTTGTAGCAGTTGTGCTGTGACCTCGGCATATTTAGGTTGCTGGAGGCTGATAATGGAGTTAATAGCTTTACTCATTTTATTCCTCCCTCTGGCAACATGCGGTTGCCAGGAGCCAGAGTCTGAAAACAATAAACCTAGATAAGGAAAAGTGCTTGTGCTTTTTAAAACATTATTATCTGAGATGATTTGAGAGATTTTGTGCTTTTTTGGCCCACATGACATTATAAAAGATTTACTAAAATTGGTGCAAAGACCAAGGTCAGCCATATATAAAACAAAACCTGATATTAAAGTGCGTAGGGCATTGGGTGTGTGGCCCATAAGGACTGCATGGTCCGCATACAAAAGTTCGGGAAGTGGCTTGTTGTTAATATTCGGGACATCATTAGTCAATTTACATAAAGAGATACTCAATTCATTTATGTACAAAATAAATAGGAGGGGGGCCAGAACACAACCTTGCTGACCCCCCTACCAATTAAGATATCCCCCGAAACTTCCCCGTCATTATTAATTCGGACGCGTGCTTTCAAGTCACTATGTAAGTGAGCTAAAAAATAAACAAGTGACTCGTCTAACCCATAATTTAGCAAGACAGACCAAAGGCGGTAGCGATTAACAAAATCAAAAGCTGAACTTAAATCCATAAACCCCAAATATAAAGGGGATTTTTTGGCAATAGTGTATTTGGCCAGCAATAAATTTAGATTTAAGCATTGCTCCACCGTCCCTACATTGTTTCTGAAGCCTAGCTGACATGGGTGTAAAATCGTGTTTTCCTCAGCCCAAGTCCGAATTTTGTTAAAATTGACCCTTCCTAAAATCTTCAAGGTGTTATCTATTAAAGATATGGGACGATAACAACCAGGATCTAATCTATCACCTTTCTTGAAGATTGGCACAATTATACTATTTGACCAGGTTGCCAGGACTTGATTATCAGGTAAATTATTAAAAATATTACAGAGTAAAGGTGACCAGAAAGCGGGCTCTGATTTAATTTGGTCAGTAGACAGTCCATCGGGGCCGGGTGCTTTGTTACTTGCACTTTGGGAAATAGCATCCTCCACCTCCGATATTGAAACATTCAGTGCCTTAGGGTGGTTCTGTGTTACTGTTGCTATCACTGAGTCAGGTGCAGCATAAATGCTAGAGAAATGGTCTACCCACCTGTCCCCTGGTATGTTGCAATTTATGGGGGTAATATTTGACCCAAACTATCCCAAGTTCTTTACCCCACACCAGAATCCAGCGGTATCTCTCAGTGCAGCTGTGCATGCTAGGGATTCCCAATGATCTTTTAGCAACTCTTCTGTTCGTGTTTTTACGGCGCGCTTATAACTCGACCTGAGTCTCCTCACCTGGGACTGATCCCGCGCATCAGCCATAAGAGCAGCCCATAAATTACGATTTGCCTTAGAACATGAAGTGTCGAACCATCTTGGGTTTTTGTTGCTATTATTTACTGGGGTGGGTTTAGAAATCTCCTCTTTTATAGCACTACACAACCCAGTGAAAGCCTCGATGATATCATGTCCAGAGTTGTCACAGGATAATCAGACAGACACTAGGGAAGGGTACTTTTTAATTATGCGGGCTAGGACCTCCTTATTATCTATCCCCTTCCAGACTACCCTAAGATTGTCTGTAGATGCCACCAGATTTTTGGCCCCCGGTTCTTTACGTTTACACAGTTTTTTGGGGATTTTGAACGTGGACAAAATAGGGTTATGATCACTATATATGGTATTAGCAACCTTAGCCTTCAATAGACAGTCCCCAAGCAAGGAAGATACAAAACCATAGTGTATTGTTGTTGAGCTTCCGTGCCCAATATAGGTAGCTGCTGGGCCTGTGTCCACATTAGTATTTACCTTTTCTAAGACATTGACCAGATCTCGTCTGGCTAAATAGCTCAATAGTTCTTCCCCTCTTTTGAAGGGAGGGGTTTGAAGGTCAATGTGAGCATTGAAATCACAGCCAACACAAATACCATCAAGTTTACCGTACATTTCCCCGTCCACTATTCCATCAATAAAAGCAAACAACCTTATAAAATTTCCAGTAGGATGTGTCGTGAAATCATTATTATAAAAATTAATTAAACATACCCTTATCCTATTAATATAAATCAGGGCCTGCAAGTTCGTGTCGTCAGTCCTCAGGGATTCAATTTTAACATCTGATGTTATCTTAACCCAGATTGAAAGGCCCCCACTCGGTCGACCCATGGTTGGGGCAACAGCAACTTGGTTATGACAGCTATAGCCCGCAAGAAGCAGGGAAGAGGTACACCAGGTTTCTTGGAACATTAAAATCTCGCAATTGGTAATCCAGTCTATCCAATCCCTGGATTTCATTTTTGTCTTTAGGCCAGCAATATTCCAACTCAGAAGTGTTAGGGACTCAGTCAATATAGGGCTGGAAGTAGCATTGGTCGTTATTTTCAGGTCAGAGAGTGGTATAGGTGGCTCAGAGTTTGCAAATGGCACACTGTAAAAGGCCATTCCCTTCTCTGCCCTCAGGAATGAAGTCAGTCGACTCCCTCCATGCCCGATAAAGCTGCATATCGGTTATAGACAGGGATGAGGGAGTCAGCCTGGCGACCAAAGGGAGGCCTATGATTGATTACAGGTGCTATTAGGTATCTGGGGTAAAAGTAAGTTAATTCACGAGATGTGATAACATTGCTGCGATTCTCTGGGGGCCAACTTAAGATATATCTGACAGCTCCGGGGTCTCTGAAATTAATTACAATAATGTCCCCCTTTAAATCCTTTACTCTATGCCCTAACCAAGATAGGCACCTAACATGTAACATTTCTCCATTTATATATGGTGGGAGAGGTCGATTTTGTCTAAGCCGGAATATGACCTTGTTTTTTAACTGGTGATGATCTTCTCTCTTGCCTTCTTCTAATACTGGGACTCCTGTGAGGACAGCAGCTAGTGGGACTGCCTCAGGTGGAAGTTCTATTTTATATTTCTTGGGCTGCGTTGCCTTGATATGTTTTTCGATGACTTTAGTATTTTGGATATTTCCTGAGGCAATTGGTTTCCCTGCTGGTTGGGCTTTTTTATCCCTAATGTCAACATTCTGAGTAGATTTTTTTGGGGACACTGGCTTTGGGGCTTTCTGGTTTATTTTCCTATCACTTGTTTGCCCATTTTGAGCGACCAATTTTATGGGAGGTACTGGTGGGGACTTTTGTTGTTCCTTTAGTAACCCTTTGTTAACCTCAATAGCTTGTTCCAAACTCTCCAACTTAGATGTTATTTTCTTCAGCCTCTCTGTTAAAGGAATATGAGAGCTCTGAGTAGATGTTCAATATTGCCCATTAGGTTGTTATTACATGTTTTTACTATAGGGTGATGTGGTGGAGTGGTTATAGCAGGGAGTGAGGGTACATCCAATTGTGGGATCCGGCCTGGAGCCCTGCATCCTAAGGAAGCCCTCCGCGATGTACACGCTCCCTAACTGAAGCGGAAGGTGTGGGGCACCTGCAGGACTGCCCCGATTGCTGCTGGTGCCACTGGAGTGGCGTTGATTGCTCCCGATCCCTGCCTCAGATCTGACATGGCGGCCGCCCGTTATCAGCCCGGGCTCAACAAAGACGAGGAGCGGAGCCTATGGCGTCCTGCCGGGGGTGAGTCGGACAGGTGCTGGACACCCGAGCGGTACGTAGGGCTCTAGCCGCGTCCCCCGCTGCCACCCGCCGAGACTCTGCGGTATTCCAGGGGCACACCAGAAAAGGGCCGGTGATTGACGGGGGCGCCCTCTGCTGATGACGGCACCGCCTCGAGACCATCTGCACTCACCAGCTCCGGGGGCCATACCTCCGTGACAGACGGGCCTGGGCCCGAGGGCAGAGATGTGCCCCTCCCTTTTCTGGCCGCGCTGCTTCGCGCCAACGGTGCCTGACTCCAAGATGGCGCCCTTGGGGACACGCTTCTGACGACCGGCAGCCACAGGCTCCAGGGTCATCAACGCATGCCAGAGCCGATGAACCCACACACAACTCTCCGGGAACCAACGCAACCGTATCCATAGCGTCAACACGGCCTTCACCCCACACGCTCAACGCCACCACCCACATTGTGCTTAACTGGGCTCTGGTGAGAGGCCCCTCCTTCCCTTCAAACTTTGCTGCCTCCCTTCTCCCCCTGGACCTGCTGGCTATGTCAGCCCTCTTCCTGGACTTTCGGACTTGGACCTTTGTGCTCCCCGCCATTTTCTCTGTATGACTCGCCTCTTCTTCTACCTTTCTCCTCCGCCTTTTTAGCAATCTCTGGCCTCCCCCTCTGTCCTTTCGACTTTCCTACTGTCTCTCCTGTTGCCTCTGACACACTCCTCACTGTCTTATTCACCACTATCTGCTTCCCTCTCTCGTTTATCTCACGTGCCTGCCCTTCTCTGGGACTCTTAGAGTATATCCAGTCCTATCCCTTCCCTATGTATATAGAGAAAACTCTAATCACTAGTATATGCAGTAGACCTTTCTACTCTCTTCCATTCCTATGTGACTCTTAGAGTATATCCATGTGTATCCTCACCCTATGTATATAGAGATAACTCGAATCACTAGTATATGCTGTAGCCTATGTGACTCTTAGAGTATATCCATGTCTATCCCTTCCCTATGTATATAGAGATAACTCTAATCACTAGTATATGCTGTAGACCGTTGTGCTCTCCACCATTCCTATGTGACTCTTAGAGTATATCCATGTGTATCCCTTCCCTATGTATATAGAGATAACTCTAACGACTAGTCTCCTAGGTGACTCTTAGAGTATATCCATGTGTATCCCTTCCCTATGTTTATAGAGATAACTCCTACGACTAGTCTCCTATGTGACTCTTAGAGTATATCCATGTGTATCCCTTCCCTATGTATATAGAGATAACTCTAACGTCTAGTCTCCTATGTGACTTATAGAGTATATCCATGTGTATCCCCTCCCTATGTCGATAGAGATATCACTAGTATAGGCCTAGAGTATATCCATTTGTATCTCCTCCTTGTGTGATTTTATCTCTTGTACATTTGCAATTTTTTCTGTTTGTACCTTTTTTGTAACGCATGTAATCCTAAGTCCGTATGCTTTCAACTGGTTCTTATGTAATGCAAAAATTTGCAATCTTTTTACGCATGTAACCGTCAGTCCTTATGTTTTCAACTGGATCCTATGTAAAGCGCTCTGACACCTTCGGGTAAAGTTCGCGCTATATAAAATTGCACAAATAAATAAATAAATAAATAAATAAGTGAACCAAAATCGATCTTGGTAGGCTTGCTACTATATGGCCCACTCTTCTTTTTTCTCCTTTTTTTGGGAGGGGGGTCAAGTGATCGGGGGCATTTGGTTTTTTAAATATTTTTTCCCTGCACAGTTTTCACTATTGTTACTGGTGTATCAGCTAGAACTTCTACATCTTCTGTAGAATTAGAGAAAGTTGCAGATACATTTAGTTGTGGTCCATTGTTTGTGGGGAATGAAGAGGTTATATTTTGGAAGAGTAAAGGGATACCATCATCATTAGATACGTCTGATCCCTCACGCTGGGTATGGTTCGTAGCATATGGTGAAGTGGCTAGCTGTATTGGTCCTAATGAGGATCTTTTATTTTTTATAAGTTCACTGGATCATCGTCGCTCAGCGCGGCGCTCAGCGAGAACTATTTCCCTGTCCACACCCGATGTAGCCCTAATGAAAAAGTTCCTCTATGGGTCCCTCCTGCTATTGCAGTTTTATCCATTGAGGACATAGTGTCCGCTGGACCAATTGGGCTGTACTATACCGTAATGGTGAAAATATATCGATATTACCAAGGCACAGCTCCAAAAATACCAAATGCAATAACGACTCACTATGTAGTGGACACTATGGGGCGGCTAAATATGATCGAACAAGTGAAAGACAGGGGGGGTGGCCCAGTCCAGTCTCCTCAGGCCTCTGAGGGCCTAAGAGGGCCCGCCCTTTAACCGGGCTTCGCCCGGCGCGTCCCGCGTGCGTCCTCGCGGGACGAGGAAGCAGGCAGAGTTTTATGAGCCTCCTGGAGCTGGAAAGTGAGGGGGCGGTGTCCTGGCGTCAAGGCTGCTGGTAGTTGAAGTTCCTACCTGACTGGCGGAGCCAAGCCCGGCCAGTCAGGGCGTGCAGGATAGCGCAGCGGATCCAAGCCCAACCAATCAGGGCGTGCTGGAAGGCACGGGGGAGCTAACCCCGGCCACCACACAGGAACAGGGAACCATGAAGACGCCTCAGCGGAGCAAGGTAGGCTCGGCCGGCGTGCAGAACCCTTCCAAAAATACCATTGTTAGATTTGTGCAAAGAGGTTATCCAAAAGTTGTTTCAATTGATGCCCTGAAGAGAACACGAGAAAGAAAAACAGAGAGAATCTCCTTATTGCAAAGAAAAGAGAGACTTCTAACCAGCCGTAGGCGCTGCAGGTAAGAGCAGTGGGATGGCTGTGCGGGGAGATTTCGAGAGACGACGAAAGGGGAAAATTAAATAAATAATTAACCAAAAAAGGAGTGTGCATAATGTATATATTAGATTACAATATGCCGCAGGTTCATATGATGAAATTACTAAGGGAACGTCAGAGAATTCTGAGAACAGATGAACCCCTCAAAGGAATTTTGTCAGATCGACCTAAAATGACAAGTTGTCCCCTCGGGTGATCTATCGATAATGAGCCTGTTATAAACAAAGCAGGACTTCAGATAATGATTTATAATCCAATAATGGTATTTATTATTAGCACTATAGTTTAGTTGGTGTTCCCATAAAAAGCTAGCAAGCAACTGACACATTGGAATGAAATGACATAGAGAATCATCATGACATAGAGACCAAGATGAAGTTTACATTTAAAGTGCAATGCTCCTAAATAAATGATGAAAGAATACAACATATATTCTTCTCTTCCTAGACTAATTACAACAACTTACTTTTCTTTATAATTTCAAAATGAAAAAAACAAAATTTCTTACTACAATGACTTTAACAAATAATTGTAATTATGCACTTTCTTCAATTTCATATCCCTTCGCACACATAGTCCTGTAGATACTTAGGAGGACACCTGTGTCTTTGATGTGAAATATCAGTGTTAGTATCACAACATTGATTATCTGAAGAGATTGATTTATCATCACAAACACTTTCATTACTTTTTGATTTTTTATACAAGGCCACCCTCCTCAAATTCCAATGTTCACCATTATATAACGACACAAATCTATTATGGACAGATTTAACTTGAAATGGCCCTCTGAATTTCGTTAATCCATTACCAATGCGACCAGGTTTGACTTTTACTCAATCATTGACTGATATCCCTTTCCCTTTTAACACATTTTCATCAAATGTTGTTTTTCTATGAACAATATTCGGTAAACCAATACACTCTTTGATCCATACAGGGATAAGTTTGGTACCAGCCACACACCCTCTCATCTTATTGAAAGGTATTTTTCCTGAAACATTGTTCTCTGTGGTCCGATACGCCCACACTAAATCATTGACCATGTCTTTTACATTTCCAACCGACGACATTGCCGTCTGAATTGCACCCTTCACCATTCGATTCGCCCTCTCCACAATACCATTCCCTTGTGGGTTATACAACGATGTTCTTGTATGAACAATCCCACATGTTTCAAAAAATGTCATCATTTCCTCCGATGTTAATTGTGTTCCATTATCAGTGATCAATCTTACCGGAAAACCATCTTCTCTGAAAACGTCTGGTAATAACTTGATGGTACACCTTGTCGTAATTTGACAATCAGCCATTTTGACGTGACATCAATCAAAACTGGACCATATCTCATATCTTGACCCAAAGTATTGAATGGTCCTATAAAATCCATACACACAGTGTGCCATGGTAATTCTGGATCATCAATTTTACCACACTGCATCTGGCTCCCAACTTTCAATCTTTTCTCATTCTCAAAACACTCCGCACACCTCTCAACCCATTCTGAAATTTGTCGATCCATTGTTGGCCACCAAAAATACTCTCTCATTCTTTTCTTTGTAAGAGATTGTCCTAAGTGCCCCTCATGTGTTAACTTGAACAAAGTAAATATGAGGTCCTGAGGTGGAATAAATGTGTCTTCTTTCATCACAATGTTACCCTCTTTATCTAAAATGGATAAATCCTTCAAAATTTTCACATAAGGTCTAACTGCAATAGGAAGAGTGCTCTCACGCCTTGGCCCTTTAGTAATTAGGTCTTTTACACCCTTCAAAACGTCATCACTCGCCATACTTTGGTTCCACTTACACTTATTGATTGCACCAGTTCACAATTCTACTAGCTCATCCATAGCAGCCACAGAACCTTCACACTGATAAGATTCCACCCCAGTTTTGTCAACTTCATCCCATGGTAAAGGAAGTCTAGACAACCATCCGCTTGACTTGGCTGCGACTTGGCTGCGACTTTGCTGCGGACTGCCCTTCTCCTCCTGGACCTGCTGGCTATGTCAGCCCTCTTCCTGGACTTTCGGACTTGGACCTTTGTGCTCCCCGCCATTTTCTCTGTATGACTCGCCTCTTCTTCTACCTTTCTCCTCCGCCTTTTTAGCAATCTCTGACCTCCCCCTCTGTCCTTTCGACTTTCCTACTGTCTCTCCTGTTGCCTCTGACACACTCCTCACTGTCTTATTCACCACTATCTGCTTCCCTCTCTCGTTTATCTCACGTGCCTGCCCTTCTCTGGGACTCAGAGTATATCCAGTCCTATCCCTTCCCTATGTATATAGAGATAACTCTAATCACTAGTATATGCAGTAGACCTTTCTACTCTCTTCCATTCCTATGTGACTCTTAGAGTATATCCATGTGTATCCTCACCCTATGTATATAGAGATAACTCTAATCACTAGTATATGCTGTAGCCTATGTGACTCTTAGAGTATATCCATGTCTATCCCTTCCCTATGTATATAGAGATAACTCTAATCACTAGTATATGCTGTAGACCGTTGTGCTCTCCACCATCCCTATGTGACTCTTAGAGTATATCCATGTGTATCCCTTCCCTATGTATATAGAGATAACTCTAACGACTAGTCTCCTAGGTGACTCTTAGAGTATATCCATGTGTATCCCTTCCCTATGTTTATAGAGATAACTCCTACGACTAGTCTCCTATGCGACTCTTAGAGTATATCCATGTGTATCCCTTCCCTATGTATATAGAGATAACTCTAACGTCTAGTCTCCTATATGACTTATAGAGTATATCCATGTGTATCCCCTCCCTATGTCGATAGAGATATCACTAGTATAGGCCTAGAGTATATCCATTTGTATCTCCTCCTTGTGTGATTTTATCTCTTGTACATTTGCAATTTTTTCTGTTTGTACCTTTTTTGTAACGCATGTAATCCTAAGTCCGTATGCTTTCAACTGGTTCTTATGTAATGCAAAAATTTGCAATCTTTTTACGCATGTAACCGTCAGTCCTTATGTTTTCAACTGGATCCTATGTAAAGCGCTCTGACACCTTCGGGTAAAGTTCGCGCTATATAAAATTGCACAAATAAATAAATAAATAAATAAATAAGTGAACCAAAATCGATCTTGGTAGGCTTGCTACTATATGGCCCACTCTTCTTTTTTCTCCTTTTTTTGGGAGGGGGGTCAAGTGATCGGGGGCATTTGGTTTTTTAAATATTTTTTCCCTGCACAGTTTTCACTATTGTTACTGGTGTATCAGCTAGAACTTCTACATCTTCTGTAGAATTAGAGAAAGTTGCAGATACATTTAGTTGTGGTCCATTGTTTGTGGGGAATGAAGAGGTTATATTTTGGAAGAGTAAAGGGATACCATCATCATTAGATACATCTGATCCCTCACGCTGGGATTGGGTTGTAGCATATGGTGAAGTAGCTAGCTGTATTGGTCCTAATGAGGATCTTTTATTTTTTATAAGTTCAATGGATCATAGTCGCTCAGCGCGGCGCTCAGCGAGAACTATTTCCCTGTCCACACCCGATGTAGCCCTAATGAAAAAGTTCCTCTATGGGTCCCTCCTGCTATTGCAGTTTTATCCGTTGAGGACATAGTGTCCGCTGGACCAATTGGGCTGTACTATACCGTAATGGTGAAAATATATCGATATTACCAAGGCACAGCTCTAAAAATACCAAATGCAATAACGACTCACTATGTAGTGGACACTATGGGGCGGCTAAATATGATCGAACAAGTGAAAGACAGGGGGGGTGGCCCAGTCCAGTCTCCTCAGGCCTCTGAGGGCCTAAGAGGGCCCGCCCTTTGCCCGGGCTTCGCCCGGCGCGTCCCGCGTGCGTCCTCGCGGGACGAGGAAGCAGGCAGAGTTTTATGAGCCTCCTGGCGCTGGAAAGTGAGGGGGCGGTGTCCTGGCGTCAAGGCTGCTGGGAGTTGAAGTTCCTACCTGACTGGCGGAGCCAAGCCCGGCCAGTCAGGGCATGCAGGATAGCGCAGCGGATCCAAGCCCAACCAATCAGGGCGTGCAGGAAGGCACGGGGGAGCTAAGCCCGGCCACCACACGGGAACAGGGAACCATGAAGACGCCTCAGCGGAGCAAGGTAGGCTCGGCCGGCGTGCAGAACCCTTCCAAAAATACCATTGTTAGATTTGTGCAAAGAGGTTTATCCAAAAGTTGTTTCAATTGATGCCCTGAAGAGAACACGAGAAAGAAAAACAGAGAGAATCTCCTTATTGCAAAGAAAAGAGAGACATCTAACCAGCCGTAGCCGCTGCAGGTAAGAGCAGTGGGATGGCTGTGCGGGGAGATTTCGAGAGACGACGAAAGGGGAAAATTAAATAAATAATTAGCCAAAAAAGGAGTGTGCATAATGTATATATTAGATTACAATATGCCGCAGGTTCATATGATGAAATTACTAAGGCAACGTCAGAGAATTCTGAGAACAGATGAACCCCTCAAAGGAATTTTGTCAGATCGACCTAAAATGACAAGTTGTCCCCTCGGGTGATCTATCGATAATGAGCCTGTTATAAACAAAGCAGGACTTCAGATAATGATTTATAATCCAATAATGGTATTTATTATTAGCACTATAGAATAGTTGGTGTTCCCATAAAAAGCTAGCAAGCAACTGACACATTGGAATGAAATGACATAGAGAATCATCATGACATAGAGACCAAGATGAAGTTTACATTTAAAGTGCAATGCTCATAAATAAATGATGAAAGAATACAACATATATTCTTCTCTTCCTAGACTAATTACAACAACTTACTTTTCTTCATAATTTCAAAATGAAAAAAACAAAATTTCTTACTACAATGACTTTAACAAATAATTGTAATTATGCACTTTCTTCAATTTCATATCCCTTCGCACACATAGTCCTGTAGATACTTAGGAGGACACCTGTGTCTTTGATGTGAAATATCAGTGTTAGTATCACAACATTGATTATCTGAAATGATGGATTTATCATCACAAACACTTTCATTACTTTTTGATTTTTTATACAAGGCCACCCTCCTCAAATTCCAATGTTCACCATTATATAACGACACAAATCTATTATGGACAGATTTAACTTGAAATGGCCCTCTGAATTTCGTTAATCCATTACCAATGCGACCAGGTTTGACTTTTACTCAATCATTGACTGATATCCTTTTCCCTTTTAACACATTTTCATCAAATGTTGTTTTTCTATGAACAATATTCGGTAAACCAATACACTCTTTGATCCATACAGGGATAAGTTTGGTACCAGCCACACGCCCTCTCATCTTATTGAAAGGTATTTTTCCTGAAACATTGTTCTCTGTGGTCCGATACGCCCACCCTAAATCATTGACCATGTCTTTTACATTTCCAACCGACGACATTGCCGTCTGAATTGCACCCTTCACCATTCGATTCGCCCTCTCCACAATACCATTCCCTTGTGGGTTATACAACGATGTTCTTGTATGAACAATCCCACATGTTTCAAAAAATGTCATCATTTCCTCCGATGTTAATTGTGTTCCATTATCAGTGATCAATCTTACCGGAAAACCATCTTCTCTGAAAACGTCTGGTAATAACTTGATGGTACACCTTGTCATAATTTGACAATCAGCCATTTTGACGTGACATCAATCAAAACTGGACCATATCTCATATCTTGACCCAAAGTATTGAATGGTCCTATAAAATCCATACACACAGTGTGCCATGGTAATTCTGGATCATCAATTTTACCACACTGCATCTGGCTCCCAACTTTCAATCTTTTCTCATTCTCAAAACACTCCGCACACCTCTCAACCCATTCTGAAATTTGTCGATCCATTGTTGGCCACCAAAAATACTCTCTCATTCTTTTCTTTGTAAGAGATTGTCCTAAGTGCCCCTCATGTGCTAACTTGAACAAAGTAAATATGAGGTCCTGAGGTGGAATAAATGTGTCTTCTTTCATCACAATGTTACCCTCTTTATCTAAAATGGATAAATCCTTCAAAATTTTCACATAAGGTCTAACTGCAATAGGAAGAGTGCTCTCACGCATTGGCCCTTTAGTAATTAGGTCTTTTACACCCTTCAAAACGTCATCACTCGCCATACTTTGGTTCCACTTACACTTATTGATTGCACCAGTTCACAATTCTACTAGCTCATCCATAGCAGCCACAGAACCTTCACACTGATAAGATTCCACCCCAGTTTTGTCAACTTCATCCCATGGTAAAGGAAGTCTAGACAACCATCCGCTTGACTATTTTTCCATCCAGGGATGTACTCTACCCTGTACAAAAATTCTTGCAATCAAGCCGCTAACCTTGCTAATCTAGCTGATCCTTTTCCTGCACCACCAGAAGACAAAATCTTTACTAGTGGTTTATGATCTGTCAACAATCTGAATTGAAATCCCCATAAATACATCCTAAAAAACTCACATCCCCACACAGCTGCCAATGCTTCACGTTCAATAATAGAATAATTCCTTTCTGAACTCATAAGTGACCTTGAAGCAAATGCTACCGTTTTTAGACCATTAACATGTTCCTGTGCCAAAACCACACCTACTCCAACAGCAGTAGCATCCGCCGTTAACACCGACCTCAATTTTGTGTCGAATGGGGTAAGTATTTTCGCCTCACAAATTTCTCTTTTTATATTGCTAAAAGTCTTCTCTTGTTCTTCACTCCACACAAACTTACAACCTTTCCTTAATAAAACTCTAATCCTTTCTGTCTTTTCTGCAAAATTATTAACACATTTTGCATAGTACTCTATGAGACCCAAAAATCTCAATTGGTCCTTATCAACTGGTGCCGGCGCCTTCCTTATTGACTCCAAAAGATCTCTCTTAGGTATAACACCTTCTGCAGAAAGGGTATACCCCAAGTATTCAACCTTTTCCACCGCAAATTTGCATTTTTCCTTTTTAAAGTTAGACCTGCAACTTCCATTTTGTTCAAAACTTCTTTCAAAATCAAATTATGTTGCTCTTGTCTCGCCAAACAACACAACATCATCTTGAAAATATACCACATTTTTTATTCCTCCCAAAACTGAACCCATCATGCGCTGAAAAACCCTAGCGGCAGATGCCAACCCAAAAGGCATGTGTGTGAACTGATATACACCTTCACTAGTAATAAATGCTGTCAATGGCTTCGACTCCTTGTGCAACTTAATTTGGTGATACGCACTGCATAAATCTAGTTTTGAGAAAAACCTACCTCCTTTTAAAGACAAAATTAGCTCATTAATGTTTGGTAACGGGAAATTGTCTAAAACTATGCTCTGATTTAATGTGCGCAAGTCCACACAGAACCTGTACTTACCATCCGATTTGGTTGTGATGACTACTGGCGAAACCCAACTGGATGTTTCTATCTGTTCGATGATACCTTGTTCAAGCATTTCACCCAACATCCTCTTAACCTCTTGTCTTGCAATGAATGACACTTTACGAACCTTATGTTGCATAGGGACTGCATTGTCTTTTACCATAATCTTATGTACGTATCCCCTCAACTCACCAATATCCTCAGAGAATAAGTTGGACATTCCCTCTACGATCGACTCAGTAGAAATCTCATCAACAAGCATCACTTGGTGTGTACCCCCCGGATTTATTATGATATGCAAATCGTACTGCTGTGCCCATCCCAGTATTGGTGGTCCCGATTGAGCTGCATATACTTTTCCACACATGCAACAACCCTGAAACCCAATGTCAGCATATACCCAATAATATCAATTCTCTCACCTTGATACAAACATAGATCAATGTCTTTAGGTAATAAGGTAACATCCTTCCAGTTCTCCTTGAACAACCACTCTGGAATAATAGTCCAAAATGACCCCGAGTCTACCATCAATTCTATTTCTTTCCCATTTATGAGAAATGTAGCTTTCAGCCTATTCCTCCTACCTGGTTTCATTTCAAGTACTTCATCTTCCCCTATACACAATATTTTATTTGCACCTTCAACATTAACTTTTGGGATAACACACTCTCTTTTGTTTTGAACTACAGAAACCTTCTCCCTATTTGTTGTCTTACACATTTTATAGAAGTGACCCTTCCTTCCACATTTTTTACATTCCTTATCCAACGCATAACACTTCTTATAATCTGCGGTATGGTGCGTGCTCCCACACCTGCTTCACATTTTTTCTTGATACTTATGTTTTTCTGCATTGCTATACCCACTGCTGTTGTACTTTTTCACATTCCTCTCATGTGTTTCATTACTTTTCTTACTTATCACAGCTACCTCGTCTTGATCCACACACGATACCCCTGTCATTTTCCTTCATACTCTCTTTCTTCTCCATCTCTTTCATGCATGCATTTGACTCCTCCACTACTTTCGCTATATCAATTGCATTTTGGAGAGATGGTTTTTTTTGCCGCCCATAACTTCTCTTGCATCTTCTTATTCTTACACTGCACAATCAGCTGATCCCTTATCATCTCATCTCTTATTGTCCCGAAATTACATTTAATCGATAATTCACGCAATCGAGTTACAAATTGATCTACAATCTCTTCATGTCTTTGCGGTTGTGTATAAAATTTATGTCTAGCCATGACTATGTTTACCTCCTTCGAATACTGTTTCTTCATCCTTGCCTTTGCTTTACTATACACATTTGTAATTGCTCTCCCATCTGCATTCAAACCTACAGGTAAAAATTTGAATGCATGATGTCCTTCCTTTCCTAAAGTGCTGAGTAACAAAGCATTTTTTCTTGTTGCACTGTAATCTTTTCCATCCAATGCTTCAATATAGTTCTCGAAAATCTCAATCCATTCTTCCCACTCTATAGGCGGATCTCCGCTTTGTTGTAGAAACAGGGGAGGCATTATCACATTTTGGTTTTCCATTCTTATAATATTTTTCTCCAAATATAACCGTTTCTATAAACACTTCTTTTCCCTTCTAATTCTTGCTTTTCTGCACTTTAGCGAAAGTCTATTACTATTCCGATCTTAATTGACCACACTCCTGTTTATTTACTTCAATGCGCGTCTTCTCCGGTTACCTCCCTTCGCCGTATTCTCCCAATCTGAATATCGTTTGGTCTCTTAGCAACCAAGTCAATTTCCAAAATGGCTGCCACGTTTTTTACGTTGCTTCCGTCAGCAGCGTCATGCGTGTCATCAAGGTTCTTTCTGGCGTAGATTACGTTAATGCATTACTGACATCAACACCTCGGCTCCCGACGACGTATTGCACAGCTGGTTCACCTCACGTTTGCTCGTGCTTTGGAATACAAGTTAGCAATTTTTAAAACATGCAGCCAACGTTAAAGCGCTTCACTTTGACATTTTTCCTTTGCTCCATTTGTATTCCATGAAAGAAAAACACGCTTGAATTATTCTTCCATCACTCTTTCACGAGTACTGTTCCTCTATTGAGATTACAACAGTTTTTTTAAATAAACGGAATGTCTCTCGTTCTATTTTTTCTTCCAAACTGCGAATTATCAATTAAATCTCTTAAATTTCTTCCCTCAACACTCATTCGATTATAATTTTCTTACTTCTCTTTTCCTTTTTTCATTATATTCGGTATCTTCTTCAGTCTGTGCTCTTCTGAACATCTTCAACGTGGTTCTTTTCCACCAACCGAGTATTTTACTCACTCTGTGCTCACTATGCGTGCTAGCTAATCGTCGCCATCTGTTATAAACGAAGCAGGACTTCAGATAATGATTTATAATCCAATAATGGTATTTATTATTAGCACTAGAGAATAGTTGGTGTTCCTATAAAAAGCTAGTAAGCAACTCACACATTGGATTGAAATGACATAGAGAATCATCATGACATAGAGACTAAGTGGAATGTTACATTTAAAGTGCAATGCTCCTAAATAAATGATGAAAGAATACAACAGAGCCATATGCCAGAAATCAAATTGAATACATGTCATTGGCTTAGAAACAAACAGAAGGGATTTTGGAAGTGCTCCAAATGCAAGGCATGTGAATGTTGCTTGAATAAAGTATGTTTTGAGCTACATAATGGAAAAAAAGAAAAATTAAGGAATTTACCAAATGCGAGACAGCATTGCCCACATGCATCAAGGTATTTAGGAGTCGCAAACGGTGCGAATCGGTAAATTCGGCCGTTTGCGATTACTAAATATCTTTTTTGTATGCATCAAACATTTTTGGGAAAATCGCTATTTTTAGCGAATTCCAAAAATGCGATTGCTTTTAAGGAATCGCAAATTTGCGATTCCTTAAAAGCAATGCATGATTGCTTTTTAAATTGCGAATTCGCAATTAGGGGGTGCAAATTACCACGAGGGTGAACCTCGTGGTAATTTGCAAAAATGTTTTAAAATGCTCAAAATTGCGTTTTAAACACTGTAATGTTACAGACACACATGTCCTTAGGACATGTGTGTGTGTAACATGCACTTAAAAATGCATTTATGGGGTGCAGGGGGGGGGTCATTTGGACCCCCCCCCCCCTGCACCCATGGAATGCATTAACATTTTGCGTATCGCTAATAGAAATTCGCAAAATGTCAATGCCTTCCCATTGATTCCTATGGGCTTTTTGGCCCATAGAAATCAATGGGAATTCCGAAATCGCAATTTAGATTTCGCATAATCCTTGCGATTCGGTAAAAATTGCGATTTTCACCGAATCGCAAAAATTATGCGAATAAATTGATGCATCCCATTTTGCGATTCCCTATTTTTCGCAAATAAGGAATCACAAAATGTCCCGATGATGCATGTGGCCGCATTTGTGTTATACACATTGGAATGTAGTTGTGATAAAAAATACATTGGGAGCACAGTAAATAAGTTGTGATTGAGGATCTTCGAACATACACCATGCAATTAAATAAAAATGCTTCCTATAAAGTGGCAAAGCCCATTAGGGATGTATACAATAGGAATAAAGAAGGTTTTATATATTATGAAATTCAACATCTCTTGAAAAAGCTAAGAGGAGGAAATCAAGAATTACTACTAAGGAGAATTTAATTAAAATAAATCATATTGATGGGTACTGATATCCAGAGGGGACTCAATATAGATCCTGAACTTCATGTCCGCTTATGAGATCATTTCTTTCCTTCTCAAATAGGGGGCTTGTCTTGATTCTGAATCCTGCTTTTATGTATATGTAACATATTGTTGTTATAATAGTCAATTATCACAGGAAGATGTACTCAATGTAAGAACCAGCTTTGACTTTTATGAAACAATGAGTATACGCTTCAAAGATGACACACCTTATAATATGTATTATATTGTGCATAAGCTATTATGAGATAACATTTACGAACATGCTCTAGCACTTTGGATCAAACAGTAGAGGAACACCTTCTATACAACAAGATGATGAAAATAGCATAAGAATTGATATCTTAAATTAATCTTGTACTATGCACATGCACTTGTTTATCTAGCAGTTTATAAGTAGCATTTTATAATTGTAAAATATATACATCGTAGAGATGTGCAATAAGTGCAATTTTAAACCAAGATATATTTAACCTCTTCAGTGCTGATGACAAAGCCAGCTCATCATGGGCTTTACCTGCCCTGTGCTTATGACGAGCTGGCTTTGTCATGTAAAGTGGGATTTAGTGAATGGCAGCACCCAGCGGGAAAACCCCTTAGCAGCCAAGGTGTTAAGAGATACGGAAACAAACATGCATTTTTTTTACCAGCACTCTATATGAAAAACCTTAAAATTATATCTGCAATATTAGGAATAATAAATACATATGATATTGAACAATAGTGAGAGTTCAAATATAACGATTAAATGATGAGTTAAATATACTATGATAGGCTATCTTGTACTAGCAGTCAAATTGGAGGTAATCCATTTCATGCACTTTGAATTAAACAGTAGAGGCACACCTACTATAATACAAGAAGGCGTGAACAGCGTAAGAGTAGAGATCTTAAATTCAAATGGAACTATGCCTATTCACTTTATTAGCTGGCACTTTACATGTGACATTTAAAAAATATTTTTTAGACATGTGCAATAGTTAATTTCAAATTAAGATATATTGTAAATAAGAGATACATCAAAGCACATGAACTTTCCTACCAGAACTTTATATGAAACACCTCAAATCAAGATCTAAAAATTTATGAAAAGTAAATATAAAATCAATGCAGTTTAACCTTGTATTTGTAAAGCACAAACTACCCACCCCTAAGGGCCTCAAAGCGCTGGTGGCCTTCGCGAAGATTAAGCAAGCTATTGTCCGGAGTCACATGGTGCTGGGCTAACCTGCCGCAGGCGATCGAACCGTGAACCCCGTGTTCTGGCATCAGCCACTCTGGCCGCTGCGCTACACCTCTTCCACAGAGGCATGTAAAACATACATGTACTTGATAATGAACAAATTGGAGGTATTTCATTCTATGTAAAGGTCCTAGTGATACAATGGTTGTCTTTACCAAATAAAACAATTAATCTAATGCACAAGCATTTTATACACAATAATTTTAAGGTATAACTTCTAACGATTTGCCATGGAGAAAACGTTGGAAAATTGATGTCCAGTGGCCCCCCTCCTCTTTTTTACTGTATTTGGCCCCAGTGTATGGGGTCTCCGTGGCCTATTAAGGCTCTGAGATGGGGGTTGCGTGTCCCCTTCCCTTAGATTTTGGCCCTAGGGTGGGGTCCCTCGGCCCTAAGAAGGTTCATGGAGGGGACCGTCTGAAACCCCCCCTTTTTTTAACTGCAGTAGGCCCTGGAATGGGATCCTAATAAGGTTAAGGGAGGTGAGCAGCATGCTCCACTTCCCTTGGATTTTGGTCACAGGGAATGAAGTCCCCAGTGCCCAAGAAGGATTGAGGGGGAGGCCGCACATCCCAGTCCCCTCTTTGGTTGTATTTGGACCCCTTCCCACAGGGCCTTTGAAGGTTTGAAAAAGGGCGCTGCATGCTCATCTCCCCTGAAAATATATATTTTGGCCTTGGGGGCTGGGGTCCGGGGAGCTCAATGGCCAACCCTATGCTGTGCACGCCAAACGCAGGGTGCAGTGTGTGATTTGGGGAGTTAGACTGCAGCCAGGCCCTGTCACCTACCACCTGCTGTGCATGTACAAAGCCTGTGTGCAGCGTGGGGTTGTCCGCAACTTTAGCCATGTGCTAGGAGGTTGGATTTACGTATAATAATAAAATATAACTTTATGTAAAAAAAGTAGAAATTCACCGAAAAAAGTTACAAAACAGATCTTTTTTATACATAACTTTAATGTTACTTAAACTTTTGTTTTCTCAGTGAACATATATATATATATATGTGTGTGCAGCGTGGGGTTGTCCGCAGAGCCTGGCAACTTTAGCCATGTGCTAGGAGGTTGGATTTACGTATAATAATAAAATATAACTTTATGTAAAAAAAGTAGAATTTCACTGAAAAAAGTTACAAAACAGATCTTTTTTATACATAACTTTAATGTTACTTAAACTTTTGTTTTCTCAGTGAACATATATATATGTGTGTGTATATATATATATATATATATATATATATATATATACATATTACCTACTAGCCGTCGCCAGTAGGTAGTTATAGTTAGGACCTTGTTTCTATTGGAAACATGTTTTTCTTTTGCCAATATCTTTGGAGCTGTTTGACGAATCCTCGCGAAATTAAAAAAAATAATGGGGCAGTCAGGTCAGCTCCTGTGTTGAAAGTTTCACAGTGATTTGTCAAGCGGGCCGAGAAAAAAGGGGGGGTCCCAAAATACAATTTCTCAATGTGAATTTCAGTAGGAAACTTCAGACATGGCTACAGCCGGAAATGCTGAACGGAATTACACCAAATTTGGCAAAAAGGTAGCTCTTGGTATAGAAAGCACTCTTTTCGCTAAATGGTGTAAATCTATTTCTGTAGTTCCTGAGAAATTTAAACATTTCTCAGATATAAAAATATGGCAGAGTAGGATCCGCGAACCCTCCCGATCTTGAGCCTGTAATCTGATTGGTTGCCAACAGTCCCACCCAGGAAGTGTTGGCAGCCATCTTGTGACTCGGTTAAATTTAATGACAAGAAAAAAGGTAAAAAAGGATTAAAAACAAGAAAAAGGGGCAGCATAGAAACATCCTGACCCCCTACGCCTGCCAGGGCCCAAAAAAAGCATTAGAAAAAAGATTGGCGGGAGTCACGTTGGGTTGGCGAATCCCACAAACATTGTTTTAAAAAATTAAGCGCGGTCTCCCTCACTTTGTTTCTTTTAAGCCCCCGGTGGGCCAGATCCTGGGGAAAATTGGAAATAGATATGTGGGGGCCCATGGTGGCCCCCGCAGCCCTGGAGACCGCCATCTCTGAGGGGCAATCGTTTTTTAAATGTGGGGACACATGGTCGCCTCAGGGACCACCAACTCACCGGGTCTTTATTTTTAAAAAAGGGCAGGAGGGGGGCTCCTGAGCCCCACGCCACCCCAGGAACTGCCACCTTTGCAGGGTTATATTCATTAAATGGGGCCCACGCGGTCACCCATAGTCTTGGGGGGCTCGAGCCCCACCACACACCCCAGGGACCACCACCTACCTGGGGCACCAATTAAGAAAATGCTTTGGTCTGTTGTAGACCATCGGACCCAGGGACCACCACCTTCCTGGGGTTAAAGAGAAGATGGTAGGGGGGCTGCATGACCCCAGTCCAGGAGTCTTCCATGGCACTGGGGACAGTCACCCCCCAGGGCCGGCTCCATCAATAACCCGGGGAGCCCACCCGGGACAATGCAGTTTGTTATGGAATGGTGGGAGCCCTGCTCCCGCCATGCCATAGCAAACACTGCTTAACTTGATGAAAGTGAGGGCAGTAAAGATACCCTCCCTTTTTTTAATAAAGAAAATGGCTGAGCCCCGAGGAATGGGTTCCCCGGAGCCAAAATTGGTCTGGGGAAGGTGGCCGCATGGCCCCCCTCCTTCACATAATAATAAATAAATGGCCAGCTCCAGGTATGGGGTCCCTAGGCCGAAATCGGCCTGAGGAGGGGGAGCCGCACAGCCCCCCCTTTAGTGTACGTTTGCAGAGTGATGGAGAAAGGGGGCATGGCCTCGGACCACCTCTCAGCAATCCAGGTGTGTGAGGCTTACTGGAGGTAACAGGTAGGCTAGTTGGCCCTAAGGACCCCTAGCACTGAAAGGGACTTCATCCCCCACCCGAGTGGGCCAGGAAGCGCTTTTGCAGAGTACTGGAGAAAAGGGACTTGGCCTGCTATCAGAACTCAGCAATCCTGCTGTGTGTGACTTACTGGAGGTAATAGGAGAGGTAGTTGGCCCCCAAGGTTGTCCTTGGAGCCAACTACCCCTCCTGTTACCTCCAGTAAGTCCCACACAGTGAAATTGCGAAGAGGTTTTCGGAGGCCATGCCCCCTTTCTCCACCACTCTGTCAATGTGCCTCTTGGTGTACTACAGGAAGAAGTCCACTTTACTCCTAAGGGACATTGAAGCCCAAGAAACCATCCTGGTACTTTCTGTAAGTCCTATGCAGCGTAATTCCTGAGCGCAGGTTGGAGGCCCAGCCCCCCTTAGTCCACCAGTGTGCAGATGCAACTGCTAGTTAAACAAGCATTGGCATATCCAATAGGTCTCGCCGTTGGGACCTTATAAGTGTTTAGCTATGCAACAGTTGATGCTGCACCAAGGATATTGTGCTGGATAACTAAACACTTATAAGGTCGCAAAGGCGTGAGACCTATTGGCTGTGCCAGTGCTTGTTTCTTTATTTAACTGGAGACCTTTTATAGGCAAAAAATAGGAAACGGCCCAAGCGGAAATGGCATTAAGAACCCACAGCTTGGGCGACAGATCTAAAGGGGATTATTATTAACATGCCCCTTGCGCCACCGGAGTGTTACTTGTAAACATGCTCATAGTGCTCCTTTTGGTGATATTCCAGCTTGCTATAACAAGTCTACTGATAGTTTAGAATCATTGTACTTCACTTGAGACCAAAGTGAAAACATTTATGCCTGCACCCCCCTCAATATTTTCTTCCGCATATTGTAAAACTATTTCAGTTTTTAATTGTGTTGCAAATCTGGATATTTGTAGGGATATTGATACCAATACTGGTTAAATCAGGTGCAAGCACATTGTATAAAACACCCGCCCAGTGACAGTTTTTTCTTTTTTAATAGAGTTTGGTATAGCACAAACTAGACCCGAGATATCGGGTATCAGAGCACTTTACATGAGCACCAGTTTCATTATAGACGGACATATTCATTTTTGTTAGGCACAGGAAGAATAAATGATTTGCCCAGAATCACAGGATGTTGAGCGTCATTGCCGAGACTCAAACACATTTCCTCAGCTTTGAAGTTGACAGCTCTAGCCGCAAGGCTACATCCTCTACCGATAGGATTCAAGGGTCCAGTGGTAATTACGACTAAGATGTCCCTTCCTATATAGTGCACTGAATACATCCCCATAACATGTCTGGAAGGCGCGGTTGTTAGTGGTTGTGACTCTGATGTGTAAAGAAAAAAAATCTGTAAGTCTGCCTTCATATGAATGTTATGACTTGACTCTGAAACATGTATTGGGGCCCTCGGGTGCCCATAGCATACGATGCACAGCAGAGCAGCATCTTCATTATTGTGCATAAGTATATTTAGTATTGGAACCTCCCGCTTGCACCCCGACTATGCTCCAGTTTCACTTCCCTCTGTAATTCCACTCTCCCCTGCACATTCTCTGGCCCCGCGCACCCCTGCCTTGCTCCCCTTTTATGCTGTCACTTATCTAACTGATGCAACTCATGCCGAAAATGAACTGTGTGTTGATGCCGTACAGTACGTGACCAGTGCACAGGTGCAAAAAGTGACCTGTATACTCATGCCATGCAGATTGTGACCTATGGTGCCATACAGAACATAACTTGCGTATAGGTGTCATGCAGAATGTGACTAGTATACGGGTGCCTTGCAAAGCGACCTGTGTATTATGGGTGCCATAACGAATGTCCTGCATTGGTGCCATAAGCCTGCCAAGCCGCGCATGCCTCAGGCATCGGACATCCCAGGGCAATCAGTGTAGCAGTACACCGAGAATCGAATCAGAACCATACAATAAATGAGAAGTCTACGGTTGTCACTTAATTGTACTGTATGTCATCAAATTATAGAAAGACCACATGTCTTCGAAACCGGCAGCATGGACGTGTCCTGACTGTAGGAGGAGGGCTCGGACAGAAGCATGTGTGGCACCCACAGCCAATCACTATTTGGACATCTGTGCTGCTCAATAGGATTGGCAGAGGTGTCACAAATCATCCATTCCTAGGTCACCTTACACGGACCCAGACCCGCCCACTCCTGGTTGACTACCAGAATATGTTATGACTCGAGATCTGAATTTGTGCGACCCAAAGTGCTGAAATTACAGACAAACTACATCCATGGAAAGATCAACAAGGGACAGCGGAAATTAAACTGGATTCACGGACGAATCGAGTAAGTAGCAGGCGGGAAGTCACATTAGCCACTTGACAGTATTTTTATTGCATTTTTCTAAAGTTTCTTTACGTACAGTTGAATTTTTAAATATGCATTTGTTGGATGCTTTGACCTATTGACACCTGACGGATTGTGGGTTTTTGGCGGAAGCAGGGCTGCCTGGCCGGGAGGTGTGCCAGTGGCGCGGATCTCCACGCAGACTGCATGCCAAGCATGTCCGTGCGCTGCACGGCTACTCAATGGATAGGGAAACTGTCAGTTGTGAACCTGCATGGCTTATGATGTGAGAGGAGCAGTGAGGAGCTGACAGGGAAGTGGCAAATAAAGGTGTCTGAAACTGTGGTTAGAGTCGTGAGGGGGAGCAGCGGATGGAGGGGGAGAAGCAGCGCGCACTGGAGTGACAATTTTCACTGCAGAGAGGGAGTGACCAAAGTGTGGGTTGTACACAAAGTATAGTCCTCTGCACTTAATGGGCAGAGAGCTATAGGTGAGTTTAGAACTGGTCTCTGACAGCGACACAAAGCCATGCTAATGACAATGAAGCAGAAGGGGGAAGGGAGATAGGAGGGGGGCTGCGCCGGTTTTCTCCCTTGCGGGAGCGAGCAGGGGCACCATATGTTTTCAAGTTAATTACAAACACATGGTGTCAAAGCTCGCTCCCGCAAAGGAATCGCCAAACGTGCATGTGCTGCCATTGATAGCAATGCAACACGTGCACATTTTTAGAGCGAAAAGCAAATCCATTCCAAAAGGTCTTTTATCCATGCATGAGCGCTGCATAGGCAAGACCTAAAAAGCACATGTTTCAGGGACGTTATAGTTAGAAATTAGCATTTTAAAAAGCTACGAAAATTCACAGAAAAAAACAATGGTAACAAGCACCCTTGAGATAGAAATTAGCATTTTAAAAACCTTAGCAATTCACTGAAAAAACACAGGTTTCAGGGGCATTATAGTTAGGAATTAGAATTTTAAAAACGGTAGACATTCACTGAAAAAAGGTTATAGGGACATTATAGTTAGTCTGACATTTAAATCATACAAAACAATGGAAATTTAGCCGTTATAGTTAGCTGAGGTAAATATAACTTGTGCCCCCGCAATGCACTGCTTATAACCTCACATATTACACATTCATGACATGGTCAGTGACATCACTGATGAAATCCCAAATTACATCGGTGATGACATCATCCACAGCATCTGTGCCACTCACACCACTGTACAATCTTTTATAAACCTACTGCCGCTCCCACACAACCATTCACAGAGCCATACCAGTACTTACACACCCACTCACTGATCCATTGATCTATATGCACATCTACTCACTCACCCATACTGCCACTCATAGACACACTCACTCACTCACTAATGCAGCCATTGACATATCCCCTCACAAAGGCATACAGGGGCTGACACACTAAGTGAGTCACCCATAAAACTACTCACACATGTAGGAACTCAACCATAAAGTCAATCATACAGCCACTTACTCACCAAAACCGTTAGACATTCGCCCACTTACTCTTACAAATAGGAACACATCCTCACTCAGCTGTACAGTCATGACAGAAGCATGCACTCATCTATAAAGCCACTCTCACAATCACTCACTTATGCATACAGTCACTCATATACTGCATCACTCACGTATACTGCCTTTCAAATAGTGACACATTTACTCAATCACTGACACAGCCATATAGACACTCACTCAGTCATACAACTTTATACTCACACAACATTACTCTATACAGCCACTGACTCACCAACTCACTGATCCATACAGGCAGTCAGTCACACACTCCTCATCCACAAACACAGACACCCAGAAAACCAGAGACATAGTCGGATAACCAATCAATCACCCATATAGCCATTCACGTACCCACTACCACACTCATGCACATACTGAGATATTAACTGACAGACAGATATGCATATTCATAAAACCAGTCACTCATCCACACACTCACTGAGATACCTAATCACTCACTTATACAGTCAGTCACGCACCCAGTGATTCATCTATACAGTCGCTTATAAACCCACTAATTCACCAATTTGCTTTGGTATATGTATAGAAAACCCTCATAAACATTTTAAAAACACAGTCACTGGATGATGTCATCATTGATGTCATGAGTGATTTCATTTGAGATGTCATCAGTGATGTAACTGACCATGTCATGATTGATGTAATATGTGAGGTCATAAGCAGTGCATTGCAGGGGCGTTATTTATAGATAGATCAGCTAACTAGAATGGCTGAATTTCTCTCGTTTTGTACAAATGAAATGTTAGACTAGCTATAACTTCCCTCTAACTTTTGGTTTTTCCCGTGAATATACATATATATATATATATATATATATATATATATATATATATATATATATATATATATATATATATATATATATATTATCCACCAATTCGTTCACTCGGAAGTGCACTCTTTGCACGGTTGATGCTGGACAGTAGGGATGAACGTCCCCCTACTATAAATTATCCACCAAAAGAAAATAATGTCCGCACTCCAACACTGTGAACAAGACCTGCGGTCGAAATGCGTAGGTGAAGGGGGCTGGATTGAAGTCTCTGCGAAAGAAACCCAATTTATCGAATTGAGCGGGTGCGGACATTATTTTCTTTTGGTGGATAATATATATATATATATATATATATATATATATATATATATATATATATATATATATATATATATATATATATAAGCACTGAAAAAACCATAGGTTTCACACCAGTTATATTTAGCTGGACATTTTACTCATACAAAACTATTGAAATTCCCCCGTTATAGTGAGTTGTACTCACTATAATTCGCGTGCCCGCAATCCACTGCTGATGATGTCACATATTACATCATTCATGAAATGGTCAGTGACATCACTGATGACATCACTGGTGGCATCTCAAATGACATCCCTGATGACATCATCCAGTGAATGTGGTTTGGTTTGATATTTAAATATGTATTATAAACACTACTTTGCATTGAAGAATAAGTGGATTTATAACTATAATTGTCTGGATGGTGGATATAGTATAAGTGTCATTGATTGTTTCCTTGACTATTTTTTAGAGTCTCACTATATATATTGTGTAGTTACTAAACGTTGTCAATGTCTTTATTATTTTGTCTTTATTGCTATGTAAAAGACTATATTTGTTAATGGTTTCTAATTGAGTATTTGTCTGGGTAAATGAATGTCTACGTGGTTTGGTGGGGGGGTGTAATTGCCCAAAAATGTGTGAATAGTTCATTCAGTAGGTAAATGAGGTTAGGACTACATTTTATAACAGTTGTTTCAGTGAGTGTATATGTTTATGGGTGTGGTGGTGATGAAAAATTTCTCTCAATGGTGCATCTCTATTAAACTTGAAAAAAGGCAGTGTATCTTACAGTTATATCTAATTAAGTGAGCCTAAAACTTAGTGATTGTATGAGTCACTGTATGGATAACTGTATATTTCTAATAGTGATTTTATAACACACTAAGTGTGAGTTACTATCTATATGAATAGATGAAGTGGTGTTTGTATAAGTGTGTAGGTGAGTAAATGTAAGTATGATCCATTGTTTGCATAAGTCAGTAAGATGTCTTTATAAGTGAATACAATATGTGCTGGTGTGTAATGTTGAAATAGACGTATAAGTATATTTGATACTGTTCTTTTAATTATTCACTGCATATAACACTGAATCTATAGGTAAGTGATTAGATGTGTGTATAGATCTATGAATCACTGAGTGGGTGTTTAGAAATTTCTATTGGTGTGTCAATGGTTTCAAATATGGCACTTTCTATTTTACATTGAGTGATGAAATATTATACTAGTATGAAATGAGGTGTATTTCATTGTCACATGGATGATGTCATCAGTGATGTCATCAGTGATGTAATTTGAGATGTCATCAGTGATGTCACTGACCATTTCATGAATGATGTAATATGTGACATAATCAGTATTGGATTGCGGGTGCGAGTTATAGTGAGTACAACTATAACAAGGGAATTTCAATGGTTTTGTATGAGTAAAAAGTCCAGCTAACTATAACTGGTGTGAAACCTATGGTTTTTGAAGTGAATTTCAAAATTTTTTAAATGCTAATTCCTAATTATAACGTGTGTGAAACCTATGGGTTTTTTTCAGTAAATTTCAAAGGTTTTTTAAATGCTAAATCCTAACTATAATGTGTGTGAAACCTATGGTTTTTTCAGTGAATTTCAAAGGCTTTTTAAATGCTAATTCCTAACTATAATGTGTGTGAAACCTATGGTTTTTTTCAGTGAATTTCAAAGGTTTTTTAAATGCTAATTTTAAAATGTATCAATTATTGTCTTTTTTGTGTTTTTATACAAATGTTCCATATTTTTAATAACACTTAAATTTTAATTTTGATTTATGTATTATTATTTACTAATTTTTTATTTTTTTATAATTCTGGCCTTTTTTTGTGTTTTGAAGGTGCGCGCACGGTGTTCGCGCGCATGCGAGCACAGTGTTCGCACACATGCGCGCACATTGCACGCACTCCGCGAAAAAAATTCATTCCAAAATGTCATTTCTGTAAATGGAATGTACATAATAACCCAAGACATTCTGTGACATAACTGTAAAAATAGTATTTTTGACTTTTAAGAACCGTATATTAGCTTTAAAAGCATTTACGAAAATCGGGTAAAATGTCAAGAAAAAAAATTCATATGTGACTCGTGCGTGCCCCGGTCGCGCAATCTTTGAAGGCATGATGGTTTTTCTTTCTGTAGATAATTAAAATCTGTTGTGAAGAAAAAAAAACATGTTAACATTTTTTTTTTACAATTATAGACCACTACTAGCATACTACATAGCAATTAGAAGCACTATATATTGTAAAGTCTGGTTCACTCCATAAGTAGGTTTAAGGCACAGCGCAGTGTTTGTGCAGTGTAGGAGATCATGCAGGGAGTGCTGATTCGTGGTTTAGGGCAGTGCAGTGGTGTTTCAACATTATATGGGCATTCACTGAGAAAGGTGTTTCAGGGTTTAGAGCGGTGCAGTAGTGTTGAAAGAGTTTAGCAGGTTTTGCTAGGGATGGTGTTTCAGGGTTTAGGACAGTGCAGTGGTGTTAGGGCAATGTAGGGGGTCATGGTGGGACTGGTATTTCTGAGTTTAGAGCAGTGTAGTGATGTTTGGGCAGTGTATGGTATCATGCAGGGGCTAGGAACATAAAGCACTGCATGTCCTAAAGCCTAACTCACTCCATGAGTACATGTATTCCCATGTCTGCAAAACATGCACAGAGCAAGTAGTTCTCTCACAATATTCCCAAAAACACACTGACTCACATTCTGATGCTACACAAATAAAAATATCCCTTGCAATTCACTGAAATGATTACTACATGCTATACAGAGAGTTGCTATGGCATTTCGACAGCACACCCAGGATCTTCACTACACAGCACGGAGACTATTTGGGAATTAAGAGGCCTGAAACACGTACTGCATATGACTTTCTAGCACTACATGTCCTAAAGCCTGACTCACGTCATGAGTACATGTATTCCCATATTTTTAAACACATCAACTAAACAAATTATTCGGCCACAATTTTCTGAAATGAATACTGACTCACAGTGTGATTTTAGACAAATGACAGTATCCCTTGCAATTCAGTAAAATGATTACTACAGTGAAAGTGGGTCTTTCTGGAAGTGCTGTTTCAGGGTTTAGAAAACTACAGTAGTATTCACTCAGTGTAGGGTGTATAGCAGGGGGTGTTTTTTCAGAGTTTAAGGCGCAGCAGTGTTCGGGCAGTGTAGGAGATCATGCAGGGAGTGCTGTTTCAGGATTTAGGGCAGTGCAGTGGTGTTTCAACATTATAGGGGCATTCGCTGAGAATGGTGTTTCAGGGTTTAGAGCGGTGCAGTAGTGTTGAAAGAGTTTAGCAGGTTTTGCTAGGGATGGTGTTTCAGGGTTTAGGACAGTGCAGTGGTGTTAGGGCAGTGTAGGGAATCATGGTGGGACTGGTATTTCTGAGTTTAGAGCAGTGTAGTTAAGTTTGGGCAGTATATGGTATCATGCAGGGGCTAGGAACATAAAGCACTCCATGAGTACATGTATTCCCATGTCTGCAAACACATGCACCGAGCAAGTGATTCTGTCACATTATTCCCAAAAACACACTGACTCACATTCTGATTCTACACAAATGAAAATATCCCTTCCAATTCACTGAAATGATTAATACGTGCTACAGAGAGAGTTGCTATGGCTTTTCTACAGCACACCCAGGATCTTTACTACACAGCATGGAGACTATTTGGAAATTAAGAGGCCTGACACACATACTGCATAGGACTTTCTAGAAGTACATGTCCTAAAGCCTGATTCACTTCATGAGTACATGTATTCCCATATTTTTAAACACATCAACTAAGCAAACTATTCTGCCACAATTTTCTGAAATGAATACTGACTCATAGTGTGATTTTAGATACATGACAGTATCCCTTGCAATTCAATAAAATCATTAATACACTGAAAGAGGGTCTTGCTGTGAGTGCTGTTTCAGGGTTTAGAAAACTACAGTAGTATTCACCCAGTGTAGGGGGTATAGCAGGGGGTATTTTTTCCGAGTTTAAGGCACAGCAGCAGTGTTTGGGCAGTGTAGGAGATCATGCAGGGAGTGCTGTTTCAGGGTTTAGGGCAGTGCAGTGGTGTTTCAACATTATGCTGAGAATGGTGTTTCAGGCTTTAGAGCGGTGCAGTAGTGTTGTAAGAGTTTATCAGGTTTTGCTAGGGATGGTATTTCAGGGTTTAGGACAGTGCAGTGGTGTTAGGGCAGTGTAGGGGGTCATGGTGGGACTGGTATTTCTGAGTTTAGAGCAGGGTAGTTATGTTTGGGCAGGTTATGGTATCATGCAGGGGCTAGGAACATAAAGCATTGCATGTCCTAAAGCCTAACTCACTCCATGAGTACATGTATTCCCATGTCTGCAAACACATGCACCGAGCAAGTGGTTCTGTCACAATATTCCCCAAAACACACTGACTCACATTCTGATTCTACACAAATAAAAATATCCCTTACAATTCACTGAAATGATAACTACATGCTACAGAGAGAGTTGCTATGGCATTTCTATAGCACACCCAGGATCTTTACTACACAGCATGGAGACTATTTGGGAATTAAGAGGCCTGACACACATACTGCATAGGACTTTTTAGCACTACATGTCCTAAAGCCTGACTCACTTCACATATTTTTAAACACATCAACTAAGCAAATTATTGTGCCACCATTTTCTGAAATGAATACTGACTCTATTTTCTATGGCATTTGTGCAGCACACCCAGAATGTTAAATAGACTGCAAGGAGACTATCTGAGAATTATAACCCTGATATACAAGTGTGTAAGTGGTTAGACCACTTCATGTACACACATTTTTAACAACAGCACTGTACTGCAAAAAAATATCTCCTCAAACACATTAATATACCAAATGCTCCTATCACAATGTTTTTCCCCAAGCAGACACATTCAGAATCAGACTCTATACAAATAAACTCCTGCTTCCACATTAGAACACATTTTACTTATTAACTTAAAGTGCACAGCATAGATCCCCTTACAAATTTACAACTCACCTTTAAAAATGCTTTTGTAGATTTAGGATTTAGAAAAGGGGGTGGTGATGAACAGAGTGTCTGAGTTAAACAGACCACTCTTACCTAGTCCAAAGATCAGGGCTTGATCCATCACCGTTATTTATCTCACTGCCCCATCCCAGCTCAGAACCTGGCTATATGCAAATCAGTCTGTCCCTGGCCCAGTGCATCATGGGAACAGGGCAGACTAAACTACCAAGCCAATTCTTCACCAGAAAGGAGACAAGCTACCGGGGACCGGTTTCTGGCATTTCAGCCTTCTTCGGCCCGGCCCGGCTTGCTTGAATCCTGATGGAGCAGTGAGAAAGGGACTCATGTCTGAGTATACCCTGCCACACCTATAGTGGCCAAAAACGATTTAGAAAAACCCGGGAGCTTGTTTCCTTCCCAGTGTAAGAATTGGCTTTTGTAGTTTGGTTTGCCCTGTTCCCATCATGCACTGGGACAGGAACAGACTAATTTGCATACAGCCAGGTTCTGAAACTGGGATGGTGCAGTGAGCTAAAAAACGGTGTTGGATCTAGCCCTGATCTCTTGACTGGGTGAGAGCTTTCTGCTTAATTCAGAGACTCTGTCCCTCACCACCCCTTGTTGTAAATATTTTTGTAGATTTAGAACAGTGTCAATCTCACACCAGATTTTCTTAAGCAGAATCTCTGAATTGTGCACCAGTCACTGGAACATAACAATGGCCTTGCTTCCCTCTCATTTTCCACACTTAGGGGCTCATTACCATCGCGGACGGACTTGCGTACGTCCGCGAGCCCTGAGTAGGAGGGAACGCCCGCATGTGCTGTGGCGTTCCCTCCTGTGCAATTAGGATGTGACCGCCACCCTGGCGGTCACATCCTCTATATTTAACATTGCGGCGGGTGCGGCTTCAAGCTGCACCCACCGCAATGTTACAAATGCATACATTGCATTTGTATGCAGAAAGCGTCAGGCACCGCGCGGTGCCTGTCGATTTCTGCGTACAAATGCAGGGGTTACCATGGGTATCCCCCATGTGCACCCTCAAACCCCCTTCACCCATGGGGCCCACTACGAGCCCCCAAGATGAAGATCCACATGCTTTTCCTCGGTGGAGAAGCCGCCGCGGAAAAGCATCTTTTCACAGCCATC
Source organism: Lissotriton vulgaris (assembly GCF_964263255.1). Lineage (NCBI taxonomy): Eukaryota > Metazoa > Chordata > Amphibia > Caudata > Salamandridae > Lissotriton > Lissotriton vulgaris. Next base: position 231,267,293 of record NC_141691.1, on the reverse strand, counting down.
CTAATATGTCTGGCGGTGTCTGAGAGACACCGCCACCATATTAGGCAGACTAAAACCAGGACCCACCAGCCATCCTAATGTGGTGGTGGTATTTGGTGGGTCCGCAGGCGATTTTTGGGCATCCTCCGAGCTGGCGGTGGCTTCCACCGGCCCGGAGGATGCGGAAAATCCTCCATCATAATCAGCCCCATGTTCATGTAGATAACCAATGAAATTTCTTCCCACACGAAGTTAAAACCAAACTAACATTTTAATTGGTTATACATTTCTACACTTTCAAACTCACATAATGTTTAACCTTCCCCCACTGCTCTCTCTGCCTGTTACCATGGTAACACTTCATAGAACACCTAACTGAACACACAGGTGAAAAGTTCATCACAAAATGTTGCAAACCAAACCAGCAAGGGTGTTTGACTTCTCAATATACCAGCTTATCATGTGCAATGTTCCTTTCAATGACTTTTTCTCAACCATTAGCATTTCTCCTTTTAAAAAACAGTAGCATGCACCCTAGTTTTCAATGTTGAATTTTCAGAAACCACCAATCATTTCTTTTTTTTTCAAGTGCACTGAATCTTATCTACATTTTTTTCTAAACTCCTACTTTTCAAACTGCCAGTTCAATTCCAGAGCCCATCTGAGTACAACCAGATCTCCCTTCAAAATGCTTAGAGTGTGGATTGTGGGACACAGCTATATATTCTGGACTGAAAGGTATGCAGCAAATAGATGCTTTCTCAACCTTGATTTACCAAATGTTGATATTATGTGGATTGACCAGAGAGGATTGAGATGTCACCAATTGATGTCATTGGTAAAATCCTTTTTGCATCTCCCACACCCTGACCTCATAATTGTGCACTGTGATGGCAATGACCTAGGCACTTTGACTGGGGTAGGTCTGGAAATGCTTTTAAAGGACACCTTTGGGCAATTGATGTCACTTTTTCCACAAACTGCCTATGTATATACTAAAATATGCCAAAGGTAAAAATGGAACTGGTCCAAATAATATTGTCCACAGATTGAGAAAGCAAGGAAACATGTGAATGAGTCTGTTTCTGCTTTCCTCAGAGACTATGGTATGGGTTCTATATACCACAACAACTTGCGTTACAACATGCAAGGCATTTATAGAGAAGACGGTGTACATTTCACAGATGAGGGGAACAGAGTCTTCTTCTTGAACTTTAGACTCTGCATCGGTACTTACTTGTAGGTACAAAAAACACTCAATGAACACAACGGCTCTTTTTAGAGCCAACCAACATCTAAACACTCAAACTTGTTATTAACCTGTAATTTTTTTGTCTTTTTTTTGCCAATGTACGCGCACCATGGGCGTACGAGTGCGTTCACCGTGCGCGCACCCCGTGATTTAAACAAAAATATGGTTTTTTTGCCTTCGGGGTCCTTCAAGGACCCCCTGAGAAGGCCTAGGGGGTCAGGGAGTCTCTACCCTGCCCCCTTTTCATTTCTCCACTTTTGTTTTTGGCTCTCTTCTGCCTCGGAGACACAAAATGGCAGCCAACACTTCCTGCTTTCGACCAATTGGAATGTTGACAGACGTCTAACAGCAAATCAAAATTCCGCTCGCGCACACCTGATACACGCACGGTGCGTGCTACTAGATGTAAATATTTTTTTTCTTTTGATTTTCTCAGGAACAACTGGAGGGATTTACACCATTTAAGCAAAAGCGTGATCTGCGAATCAGACTTTTCTCAGCCCCCACTTGACAAATCCACCCAAAACTTTCAGGGAAGGAGCGGAGCAGAGCGGGCCATCTTCTTTGAGAAATTCGCGAAGATTCATCAACCGGCGCCAAAGTTATTCCCAATAGAATGTTGCGGATTTCCTATGGAAACTAGGTCCTAACTATAACTACCCACTGGTGACCGCCGGTAGGTAACATATATATATATATGTATATATATATATATATATATATGTATGTATATTACCTACTGGCGGTCGCCAGTAGGTATATATAGTTAGGATTTTTTCTCTATGGGATTTTTGAAAATTCTATGTCTAATAACTTTGGCGTTTGTGGCCGGAATTGGCTGAAATTTTCAGGAAAATGGCACATTTTGTTTCTGAGCAGCCCCTGAAAATTTGGGGGGGGTTCGTCAAGGGGGGGCCCGAGAAAAAAGTGGGGTCCCAAAACGCGTTTTTCCCATTCATTTTTCCATAGGGCGGTTGGCCTCACTTTTAGCTCGAACGGCTGAATGGATTTGCACGAAACTTGGCAAAATTGTAGGGACTGTTAGCCCGATGTGCCTTTGCTAGGTCTCAATATATGTGCTCCAGTGGATTTTGAGAAATTAACGTTCAAAATAAGATATATATCTGTGACAGCGCTCCGGGCAGCGCTCCGGTTCGCGTACTTTTCGCGTAACGGAACTTTGCGAAGCGAAGCTGATTGGCTCTCCGGTGTCTGTCAACATTCTAAACAGTCCGGAGCGGCCGCCATCTTGTCTCTCGGTAGGATCGAGAGACAAGAGGAGGCCAAAACAAAGGGGGAAATGAAGGAAAGGGGGCAAGGTAGACCCCTTCTGACCCCCTAGTATTGATGAGGGGGATATTATAGAGCCACGCGGGGCAAAAAAAAAAAATCCGATTTTTTTCGCCGTAGAGACGCGTCTTGGTACGTGAACCGGGCAGCTAACCGGCAGTGTAACGGGAGTCTGAGGAGTAGCTGATTGGCTGTCAACATTGTAAACAGTCCAGAGCGGCCGCCATCTTGTCTCTCGGTAGGATCGAGAGACAAGAGGAGGCCAAAACAAAGGGGGAAATGAAGGAAAGGGGGCAAGGTAGACCCCTTCTGACCCCCTAGGATTGATGAGGGGGATATTATAGAGCCACGTGGGGCAAAAAAAAAAAAAATGCGATTTTTCGTTGTAGAGGCCCGTCCCGGTACGCGAACCGGGCAGCTAACTGGGCAGCTAACCGGCAGCGTAACGGGAGTCTGAGGAGAAGCTGATTGGCTGTTAACATTGTAAACAGTCTGGAGCGGCTGCCATCTTGTCTCTCGGTGGGATCGAGAGACAAGAGGTGGAAAAAAAAAAGGTGTAAATGAAGGAAAGGGGTAAGGTAGACCCCTCCTGAACCCCTAGGATTGATGAGGGGGCTTTTAAAGTTCCCAGCGGGGCAAAAGAAAAAAAAAATTGCGATTTTTCGCGGTAGAGGTGCTTCCCGGTACGTTAACCGGGCAGCTAACCGGCAGCGTAGCGGGAGTCCGACATATTGTGTTTTTGGTCTCGGTCTCGTACAACGAGTACTTACTGAGTGCTATGGTTAGAAGCGTGCTTCGGCATTGAAGTCGGGAACCCCGAAGGTGTTCTCACTCGGTGTTGTTTTTACCGGCTAGTGAGTTAGTATAGAAAGGGAAAGCGGACTATGTGACGCGAGTAAACTGAATCTAGACAAAAAACGCGGCGGCCATGTTACAAGGGTGCAATATTGAGTATGTGAACATATGAAAATCAGTGAATTTGCAATTCAGGTTCAGGCACATTCAAAAAACATATAATACATTTGATGTATTATATGTTTTTTGAATGTGCCTGAACACATAGCACTCAGTAAGTACTCGTTGTACGAGACCGCGTTAGTTTACACCCACGAGTTTAATACATTAAAGGTTGCCGTTTTTAACGCGCGCTGTTCTGTTACAGAAACAGCGTCACAGCTTAGATCTACGGACCGTGAGTATTCCGCTCACGTTAATGTATCCTTGATTATGTGTACCTTTTCTAAACACACTCTGTGGTGACTTGGTTATTGGGTTGTTGTAACACACATGGTCGTGATTCATTTTATCGATTTTTTCAACGGTTTCGCCGGTCACTCTGGATCAGACTCTTGGACACCTAGACATACGCATGGTTCCGCAATTTTCACTTAAACACTCGGGAACTTTCTGACTAACTCGACAGTATTGCTGCATGAACAGTGATGTTTGACAACGTATGTACAGCAAACAATACACATAGTGACACATTGTTATGTTCCTTTTTTCGTAGAGTTACCCCCTGAGGAAGGGCTTTTCTATTAGCCCGAAATGCATTGGGGAAGGAGTGATATTGGATTATGTTAAAGTTGAATACACAACTGGAAACCTATGCTTAAAGAAAAATGTAATGAAAAATAAAATATTCTTTGGAACCCCACAATGAGGAAGAATTAATTTGGATGAACACTTAGAAAGACTTTCATGTCATAAGCAAAAAGCTGTGCAACAGGGTGTCTCCTTCCAATGGGAGGAGCTGTGTATTAGTTCATATATTTAGTGAGGCCAACCTAGGAGATTTTAATGAGTACAGATAAGGTGGGCAAGTTAGTACGCCACTCCACTTTAGTGTAGAGGAGGTTCATAATGCAATTATATCCACATCTGGTGGAAAGGCCCCGAGTTCCGAAGGGGTCCCGGCAGATTCTTCTCCTGCAAATTCTGCGGCACCGACAACATCCCCGCTGCGACCACACCACAGATTCCCGACCCCAACCACCTGCAATGCATCCTTCTCAACACCCGATCAGTCCACAGGCGTTCACTTCACCTACAACAAACCAAAACCCAGCATCCACCTCCAACCTACCCTGCAAAGGAACTGGAACAAAATCACCACGGACCAAATCTCCGCATCGCTCCTTCAACACACCCCAGCCCCCTCTTCCAACGCTAACGAAGCCGCCGCTAACCTCACCCTATGGTTATCCAACACCGCTAACACCTTAGCACCACTGAAAAAACGTCAAAACAAACCTGGCAGCAAGAAGGCCTCATGGTTCAACGATGATCTCAAGAAGTCCAAGAAACTCTGCCGCTCCCTTGAAAAGGCCTGGAAAAAAGACCCAACCACCAGCACCAAGGACGCCTTCAAAAACGCCACCCGCACTCACCACCAACTAATCCGAAAAGCCAAGAAAACAGCATTCAAGGATCGACTCGATAACAACGCTCACAACAGCAAGGAACTTTTCAACATCGTCAAGGAATTTTCCAATCCCTCGGCCAACTTCAACGACATCACCCCCTCTCAAACCCTCTGCGACTCCCTAGCCTCATTTTTCCACAACAAGATTGCAGACATCCACAACAGCTTTGACAACCAACCCGGAAACCAACCCACCCTACCATCTGCAGATCATCTTCCCCCCGTGAACACCCTTAACGACTGGAACCCAATCTCCACTGAGGACACCATCCGCCTGATGAACTCCATCCACTCAGGATCCCCCACAGACCCATGTCCTCACCACATCTTCAACAAAGCAGACTTCGTCATAGCACCGCACCTCCGAGACGTCATCAACTGCTCCTTCAACTCCGCCACCTTCCCGGAAGACTGGAAACACGCTGAACTCACCGCCCTTCTGAAAAAACCCACAGCGAACCCCACCGAACTCAAAAATTACCGCCCCATCTCGCTTCTCCCATTCCCGGCCAAAGTCATCGAGAAAGCTGTCAACAACCAGCTCGCCGCCTTCCTCGAAGCCAACAAATCCCTCGACCCCTCACAATCTGGCTTTCGAGCAAAACACAGCACGGAGACCGCCCTCATCGCAGCAACAGACGACATTCGCACTCTACTGGACAATGGAGACACAGTCGCCCTCATCCTCCTCGACCTCTCTGCAGCATTCGACACAGTCTGCCACAACACCCTCCTACAACGCCTCAATAACATCGGAATCCAAGGAAAAGCACTTGAATGGATCACCTCGTTCCTCACCGGAAGAACCCAGAGAGTCCGCCTCCCACCATTCAAGTCCGAGGCCTCTGAAGTCATCTGCGGCGTACCACAAGGATCCTCACTCAGTCCCACCCTCTTCAACGTATACATGAGCCCCCTCGCGGCCATCGCACGCCAACACAACCTCAACATCATCTCGTACGCGGATGACACTCAACTGATCCTCTCCCTCACCAATGACCCCAGCACCGCCAAAACCAACCTACACGAAGGAATGAAAGAAGTTGCCGAATGGATGAAACAAAGCCGTCTGAAACTGAACTCAGACAAAACAGAAGTCCTCATCTTAGGTACATCCCCCTCTGCATGGGATGACTCCTGGTGGCCGGAAGCCCTCGGAAAAGCACCCATCCCGACTGACCACGCACGGAACCTAGGCGTCATCCTGGATTCTTCACTCTCAATGAACAGACAAGTCAGCGCCGTATCCTCTTCCTGCTTCAACATTCTTCGTATGCTCAGAAAAACATTTCGCTGGATCCCCTCCGAAACAAGGAAAATAGTCACCCACGCTCTGGTCACGAGCCGACTGGACTACGGAAACACCCTCTACGCAGGCACTACCGCAAAACTCCAGAAGAAACTCCAACGAATCCAAAACGCCTCAGCCAGACTCATATTAGATATCCCACGCAACGATCACATCTCTGGTCACCTTAAAGACCTCCACTGGCTGCCCGTCAATAAGAGGATCACCTTCCGACTGCTTACCCACGCACACAAATCACTCTACGACATCGGTCCAGAATGCCTCAACTCACGACTGTCCTTCTACACCCCCTCCTGCCAACTACGCTCTTCCAGCCAAGCCCTCGCCAATGTACCTCTCATCAACAAGACCACCATGGGAGGCAGATCCTTTTCATACCTGGCTGCTAAAACATGGAACTCTCTCCCCGCTTACCTTCGCCTTACCCAGAACCACCTAGCATTCAGAAAGCAACTTAAAATGTGGATATTTGACAAGTAATTCTCCTCCCCTTCCTAAGCGCCTTGAAACCCTCCGGGTATGTAGTGCGCTATATAAATCCTCTGACTTGACTTGACATTTATACAAGGTTGATCCTAATGTTTGGGCTAGTATTTTAGCACATGTTTTTAATGCTGCGTGTTTACATGGTTACCCAGTATCCTGAGGAAAGGCAGTTATTGTTCCCATTTTTAAAAAGGTTGTGAGGGACGAGCCTACATGCTACAGGCCAATCTCACTGCTAGATTTTGCATCTAACATAATGGGCAAAGTCATACTTGACTGCCTAATGGCATGGCTGGATCAGCAAAATGTTATATCCAATTTGCAATATAGTTTCATGCCAGAAAAGGGACTTTGGACCTATGTTTAAATTTACATCTAGTGGTAGAAAAGTATACCATTGCTAAAAAGGGTATATTACCTTTGGCATTCATGGATTTGACACAAGCATTCGACTGTATTAACAGATCAAAGTTATGGTTCATTTTAAGTGATATGGTTCCGAATCATAGCTTGTGGCCTTTTTACCCACTATCCATGTAAATAATGATGATGCTGTCAGATATAACAGTAACGGTGATCTGACAATCCCTTGGGATGTGAAGAGAGGGGTACAATAGGGTTGTATCCTGGCCCCCTCTTATTCACACTATACATATATAAGTTAGAGGATTTTCTAATAGTCAGCTGTAAAGATATCCCTAGGTTTGGTGACAAGCTGATCCCTGCACTTTTATATGCAAAAGACACGGTCCTATTAGCCAGAACTGCAGTGATCCTCCAATCACTTTTAGATTGTTTTATAGCTTTTATAGACTCTTAAGACCTCTCAACACATTTTAAGAAATCAAATACCATGTCTATTGGACCTCGAAAGTCCCAAAAAAAGACTCCATTTTACTGTAAAGGGATCAAATTAACAAATGTTGCAACATTCCTCTATTTGGGGGTACATTTTGATGAGCTTGGGTCATGGTGTCCACAAATTACTCAAAAAAAGAATACTCTCATTAGAGCAGCAAGGCAACATTACATTTTGCTAAGAGACTAGGGTCTAAACCCATTCCCGCCCTGATGAAGATATACAAAGAAAAACGCATCCCAATGGCAACTTACGGCTGCAACATTTGGGGCTATAAGGAAGGAAAGGACATTCAGGATGCTGAAGACACGTTTTTATGTAAGCTCTTTGCAGTGCCACCCTCCACCCCTGCATACGTACTACATTAAGAAGTACGGGTGAGATATATATCGGATCAGTAGCGGTAGCCCCCCTGCTGCGCTGGTTGAGAGTCTGGGCAAGCCCTATTATTAACCTAGGTCAAATAATAATTACTGACTGTCTAGCGTTAGATAGAGCTGAGCATATCCCCTGGCTAAAGTATTTAATGGATTTGACAAAATGGTTAGGTTTTCCTGACTTATTCTGTAGCCCTAAACCCGTGGATAAACTTAAAATCAGAACTATTAAACAGCAGTTCATGGTCAAGTGCCAGGGACTCAGGGAAGAAAAGGAGTTGGTAAAACCAATGGTGAGAAGATATGTCACATTATCTTTGTATTACCAAGTTCATCCATATCTACTCATCTTTGGCAACCACGTCCATTGCTTTCTATTAACCAGATTTCATCTGAAATTGGTTCATTGGCTCTTGGCTGTTCCCCAAGGTTTTTCAAAACCTGGCACTTTAAAACCTTGTTCTTGTGAAAATTTCTCTGAGCAGAATACTCTTCATTTCATTTTCTTTAGTGATTATGATGTTCAGTGGTTTGTAAAGCGCAGTACTTACCCGCAAGGGTCTCAAGGTGCTAGGGGAGATTGAGGGGAGCATCTCTGGATCAGTTGAAAAGCCAAGTCTTGAGGTCCATCCTGAATGTGTGCAGGGTCGGGGAGCGTCTGATGTTCACTGTGAGCTCGATCCAGGTCTGGTGCCGCGATGTAGGAGGAGGCTCTCCCGCCTGCTCTGGTTCTGCGTAAGCGAAGGACCTCGGCAAGGCTGAGGTCGGTGGAGCAGAGGTTCCTCTTGAGTATGTGGAAAGAGACTCTCTCATTCAGGTATTTAGGCCTAATGTTGTTGAGGGATTTGTAGGCATGGGTGAGGAGTTTGAAAGTGACCCTCTTCTCCACGGGGAGCCAGTGGAGGTCGCGTAGGTCTTGGGTCATGGGTAGGTGTTGGGTCATGTTTTACAAAAGAGGTTTATATTACCATTACTCAGAGACTGGCATTTTTCTCAAGTCAAGCCTGCCCTACCGTACCTTCAAAGGCTATCTTACCCCATGGTCTGTTTTGGGGTTGCAAGTTTTTTTAACAGAAGCCAGTAGGTGCAGGAAAAAACAGTTTTTTAACTGTAATTAGCTTTTATATATTTTTACCTTAGGGCCCAATCCGTGTCATCAATGTTTTTTTTTATATACTTGTTTATTGCATTTGACTGTATCTGATCTTTGCACTTTGCACTTTACACAACGTTTTTACTTTATCATGTATTTTGAATTTGGCCCTCTGACTAATATTAATTAACATTTTTAGCCCAATTTTGGTTTTAAAATCTGTCAATGAAATGTATTTTTGCTTGATATGTTTACTTTTATGGCATTGAGTTGCTAAATTAAGTATTTCTTGATTGATTGCTTGGCTCGCATTCTGCTGGTGGTATGTGTGGGCTTGCACTTAGCTAATGGTATGTGTGGACTTGCGCTTGATGACGGGTTGTGTAGATTGGCACTTGCCTGCTGGAATGAGTGGAGTGCTACTTGACTGGCAGTGTACATGGACCAGCACTTGACTGACATTGTGCGTGGATGGCGCTCGGCTGGCAGAGTGCTTGGACGGCGTTTGGCTTGCGGAGTGTGTGGATGATGCTTGACTGGTGGTTTGCATGGTTGGCGTTTGGCTGGCGGTGTACGTTGATGGCGCTTGTCTGGCAGTGTGCATGGATGGTGCTTGGCTGGTAGTGTGCATTGGTGGTAGTGTGCGTGTACTCACTCTTGGCTGGTGGTGTGGCTTGCATGGATCCCTTAGCATTTTCTTACCTAGAATCCCCCGCAATCCTCCAATTTACTTACAAAGTCATATTTTCCTCACATTTCTGTGTGGGTAAGTTGTGGGATCAGCGTGTAGGCACAAATTTCCTACCACCCAGTGTTCCCCTTGGTCTGCCGAGAAACATTATACCACACTTGTGTCGGTGCCCAAAGTAGCATCAGCCTAAGAAACGCATAAACAAACTACCCTTTTGGAGGGGCCTTGGACCCACCTCAATCTCTACAGGTTTTGGCCCTTTCATATAATAGATACTTGGCCCATCCAAAGAAAATGTGAATTTTTAGTTAAATTTGAGGTTTGCAGTAGATTCTGGGTAGGAAAATGTTGAAGGAACAATGTAAGCCACACCTCCCTGGACTCCCATGGGTGTCTAGTTTTCAGAAATGTGTGGGTTTTGTAGGTCTCCCTAGAAGCCCGCTGAGCCCGGGGCCAAATACCCAGGTGCCTCCCTTGCAAAATCAGGTTGTTTTGTGATATGTATTTTGATGTCTCCACAACGTGTTTTGGGACCTTGCCGGTCATGGCCACTTGGCCCACACCTCCTGAGTGAGGTACCATTTTATCGGGAGACCTGGGGGAATGCTGGATGGTAGGAAACTTGTGTCAGCCTGGTGATCCCACAACTTTCCCACACACAAATTTGAGAAAATGTAAAAAGATTCCAGCTAAATCTCAGGTTTGCAAGGGATTATGGGTAGGAAAACAATGGGAGGTCCACACAAGCAATACCTCCCTGGACTCCCCAGGGTATCTAGTTTTATTTAAAAAATGCCCGGGTTTGATAGTTTTCCCTTGATGGCCACCGAGCCCGGAGACAAAAACCCAGGTGTCCCCCCTTGCAAAACCAGATTGTTTTGTGATAGGTAATTTTGAGGTCTCCACAATATATTTTGGGCCCTGGCCTGTCGCGGTTACTTGGTCCACATATACAAGTGAGGTACCATTTGTATCAGGAGACCTGGGGAAATGCTGCGTGGTATGAAATTTGTCTCAGCCCGATGATCCTTTCAAACAATACCAAGGAGCTCAGAGGGAATGCGGAAAGGGTCGCCCTCCACTCAAAATCTACAATGCAAATAAAGACCCAATCCAGTGGCGTACAAATATATCAGTGACTCAAAGGGGGTCCAAATGTCCTACTCCCCACTACTCTCTTATACACATTATAAGGAGGTAATGCACTGTACTCCGCCCATGTTAAAAGACCTGTTCTCCCGGGCAACACCACAGAACACCAACTCAAAGTGAGCCAAGCTATAATTGGTCACACAAGTCCACACCAGGCATTGGACCCTACTCTTAATAGAGTCACTGATATATTTGTACGCCACTGGATTGGGTCTTTATTTGCATTGTAGATTTTCAGCCCGATGATCCCACAACTTTCTCACACAGAAATTTAAGACAAAATGTGATTTTTTTCAGCTAAATTTGAAGTTTGCAGGGGATTCTGGGTAGGAAAACGTTGGGGGGTCCATGCAAGCCATACCTCCCTGGAGTGCCAGGGTGTCTAGTTTAAAGAAACGTTTGGGTTTGGTACGTTTTACTTGATGGCTGCTGAGCCCAGGCCAAAAACCCAGGTGCCCCCCTTGCAAAACCAGGCCGTTTTGTGATAGGTAATTTTGATGTCCCCACAACACGTCTTAGGCCCACCCCTGCCGCGGGCAACCGGCCAACCCCACAAAAGAGGAACTATTTTTATCTGGAGGCTTTGGGGAGTGAGGGGTGGATGGAAGTTTGTGGACCCCCGCAGTTTGCAGAAATTTCCATCACAGAAATGTGGGGAAAATGTGTTGTTTTTTTTTACAAAGTTTGAGGTTTGCAAGTAATTCTGGGTAACAGAAGCCGATGAGAGCCACACAAGTCACCCCATCCTAGATTTCACTGGGTGTCTAGTTTTAAAAAATGTATAGGTTTGCTAGATTTCCATAGGTGCCGGTAGATCTAAGGCTCAAAATCCACATCTAGGCACTTTGCAAAAAAAGGTAAGTTTTCACTGTAAAAATGTGGTGTCTCCACATTGCATTTTGGGCTGTTTTCTGCTGCGGGCGCTAGTCCTACCCATGCAAGTGAGCTGCCATTTTTATCGAGAGACTTTGGGAAATGATTGGTGGGTGGAATTTTCTGGATCTACACAGATTCCAGATCTTTCCATCACACTAATGTGAGGAAAATATGTTTTTATTTTAAAAAGTTTGAGGTTTGCAAGGGAATCTGAGTAACAGAACCTGATGAGAGCCACACAAGTCACCCCCCTCCTGGATTCCCCTGTGTGTCTAGGTTTTAAAAATGTATAGGTTTGCTTGGTTTCCCAAGGTGCCGGCAGAGCTAGGTTTCAAAATCCACAGCTAGGTGCTCTGAAAAAAGGGTCATTTTTCACTGTATAAATGTGGTGTGTCCACGTTGCGTTTTGGCCCATTACCTGTCGCAGGCACTTGGCCTACCCACACAAGTTAGGTGCCATTTTTATTGGAAGACTTTGGGAAATGCAGGGTGAGTGAAATCTTGTGGATCCACGCAGATTCCAGAACTTTCCATCACAGAAATGTTAGGAAAATGGGCTTTTATTTTCAGTTTGAGGTTTGCAAGGGATTCTGGGCAACTTAACCTGGTGAGAACCACTCAAGTCACCCCATCCTAGATTCCTCTGGGTGTTTAGTTTAAAAAGATTTATAGGTTTGCTAGGTTTTCCTAGGTTTTTATTGGGAGATTTAGGGGAACACAGAATTGTAGAGCAATGTTATTACATATTGCCTTGCCTTTCTATGCATTTCTGACTTCCAGATGTAGGACAATGTGTAAAAAAAAAGAAGTCACTTTGAAAAATGTCCAATAATTCACATGCTAGTATTGGTACCCACATTTTCAGAGATGTGGAAACAGCTACTGCTTCTAAACTCTATATTTTGTTCCCATTTCGGAAATACATAGGTGTTCTTGATACCTATTTTTCACTCTTCATATAGCTATATAAATTGCTATAAACCCAGTATACAATGGAAAAACATAGGAAGACTCAGCTCAGTTATTGGCTCTGTGTTCCTCGGGTTCTTGATGTACCTACAAGTCCTATATATCCCCACAATTAGAAGGGTCCAGCAATTGTAACGGTATATTGCTTTAAAAAAATCTGTCATATTTAGAAGTTACAGGTGAGAACGTTGGCACAAATGGCTGTTTTATTCAACTCATTTTCAATTTTTCTAATTTTCAACTGTTAGTTTCTATAAAAACAACCTAGCAGGATCTACACAAATGACCCCTTGCTGAATTCCGAATGTTGTCTACATTTCAGAAATATATAGCTTTCAGGGATCCATTATTGTTTTCATGCTCATTTCTACCACTAACTGGAAGTAGGTTGAAAGCACAAAAAGTAGCAAAAATAGGCTATGACCCATGAAAATGCCAAAACTGCGTATACATTTTTGCATTTTTGGGTTTTCTGACAAAAGTATGCTTTTCCCTGAAAGCTGGGAAGATGGCGATTTCAGAACCACCAACTCTTTGTTGATATGATTTGCAGGGGAAAAAACACACGCTTTCTCCTGCTTCACTTTTCCATTTCTCCAAAAACAAGCAAAATTTAGCTGCATTTTTGCTACTTTCTGGTTACCCTCCAGGGGAATCCACAAACCCTGGGTACCTTTAAAATCCCCATGATGTTGGAAGAAAAGGACTCAAATTTGGCGTGGGTACCTTATGTGGACAAAAAGTTACAGGAGCCTAAGCGAAAAAAGCAAAAAAAGGCTTAGCACAGGGGTGGGGGGGGAGGCTTAGTAGCGAAATGGTTAAATACTTAGGGCCCAAATCGTAGAATGTGTTGCCCCTCAGGCTAATGCAATGCCCTTCTCTGGAGAGTTTCAAAAGCAGTAGAAGATCTTGCTATCTCATATCTTCTTATGTGCTAGCGATGATGGGAAGCCCTGTTTGGGCAGCCATGCGCTTTCTAAATCCAAATAGCAGTAGTAATAATAATAATAATAATAATAATAATAATAATAATAATTAGGGCCCATTGTGAAATCGTTTTGCCACATCTGAATCGCTCTAACCCCTAGAGATTTGTTTTCTATTGAGTATGAAATGTTATTGCAGCCTATTCACATATGTATCCATTCTGCTTGTCAGGGTACTCCTTCCTTGTAAGCCACTTTCAAATTACTATCTTCTGTTAATACCAGTGCCTCTATCATTAATAGAGAAAGAAACATTTAATTTGAAGACCTCCATTAACATGGCTGTCCTCGAAATTCAAAGCCCACAATGGACTGCCGTGATCCTGCCCGAGGGCTTCTAATGCAAGAAGTCAAATTGCACAGTTTATTCATCTGGATTAGTTTCCAGTTTATGCACTGCTGTTTAAGGCAAGAACACAGGAAACATTATCGGTTTTATCTACAATTGGGGTGAGGGAATCTGGCTCTCTATATACTATACCAAAATGGTGGGATATATTGTGCAGAGAGTCCAGTGGATCCCCAGAGGTTTTGCAGAGGGTAAAGTAGATAATAGTAATGCTTTCTTTTGTGGTAGTGTGGGCGAGCAGTTAGGCTTATCAGAGGGTAGCATTAAGCATTTGTTGTACAAACAGTGGCAATAAATGAGACACACACTCAGTAAATAAATCTGAGATCAAGTTATAAAAAAAGTACTTGGTTACATTTATTTTGCAAAACCACAGAACTTCGTCATAGGTAAATAAGTTTTTTAAAATAAATTCCTTTCAGTTTAAAAAATGGACAGATTGCAATTTTCAGACTTTACTATGTTAACCTATGGGAGGAAAAAAACCTTCAGCATACATAGGGATAACATCAACTTACTAGACCACTCTTCGGAAGTTAAGGTATGTATTGGGCAAGGTTCAGTTCAGCACCAACAGTGCACCACCAGGGCACAGGGGGTGGCTAGGTGCAGGGTGCAAGTTTGAGGTTGTGCACCCAATTGAAATAAATTTGGATTTGGGGCAATCAGACAGAGGCTGCTTACATTTAAGTAGCAGTGGCTTGAGGGGCCAGTCTCAAGGGGTTGAAGTGAGCACTGGACCAGGCCACAGGCAGTGCTAACACTACACCAGCAGCGGCACTGGGGCAGTCGGGCGCAGGGTGCCAACACAGCAGCGGGGGCTCAATGCAAAGCAATGATAACAGCCAAAATCAGAATCAGGCTGTAGGCTCAGGCCCGGAGGCCAGGTTGAAGGAAATCAACAGCTGCAGAGGTAGGTTGCGAGTCTCGGGACGTATAGACACCTTTGGTCTTCTTCACTAATGCTCAGAGCGTACAGGTGCAGGGGTGTATTTTGGCATCAGAAACTACTTTCCGGAGCAAGTCGCTATTGGGGTGTCTCTGAACAGAGACTGTAGGTGATGTCCAGGAGAGTCCAGGAGAGGTCAACTCATGGTGGACTCAGGCTCTGTAGCACTGGGAAACCTCCCTGGAACTGGTGGGCCACTTGGACTTGGACCAGAGGCAACAGGTGCAGAGGTGGATCTTGGGGCAGGCTTCGTGGTTCTTCAGGTCACAGAGCCTTTACTTTGAATATGGTCACTTCTTGAACAGGTCCGCTGTTCTTAGGAGATCTTGATCTTTGTCCAAGGAATTCAGTCCTCCCAAAGCTTTGGAGGCGGCTGGGCTGCAGAACGGTTCGTCTTTTTGGCATATGATCGTCAAGGACTGCAGACAGGCCAGTTTGGCTGTGGCCAAGTCAGTTGGTTTCTGCAGTCTTCTCTCCTGGTGTGACTCTGTAGTGTCCGCCTCTTCCCAGGTAGTAAGGAACTAAAGTTCAGAGTCTGGAGATGCCACCTAAATACTAAATTCAGGGGTGTTACAAGGGAGTGACAGATAAGGCCCATTGGGTCCTTTACCTGGGGTGTCTATACTGTTTAATATGTCCACATCCAGTGGTAGGGGGACACAGACCTAGCCCTGATTGGGGAAGTCCCACCATTTTCAACATGGTGGGCACTTAAAATTGTACTTCACCTCGCCTTCAGCACCGGACGGGTGGAGTTGGCAGAGGGGGGCCACACCCTATTCTTTTTGAGTTTTCCCATCTGTTCTCCAACCAAATATGGGGTGAGGACAGGAAGAGGGCATGCTACCTCTTACAGGAGAGGCTTGAGTGGCATTGCAAAGGCAGTAAGGCCTTTGAAGCTCTCCCCCACAGATGGATGTTCCTGTCCAGGGGGAGGTGTAAGCACCTCGACCTATGAATGGCATTGTTCTCAACCTCAGAGTGTGCAGGCACTTTCCCCATGGGATCTGAACACTGCCTGGTAGTAGCAGGCTGGCTAAGGCCAGTTGGTGACCACACTAGGGATTGGTAGGTTTCAGGGGGCCCTTCAAAGGGGTCCTCTGTGTGCAAAATTTAATAACTCCGAAGCTGGAATCAGGGCAGGTTTATTATGCTGAGATGTTTGGTACCAAACATCCCACACTTCAGTTAAGCCATTATGGTGCGGGGGAACTTGTAATGATGAGTGTCCAGCCCATGTACTTACTACGGCTTCCCTGATCACTTACAATATCCAGGAATCAACATGGGTGTTGGTGGGGCAAATCTGCTCATGTAGATATGCCCTCATAGGAGATATAGTGCACTCTGCCTTAGGGCTAAGGCCTGCTAGAATGGTGTCCTACCTATATCTCATGCAGTGTCTGTGGAAAGGGCACACAGGGATGTGTGCTATGTCGACTCTTTAGCTTTTTCTCTACCAAGACACACAGGCTGCGGTGGCAGTGTGCATGTTCTTGTTGATGAGTCCCCTAGGGTGGCACAATTTGAGCTGCAGCCCTTAAGGACACTCTATAACCACAAGGCACATGGTGCCAGGGGTAGCTTTTATTAGGGACTCACGTGTGAGCAAAAGGGGTGCCAATTGTGGAAACAAAAGTTACTGTTTAGAGAAGGAGATCTGGCACAGGGACCTGGTTGGTAGAGACTCTGTGCACTTCGAGTAAAAATTACATAATTTTCCAGGCAAAAAGTGGGGGCTAACCATGTCCAAAAGAGGCCATTTCCTTCACTTCTCCCCTCCTACTGAATTCCTTTTTGTTGGTCCTAGGACTCCAGTCCTAAAGTGCTTGTACTTGATCCTTTTTTGACAAGTAGATCATTACTGGCATTTCTGTTTTTAAAAAAAAATGATATCCAGTATACAGCATTCCAAAGGCACTCTTATGGTTATGGTTGATGCCAGTAGCCTCTAGTTGGTACATAGGGCAGGTATGTATAAGGCATATCACATAGAAACATCTGCTGTGGTGCTG
The DNA here is from genome assembly GCF_964263255.1 of Lissotriton vulgaris. Lineage (NCBI taxonomy): Eukaryota > Metazoa > Chordata > Amphibia > Caudata > Salamandridae > Lissotriton > Lissotriton vulgaris. The sequence continues at coordinate 231,250,236 of NC_141691.1, read as the reverse complement.
TGTCATATGTGTCCCTCATTTGCTGAAGTTTGGATGCCTTCTCTGACATTTGTCATGAAGTGAGTGTCTGTGCCAATTGCCGTCTCTTGTTAAAGAGTCAGGTACCTGCCCAACTGGGACTAAAATGTTTTACCCCTGGTTTTGTAGAGTCAACTTTGCCAAAAATTATAGTGTGGAGTGCAAAGCCCTGTCCCCTCGTGTTCATGCCATGCCCTACAGATCTATCGTTATTTAGTGGAGGGGGTGAGGATAGCACCCTCATGATATTGTTCCTACATATGTAGGCAAGAGGGCAGTAGAAAGAGGAACATGCTTTGCCCAGTACGCTCTGTCAATTGTTGTATAAACGGCAAATGCAGTATGACACACCCATGATGTAGTTTCCAGCTAGGGTAGTATGAGAGGGAAGTAGTACCTCTCATGGTGGTCTGTCATCGGTTTTGGCCTTCTTTTTTCCAAGTATGTGTGGTACGTTTCACCAGATGATGTGCCTATCTGATGCGATTGTAGTGAGTGCCAGGTGATATCCTCGGCTGTCCCTCACTTTAGTAAGTCACGAAGCAAGAGGTGGAGAGGTGGGACCTCAGTAGACTTTCATGCTATAGCTAATTGCCATTTTGCCAGCACGTATGCTAGGTCAACAAACTTTATAGCGGTTTGTTTTCATATGTGCGTGCCATCATGCTTAGTAGGCACTGTAGTGGATCTACCAGTAGTGTCTGGCCAATAATGTCTGTCAGGTTCGTCGTTATCTCTGTCCAGTGTTGTGCTCAACTTAGGCAGGCCTATACCATGTGGTAGAAGTCCACCTCTGGACTCGGGCACCTCGGACACTTGGGGGCTGATGCCTGGAACATTGAGTATATGTGCATAGTTGTGAGGTAGATCTATTGTATGTAGGTAATGACTGTGTACTTCAGTTGGGGCTTTCTCGATACCCTGCACGTGTGTTCAAGCGCCGTGCTCAACTGTTTGTCCATGAGCTTGTGATCTAAAATGTTTGCACATTCATCTTGCAGGGAGTGAGGTTAGTGATCTGTATACCTATCGATGCTTTACCTAATACCTTGATTGCCCGCTGGGCGCCACCGTGGGTACGCAAAGCCTGCAGGGAAGCACAGGGTTCCTATTTGTTTTTGCTCTCGTCCCCATGGTGTTCCTATCTTGCTAGTAAGTGCATTGTTGACTTGAAATTACCCTTCATCTAAGCCATTCCGGTCTTTCAATTCTTGAATGTCAAGTGTGTTTTGTGGGAATACCGGCCCCCAATGTGGTGATGCCCGCCTCTCTCATTGGTCTTGTGCTGTGATGTTCATTAATTTTGATGAGGATCGGCAAATCCTATATTGGGAGGTCTAGAGCGCGCAGTGTCATGTTTGAGTAACACAGATTATCTGTGCCAGCCCCCTTAGCGACTTTGGCCAATTTGCCCAAGGGTCTATGAATCAATCTATTATCATGCCACCCCTGATCGTTTGCCGAATGACATCTCGTTCCAGTTTATCCCTGTCTCCCAGACAGTGTGTAGGCCATTGTAGCTGAGCTGCCCTGTAGTACAGCTCATAATTTGGAACCCCTAACCCTCATTGTTCCAAGAGAGAATATAGTTGGCAAGGCGTGACTCTCTTGCAGCTGCACCCCAGATTAAATCAGTAAGAACCAAGTCCACTTCTCTGAAGTGGTGCTGTGGCTGATCAACTGCGATGGCCAAGAAGTGGTATAGCTGCCAGGGTAGGGCAACCATTATAGCAACTGCCATTATGCCCATGGGTGATAGTAGCAGGGAGGCCCAGAATGATAGGGAACTGTGAACATTGCACATCACTGTTTCTAAGTTGCCCTGCACATGGTCCTTGTTGGCCTGGTAAATGTTTACACCTAGATGCCTGAAGGTGTTGCGCTGCCACACCAGTGCTCTTTGGGGGAGTGCGTCCCTTCTAAGTGCTTGAGTTTGCACCTGGGGTATAGACAACATTTGGTCCAATTTAGCTTCAGTCCTGATGCCCTGCCCACCATCAACCGGGATAGCTTTGCCTGCACGTTCCAAAGGTACGTCTATGCATCATCATAGATATAGGCTCCCAATTGAGACCACTCGGTATACCGCATGGCAGGCCTGCAAACAAAACAGACCTGTGATCGGTTCCATACCTAGGGCGAAAATAGTCGGCGACAGAGAGCACTGTTGCTGTGTATTCTTGCGCACTTCACAGAATTCTGGTCTTATTGGACCAATTTAAAGAGTCAGAGGAGCAGCTTGTTTACTAGGAGCTTTCTAAGAACCTTATACTTGGTATTTAGGAGGGAGAGTAGACTATAGGAGCGTACCTCCTGAGGTTCTCTATTAGGTTTAGGCAGGACCTCTTTCACTGCCTCCCATAAGGATCTAAAGAGAATGCCCTCCTCCAGGGCTTGTTGATACATTCACAGCAGTTGTGGAGTTAGGTTTGCTCTGTAGGTGGAGTTAAACTCCACAGGGGAGCACATCCATCCCGGGAGATATTGTGCACAATCTGGTTGATTGAGAAGCCAGTTACTTCAGTGGGCAGAGTTTTATCTTGGGTATGCTACTGAAGGGGATTGAGTCTGGGAATTGGCAGTCTGATCAGGTACTCCTCTAGTTGGTGGTCTCCCAAACCCGCCTGAGCTCGATAGAGAGATGTGGAGTATTCCAGGATATCCTGGATTATATCTGCATGCTAGTATCTAGCCAGCTTTGTTCCCTTCTGCAAGCTGTCCTCCGTACTCTGTGTAATCTGATGTCTCCAATCTACTCACTGCTTCACTGTAATCCTTTTGGAGAGGGGCGATAGTGTCCTTGTTCCTTGGGGCTACCCCTGCCTGTATTTCTGTCATTCATATTGTTTGTTCAAGGTCGCAATCCATGTTTTACACCATACAACATATTGATACGCAGGTCACATGTGATAGCCCTGAATGCATCCCACTCTATCCCCATCATATTGGAAGTCCTTTTGTTCTCTTCAAAGTTGGGGACAATTTGTGAGCCTACTGTATCTCTATGGCTGTTCTGTAGGGCTCTGTTCTCTAAGGCGGAGGCCTACAGCCTCTAGATGAGTACTCATCTGCCCCACCAAATCGTCATTTTGAGGGGCTTGTGGTCTGACAGTGTGCACCCTAGATATTCAGTAGATAAGGCCAATGACACTACAGAGGGGTTGCAGAGGAAGAAGAAGATTCTGGTGTGCAATTGGTGAACTGGTGAGAAGAACGAGTATTATTATGCATCACGGTGCATCTGATGCCAGATGTCACTCATTTGGTTATGTGTGAGCCATTCCAGTAATGCATGGGTTGTTCTGATCGAATTTGTACCTAGTAGTGGAAGGATTGGTCTAGAGTGGTACCATGGATGGCATTGAAGTCCCTGCCCCATGTGCATGGCATCGCCAGGGCTTGTTTCAATGTGGGGGGTGATACTCCAAAGGTGTTGGTGCTTGTTTCTATCAGGTATATAGAGCACAACCAGTAATCCCTCCACTGCTACATACCTGCCCTCTGGGTCAATTACGGTGTGTCAGGTGACCAGCGGGACCGTTATGGCGAACCATATAAAGACTCTTTTGTGATTTATAGTTCTTCCCCATTTCCTTCTCCATGGCAAATGAATGTTGCCCATGTCATGGAATGTGGGAGAACAGGAGAAGAGATAACTAGGGTAGCCTTGTAATGGACGATAGGATCATTATTTCTTTGCCTTTTTCTGCTGAAAAGTAAAGAAACTCCAACTACCAAGAATCTGTCCCTGTATGTACATTCCTTGCAACATTGGCAACAATTTGTTTTTGGAACTTGATATTATTTACCAGCAACTTATTATTGAAAGGAAGAAGCCTACAAAACTTTGCAACTGTTGATGAATACTCGTATGTACATTAATTCATTGACATAGTCAGTGAAAGACTGTTGGTAGTGAAATACGTTATCGAAATTCTTGGCAAAATTACCTGATTTAAAATTAAAGAATAAGGCAATGGTATAGTGCATGCCGAGCCGCGCATTCTCAGATGTTTTGATTTACCATGCTTGAATAATCACCCAGTGCACTAGCACGTTGTCAAGGTTATGCTTAATGCAACGACGTGTGGGTGTTGAATTGAAAACACACTGAGCGCGTTGTCATGGCTATCCTTGCTATGAATGAATAGGCAGTATAGAAATTTTACAGCAAAGAAGAAAAAAAAGGGGATTTCGGTTGCCGAAAAGTAAAAATAGTTTTTGGTCTATTCCATATTCATATGGAAACTGGACACGTAGGAGTAGGAATTTGTGGTAGAACTCTAAGGACACAGCTCCACGTACTAAAAGAACATAACAGACAAAGGAGTCATAACAAGGGAGTCTTCAATGTCAAAGTGGAATGGAGTTAATATTTCCAGCTGTAAAGTTATTGTTTTAGTTTGTTACTTTAAATTGTTATTTTAATTTATTGTAATAATTAGTTATTTTAGTTAATTATTCTGACCACCTTTAATCTTATATTTTTAAGACAACTACATGAACATGGCAGCTGGAAGTATGCCTCCACCTTCATAATTTCTCTCAAAAGTGGGTATATCATATATCATATATCATATATCATATCATATCATATCATATCATATCATTTGTAGAGCACACTACTCGCCCGTGAGGGTCTCAAGGTGCTGGGGTGGGGAATGCTGTTACTGCTTATAAAACCAGGTCTTGAGGAGTTTTTTGAAGGTCAGCAGGTCTTGGGTCTGCCGTAGGTAGATAGGGAGGGTGTTCCAGGTCTTTGCGGCGAGGTGGGAGAACGATCTGCCACCTGAGGTCTCTCTTTGGAAGCAAGGGACTGTATTGAGGGCAAGGTCGGTGTAAAAGCTGAGTCGTCTGTTGAGGTACGTTGGTCCGGTGTTGTGGAGTGCCTTGTGCGCGTTGGTGAGGAGCTTTAAGGTTATCCTCTTGTTGACCGGGAGCCAGTACAGGTCTCTCAGGTGGGGTGTGATGTGGCTGCGGCAAGGGATGTCGAGGATCAGGCGTGCAGAGGCGTTCTGGATGCGTTGGAGCCATCTCATGAGTTTGGCCGAGGCTCCTGCGTAGAGGGCAATTCCATAGTCCAACCTACTGCTGACAAGGGCCTGGGTGACTGCTCTTCTGGTTTCAGTGGGGATCCACTTGTAGATCCTACAGAGCATGCGGAGGGTGTTGAAGCAGGAGGAGGAGACGGCGTTGACCTGTTTGGTCATGGAGAGGGTGGAGTCGAGGATGACCCCTAGGTTGTGTGCGTGGTCGGTGGGTGTTGGAGCGGTTCCCAGTGCAGTCGGCCACCAGGAGTCGTCCCAGGCCGAAGGGTTGGATCCGAGGATGAGGACCTCCGTCTTGTCCGAGTTCAGCTTCAGACGGCTGTTCCTCATCCATTCAGCAACGGCCTTCATTCCTTTGTGAATATAGGTTTTGGCGGTGTGGGGGTCCTTGGTGAGGGAGAGTATCAGCTGGGTGTCATCGGCGTAGGAGAGGATGTTGAGAGCATGCCGATGGGCGACATGGGTGAGAGGTGCCATGTAGATGTTAAACAGAGTTGGGCTGAGAGATGAGCCCTGGGGTACCCCGCAGATGATCTCGGTGGCTTCGGAGCGAAAGGGGGGAAGGCGGACGCTCTGTGTTCTGCCGGAGAGGAAGGAGGTGGTCCAGTCTAGGGCCTTCTCTTGGATCCCAGCGTTGTGGAGGCGTGTTCGTAGTGTGTGGTGACAGACCGTGTCAAAGGTGGCTGACAGGTCCAGGAGGATGAGGGGCGCTATTTCTCCGTTGTCCAGCAGGGACTTGATGTCATCGGTAGCGGTGATGAGGGCAGTCTCAGTGCTGTGGTTGCTGCGGAGGCCAGACTGGGAAGGGTCCAGGATGTTGTTCTCATCGAGGTAGCGGGTCAGTTGTTCGTTGACGGTCTTCTCGATGACCTTTGCTGGGAACGGGAGCAGGGAGATGGGACGGAAGTTCTTGAGGTCCTTGGGGTCCGCCTTGGGTTTCTTGAGTAAGGCGTTGATCTCGGCGTGCTTCCTGCTCCCCGGGAAGGTTGCTGTCTCGAAGGAGGTGTTGATGACTTTCCGAAGATGGGGTGCGATGGATGTGCTGGCTTTGTTGAAGATGTGGTGTGGGCATGGATCTGACGGAGATCCGGAGTGGATGGTGGATGGTGTTCATGATTTTGATGGTGTCATCGTCGTTGATGTTGGTCCAGTAGAGCAGGTGGTCGTTAGGGCAGAGGTCTCAGTGGTAAGCATGGGCGAATTTTGCGGATCTCGCGTTCGCGAATTTTGCGGATTTGCGAACTCGCAATCCGCAAAATCCGCGAATTCTTGCGAATTTGCGGATTTTTTTTTTTTTTTGTGTTCGCAAGGATTTCTGCCAGTTCGCGAGGGTTTCGTACCAGTTCGCAATTGCGAACTTACATTTCGTCGCGCAACGGTCGCGAATTATGTTGTTTCTACGTCTGGTTCATCATCACAGGTTCCCAGCACCCTCTGTTTCACCACTGCAACCCTCTGTTACATCAATGCCACCCTCTGGTTCATCATTACTGTAGATTATGGGGGGGAAAAGCAAGCACACCATCCCTGCTTCAACTCAGTTGAATTAATTTGGGGTTAGTTTATTAATGTGTCACTGTTTTAAAATTCCAGTCTGGCACCTGCTTCCTTATCTGTAATTTTGCTTTCTGTTGCAGTGCATTTTTTTTCCCCAGGACCTTCTTTGTGGCCTACTTGTAGCTATTGTATGAGCCTGCTGTGAGGGTCAGAGCAGGGTCATACAATTGTTGCAACTAGCAACTGAATTCTGGAGGGGCCCCAGTCAGGAAGCACTACCGGGAATTGTTACTAATGATGAGTTTGAACTCTTGCCCCTGCCGAGTGCTTTCACTTTTGAAAAACTCGTTTTTCTGCAATTTCGCGGGGTTCGCGGGGTGCGAACACGCGCAAGATCGGATTCGGAAGCCGCAAATTCATGCGAATATGCAATTTGTTTTTTTTGCGGCGTGTTAGTTGGCAAGGTTTTGTGTGTTTTTGCGAGCCGCTCGTAGCGCAAGACGCGAAGTTACCCTCGCGGTCGTTCAAGGGCGCAGCCATCTTGTTTGCCTGACGTATTTCCGTTTCCGGGCGCGAAGTGTAATCTCGCAAAGTCCGCGGCTTGCCAGTACAGTCTCGCGCGTGTTCGCAAGGAAAATCTCGCGCGAACTTACCCGCGCGGTCGTGAACGGGCGCGGCCATCTTGTTTCTCATTCATTGCTATGGTTCTGGGCATGGTCTTTGTATCCTCTGTCAATCTCTGCCATCCTTTGCTTGTTTGAAGTTTTTTTTATCTATTGTACTTATTATCTATCCCTCTATTTTTCTAGCCCTATATTTTTGTGTTTACTGCTACTTTTGGTTAATTTTAAACTACTTTTGTAAACTCTTTTCTTTTCTTCTCTTCCCTATTCTATTTTCTTTATTCCTTTCCGCCCAGACCATGGTGAAGGGAGCCGGGAAGCATCCCGAGAAGGGGAAGGGTGCCGCACCCCGTGTCCGGCTCCCATGCGGGCGTTTGAGGGGGGAGCTAGTGATGCCACGGGAGATCTTTACCCCGGAGGAGGTGGCCCAACTCATTTTTTATGTTCAGCGCCGCCTCCCCAGGACCATCATGGGAGGCGGCAAGATCAGTGCCGGGTACGGGGCCCGGGAGCGCCGGAAGCGGTGGGAGAAGGTGTGCCAGGCCATTTACCACCACTCTCGGGTCTGGCGCACCTACAACCAGGCCACCCACCGCTGGACGGATGTCCTGACCCGTGAGCGAGATCTGCTCGACCTCCTTGGCCTTGAGATCCCCGGGCTTGGTGAGTAGTAGTAGCTATGTCTTTACTACTATGTTTTCTCCTGCTGTGTTATTATATTGCAAATTTTTGTTTTTTACCAAGAGCAATAATGCTGCTCATTACATTGTAGGTACATTTTATTTCAAAATCTTCTGTGCATTTCAGGTACACTGCTCTCCTTCTCAGTAGTGTTGCTACTATGCTTATTTGTTTTAGATTTTGTGTTCATTTCATTGGCCTGTGAAATTATGTATGAGTGTAGTTGAAAGAACTGCGCAATGCTACACACTAAGGTTCAGATTTTTAATTACCGGCGCATCCCTGCAAAGTTGCAGGGATGCGCCAGTAATTGTGCGTCACGCCACCATCACCCATGGTGCGCCGTATTACAATGCGGCGCGCCATGGGCCCAAAACGTCACCAAAGCGTTACGCATCTGTGCCGTAAAGGTGGCGCATTGCTGGAGTTGCGTCGCAACGATGGTGCAGCTCCATCAATTCTCTGGGGTGCCCTATCTCCCCAATGCTGCGTCAAGCCGTACGTCTGCTTCAAGCAGGCGCAGGGTTTGAGTCACGCATCATTGTCCTCAAAGTGACTGATTGAAATCTTGTAGATTTCCCTCAGCCACTTTTAGGATGCGTTCCTGCGCAGGAACGCCCTCCCTTGCGCCGGAACACCCCTATTGGCGCAGGGCTTTACAACGTGATGCATCTCCCAGATGCGTCACGTTGTTAATATACGCCGCACCATTGCGCCTCTTTTGTGCTGTCGCTGCGTCACAAAAGTCACGCAACAATGGAGCAAAAGAGCCGCAAGGGCCTTATAAATCAGCCCCTACAGACTCAAGTCCAGTCCTTCCTTTGTACACATGGCGATAAGAAGAAATAGTGGTGGTGGATTAATAGTTTGAGTATTTTAATGACTGGTGAATGTAGTAGGAAACTTTAGTGTTGTCGCTGATCTTCAATCACGATGGACTTTGGCTGTCACTTTGCGTGCTGCGGACTGCTGCCTGCCAATCCTAGGCAAACCTTTTTAGTACTTTGTTTAGTGAGTTACATAGGGTAGTTTCCAATTCGACGGTCCGCAAATCAAGCAATACTAAAGTAATGACGTAGTCGACCACATGAGATTGGTCAATAATATATCCCGTGGAGTCGTTCCCTATTTGCTATTTCGCAAAAATATTTTGTTACTTTGTTAGTTCTTTTTTAAATGTTTGATTTGGTTGAGAAATAAATATCATCCATGTTTTCTGTTTTTCTTTCTTTCATGTTGTACATCAGCTTCCCCCAGGGGCAAGAGGAGGACACAGGAGGAGGAGGAGGAGGGTGCTGTTGTCGATGCAGGCCAGGACCGGGCAGTCGAGGGCTCCTTTGCTGGCCCCAGTAAGTTTTAATTTTAATATAGAGTACTTATTTTTTCCTAGCGTTCCTCATTCGATTTTTTCTAAATCGTCTTTGATCTTCTTGTAGACAGGATCTAAATTCTTATCCCTATGACTCCGTGTGGTATTACTAGATTATTCTTATTAGTCTGTCTGTGTAGCTAACTAAGATTGCACATTTGGCATTTCCATTGGACTCCCATTCTAGTCAGCAATAGCTCTATGCACTGAGTGTAGTCCTCTGGGATTGTCCATAATGTCTTTTCAAGTATTCTAAATGTTTATGCTTTGACCATTGCCAACAATAAAAAGGTGAATGACCACCACCAAGAAATAATAAGATACTACTTTACTTTTGGTTTGGATAGGACAATCCATTCTACTACTGTTGCAGGGACAAATCTGCACAAACAGAACTATGGACACTAAATAATGCATCGCTTAGCTTATCAATTATAATAGGTGCTGTAACTGTTAGACTTTCCACATACCTCAGTGATAACAGACTTTGTAGTTGAACCCCCAATCTCCTTACTGACTAGATAGTGTGGCAGAGTCATTTAGCTCCCAAAGTCACCGATGGCAGAGGCACGGACTCATGCTTGCAAAAATTCGAAAACCTTTAGCTCATCCACTCTAGTCTGGAGGACCAAAAACCACAGAGTCTATTTAAGTTTAAAAGCTTTATTAAAAGTAAACACATTTATTAAATTCAAGTTTGTCATAAAAGTGAACGTGTAACTGAAAATGGAAAAGTGCTTAGTGCTGACGATTAATTGGACACATTTCTTGTGGTCGAGCCGAGCTCTCACCTGGTTTGAACTTGATCCTGCTCGTGTTCTTAGAAGTCAAGGTTCTGTCTGTTAGGAGAAAAAGTGGTGCGTGTTAAAAAGTAAAAAGCAAACATTCATCAGTTGTGCCAAAAAGTGCAGCAAGACAACAGCCTTCCCTGGAAAAAGGGACATTTTTACTCTAGAGTACACAGTCAAAAATTATTAAATTGTACACTTTTTTTCACATTTCTTTCTTCCTCCTAGACCAAATATTATATAGTAGTGAGTGGTGTATTCTAACATTATTAAATGTACTTTGTAGGTGGAACATCTGGAGACGGGGCCAGCGCGGAGGTGGTGGCATTGGACGAGGAGGACAACTCTGGGGAGGAGGCGGTGCAAGTGCCGGAAAAGGACATGCCTGTGAGGGTTCACACGGTGGTGGTGGGCAGAGGTAAGCTATACATTCCTTAGTCATTGAGATTGAAGACTGCAGAGTGTGCTTTCTGCACGGGTGTATTATAAAAAAAGCAGGTAGTAGCCTCCTCTAAATGTACTTCGACTTAGCTGTGAAGTTTTTGGCGAGAAGAATCCCAATCAGATCTGAGGTGAACTTGATGGATGGGATGAACGAAAAGCGAAAGAAGGGTGTAAGTAAGTGTGGAAGCACGAGAAATGTAATGATGACTGGCAAAGAAGAATGATATGTGTTTGCTTGGTCCCCGAGGTGGCTGGGAAGGTAAGAAAATGGTATGGTGCATGGCTGGGTGAATGATGAAGCAAGGATGGGTGGAAGGAGAACAGCCTGGGTGGGTGAGACAGAAACTGTATGTGTGCAATATACTTTGAATGGATGGATGCCTGGATCATTCATGGTACTATCTGACTCTTAGATAGCATATGTGAATCTAGAGAGAGTAGACGGTCACTGGATGAACTAAGTGTTACTTTGAAGAGCATGTAACACCGCACCCGCACGTCCGTTCCAGTGTAGGAAAGGCAAGGAAAAGAAGTTGTAACGTTGTCCAAAGACTACCATGAATAGTAGCAGTAGTTTGTATTGCAACTGCAAGCACAGCATATATCCAGTTATTACGGTGGGCACTCCCTACCTCCCTTAATAACTTTAGTTTAGTAGTAGTACGTCATTCATGTGTGGGGGTATCACTGTTCACTCAATAATAAGCAAAGCACCTAAAGTCATCCCATATGTCATCAAATACATCCCATGTGAAGTGATAGATAATCAGATAATTTAGCTTCTTCATTTTCCTTTTCTAATACTCATTTGCACTGTAGGGTGAAAGCTAAATTAATTAAGCAGTAGCCCTTTTAACAGAGTATTCTCAGTGCCACCCGTAATAGAAAAGTAAGAGCTTCACCACCTGCATGTACTGGACCGGTACAGTAACGCAAGTCTGTCTCACTCACCATGGTGTGCGTCTGTTTTTCTCGGGTGCAAGTTCACTGCGCTGGCATTATGCCGGCTTGCATAAGATAACGTACCAATTTTCCTAAACAAGAGAGAAGAAGAAGAATAAGAGTGGTGTACTGTCATAGTCGACTGTAATAGAAGTCCATAGTGCTCGTAGAATTTGTTCCTTAAACTCCCACTAATGTTAGAGCAAGGATGAAGAAGTCGGAGGTTACATAGGTACTGTCCTCAATAGTTATGCACTGTGCTTTCAATTTGCTACTTGTACTGTGACAACTTTCTGCTCAATCATTTTGTGTTAATCTTAAGGAGCATTGGTTACAGACTATGTCTTTCTTTTTTCATGTAGTTGCTCCTTCCAAATCCAAGACACCATCAAGGAGGAAGGAGCTGGCTCGAATGGCCCGGCAACGGAGGCTGGATGCCACTGTTGCTGAATATCGGCGGCTGGTGGCCCTGGAGGAGGAGGAGACGCAGTCTGGAACAACAACAACGTCCACTGGGACAGCTGCCTCCTCCTCCGTGCGGGCTGCCAGCCAGCGCAGTGCTCCAGCGGTACGGAGCCGGGCTACCAAAGCCAAACGCCACCGCCCAGCAGCAAAGAAAGCAGCTGCCCCTCACAGGATTTGCAAGGCACACCGGCGCCGCTTATCCCTCAGACTGTCCTACCTGGAGCAGGAGGTCCATAATTATAAGAACGTGGTGGAGGGCCTCCGCTTCGAACTTGCCACCCTCCGCAAGGAGCATGATGCCCTGGCTGCTAATTCCAACAGCACCCTGCCATAGTGTCCCTTGCCCCTTTTTTAGAGACTTTTGGGGGGTGGGAATTGGGAGTTGTGATTTTTGGGGACTTTTGAAGGACAATCGTTGGGGTTAGGGAGGGTCTTGCGGGAGATTCTTTTGTTAGGGCTATAAAAATATACTTTTTGAAACTTTATCTGACCATACCTGTTTTTTACTGCTTTTGAGTCTGGTGGGTGGGGGTTTAACATAACAGTAAGTTTGTTTTCCTGAATAGTCCTAGGACTTTAGTAGTACTACCGTCAATCAAATCTCTCGTCTCTCCTAATACTCCATTATACTACCTCCAACCAAACGCCTATCTTACCTGTAATTTCTGTTTGCAAGTAGGGCTAGGCCCAGGGCTGGCTCCACGGGAAACAGCAAATAAGGTTGGCAATCCTGGGCGGATAAAATTTCCTCATAGCGGTGGCACTAGTGGTGTGACACAGTGGCAGTTGCTTGCCTATGAAAAAAAGAAAATGAAATCTGGTTTGTCCTCCTGAGCAATACAAAGGTACAATACAGAATATAGCAGGTGACAGAAGTACACTAGAACAGTGCCACGTTGTAGCCTAACAAATGTTAAAGTATAACTAATTCGGTTGAAGTTCTTTGACATTAGCCATGGGTCTTTGTCAAGCAGAGTAAGAATATATCCTCGGATTTCTTCACCAGCCTGTTGCTATCACCTTATCCTCCCCAGCAAGTGTGTGGATTTATTGCTGTAATTTAGTCACACATCAATCAAAACCACACAGCCCGGGGGAAGAGGGTTAGGGTTTGAAAAATGGATGGGTACGGGGGTTTTTGGGAAAGGTTTTGGGAGACAAGAAAAAGTAGCACAGCATGGACGAACAATTGTGAACATAAACAAATCTTTGGGTACAAACCTATCCATCAATCTTTGAAAGTGCATACACTACTGTAACTGCATGCATGTCAGTTAAAAGTAAGTAGTACTTTCGACAACTGTGGAAGAAAGAATGCGACAGTACAGGGCGTGGGTGGAAATATTGATAACTATATTCAACATAAGGTCTCTGTAGCCAGATACATGAGAGCCTTGCTGGTCACTATAAATCCATTCACAACAACACTCAATGGGGTTGGTCTGGAAGGTGTCAGGTTTACTCCCCGTGATCCAGTCGATGCAAATATGGTTCCACCTCCAAATGTCACCAACACCCAGAAGTGTAAACACAGGGTGTTCGAGGCATTAGGCGGGGGAGAAAAATAACAAACTAAAATAAAAAATGTGGGATGGGTAAAGGTAGGGTCAGCAGGGAAAGGATACCTGTAACAGAAGACAAGACAGGCATCAGTGAAGTGCTGTCCTAACATACAAGGGTACTCTCATATAGTCTCACTAAATAGTCTGCAAGTCTCCCGCCTACTCATGGGAAATGTAGTTTCATAGTACGGTAGGCGCTTAGGGGCTGCGTAACCTGACAGAAGGTATAGTAGATAGAAAAGGAGAAATTGCTTTTTTTCTAGGTGTCCCCTCACTCACCAGGGTTGCCCCTTGGTGACATGCTTCATCATTGGGGCCATCCCAGTCCTCTACGGCCTGGGGCGTGCTGCGACTTGCGAATTACGTAGGAGCACTTACAAATGACTATGTGTGGTGCAGATGTGATAGTGGAGTGGACTAAGTGATGTGTTAAGGGATCAATGTAGAAGCAGAGAGAGAGCCAAGAAATGCAGTCACAGTCAGAGAAAAAGGCAAGGGATACTGTATCTATGTGGTTGTAGTGGTCCTGTTGGAAGTGGTAAGTAAGTTGCCCGCAGAAAAAAAATCCTCCTATTAGCGGCACTCCTCCATTGCAGCCGACGCTTCGTCCATCGATGTTGGTCACCAGAAGACACCCTGTCCACTGCCTGCCTGATGCTGAATTGTGGCTCGCTACTGTGAAGCCTGACTCCATCCTTTTTTCCCCATTGCAGAGACTGAAACCCGGCCTGTAATTATTCAACGAAAAACAGGAAGTGATATAATATTACAACACCACTGATAAATAAATATAAGGTATGTAGGCTGTGGAGTGCAAAAAGTCACAATTTGTTTTTCCTAGTAGACAGTACAATGTTTTCGAAAGTGCGTACTCTGAGTCACCTTTTGAAGGATAAATAAGTATGGGCAAATTAATGTATCGGATCTTGCCCCTCAAGCTAGGTGTACTTGAAACTGTGTTTTAGAACAAAATTAGATCTTCCTAGCAGTGCTCCCACCCAGACCCTTACTAAAGCCAGTCGCAAAAATGTAGAAGACCCCCAATCAAATCTCAAAAAACGAGGCCTAGCAGAAAACTGGTGACAAAACTTACTTTGAAAGTAAAAGTAGGCCGAAGTACCCTAATTACCCATTACCCACCGTGGATTGCATTCAAACCACTTGCAAGCAACCAAGCAAAAGTAGCGATAGCCAGCATCGCTCCAAGACTCGAAATCCCCCCCACTCAAACACATGCAATAGAAATACTGCTAACCCTAACGAACCCTAAGTTAAGAATAGTGGCAAAGGCTTTCTTTAACTATGCCAAATCCCCCCTTTCCCACCATGGATTTTCTTTAAATGACTTGCAACCAAAATTACACATTCTCACGAGTGCTCTAAGACCCCAGAACTCAGTTTGAAAAATCTAGAACACCCCGAAACACATGCAATCCTGCTGCTAGGGCTAACCCTAACGAACCCTAAGTTACAAAAAGTGCCAAAACTAAAGGCTTTTCCGCGCGGATTTTGTCCCAACCACTTCTACCCGGTATTAGACCTTCCCAGGAATGCCCCAAGACCCGGCAACCCACCCGCCAAGAAGCGTAACACCCCCAAACAGGCCAAAAGCAAAATCTCATACTTGCAATATTTCTGGGCCTTCGGTCCAAACGCGCTGCGTAGCTAGGCCATAAGTCGGGGTTGGCACGACGGATTTCCTGAAAAGCAAATGCAATCAAGATTAGAGTGTCCCAGCAGTGCTCCCAGACCACGAAACTCACCCGCAAACAGACGGAACCCCCCCTAAGAGCACCTCAAAGGCAAGCAAGTCATCAAAAACACAAAAAAAATTCCGCCTGGGATTTGGTCCAAAACACTTTTATCCGGTATTAGAGCTTCCCAGCAATGGCCCCAGAGCCGTCAACCCAGGAGAAAACGAGTAGAAGACCCCCAAACAGCCAAAGAGCAAAAGTACAAAAATGGGGACTTAGTCACTTTTTCACAAATTTCCCAAATCACTCTGCGCGCGCTCTGCAGCTAGGCCCTAAGTCCCCTCTGCCACCATGGATTTGCTTCAAACCTCTTGCAAAGTAAAGTATATATAGCCAGCAGTGCTCCCAGACCATGAAACTCACCCACAAACACCAGGAAGCCCCCCAAACAGGCCCCCGAAAACGCTACATAGAGCAAAATGTCAGAAATCGCCAAAAAAAAAATCGGCCTGGATTTTGTCCCAACCACTTCTACCCGGTATTAGACCTTCCCAGGAATGCCCCAAGACCCGGCAACCCACCCGCCAAGAAGCGTAACACCCCCAAACAGGCCAAAAGCAAAATCTCATACTTGCAATATTTCTGGGCCTTCGGTCCAAACGCGCTGCGTAGCTAGGCCATAAGTCGGGGTTGGCACGACGGATTTCCTGAAAAGCAAATGCAATCAAGATTAGAGTGTCCCAGCAGTGCTCCCAGACCACGAAACTCACCCGCAAACACCAGGAAGCCCCCCAAACAGGCCCCCGAAAACGCTACATAGAGCAAACTGTCAGAAATAGCCAAAAAACAAATCAGCCTGGATTTTGTCCCAACCACTTCTACCCGGTATTAGACCTTCCCAGGAATGCCCCAAGACCCGGCAACCCACCCGCCAAGAAGCGTAACACCCCCAAACAGGCCAAAAGCAAAATCTCATACTTGCAATATTTCTGGG
This sequence comes from Lissotriton vulgaris, assembly GCF_964263255.1. Taxonomy (NCBI): domain Eukaryota; kingdom Metazoa; phylum Chordata; class Amphibia; order Caudata; family Salamandridae; genus Lissotriton; species Lissotriton vulgaris. The sequence continues at coordinate 231,234,111 of NC_141691.1, read as the reverse complement.
CCTTCGGTCCAAACGCGCTGCGTAGCTAGGCCATAAGTCGGGGTTGGCACGACGGATTTCCTGAAAAGCAAATGCAATCAAGATTAGAGTGTCCCAGCAGTGCTCCCAGACCACGAAACTCACCCACAAACACCAGGAAGCCCCCCAAACAGGCCCCCGAAAACGCTACATAGAGCAAAATGTCAGAAATAGCCCAAAAAAAAAAATCGGCCTGGATTTTGTCCCAACCACTTCTACCCGGTATTAGACCTTCCCAGGAATGCCCCAAGACCCGGCAACCCACCCGCCAAGAAGCATAACACCCCCAAACAGGCCAAAAGCAAAATCTCATACTTGCAATATTTCTGGGCCTTCGGTCCAAACGCGCTGCGTAGCTAGGCCATAAGTCGGGGTTGGCACGACGGATTTCCTGAAAAGCAAATGCAATCAAGATTAGAGTGTCCCAGCAATGCTCTCAGACCACGAAACTCACCCACAAACAGACGGAACCCCCCCTAAGAGCACCTCAAAGGCAAGCAAGTCATCAAAAACACAAAAAATTTTCCGCCTCGGATTTGGTCCAAACCACTTTTAGTGCTTCCCAGCAATGGCCCCAGACCCGTCAACTCACCTGCAAAGAGGTAGAACAACACCCCCACAAGTGCTGAGTCTTTCTTCATTGGGCGTAAACCAGCCCTCTGCTTTGATGGAAATAGGAGTCTGGAGGAGGAGGATAGAGGAGCATGTTCTTCTGAACTTGTGAACCTGAGGAATGCAGACTGCGGCACCTTCAAATAAATTAGCAAACAAGTGAAGACAGTTCTGCTGATGGGCTTGTTTTTGTGATTATCTGATTAAAGTTTGAATTATATTAACTGTGCACAACAAAGAAAGACAGACACACAGGAATAAAAGTGAATAAGGATGAAAAAGAAAGTTATTGATTCGTTGTCTCATTTTCAGGGCTCGAAGTCGGTATCACGGTCCAGGAATAAGAATAAGGCTTCGTCATCATACTCTGCGAATTCAGCCAGGGTGAGGTCAGTGCCACCTGACAGAGTAGAAATTCCCTCATCTATGTTGCTGGCCACCTCCTCTTCATCCGGCACGCTCTCTCGTACTCTTATATCTGGTGGTATGAGGTGCTGATTCATCTTGATCATTGTTAACCTCTCCACATTTTTGGGCGAGAGGCGGCTCCGTTTGGGAGTTACAATCCCACCAGCCGCACTGAAAACCCGTTCAGAAGACACACTTGCGAGTGGGCAAGACAAGTAGTTTATAGCCAGGTTGGTGAGCTGTGGCCACAATTCTTTTTTCCCATGCCAATACGCCAATGGGTCAGAATTAACATAGACCTCTGTGGAGTCATTCAGATAGTCCTTCACCATCGACTCAAGGTCCTCCTCCAAGGTTCCTCCACTTTGCGTAGCTCTTGCTGTGCCTCTGACCTTTTGAGAACCAAACCCACGCAGAGCTAGCCAATCCTCTTCAGCCTCCAATGTTTCTGTTGTCTTTCGTGCAGATGATCCGGTTGCCGGTGTCTTTAACGGCTGAGAGGTCACTTGTGCCACAGCCACAGGTGCAGAAGTGGATTGTTTTGACTGGGGATGGCCTGCTGATGTACTGCCATTTCCTTCAATTTCCAGCCGTTCTGTTTCAAACTTCTTGGCTGACAAGGCTAGCCAACGTTTGTACTTTGTAACATCTTCATCACCAAAAGGAAAGAATGCTCTGCCTGCCAGCGCCTTTTTGTAGCGTGGATCCAGAATAGTAGCACAAATGTAATGCTGTTCTGAGTGGATCTTTTTAAGACGTTCATCACCTTGTAGGAGCTCTAATAATTGCTCAGCCAGAAGCAAAGAGTCTTTCTTTTTGTCATCTTTTCGAAACACAGAACACACCTCCTTCAGTTGGTCCTCCAGCATGTATAACAATGGGATAGCTTTTCCCAAATTAGAGTCCTCCTTGCTGACTGCACGCGTGAAGACCTCAAAAGGACGAAGCATGCGTGTTAGGCTTTCAACTATGTTCCATTGCGGCCCACCCATCCTCAGCTCCTCTATACCCTCTTTCAAGAAATATTGATCGAGTTGCGTATACTGCTCATACAGACGCTCAAGCATGTAGAAGGTTGAGTTCCAACGTGTTACCACCTCCTGGATGAGTGCTTTCACTGGCATTTGACATTGATATAGCATGCTCCTCAGCTGCTTCCGGGCCTTAAAAGAATGCCTGAAATGCTTGCAAATTTTTCGGCAGTTCTCCAATACACTGTACGCTGCACTGCGTTTATTACCCAAGAATTTTTGGACAACCAGGTTTATACAGTGCGCCAAACACGGCACTCTGAAATAGTAACCGTCCCTCATGGCCTTAACTATATTGGAGCCATTGTCCGTGGAAACATAACCAACCTTGCGTTTTAGTGGGGACAGACAGTTAAGGACCTTTGTGTTAAAGACATCCAAAATGTTTTCTGCTGTGTGACGTTTCTCCAAACCAAACATGGCTAGTGTTGCATGTTTCCGAGCACCTTCAAAAACAATGTTAGTGTCAACACCTGAGTTTAGCTTTGCTTTAGCCCCTGAAAAAGAGACCCAGTGTGCAGTGATGCACATGTAATCAGCGCCTGCGCCACTGGTCCACATGTCTGTTGTCAGATGTATAGTGTGAACAGCACTCTTCTGCAAAGCTGCCCCAATCACCTTCAGAACATCTTCATGTAGTGCTGGAACCGCAACTCGGGCAAAATAGAACCGGCTAGGAACCTTCCATTTAGGGCAGAGCGCTGTCACTAATTCTAGAAAACCAACCCCTTCTACAAAAGAAAAAGGGAGAAGGTCCAGAGCTAGCATTTTAGCCAGCTTAGTGTTATACAGACGGGTCATTGGGTGGTTGCGTTCATATTGCGCTTCTGTAAACAACATCTTTTTAATGTTGCCCTGGACCAATGATTTACGGGATGATGATGATCTCTTCGACCCAGTTACGCTCGCTGATGAACTTTTCCGCATTGATGTCTCACTCTCTCCCACACTCTTAGTGTGGCTCCCATGGGGTGTGCTGCTGACATGGGAACTGGGTGTAAGTGAAGTGTTTGAATCGTCTTCTTCTACCTCCTCGTCATCAGCAGATGACAAATCAACGTTTTCATTACGTGCAATTCCGGCTTTCTTGACCGCCTCTAGGTGCGGAAACCATTCGACAGCGTGCCTTCTCTCAAGATGACCTCTCTGGCCTCCGGTACCATAGTTAGAACCAAGCTTACCACGACTAAATCGAAGCTTACAAAGGCTACAAATGGCTACGTTTTCCTTTTTTGGGCAAACACTAAAGAAGTCCCAAACTGGAGACTTGAAATGTCTTCGGGGGCCGGAGGAGGCGGCGATACTGGTGGTGGTGGTCCTGCTGCTAATGACAGATGAAGTGGAGGATGTGGATTGCCGAACTTCAGTACGTTTTGCACTTTCACCACCACGAATTGAGGTCGAGGACGAGGTGGGTACCTTCTTGCGAAGAAATATGGAAGCGGTAGGTTTTGGTGTACTACTTAACTCCAAATCTAATGATTCCATTTCCATTGCCTCCTCGCCGACATCATCATCACGCTCAGCAGCTTCTCGGGATAGGGTCAAAATGTCTCTTTGCTGCATGCCCGGTGGGGCTGCAGTGACCTTTGTGATGACTGGCTCGTCGTCATCGTGAGAGGCTTCATCACCAGCAGTATCTGTCACTTCTTGTTGAGCCTCATCACACTCCATAGGTTTGAGTTTTTGGACGACCTTCCTTTTACGCTTAGGTGCCGGTGTCAGATCATGGTGTGCCTCTGCCTCACTGTCAGACCGCAGTTGTGGTTCCCAAGACAGATCACTTGCACCAGAACGAGGTGGGCTTGAAGAAGATGTAGACACCCCCCTTGATCTTTTCCTTGCTAGGGATGTGGAAGACAATGAATGATCATCAGGAGGAGTGGCTTCCAATGATACCTCAGCTTCAATGTCGATTTCCAAATGTGCCCCTACTTCGGGAGGAACAACTATTGTGGGCACTTGTGAACCTCCATGCACCTTTGCTTGCGCATCTCCTTTTGCTGCCTCTCCTTCCACATGTACTTGGGCGTGTACTTGCACATGGTGTTGTTGTTGCGGCTGTGGTTGTTCAACACTTGTCAGATGAGTTACAACAACCTGTGTTGATTCAGGGACATTGCTGCTACTTTCTTGCGATGAGCCAACATCACTGGTCGATGGTGATTGGAGAAGTACACTGACTGCCTCTGAAGCACTCAAGGGCTTTGACTTAAGTTGGCGTGGTGGTGGAGGCACTGAACCCAATGGAGCAGGGGTGCTGCTCTCAGGTTGGTCCCCAGCAGATCCTGCTGCTGCAGGCGTACTTTTTTTTTTGCTCCCAAAAAAAGTGGCGGGTGGCACACCAGCCTCCTTGGTAACTTGCTTCTTCTGCTCCTTACTAGCAACTTTCTTGCTAGAGGAGCTACAGAGAACTTTCTTTGGGGGCGGGGCCATCTTCTTCAGAGCAGGTCAGACAGCAGGCCGCAGTTGCACGAATTGTAGAGTTGTCTGAGGCCAGACGTGACGTCGCGTGACGTTATGCTGCACACACACACCGCTGCAGGACTTCTTCCTGGCACTGGTGGTTCTCTTGAGTCTTGTGCACCTAAAAAAAATGGAAGACAGAGGAACATCAGTTCAGTTATAGAGCACAAAAAAAGACTAGGCCCATGCAAGACTCACTACCCCTGGGCATAAATAAAGGTTGAAAAGTAGGCAAAATGGTTGGAGGCCTAACAACAAAGCCTGCATTCAAAATGGCCACTTGCCTGCCAGCACATGGCCAGTGCCTGTAGCTGCACTCAAAATGGCCACCAGCCACATGGCATGTCCCTCCCCATGAACACACCCAAAAATCGAAAAACACTGCAAAATCAGCACAATCCCATTCAATCCATGGCCTCCATGATGTTTAAATTCAAGACAACCCACAGAAATACTAGGCCCATGCAAGACTCACTACCCCTGGGCATAAATAAAGGTTGAAAAGTAGGCAAAATGGTTGGAGGCCTAACAACAAAGCCTGCATTCAAAATGGCCACTTGCCTGCCAGCACATGGCCAGTGCCTGTAGCTGCACTCAAAATGGCCACCAGCCACATGGCATGTCCCTCCCCATGAACACCCCCAAAAATCGAAAAACACTGCAAAATCAGCACAATCCCATTCAATCCATGGCCTCCATGATGTTTAAATTCAAGACAACCCACAGAAAGACTAGGCCCATGCTAGACTCAAATACCCCTGGTGAAAAGGCCACAAGTACAGGCCCAAAAATCGAAAAACACTGCAAAATCAGCACAATCCTATTCCATCCATGGCCTCCATGATGTTTAAATTCAAGACAGCCCACAGAAAGACTAGGCCCATGCTAGACTCAAATACCCCTGGTGAAAAGGCCACAAGTACAGGCCCAAAAATCAAAAAACACTGCAAAATCAGCACAATCCTATTCCATCCATGGCCTCCATGATGTTTAAATTCAAGACAGCCCACAGAAAGACTAGGCCCATGCTAGACTCAAATACCCCTGGTGAAAAGGCCACAAGTACAGGCCCAAAAATCGAAAAACACTGCAAAATCAGCACAATCCTATTCCATCCATGGCCTCCATGATGTTTAAATTCAAGACAGCCCACAGAAAGACTAGGCCCATGCTAGACTCAAATACCCCTGGTGAAAAGGCCACAAGTACAGGCCCAAAAATCGAAAAACACTGCAAAATCAGCACAATCCCATTCAATCCATGGCCTCCATGATGTTTAAATTCAAGACAACCCACAGAAATACTAGGCCCATGCAAGACTCACTACCCCTGGGCATAAATAAAGGTTGAAAAGTAGGCAAAATGGTTGGAGGCCTAACAACAAAGCCTGCATTCAAAATGGCCACTTGCCTGCCAGCACATGGCCAGTGCCTGTAGCTGCACTCAAAATGGCCACCAGCCACATGGCATGTCCCTCCCCATGAACACCCCCAAAAATCGAAAAACACTGCAAAATCAGCACAATCCCATTCAATCCATGGCCTCCATGATGTTTAAATTCAAGACAACCCACAGAAAGACTAGGCCCATGCTAGACTCAAATACCCCTGGTGAAAAGGCCACAAGTACAGGCCCAAAAATCGAAAAACACTGCAAAATCAGCACAATCCTATTCCATCCATGGCCTCCATGATGTTTAAATTCAAGACAGCCCACAGAAAGACTAGGCCCATGCTAGACTCAAATACCCCTGGTGAAAAGGCCACAAGTACAGGCCCAAAAATCGAAAAACACTGCAAAATCAGCACAATCCCATTCAATCCATGGCCTCCATGATGTTTAAATTCAAGACAACCCACAGAAATACTAGGCCCATGCAAGACTCACTACCCCTGGGCATAAATAAAGGTTGAAAAGTAGGCAAAATGGTTGGAGGCCTAACAACAAAGCCTGCATTCAAAATGGCCACTTGCCTGCCAGCACATGGCCAGTGCCTGTAGCTGCACTCAAAATGGCCACCAGCCACATGGCATGTCCCTCCCCATGAACACCCCCAAAAATCGAAAAACACTGCAAAATCAGCACAATCCCATTCCATCCATGGCCTCCATGATGTTTAAATTCAAGACAGCCCACAGAAAGACTAGGCCCATGCTAGACTCAAATACCCCTGGTGAAAAGGCCACAAGTACAGGCCCAAAAATCGAAAAACACTGCAAAATCAGCACAATCCCATTCCATCCATGGCCTCCATGATGTTTAAATTCAAGACAGCCCACAGAAAGACTAGGCCCATGCACCACTCACTACCCCTGGTCAAGGCCCCAACAACAGGTCAAAAATCGAAAAACACAAAATTTTACAAAAAAAAAAAAATCGAAAAACACAGAAAAATCAGCACAATCCCAATTCATCTATGGCCTCCATGATGTTTAAGTTCAAGACAACCCACAGAAAGAATCAGTCCACCCACCACTGAGTACCCCTGGGCAAAAGGCCCCAAAACAGCCCAAAAATCGAAAATCCCAAAATTTTAGTTGCAGCAACTGTAATGCCCCAAACAAACTTACTTGTAAAATTTCTAATCCAACAGTGATCCAAACAAAGTCAAAAAGGCCTCAAATCCAAAGATCCAGCAGCATCCACAAAAAGTAATCCTTCCAGGTCCACATCCAAATGAAAAGTGACCAGGAGATGGACAAAGCACTGGGAGGAGCCTGCTGAACAGGAACAGGAAGTTGAAGACTATGGGGCACTTCCTTCCTCCCACCCCCCTGCCCCCTCCCCAAAATGGACTCCTCGCTAAAAAAGTGCAGGCAAATGTCAAACTAAGGAGTTATTCACATAAAAATCATCATTTCTAGAAGGTTTATGCTGCTTGCTGGTGGATTTCTTGTGCAGAATTGCAAATTTATATTTTCGCTCGCCGCATCTCAAATCTCGCAATTGCGAAGTACCGCGAGACGTGATCTCGCCGTACTCGCGTTGACAAACTATCGCTGGCAAGCCGCGATGACGTAATCGCGCTCGCCAATTCCCGCGGGATCACACAGAAAGATCCAAAATGGCGCAGCACTCGCAAACTATCGAAAAAAACAACTCGGCAAACGATGATAAACGCCGCGCGCCGCAAAAATTGTATCACCAACGCCGCGCGCCGCCAAAAAAATCCGCTCTGTGCGAATTTGCGGATTTTGCGGGAAATCCGCAAATCTCGCGGATTGCGGATTTCCCGAAAATCCGCAAAATCCGCGAGCGGAACGGATTTTCCGCCCACGCTTACTCAGTGGTTGTCGGGGTGGTCGTGGCGTTGAAACTGTTGTGGATGTCTGTGATCATGCGGTGGAAGAAGGTGGCCAGCAAGTCGCAGAGGTCTTGCGAGGGTGGGACGTCGTTGGTGTTGGAGCTGGGGTTGGAGAGTTCCTTCACAATGTTGAAGAGCTCTTTGCTGTTGTGCGTGTTGTTGTCTAGGCGGTCTTTGAAGGCGGTCTTTGAAGGAGGCCCTTTTGGCGGATCTGATGAGGTGATGGTGTCTGCGGGTGGCATTCTTGTGGGCGGCATGGCTGTTCGGTGTTCGTTCACGGAGCCAGATCTTCTCCAGCTTTCAGCAGGTTTGCTTGGAGGCCCGGAGGTCTTCAGTGAACCAGCTGGCTTTCTTGTTGGTATGATTGTTGGAGGGTTTCTTGATCGGGGCAAGGGTGTTGGTGCAGTCGTTGATCCACTGTCTGAGGTTGCGGGCGTCGGTGTCGGGTCGGTATGGTCGGCGGGTGGGCTCTGGGCGAGGAAGGTGGTTAGCTGGTCTTCTGTGACTTTGCTCCAGCAGCGGTGAGGCATCTGTTGGGTGCTGTGGTGCGTGGTGGGTTTCTTAAATGTGAAGTGGATGCAGCGGTGGTCGGTCCAGTGGAGTTCGTGGTATGGTTGAAGGAGACGTGGTGCTTGCGGAGAAGATGGGGTCAAGCGTGTGACCGGCGGAGTGGGTGGGTGTTGTGATGACGAGTTGTCTGAGTCCGAGGTTGGCTAGGTTGTCGATCAAGGTGGTGGAGTTGGTGTCGTCATTGTTCTCGAGGTGGAAGTTCAGGTCCCCGAGGAGGATGTAGTCTGTGGAGGCGAGGGCGTGTGTGCTGACTAAGTCGGCGATGGAGTCGCTGAACTGTGGTCGGGGTCCGGGCGGTCTGTAGATGAGGGTTCCTCTGAGGGTGGTGTTGGGGTCGGTGTGGATCTGGAAGTGCAGGTGTTCGGTGGTGCTGAGGGTGTCGTCGGTGTTGGTCGAGACTCTGAGAGTGTTTGCGTGGACGATGGCGATTCCTCCTCCCGCTCTGTTGGTGCGGTTCTAGCGGGTGATCTTGTAGCCTTCTGGGATGGCTATGGCTATGTCAGGTGCTGAGGTGGGGTTCAGCCAGGTCTCCGTCAGGAAGGCTACATCTGGGGAGGGTGAGTCGAGTAGGTCCCAGAGTTCACAGCATGTTTTCGGGCTGAGCGGGTGTTGAGAAGGATGCATCTGAGGTGGTTGGGTTCTTTCCTGGTCGGCAGCATGGTGGGGCGGATGCTTGTGAAGCTGCAGTTCCGGCAGGTGAAAGCTCCGTGGGTGCGCTTCGGGCGGCCAGGAAGCAGGTGTGTGATCGTCCGGTGTTGAGTGCGTGGAGGGTTCTGGCATCGTAGCGGTGTTGGGCGTCGTGGCGTTCGTGGTGTCCAGGGGTCCTGGTGCTGGGCGCGGTCCAGGCACGGACGGGCACAGACGGGCCTGCCTTAGGTGCGCCAGCGGCGTCCATATGAGGGGATGTGGGAGGGAGGAGCAGCTGGGAGGCGGGAGCGGGCAGCGAATGGGATTGAAGGTGGGCGGGACCGCAGGGACGCAGCAGTGGGAAAAATGTCGGGCCCAGGAGAACTGGGCACAGGAAGGAAAAAGAAGTTTAGGCAAGAAAACAAGTACAGGCACAGAGGAATAAAAACAAGTCTGGGCAAGAAAGCAAGTTAGGCACAGGGGAATAAAAACAAGTCTGGTCAAGAAAGCAAGTACAGGCACAGGGGAATATAAACAAGTCTGAGCAAGAAAGCAAGTACAGGCACAGAGGAATAAAAACACGTCTGGGCAAGAAAGCAAGTACAGGCACAGGGGAATAAAAACAAGTCTGGGCAAGAAAGCAAGTACAGGCACAGCGGAATAAAAACAAGTCTGGGCAAGAAAGAAAGGCACAGGGGAAAAATAAAAGATTAGGCAAAAACAATGCAGGCAGAGCCGTGCAGCAGCGTTAGGAATGACCTGCCTGCGAGTAGGGTCATAGGTTGTTCAATTTTGGAATATTCCTATTTAATGGAGATAGGCGCTGAGAAATGTTCCCCAGCAAAGAGACAAGGTGTTTTAGTACATAATTTAGGCATAGAAGTTTGTGACATCTATGAAAGCTTGGATGAGCTACCAGAGGGAAATGGAGAAGGTGAACTTAGAAACATATTTGAAATGTCTATTGCCATTTTGGGAAAACACTTCGGACCAAGAATCAATGTGGTCATGAAAAGACATGTGTTTAACAAGAATCCAAGGCAAGAATGAGAAAGTGGGAAGTTATGTACCCTCCTTAAAAAGTCTTATGCACATGCGTGATTTTGATGGTCTAACAAACTCCCTAATAAGGAATCAATTGGTGTGCTGTACAAATAAATCCTAGAGTGCAAGAAAAATTGCTGGTTAAGAACCCAACTTTAAAAGATGCAATCAATATTGTGGAAGGTATGGAACATACATCAGGGAGGGTCAAAGAGATGCATGATAACTCTACCACTGTTGTTGAGAGAATGGCTAACCTCAACATGAACAATGACAGTTGTGAAGAGACTCAGACACATGTGAATAACGTTGGCATCACCAACACAAAAAAACTGTAGGAATACAACCAAAGACACCAAGATGAAGTGTTATAGGTATGGCAATTCCAATCAACTTTCTAATGGCCCCACCTGTTTTGCTAGAAACTTAACCTACAGGAATTGAGGGTGTGCAGGAATGCTAAAATGCACAACATGATTGACCAACCAGAGATGAGTCAACAGGGTATATTGTGTGTTTCTCTGTCAATCAAATGGATGGTGTAGTGGATGGCGAACGTGTCATCATGCCTGAGTGTCAAATACTAGTGGGCGGAAAGGAAGTCATAGTGTTGGCAGATTGGGGATCTCCCTTCACACTGACAGGAGACAAAAATTAGGAGGCTAAATTTGTCATGGAGAATATAGACCTATGTCCTCCTGGCATTCATCTTGAAGGTTATGAAGGGGTCAGAAATTATCTAATTGGTAATCCCATTATGAATATCAATTCCTAGGGACGTGAAACCATGGAGAATGTTTACGCAGCGAAATAAGGTGATAATTATTTGGGGTGACACCATCGGAGAGATCTAGGAATTACACTTAATCCCAATGCCCCTGACCAGGTTATGCTTCTAGCTGATCTTAGTGATGATGAAGGTGTAGTGAAAGAATTTCCTGAAGTCTTTACAGAAGGTTAGGGTTTATTAAAAGGATTTAAACATGAGATTATACTAAAGCAAAATGCTAACTCTTTTGTACATAAGGTAAGAAAGGTTGCTTATCTTATGATGGGGGCCTAGAAAAACAAATTAGACAGATTGATGGGTTTGGATGTGGTGGAGGAGATTGGGACCTCAGATTGGTTGGCTTCAGTAGTACTGGCACCCAAGGGTAATTGATCCAAATAAAGGGTGTGTGTGGATCTTAGGGATTCAAATCTACCCAAATGCATTGCTTGCCAGCCACTTTCGAATGTAGCTGAGACACGTACTATATTGAATGCTACTAATGTTGTAAGTGTCATGGATCTCTCTGCAGCCTACCAGTTGTGTGTCATTACATAAGGATTCCTATCATCTCACTTCATCATGGAGTGTATAGATTTAAAAGAATGCCTTTTGGTTTAGCTTTGGTGGCACATGCTTCCAAAGACTTATTAAAGGAGTTTTGGGAGATGTTGACAATGTGCTATTCTTCCTGGACAACTTTCTGGCTTTTGGAAATGATAGGCAAAACCATTATATCACCCTGATGCAAGTTTTGAAGAGACTAAAGAACAAATATCTGTCTGGAAATGTGAGAAATGCAAGTTTAGGGTAGGCACAGTATCTTACCTAGGACATACCATTTCTGGAAAAGAAATAAAACCAAAAGTTGACCTGAAAGAGTCTATTAGTAATTTTTTTTTTTTTTTTACTTTACCTAGAGACAGAGGAGGCTCGGGCATCCCCAATTTTCAGTTTTATCACTGGATAGCGATATTACAGCATATGGGGGTGCTGGTCTTATCAGTTGATCCTACTGAAGATTTCTCTGCCCCATCTATCTATGAGATGCTTCTGGGTGAAGAGGCTAAACAATGTCTAAATAGAATTGTGGAACCAAGTTATTATAAGAAGACCAACTTTAAAATAATCTATACAGCCTATCTGGTATGGAGGATAAGTAAGAAAAAACTTGAAATTCCCCGTAATTTAACATTATATACACCCCTTCAGAAATGCTCTCTTCTTCCTGAAATTTTTAATGATCAGGTGATGTTAAGATGGAAAGATCGGGGGTGTGTGATCTAGGAGATCTGTTTCAAGGGAATAGTTTTGCCTCTTTTGATCACCTTATGAGGAAATACAAGCTGCAACGTGTTGATTTTTTTAAAGATCTTCAGCTTCGAAGTTTTTGTGAGCAGAAGCTGTCAGGAAACATGATTGTACTAGGAAAGATAGAGATTATCGAAGCAATTAAGGGCAGGTATAAAATGGGCCCCCTGTATCAATTGCTTCTTGCAGCAGTAGAAGACGATCTCCGGGCAAATGAAGAGAAATGGCAAGTTAAGTTGGGTGTAGAACAAGTCAATTTGGAAAGAAGCATAGAGATAGCCTCTACTGCATTATTAAATGGGTCTTTCCAAAGCCAGCACTATATGTCGGTGTTTGATTTATACTATACACCAGGTAAATTGGCAAAATGGAAGTCGGGACGGGGGAATAACTGTAGTCGATGTAGCCTATATGCCGCTGATGCTGCTCATGTATTTTTTCTATGTCTAAAGCTCTCTCAGTTCTCTCAGTTCATTGGGGATGTTGAGCTTTATATCACGCAAAGCTTGGGCATCCGTGTTAGACTAACCACACAACTGGTTATATTTGGTGTGGAAGAAAATATGTGGTATAAATGGTCACCTGCAGAGGAAGCCCTTATCTTCATATGTATGTCTGTATATAGATTTTGCATTACATCGCAGTGGATTGACATGGAACCACCAAACTTTATAAAATGGCAAGCAAAATTACTGTCAATATATTACCTTGAATCCTCATTGTATAAAATTAAGGGCATAAGGCGGAAAACGTTTAGGTATAAATTATGGCTACCAATTGCCAATTGGATAGGCCTTTAAGGTTCATAGATTTGGGTTTCTTTTGGTATGTATTTGCTTTTGCTTTTGTCCCCACTGGTATTCAGCATTGTTATGAAGCACTTGATCCAGCTGCTCAGTGTCATTCAAATCTCTGTTATGGTTCATGTAAATTTAAGTACTTATTGGCGTATCTTTCTCCTGTCTGTCTGCTGTTAAAAAATCAATACAAATATATAAAAATTAAAAAAAATGAAAGAGTCTATTAAGAAGGCACCTTCCCCTGTTGATAAGGTTGATTAGGTGTTTTATTACATAATTTAGGTATTGAAGTTCGCAACATCTATGAAAAATTGGATGAGCTAACAGTAGGAAATGGTAAATGTGGACCTAGAAACATATTTGAAATGTCTAGTGTCACGTTGGAAAAACTGTTCAGATCAAGAATCAATGTGGTTATGGAAAGACATGTGTTTTTTTACAAGACTCCAAGAATTTCGCTGTAGGCTATCATTGTGTTTCTCTACTTGAATGTTTATCAATTGTAAAATGTATAACATGTGACACAGACCTGCCTTGTCATGCTTCTAAATTAACAGATATAATGAAAAGTGACATAGGTTTGTCCATTGTTGGGAGCAACTATTATGAGGAAATTAGATGAAGAGTCTTTTCTGTATGCGGTACATAACAAACTGTCTCGAGTGTGTTTACTGTACATAATCAATTGTATTATATGTGTTGATTGTCTATAACTGCTCTTTTAGATATAGTGTACATAAATTGTTGTTCTGTGTTTGCCTATTGTACATTATCAAATTCTCTGTATGTGTCCACTGATTATATTTGTCTGACTCTCAATCAATCAATCAATCAATCAAAGCATTTATATAGCGCACTACTCACCCAGAGGGTCTCAAGGCGCTAAGGGGGGGGGGGAGTCCGCTACTGCTCGAACAGCCAGGTCTTGAGCTGCTTCCTGAAGGCGAGGTGGTCCTGGGTCAGGCGGAGGTGGGTCGGGAGGGAGTTCCATGTCTTTGCGGCGAGGTAGGAGAAGGACCGACCCCCTGTGGTGGCTCTTCGGATTCGGGGGAAGGCGGCGAGGGCGTGGGCGGTCGATCAAAGCTGGCGTTTGGGAGCGTAGAAGTTGAGGCGGCTGTTGAGGTATCCTGGTTCTTGGTTGTGTAGGACTTTGTGAGCGTGGGTGAGGAGACGGAAGGTGATTCTCTTGTTGACCGGGAGCCAGTGCAGGTCTCTCAGGTGTTCGGAGATGTGCCTGCGATGGGGGATATCCAGGATGAGTCGTGCTGAGGCGTTCTGGATCCGCTGAAGTCTCTTCTGGAGTTTGGCGGTGGTTCCTGCATAGAGGGAGTTGCCGTAGTCCAGACGGCTGGTGACGAGGGCCTGGGTGACCGTCTTCCTGGTCTCGGTGGGGATCCACCGGAAGATCTTGCGTAGCATGTGCACGACGAGGAGACGGCGTTGACTTGTCTGGTCATGGAGAGGGAGGAGTCCAGGATGAAGCCTAGGTTGCGTGCGTGGTCTGTTGGTTTGGGTGCGCTGCCTAGGGCGGGGGGCCACCAGGAGTCGTCCCAGGCGGAGGGTGAGGATCCCAGGATGAGGACTTCCGTCTTGTCCGAGTTCAGTTTCAGGCGGCTGTTCTTCATCCATTCGGCTACCTCTTTCATCCCTTCGTGGAGGTTGGCTCTGGCGGTGGCGGGGTCGTTGGTGAGGGAGAGGATCAGCTGGGTGTCGTCGGCATAGGAGATGATGTTGAGGTTGTGCTGGCGTGCGATGTCTGCGAGGGGGCTCATATAGACGTTGAAGAGGGTTGGACTGAGCAAGGAGCCTTGAGGGACGCCGCAGATGACTTCGGTGGCTTCAGATCTGAACGGGGGGAGGCAAACTCTCTGTGTCCTTCCGGCGAGGAAGGAGATGATCCACTCCAGTGCCTTCTCCTGGATTCCGATGTTGCGGAGTCGCTGTACTAGTGTGCGGTAGCAGACCGTGTCGAAGGCCGCAGAGAGGTCTAGGAGGATGAGGGCTGCTGTTTCTCCGTTGTCAAGCAGGGCTCGGATGTCATCGGTGGCTGCGATCAGGGCGGTCTCGGTGCTGTGGTTGGCCCGGAAGCCAGACTGCGAGGGATCGAGGGATCCATTAGTCTCGAGGAAGGTGGCCAGCTGCTTGTTGACGGTCTTCTCGATGACTTTTGCAGGGAACAGGAGCAGCGAGATGGGGCGGTAGTTCTTGAGTTCGGTGGGGTCGGCTGATGGCTTCTTTAGTAGAGCGCTGAGTTCGGCGTGCTTCCAGCTCTCCGGGAAGGTAGCGGTGTCGAAGGAGGTGTTGATGATGTCCCGCAGGTAGGGTGCGATGACAGCATCGGCCTTGTTGAAGAAGTGGTGAGGGCAGGGGTCGGTAGGAGATCCGGATTGGATGGAGTTCATTGTGCGGACGGTGTCTTCGGTGCTGATCGGGGTCCAGGCGCGGAGGGTGGTGGTGCGGGGCACAGGTTCGGACGTGGCGTGCTTCGGTTGAGTGCTGAAGCTGTTGTGTATGTCCGCGATCTTGTTGTGGAAGTAGGAGGCGAGTGAGTTGCAGAGGTCTTGTGAAGGGGTTATGTGGTTGTTTCCGGCGTTGGGGTTGGAGAGCTCTTTAACGATGTTGAAGAGTTCCTTGCTGTTGTGTGCGTTTTTGTCCAGTCGTTCCTTGAATGCAGTATTCTTGGTTGCGTGAATGAGTTGGTGGTGTTTTCAGGTGGCGAGCTTGAGGGCCGTCATGTTGTCCGAAGTTGGGTCTCTGCGCCAGGTTCTCTCGAGGGCTCGGCAGTTCTTCTTGGAGCTCTTGAGTTCTTCGGTGAACCATGGGGCTTTCTTGCTGCCGGGTCTGCTAGGCGGGGTCCTCAGCCGGCGAGGTCGTCAGCGCAGTCGCTGATCCACTTCGTGAGGTTGGTGGCCGCTTGGCTGGGGTTTGTTGCGCTGGTGGGTGGGTTCTTGCTCAGGGAAGTCGCGAGCAGGTCGGCTGTGATCTTGTTCCAGCTTCTGCGTGCAACCTGTTGTTGGTGGTGGTGGGTCGTGGTCCTTCTGAAGCTGAAGTGGACGCAGCTGTGGTCCGTCCTGTGGAGTCCGGTGGCGTAGCTGAAGGCGATGTCCTTGCTGGATGAGAAGACGGGGTCGAGTGTGTGTCCGGCGTAGTCGGTGGGGGTGGTCACCAGCTGCTTGAGACCGAGGTTGGCGAGGTTGTCCAGCAGGGTGGTGGTGTTGCGGTCATTGTTGTTCTCCAGGTGGAAGTTGAGGTCCCCGAGGAGGATGTAGTCAGCGGAGAGGAGGGTGTGCGGGCTGTTTTTATTATTTTAGTGCAATAGACGGTCACCTGAGGAAGGCTATTTTGCCGAAACGTGCGTTGTGAACTACCCTGCCGCATTGCCTCCATCATCTGTCATGTCTTATGCTTATTGTTTGTTTGCTATGTGTTTTTAAATTTATACGTTCATGAATTGTAAATCAGTCACATCAGAAATGAAAGCTGAGGCAAGATGGCGACCGCAATGGTCGCGTGAGCTAGCTGCTCTGCCGGACCTCGTGGACTTTGGCGTCCTCAGCCGGTAGCTGGGGCTCGAGCAGGCTGATGGAGCTTTAAGGAAAGAACTCGTTATCTCCGCTGAACGGGGGTTATACCTGGAGGCTGTTTGAGAGAACGCCGGAGCAGTAAAAAGACAAGCGGACACTTTTCATTTTGTATTTGGCGTTGGCGCCGGCTTCGCTCTCCGCTCTGAGGTCGGAGTAGGATCGGAGCGATACTGACGAGACGGCAGCGGCTGCAGCGGCTGTGCTGCGCGGCTTGACAGGAGGGCACGCCCAGCAAGACGGCACACCTGTGGTTGGTGTAGCGCGGGGCTCGGCGTTTGGAGAGACCCGCTTGGAGAGCAGAACCGAGTACGAGTTGGAGGTTGCTGCTTTGAAATTGATGGATATTTGGCAACTGTAAAACTAAAGAGATGCCTCCTAAAGGGCGAAGGGGCCGGGGGCAGGCTGCTCCTGGAGCGGAGATACAGGGAGAGTGCCTGAACTCGGGAGCAGAGAATGCTGCTTTAACACCTAGGAGGAACACCCCGAGCAAAGGCAATAATCGAGTGGAGGTACCTGCCAAGGAATTCGAAAGGGCTGGAAAGGGTAATCCACGGCAGCAAGAGAAGGAGTTGGAGAGCACATTGCATGAGCCATCAAAGACTGGGAAAGCGATTAAAGGTATTCCTGAACTTTTTTATTCTATAAAAAATAAGGAGCTTTTGAAAGGGGCTAAGCATATGCCATGTCAGAACCCTGATAACGATACTGCTCCTATAGAATCGGTGGAGGCTTTGAAAGAGCGTATTGAGACTGAGCAGGGGCCACAAGGAGGCTCTGATAATTTGCTGACTCAAGAGGCGCAGTTAAATGATGATGATGGAGAGGGTGATGGTTTAATTGAAGAGAATGTTACGGTTCAAGAGGCTATAGAGTTAGCGGATAATAAAGGTCTCTCTATTGATAATATCTCCGCCAAGCACGTTGAGAGTACAGACTCAGCAGATTTTTACTCTCTCTCAGAGCACTCCATATCATCCACGGAGGATCTTGCTCAACAGTATGCAGTACAGATGAGCATGGCTGAAGGAAGCCTTAATAGCAGTTTTGAGGTAGAAGATGGGGGTTCTGAGCAAATGAATGGTCAGTCTGGACAGACGGTACGACGACTGCGGCTATCACAGAACGGGCATTATGAACAAACAGGAGTTGCCTCACAGTCTGGAGAGGCGCGAGATGAAGAGATATCACTTGAGCTAATTTATAAAACCATGATGTCACACAGAGAGGAGCATAGACAAGATAGTCTAAGAGTTCAGAACTCATGTAAAAAATTACAAAATTCTGTCAGGCGTTTGGCTAAATCTCATGCAGAGTTTTTGGGCAGAGTTACTGAGGCCGAGACCCGCATATCGACCCTAGAGGATGAGGTAACACATCAGAAGAAGATCATAGCTGAACAACTGCCATATAAAGAGGAGATTAACTGGAAAGTCATTGACTTAGAAAATCGTGCGCGGAGAAATAATCTGCGATTTTTACAAATTATGGAAGGAAAAGAGGGCACAGATCCTCGTGGATTTATAATTGAGCTTCTCAAAAAATCATTTCCAGATTCAACCAGATGGGACTGGGACCGGGAAGTTGAAAGAGCGCATCGCTTTCCTTTCAAAAAATGGTCAAACTATTCGGAACACTCTGATCAGAGACCAAGAGCTTTACTAGTTGCATTTAATAGCTTCTTAGCACGAGAAGAAGTATATAAGAAGGCAAGGCCAGATAAGAAAATCAGAGCACTTGGTTGTGAATATTTTGTTCGTCCGGATTTGTGTAAACAAACAGTGGACCTGAGATGGCAACTGCAACAGCTTATTCCTCTTTTTCAATCCAAAGGAGCTCAGGTCTACCTTAAGTTTCCTGCAAAAATGAAAATTATTTATAAAGAGCGCACTCACTACTTCACAACATCACTGGCAGCTAAGACTTTCCTGGACTCAATCTTACTAGATCGAGCTAAAGTGTTAGTTCATGTATGTTCATGCAGTGAAATGAATACATAATATTACATCTTTTAGAGGTCTATCTAGGAGATGGTTAATCATTTTCCTTTTTTTTATTTTTTTTCTCTTTGGCCTAGACCTCAGCTCAATATGAGGACGCATATGAGTATAACATGCTGTTTTCTTTTTTTTTTAAATTAGCACTAAGTTCACGGGCGAAGGCAGGGGGAAGGGGAGCAAGCTCGCATCAAGAGGACCATAAGTCCTAAAGCCTCAATAAAGGGTTGGGGAGGGGGGAAGGACACACAGGGTTGGGGGGGCTTGTGGGTGGCACAGTGGGGAGGTGTAGGGAAGATAAGTGGGGAAAAATTGTTCTTGGCGACAGTGAACTGCAAAATGAGAAATCTAATTGTGATTTAGTCCTGGTATGGAGTATTATGCTTTTTGTTTTATGCGACTGCTTAGAAATGACTTGGATCTTGAAAGGATTTGGGAAAGATAGACTGGAAAGTTATCTATTTAGATTTATTCAATGGCAACTAAATGTTTAAAAATTTGTTCTCTAAATGTATCAGGATTTAATAATGTGAATAAAAGACAGAAAGTTGCTGCGGAGTTGAGGTATATTGGACCACATATTGTATGTATACAGGAGACTCACTTAACTTGGTCTAAAAGAATGCTTTTAAGAGAATTGGGATATACACTTGCAGTTGCCACAGGTCAAACTAGTTTGATTAGAGGGGTAGCTATTATGTATAAAGGCAACATGATTGTAGTAGGTAAAACTTTAGCTGACAAAAAGGGAAGATGGGCAATTGTGGAAATAAGTGTAGAAGGTAAGAAACTAACACTTTGTAATATTTATGGTTCAAATTAAGATGACCCAGAGGTTTTGGTGGAAATTAATATTGAATTAACTTCTTGGGCCCAACCTATAATTATGTGTGGAGACATGAATATAAATTTGACTAATACTGCTTTAAAGGGGGGGCAGGATATGTATAAAGGCCGCAAACCAAAAGTATACAAGGCGTTAGCAAACTTACTGCAGGACAACAGGTTGGTCGATGTGTGGGGGCAATTAAGACCACAAGAAAATGGGTATACGTTCTATTCTTACCCTCACAAAAAGTTAGTTAGACTCGACAATTTTTTTTCTCCTGTTTCAATTACGTCAGGTGCAACTATATCTGTATATCCTAGGATATCATCTGATCATTCTCCGCTATTATTAGATATTGATATGGCACTAAATAAACCTAGAAAAACTAGCTTCACATTTGATAGGAAAGTAATTTTTAACGAGGAGTTTAGAGAACATATAAGGAAATGGATGAAATTATACTTTGAAGAGAACAAGGGATCTAGCTCACTGGGTATAATTTGGGATACTTTTAAAGCTGGATTCCGGGGAGAATGTATAAGCTTTTCGTGTAGGAGGCAAAAAAAAGCTAAACAAGAGATAGACAGATTATATGAGCAACTGATTCATTCTGAAACACAGTTAATGCAGGGGATAATTAATAAGGGGACAGATATAACCACATTGGAGGATATAGTTGCTAGGGATAAGGCGAAGATATCAGGTATCTGGTCAGAGGAAAATGCTAGGAAATATCTGTCTTCAAAAATGGATAGACATGAATATGGAGAAGCAAATGGGAGAAGATTAGCAATTCAATTGCGCATTAAAGAGTCGGCCAGTAATATTGCTCAAATGAAAGACTCTACAGGGGTTATGCAATCGACACCACAGGAGATACTTAAGATTTTCCAACAATTTTATTCTGAGCTATATGAAGGACCATATGTTGCAGGACCAAACTGGAATACAATATTAGCAGAAGGATTAAAAATGGTGGACCCAACTGATTCCTTGGGACTAGAGGATATAATAACAGAGGAGGAGCTGGATAGGGCTGTTAAAAGTTTAGCCAAGGGTAAGGCTGCTGGCCCCGACCGATTACCCAGCGAAATATATATACAGTTTTATCAGGACATTAAAAAATAACTTTTAAAGATAGTGAGAGAAGCTCAGGCAGGAAATCCCCCAAGTACATGGGCAGAAGCTACTATTGCAGTCTTCTGTAAAAAAGGTAAATCACCAGATTGCGTTGGGTCATACAGACCGATTTCGCTGCTAAACTCTGATAATAAAATCTATTCTAAAATTTTAGCGAATCGGTTGTCCGATTGCATCACCCCTTTAGTGTCACAGCACCAACATGGCTTTATTCCCAGAAGAGGGACTGTAGAACATGTCAATAATGTTATTTCTTTATTTGACATTGCTTCAGTTCATAAGCATGATCTAGCGCTGATTTTATTGGACGCGGAAAAAGCGTTTGATCGCGTTCATTGGAAATATCTCTGGGAATTAATGAGGAAAATGGGATTTGGGGTGAAATTTATTAGAGCAATACAATCTTTTTATTTAAAACCTGTAGCAAAGATATCAGTTATGGGTCAACTTTCTGATAATGTAATCATATCACGTGGTACGCAACAAGGCTGCCCCTGTTCCCCCCTTCTGTTTGCTCTTTATATAAACCCTTTTGTTGAGTTATTGAGTCAGAACATTTTGATACCTCCCTATAAAGCTCAGAATTTTTATTTTTCAGTTTTTGCTTACGCTGACGACATTGCAGTGACAACAATCAACCCTGTAACAGCAATTAAAGAAATTGAACGATTAGCACAGGTATTTGGTCGTATAGCAGGTTATAAATTGAATGAGGCTAAAACTCAAATTCTTTGCTCAGAAACAATTGTATGGCAAGATAGTAGGGTAGTTAAAGAAGTGACGTATCTGGGAATTTTAATCAGGGCAAATATGACGGAGTTAGTGCAAGTCAATTGGAATACATTAATGGCCAAAATTACGGCATCTTTGGATAGATGGGAAAGGCTGTATTTAACCATCATTGGAAGATCAAATGTGATAAAAATGAACATACTGCCGAAGGTTTTATGCTTGTTTAGATCTATACCTTTAGAAATAACTAAAGAAAAAATACAGGACTTGCAATCGAAATGTGGGAAATTTATATGGAGCCCTGGGAGACCTAGAAGGGCAATGAAATACATGACGATGCCAATTCTAAGGGGAGGAATGGAGGTACCTGATTTTTTTCTCTATTATATTACTTGCTTTTTGTTGAAAATGAAAGTTATGATAACAGGAGTAAATGAGGCCAATGATCCAACCATTTCAAATATATTCGATATACAGTTAGGGACAAATGCAAAGCATATATTGGTCAACGAAATTGATGGGAGTTATTTTAAGCGAACAAGGTTCAAGGTAACCATGGGGGCTTTCAAGGTTTGGAAATGGTTCATGAAAAATATGGATTTACCAAGAGTGTCATACTATACTCCGCTTAATGCATATAGGATTTTACCAGGCATTTTTTCTGATGCTATGTCTAATAAGTGGCAGCAGAAAGGTATCAAGACATTAGGACAGATTGTCAATAAGAATAGCACATGTAAATCGTTTGAAGAGATCAAGGATGAATATTCACTGCCCAGATGGTACTTTTTTAAATATCTACAAATACGGGATTACCTAAATCGAAGGGGTGGGAATTTAAACCGATATCAAGTTATTGAAGAAATCAGTAGATCAGTTAAAATTGCAGTGATTTATCAATCCTTGATCTCAGTCAAGAAAGATGATTTGGAAAATATGCAGCTGAAATGGAGAGAATCTTTAGGAGACCCAGAGATTGACGTAGCGGGTCTCTTAATTTTGTCAAAGGAAGGGCTCATGTCGGCAAACCTGAAAGCTCAGTTTTTTAAGTCATTATGTGATCTATATTACACGCCCAGACGAATGGCAAAATGGGCAACGGGAAATCAGGGTAAATGCTTTCGTTGTGGTGAGGAGGATGCTGGGGCGATACACATTTTTTACAGTTGTGCCAAGTTGAAGGGATTTATTGATCATTTGGAAAGATTTATTTTTTCAGTGATTAAAACATCGGTCGCTATCTCTCCAGCAATGATGCTACTAGGAAAAATCCCAAAAGACAACATCGCGGATTCACTTTTTCAACACCGGCATTTTATTTTTTTTGCAATGACAGTAGCACGCTGATGTATCGCCAGGGAATGGCTACAGGAAAAGCCACCGGATTTTCATCAATGGCGTACAAAAATGCTGAGCCTATATAATTTGGAGTGGAGTTTGTTTTTAATCAAAGGAGCAAGGAAAAAGAGACTGGGTATAAAAATTTGGAGTGCCTTCCGAGACTATTATGAATCATGAGCTTATTTCTCCTGAAAGCCATTACAATTTGGATACTGGTACTTGATGATGATTTTGTTGTATATTAATTTGAGATATTGTTTTCAGTTTTGCTGTGCCAAGAACAATAAAAAAAACACATCAGAAATGAATACATAAAATGAAAAAGATTTAAAAAAGTGTTATAAAAAGATAAAATATCTATACCAATTCTTCAATAAATATATCAAATAAATCCAATCATTCTTTTGGGTGATGAGTCTACATACCATTGGATGCTATTACCATAACATTGAATTGTGGTTGTTTCACATACTGTTTAACAGTTTCTGTACTTGTACTTGGCTATAGACCGTTCTCAAATTAACTAGTTTCCCTATGTATAGCAAGTGTATTATTATTAATATATAGGGGTCCCCTTTTTCCCAAACTGTTTAATCTCATAGCCTGTTCTATGAGGGGATGTCATGTTGTATGTTTTATGTTGATAATTATCTTATGTCAACTCACGTTATTTCTCATTGTCATATTTAAACCAACAGATAAATACAGGAGACAGCTCACGTATGTACTGCATTTTTGTTTCACTTTATTTAAATATCTTTCCTGTTTGTCACATGTTGCTGACTTATAGGAACCCTTACCTCTTTGCTGCCTGTTTTGAGACCGACCGCAGGAAGGGAGACCTGCACTGCCAGAGGACTTCTGTGGATTCTCGAGCCTTTCTCCACCCTTGACCTCGCGGAACCCGCTTCGCGGGTCCCGCAGCGCCTCGCACACAGGAGGCAGGAGACTCTGTTAAAGCTGAGGACAGGAGGCGCGGGCAGGTGAGCAAGCCGGCGGGGCTGCGAGCACGCAGGCAGGGACTCCAGTGACCAGGAGCCCCTGCGCGCCCATCTAACACACCTGGGCTGCTCTCCCCGCTGGCCACGCCCCCCGCCCACAGTCCTGAAAAAGCGGGAGATCCCTTAACCCTTACCTCTTTGCTGCCTGTTTTGAGACCGACCGCAGGAAGGGAGACCTGCACTGCCAGAGGACTTCTGTGGATTCTCGAGCCTTTCTCCACCCTTGACCTCGCGGAACCCGCTTCGCGGGTCCCGCAGCGCCTCGCACACAGGAGGCAGGAGACTCTGTTAAAGCTGAGGACAGGAGGCGCGGGCAGGTGAGCAAGCCGGCGTGGCTGCGAGCACGCAGGCAGGGACTCCAGTGACCAGGAGCCCCTGCGCGCCCATCTAACACACCTGGGCTGCTCTCCCCGCTGGCCACGCCCCCCGCCCACAGTCCTGAAAAAGCCGGAGATCCCTTAACACAACGGAACCCTTACCTCTTTGCTGCCTGTTTTGAGACCGACCGCAGGAAGGGAGACCTGCACTGCCAGAGGACTTCTGTGGATTCTCGAGCCTTTCTCCACCCTTGACCTCGCGGAACCCGCTTCGCGGGTCCCGCAGCGCCTCGCACACAGGAGGCAGGAGACTCTGTTAAAGCTGAGGACAGGAGGCGCGGGCAGGTGAGCAAGCCGGCGGGGCTGCGAGCACGCAGGCAGGGACTCCAGTGACCAGGAGCCCCTGCGCGCCCATCTAACACACCTGGGCTGCTCTCCCCGCTGGCCACACCCCCCTGAGCATCTACCAATCAGCAAGTGCCCATTGGGTATACATTGGCCCACTGTCCCCGCTTCGCGGGAGCGCGCCGGGAGAAGCCCGGGACAAGGGCGGGACCGTCTGTGGCCGTCCGGGGCCGGAGGAGGCCGGGCTGGGCCTGACCTCTTTCCTGTAGCCCAGAGGACATTGTTCACAACAATATGGACATGGCAACAGAAGAAGAAACCCCGGGTAAAAAATCCAGATTACGTAACGGTTCTCTGGAGAATTACTTTCCTAAGAGGAGTGAGGGAGAAAAGAATTCTATCCTAGCTGAGCGCAGGGCAGAGCGGCGTCGCTCCGTTGAGAATATGAAACATAGACCCCTCACTGATAGTCTACTTGAATTGAACCGGGAGGGTGATTCGAATGTCCTAAGTGAGGATAACGTAAGTCAAGATGGAGTCCCCCTATTGTTTCGTGACTTTGTAGCCACCCCTTGTTTGCCCGCGGATAATATCATAATTGTTTCATCTACTCCTAGTTGTAGTCGTGTGGCTGACACATCTAAATCTAGGAAGCAGAAAGTTAAGTTTTTTCCTGTAGCCCAGACCCATCGCCCGCCCCCTAGTAAAAAAAGGAAGAAACAAAGGGTGGTACCAGGTAAAGCCAAAACATCGCACACTGATTTCGGTAAAGGGACAAAAACTCCGATTACAACTGTGACTCCTCCAGTGGTAGAGCAGGAACATACACCACATGTAGCTGTTCCACCGGTTCATTGTCCATCATTAGCAACCACACAAGATGAGGCTCCTGATAATAATGAGAGAGTCTCCCCAATCATTACTACACCTCCACTTCCCCCCACAGTGACAGGGAACTTGGAATTTTTGTTAAGATCTCTCCTCCTACCTATCAATGAGTCTATTAAAAAGGTGGAAATTAGATTAACCATACTGGAAGCCGCCATAACTAGTATGTCTACCCTTACCAAAAACGCACGCAACCTGGGCTTCATCCTGGACTCCTCCCTCACCATGACCAGGCAAGTCAACAACGTCTCCTCAGCGTGCTTCAACATCCTACGCATGCTACGGAAGATCTTCTGGTGGATCCCCACCGAGACCAGGAAGACCGTCACCCAGGCCCTCGTCACCAGCCGACTGGACTACGGCAACGCCCTCTACGCCGGTACCACCGCCAAGCTCCAGAAGAGACTCCAGCGGATCCAGAACGCCTCAGCCAGACTCATCCTCGACATCCCACGAACCAGCCACATCTCCGGACATCTGAGAGACCTTCACTGGCTCCCCGTCAACAAAAGAATCACCTTCCGCCTCCTCACCCACGCACACAAAGCCCTACATGACCAAGGCCCGAGCTACCTCAACAGCCGACTCAACTTCTACGCTCCCAAACGCCACCTCCGATCAGCCAACCACGCCCTCGCCGCCGTCCCCCGCATCCGAAGAGCGACGACAGGAGGAAGGTCCTTCTCCTACCTGGCCGCCAGGACCTGGAACTCCCTCCCTCCCGACCTGCGCCTGACCCAAGACCACCTCTCCTTCAGGAAGAAGCTGAAGACCTGGCTGTTCGAGCAGTAGCGGCACCCCCCCCCCCAGCGCCTTGAGACCCTACGGGTATGTAGCGCGCTCTACAAATGCCATTGATTGATTGATTGATTGATTGAAGTGTGGCGGTGAATCCTACGCTCTTGACAGGGCCCCCTCCTACCACACCACAAAGGAAATCTAAAAATTCTTCTGCCCCTGCTCTGACTAAGCAAAATTGCCAGCCTCCGGGTGGAGCAGTGCCCCCAACTCACAACACACCGCCGCCTAAACAACTAAAAGCACCAGCCACTGAATTGGGCGCGGGCCCCACTAAATCATCATCTTCAAAAGCCTCGACGAGCAATAATCAGAACGTACAGGGGGATGGTGGAAATAGCAGAATACCTCATAAAAGGGTCCCAGAAGTAGAGATTCCCCCAGAAGCTGTGCCCTATGTGGTGATTTTAACTGGGGTCCCGCAGTTAACAGAAAATAAGAAGGAGGGGTATGCCGATCTCAAGAACAAAATTATCCACTGGTTGCGGTTGCACAGGCCGATAGCACCTAACATAGACGGGGACATAATTCATGTTAGACGGATCAACTGGCTGGGGAGTAGAATTAAAGATATAGAGGGGGACCTAGTGGTGGTCAATTTTAGAGACCCTCGGGCAGTTGACTATATCCTAAACTGGCCACCTGGGAATGGGGAAACCTGTATTATCCCACGGGCGTTAACATACTTCTACCCCAGGTCAGAAGTCACTAAATCTAAATATTCAAACAGACCACAGCTTTATAGGCCGCCCTTCACACTACCCTATATTAATAATCAGCCCCAGTATGGGCATCAGTTCACCAGGGTGCCTGATCTACACTCCGCCTGGTCCATGGTCCCCCATAGACATATGATGAACCAGGCCTCTAGTATGAACCACCTGAGACCCTTCACCCCGTTGGATACTTACAATCGGTTTTCCCAACTGTCAGGGTTGGAAGACTGTGATTGAAGTTGGGGGCATGAGGGGGGGGGAAATGACAATGATAAGGAACCTCCCGGGGATGAGGTCCCTCGTCCACCTTGTGGTAGCATAGATATTGAAGAAATTAGTCTATCCACAGCCCATATGGCGACCACCAATGACATCACTGAGGACTCTAGGCTAGCTGGGCCATTGATGAGTGTGGCTGGGTGCCTCGCAACCCCCATTTCATTGGCCCAGGAGGGGGGGAGCCCTATGACCAGGGTGGATATCGAGAGTATGCCCGAGGGGGGTTACACTTCTATGCCCAGAGGACGGCGGGTAATAAACCTCCTTTCTTGGAATATTGCTGGGCTAAAGAGGAAGCTAGAAATCCCGGAGTGGCACTCACTTATTGAGCAGTTTGATGTCTGCCTGTTTCAGGAAACATGGAGTCTAGTTCCTCTACACAAATCGGGGTATACTACTTACTCTGTGCCTGCTGTAAGCAAGGGGAAGGGCAGACCATCGGGAGGCCTCATAGTTTGGATAAAAATAGATCTGAACTGGGTGGTCACAAGCCATAATGAGGAGTGTAATGATATACTCCACCTTTCGGCAAGAGGACAGGAGGATGTCGTCAAGTTTGACCTCTTTAATGTTTATGCGAGAGGGACACAGGGTGACTCCCCCTCTTTGACCTTAACAGCCCTGGACTTGGCCTTAGGCAATTGCTCCAGCTCAGCTAAAATCCTTGTGGGGGGTGATTTTAATTGTACATTTGAACCCCTTCTCGGAGATGACCCCTTAGGAATTGAAGAGGAGGATTCAAAATGGTCCATCCCAACTCTTTCCCTGCCCCCCATTAGGAAGTGGTCACCTAGGGCCATACAAATTAATGCACTGACAAGGGACCACAAATTAAGAGCCCTTAACGGCAGGACTATATCTGATCAGTCAGGGGCATTGACCTTTAATAGACTCTCAGGGCCGTCCCGAATCGATTACATCCTAATGGATGTTGGATTCTGGCTGGACCTTATTGATATGGAGGTCGTCCCAAGCCAGGATAGTGACCACAATCCCTTGTGTTGCAAGTTCAATTGGGGTGTTCTGAATGACAGGCGAGCGATTGTCACCTCAAAAACAACTAAAGAAGTTATCCCATTTAACAATAACCGTAGACTGAAATGGGATAAGGCTAACCTTAATGAGGGCGATATAGGAATCATCAAAGCGCTGGTTGAGGGGTTGTCTTCTGACTTAGAAGTCTGGGCGGGTGAAAATCGGATTGCCAATCCCCAACACCCCTCCCTTGACTCTGCCTATAAAGCCACAATAGAGCAAGTTGGCCAATTTTTTATCTCGAAGGGGAAAAGTAATAGGGCTCCTGCTATACCCTCTACTCTTTGTAAACCATGGTATAATGATCATTGTAAGAACAAAAGGAAAAAATTGACAAAAGCTCTGCTTTCAGGGGACCCTTTACTGGTTAGAGCGGCCAGGAAGGATTATCTGAAAGCATTATCATTGGCCAAACGGGAGTGGGAGGAACAGCACTGGCAGGATCTTTCCAAGGCTGTGAGCAGTAGGAACCCGAACCTTTTTTGGGATTTGGTTAATAGAACAAGGCAGAAAAAATCGCAACCATTGGCTGATCATATAACTTGCCAGCAATGGTTTACTCATTTTTCATCCCTATATGGAGACTCGGAGGAAACAACTAGTTCTGGGGTAAATAGCCTGGGTGAAGGGGACCCCAGAGATGATAACGTCCTTCCATTTTCAGCCGCAGAAGTAGTGTTGGCGATTAGACACCTTACCCCTAAGAAAGCCGCCGGGCAGGATGGGATCCCTGGAGATCTGTTGATGGCGGAGCCAGAGGCCTGGGCCAAATTAATTGCGATAATAATGAATCTGATCATGAGGGGACATCAGGTACCAGACTCCTGGAAAGGGGCCGAGGTAGTTACTGTGTATAAGAAGGGGGCTAGAGATGACCCTGCGAACTACAGACCTATCAGTCTGATAGACATAATCCAGAAAGTGGTCGGCAGGGTCATCATCTCAAGAGTAGGCGACTGGATAGAGGAGGCTAGTATCCTCTCCCACTTACAAGCGGGTTTCAGAAGGAAGGTAGGTACGATGGACCAGGTCTTTCGTTTTTTTGCCATCTATTGGAAGGCGGTTACCATCATGAAAGGCAGTTTGTATATGGCCTTCATAGATCTCAAAACTGCATTCGACCTGGTCCCCCGTACAAAACTTTGGGAAATACTTGGAGAGTTGGGTTTTCCCAGTGGTCTTCTGAGCCTAATTGTAAAGCTGCATGAGGGGAACTACGCGAGGGTTAGATGGGGATCCCAGGGACAATTAACAGACAGGATCCCAGTGCGGAGAGGAGTACGTCAGGGCTGTGTCATGGCTCCGACTCTCTTCTCCCTATTTGTAAATGGAGTGGTTGACCATCTGAAGGGGGAGGAGTCGGATGCCCCAACCCTGGCGGGGGAGAGAATCCCCACACTTCTCTTCGCTGATGACACCCTATTAATTTCCAAATCCCCGGTGGGATCGATTTAGCTCCTTCTGCACCACTCGAGGCTTAACAATCAACACATCGAAAACCAAATTGATGGCTTTTGCACCCTCAAAAAGATTTAAAAATAATTTTGTGCTCAACAATGCCCCCCTCGAGCTGGTCGAGTCTTTCGATTATCTTGGTGTCCGGATTAACAGCCGTATGACCTGGAAGGATCATCTTTCCAAAATGTTATTAAATCATCGGAGAGTATCCGGGGTGACGCTGAAGGAGCTCCGGGAATCAACTAGTAAACCGGTCTCCCCAGCTATGACCATCTATGAGGGACAGATTCTTCCTGCAGCACTTTATGGCTCCGAACTTTGGGGGTTTGAAGGGGTTTCAGATTTGATGATAGCGGAAAACAATTTTTTTAGGAAAGTGGTAACTCTTCCCGCTTCCACCCCAATGATCCCACTTAGATTAGATCTGGCAGGAAAACAGTAAAGGACTTGGTGAGGCTACGCCCGTTGCTCTTCTGGTCCCGGCTAAGAAGAACTGAGGAGCTCGCAAAGTATGCAGAAGGGCTGGACGAACTACTATTACTGGACACATGTAAAAAATAGGATGGTTAAATAAACTGAAAGAATTGGCTTTCAGCTTGGGTCTAAGAGAGGCATGGGAGTCGCAATCACCACCACCCAAAGATGTTATTAAAAAACTGTACTGGGACTGGGTACAGAGCAACGTTACGAGGACTACGAATGTGGGCTCACTTACTGACCAATTTTTGTCAATTAAGTGTGTGCGAAAACTGGAACCCTTTCTCGACTTAATAACCAAACCGTTGGATCGAGCGCTGTACCTAAAATTGCGATATGGGACGCTCCCCGTTCATGACTTTACGGTGAAATGGACGAGTACAGATGCCCGCTTGCGTGCATGCCCTGGCTGTGCAGCCCCAAAGGAATCGGTGGCTCACTTGTTTTTTGCCTGCCCAGCCTACAAAGGGGCGCGGAAATTCTGGTTGAAACCCGTCTGTAGGGAACTAGGGCTGAGGTGCCATAGCCAGGCACTACGCGTCCTCTCTACAGATTCTTCATCTGCCAGTATGATCTGTGGGGTGGCTAAATTTTTGGGAAGCGCATGGATGACACGTTCCCGCTTACTGAAATTACACTCCGGTGTTTCCACAAGCTGAGGACGAATTTACTGTTAGCAATTAATTAATGAGTGAGGTGTCTATGATTTTACTGTATTTTATAATCTTTTACTGATAATCTTGAAATGTTATGTATATGTATTCTTTTATGGTGACAATTCGCCGAATAAAGATATTCAAATTGAATTGATACTGGTACTTGATGATGATTTTGTTGTATATTAATTTGAGATATTGTTTTCAGTTTTGCTGTGCCAAGAACAATAAAAAAAAACACATCAGAAATGAATACATAAAATGAAAAAGATTTAAAAAAGTGTTATAAAAAGATAAAATATCTATACCAATTCTTCAATAAATATATCAAATAAATCCAATCATTCTTTTGGGTGATGAGTCTACATACCATTGGATGCTATTACCATAACATTGAATTGTGGTTGTTTCACATACTGTTTAACAGTTTCTGTACTTGTACTTGGCTATAGACCGTTCTCAAATTAACTAGTTTCCCTATGTATAGCAAGTGTATTATTATTAATATATAGGGGTCCCCTTTTTCCCAAACTGTTTAATCTCATAGCCTGTTGTATGAGGGGATGTCATGTTGTATGTTTTATGTTGATAATTATCTTATGTCAACTCACGTTAATTCTCATTGTCATATTTAAACCAACAGATAAATACAGGAGACAGCTCACGTATGTACTGCATTTTTGTTTCACTTTATTTAAATATCTTTCCTGTTTGTCACATGTTGCTGACTTATAGCTATGTCCCTATTTACTATACGGATTGATACTATATAAGACACCACCTTCAGATCCATCTCTGGTCTATAGTGTACACCTTATTACGACAAGTCTCAAATAGACATTGCCAGGCGGGCTGTCTAATGGTTATATTTTCTGACACTATAGTCCATCTCTATACACCTGGTGATATAGCCAGCGATAATCATGGCTACTCTTCAAACGTTTGGGTTCAGCAATGCTGATTTTATGTCCATGGTTGGTACATCTGCATCTTTTGACAATAGAACACCTAATGATATAGGTAACAATTCTGAACTTACTAAACTTTGAACTCTTTGAAAGAAAACCAAGCAAATTGAGCTACATGGAGAATTTATGCTTAAATGCCTCGGAGCCGGAATAATCCCACAAGGATTACAAATTAAAAATATTCCTGGTCTCTTCGCTCATATAAAAGCATTTCTTGAAAAATGGTCCCAAATAGCTAATCGCTGCTCAAGAGATCTCATGATGCTTATTGTTGAAACAGCCAAATATCTTATGTTACAACTACTAAAAGAGATCGAAGAACTTGAGAGTAAAATCAAGTCATCTCCAGCTCTGACTGATGCCAAAAAAGCACTTGAAGATATTGAGACTGAACTAAGCTCATACAATGATTACCTAATCAAACGTAAAACTGATAAATTGCAGAAAGACATCAGATTTTTTAGTAAAGAACAAATCTATCCCTATTTGGCTGATGGATTCTACTCTTCATCTGATGATACTATTTTCGATCCAACCTCTAACCATCCTACTAAATTGTTTAACAGAAAAGTGACTACGTTTTCCAATTCATCTGATTCGGAAAGTGATGGGGGTTCCTTTGCCTCAGACCAATGAGGGCTTTTTAAATTTATACGTTCATGAATTGTAAATCAGTCACATCAGAAATGAATACATAAACTGAAAAAAGATAAAAAAAGTGTTATAAAAAAGATAAAATATCTATACCAATTCTTCAATAAATAAATCAAATGAATCCAATCATTCTTTTGGGTGATGAGTCTACATACCATTGGATGCTATTACCATAACATTGACTTGTGGTTGTTTCACATACTGTTTAACAGTTTCTGTACTTCTACTTGGCTATAGACCGTTCTCAAATTAACTAGTTTTCCCTATGTATAGCAAGTGTATTATTATTAATATATAGGGGTCCCCTTTTTCCCAAACTGCTAATGTTGGAAGTGTCATGGATCTCTCTGCAGCCTACCACCAGGTGTCATTACACAAGGATTTGCATCATCCCTCTTCTTCTGTGACACCATTAGGAGTGTATAGATTAAAAAGAATGCCTTTTGCTGGCGTGGCTTGGATGCCGCGCAAGATGGCCGGCTAGATGAGGAGCTCTGCCGCATCGATAGCCCCACAGCGTGTTTTCCCGATGTAAACGGGACCGCTCTTTAGCCCAGTCGCTGGATTTGGCTGGCGGAACAGCACCGGAGTCGGCGGAGCGGCTTTGCGGCTCTTGTGGTGCCGTTTTCGCTCTTCTCCGCGATGTTTTCGCGGCCCCTCACGGAGCCGCCATTTTGAGGCTCTCTCCAACCCCGGAGCCTCTGCTGTCAAACTTTGCCGCTACACGACGTGTCACCAGACACCAACGAACCTTACAACGCTGATTTTAAGGGGTGAGCAAATTTACAATGTCAAGACTTTCTGCTATGTTTTTTCTTCTTTTATTCTAAATTGAGAGAAAAGGCTCACACGCACTTTCCACAGCGCTTCACCTCTGAGAACGGCGTTTTCATATCTCAACGTACTCAAATTTCTTTCTTCTAAATGCTCCTCCTCATGGCGCTCTGCTAACATTTTGGGACTTTCTGGCCATTTTGTCTACGCCTCAGTCATCTTATGACGCACTTCCAATTGCTTCCATTTTAGCCACCCTCTCTCTCTTAGTCACCAGTATTTTTTCACTCTAATTCCCTGACGCTCTCTCATACAAACTACAAACGTTTCTTTGGGACATAGCTTCATTTTCTTCTTTGCATCTACTTTTCGAAACGTTTTGTACTTCATGGTGCTTCACCTTCTATTCAGAGGTGTTTCTGGAACATTTTAAACGCACCTTTATTTGCCTCTCAGGGAATTGAGATTACTTAGGGGCACAAGAAATTATTTCTATGGTCAGACTACGTAAACCTCAATTTGTCTTTACGCCCTCGTTGAATACTTTGGTGGCTTCTACATCTGGCACAAATAAATCCAAGTCCTCTACAAAAATGTCTTCTCAAAAATCATCATTGGCTCATACACCTGCCAGTAAACCTTCTCCACCTGCTCCATCGGGCAAACGCCTTAAACAAAATTCTTCTACACCAGAAGATAATCCTTCAACCTCTCCTATTGATCAAATTTTGGAGGAACTACGAGCAATGCGTCCCTTTATTGAAAAAACAAGTACGGATATGCAACTTTTGAAGGACAAATGGGAGAATATGGATGCCCGAATTTCTACTGTTGAACAACACATCCCTGGGCTTCAGTCCAACACACAACGTATAGTTACATTAGAAAAGACTGTCCTCTCCCTACAAAAACACACAGAAGATTTGGAAAATCGCAATAGGAGGAACAACCTCCGTATTTATAATTTGCCGGAAAATCTTGAGGGTGACAATCCAGTATCTTTCTTTACCACTTTTCTGCCGAAACTTCTGGATTTACCACCTTCTACCTCCATTAGTATACAAAGAGCTCATAGATTAGGTGCAAGAACGGACTCCTCTTCGAAACCTCGTGGAGTCATCATCCTATTTTTGAAATACACGGATCTCCTTTTGATTCTTTCAGCAGCCAGGAATAAAAAGCAAGTGACTTGGCAAGGTCAACGAGTCTATTTATCTCA
This sequence comes from Lissotriton vulgaris, assembly GCF_964263255.1. Taxonomy (NCBI): domain Eukaryota; kingdom Metazoa; phylum Chordata; class Amphibia; order Caudata; family Salamandridae; genus Lissotriton; species Lissotriton vulgaris. The sequence goes on along the minus strand of NC_141691.1, from coordinate 231,199,946 downwards.
AGATGTCTCTAATGTCACTGCCTCCAGACGTAAAGAATTTTTGGCTATGCGTCCTTCTCTACGCTCCATGGGAGCAAGATATGGCCTGTTTCACCCTTGTACTCTCAGAGTAACTCATCGAAATAAGACTTGGGGCCCGATTCACAGAATGAACTTACTACTTTTGGCATTCACAGAATGCACTTACTACTTTTGGTATTCACAGAATGAACTTACTCATTTCGGTATTCACAGAAGTTAGGACTACTAACTTTAGGACTCCTAAATATCTTCTGTGAATACCGAAAGTCTTAAAATTCGGATTTTTCTCAATTTAGTAGTAGTAAAGTTAGGACTACTAACTTTAGGACGCCTAAATGCCTTCTGTGAATATCAAAAGTCTTAAAATTAGGATTTTTCTCAATTTAGTAGTAGTAAAGTTAGGACTCCTAACTTTACTACTACTAAATTGAGAAAAATCATTATTTTAAGACTTTCGGTATTCACAGAAGGCATTTAGCCGTCCTAAAGTTAGTAGTCCTAACTTTACTACTACTAAATTGAGAAAAATCCTAATTTTAAGACTTTCGGTATTCACAGAAGGCATTTAGGAGTCCTAAAGTTAGTAGTCCTAACTTCTGTGAATACCGAAATGAGTAAGTTCATTCTGTGAATACCAAAAGTAGTAAGTGCATTCTGTGAATGCCAAAAGTAGTAAGTTCATTCTGTAAATCGGGCCCTCTGTCATTTCAGGAACCTGGAGAACTAAGGAACTTTCTCCTTCTGCAAAGTGAAGAAGGGATGGACGCCTCCTCCTCTGCTTCGAACAGTGGCTGAAATTTGATTTTTGTTGTCTACATGTCTTGTCCTTCTAGTAGTCTGTCTCTGACTTCATGTACCTCTCCATACTCCTTCTTACAGTTTTTTAACCTTCTCATCTTGCTTATCTTCTCTCTGAATATCTTTCTTCTGTGTACCTTATATATATCTACTTACTCTTTCTAAACTCTAGATCTATACTTTACGTCACATGTTCTATATCTTAACAATTTTTCCTTTTTTCCCCAGACGGATATGTATCGGATGTTCCTTTCACCATTTTGTCCCATCCTATGTTCCTTTTTGTGCGGTTTCGGTGTGGTTCTGCTCCTGATCCTGGTCCGTCCGTCTTGTAACGCATCACCACCTCCCCACCTTCCCCTTGTGTGTAACTCCCCTTCCAGGTATGTTCATTACAGTCATCCTTTTGGATTTGTACTGTCTTCTATGCCTTCTCTCCTTTCTCCCTTCTCCTCCTTCGCTGATCTTCTTTCCCTATTCCTACCCCTCTCCCTTTCCCCTTTTCTTTTTCTTCTTCATCCTCTACCTATCCTTCCTTCTACCTTTTTGATAATCTTTATGGTTATTATCTCTCTAAAGTTTGAATTACTAAATGTACAGTATGTTTTTGCATTTTTCGATTTTGATCAGTTTAATAATCTTTCACCTTCAAAGTTGTTTCATGGAATGTGAAAGGATTTAATCACCCTATCAAAAGGCAAAGAGTACTCTCACACCTCTCCTCTTACAATCCAGATATTGTTCTTATTCAAGAAACCCACCTCTCAGATATTGAATCCTTAAAACTAAAATGATTGTGGGTTGGAACTGTCTTATTTTCTCCTGCTTCTCAAAAAAAGAATGGGGTGGCTATTTTGATTCATAAACGCCTTCAGTGTAAAGTAGTACTAGAAGAAAAGGATGATGAGGGGCGCTGGGTTTTAGCTAAACTACTCATTAATGCTATCCCAATTACGGTATTCAATGTTTATGGTCCTACATGTTTTGACTCCTCTTTTTGGCCCTCTGTTACAGCAAAATGTGTTCAATATAAGGATGATTCTTTCCTATTAGGTGGAGACTGTAACCAGATCATTGACCCCTTTTTAGACCGTAGATCTTCTGTTCGTTTCTCCCCTCACAAACCACATAAACAATTCCTTGACACCATCACTCAAACTCATCTTGTGGACTCATGGAGACTCACTCACCCAGATGTTATGGATTTTTCCTTTTTCTCTCCTCCTCATGCTTCTTTCTCTCGTTTAGACTACATTTTTCTATCTTCATCTCTATCTCAACACCTTATATCCTCCTCTATTGAGCCTATTGTTATCTCTGATCATGCTCCTATTATTACTGTTTTTGACCTTCTTCCTCCTGCTCCTAAATCTTCTCGTTGGCGTTTTAACCCTTCTCTTCTTGCTGATCCTCTCTTTTCTTCCTCTTTTCGTTCTTTCGCCTCTGAATTTTTTCACCTCAACTCTACACCTGATACCCCCCTCATATTCTTTGGGACTCCTTCAAGGCCACAGCCCGAGGTTTTATCATTGATTTTGTCTCTAGGAAAAAGAAAAAATTCCTTCAAAAACGTAAAGTTACCCTTGCACACATTAAGTCGCTGGAACATCAATTCTATACTTCCTCTACTAAGATTATGTCCCCCTGAACTACTTAAGGCTAAGATTGCTTTTAACAAGCTTACTACAGATTCAGCCTCCTCTTTTCTCCTCCGGAGCAGCGCACGATACTATGGAGGTCGCAATAAATCAGGTAAATTATTGGCTAATTATTTAAAATCGCGTAAAGAACGAACTAATATTGACTCTATCTATTCCCCCTCTAATATTCTTTTACATACCGATGCGGAAATCTTGGAACAATTTCACTCTTTTTATGAAGCTTTATATACTCCTGAAAACCCTCCCACCCGAAAGCTTATTCAATCTTATTTTGATAACATACCTCACCCAGATACCTCCCACCTTAATTTTTCGGTCGTTGATTCTGATCTCACTATTTCAGAGTTATCCACTGCTCTATCCTCCCTTACTAAAGGCAAAACCCCAGGACCCGACGGTTTTCCAGTTGAATTTTACCTACATTTTTCAGATCTCCTCTTACCTAAACTTCTATCTCTTTTTCAATCTTTTTGCTCTACTGGATCAGCCCAAGGCTCATTTCAGGATGCTACCATGTGCCTTATTCCTAAGGATGGTAGAGACCCTAAGTTTTGTAAAAATTATCGGCCTATATCTTTAGTTAATGTGGACTATAAAATTTTTGCAAAATTACTTGCTCTTCGCCTTGACCCGCTCCTACCACATCTTATAGGGCAAGAGCAATGTGGTTTTATTAAGGGCCGCCTAACATCGGATAATTCTAGACTCTTCCTTATTGTTTTAAGTAAAGCCCCCTCACTATCAATTCCCATTGCAGCCATTTCAGTAGACGCTGAAAAAGCCTTTGATCGGGTTGACTGGTCCTTTCTCATGGCCTCCTTAAAATGGCATGGCTTCAACCCTAAATTTATCTCTTATATTTCTTTAATATACTCTATGCCCAAAGCCTCTGTTCTCGTCAATGGTCAACTCACTTCCCCATTCACGCTCCAACGTGGAGTTCGTCAGGGATGTCCTTTGTCACCTCTTTTATTTATTTTGGCGCTTGAACCCTTCCTTACTTCCATACGTAATAATCCCTCCATTTCTGGATTCCCGTATGGTAAACAACATCTTAAATTATCTGCATATGCTGACGATATCCTTTTATTTATTTCAGACCCGGTCACCTCTGTCCCCTCTTTATTAAATGAATTTGAGAAATTTTCTTTGGTTTCGGGTTATAAAATAAATTCTGACAAAACAGAAATTCTTCCCTTAACCAAATTTTGCCTTCCTCACTTCTTTACAGCCACCGGATTTGCTTGGAATTCTACGAAAATTAAATATCTTGGTGTTCTTTTTTCTAGCTCTATTTCTTCTTCTATCCAACTTAACATGAATGCAGTCATCTCTAGAATAGACTCCCTACTAGCTTCTTGGAATCCTCTATTTCTTTCCTGGTGGGGCCGTCTTGACTCCATCAGGATGATGATTGCCCCGATTTTGATCTACTTATTATCCATGCTTCCAATCCGCATCCCGAACTCATATTTCCGCTGCATTGATTCTGTATTGTCCAAATTTCTCTGGAAGCAGAAAAAGGCTTGAATATCTCTCTTACACCTTTGTAAATCTAAACTTAATGGTGGAACCAACTTTCCAGACTTTCGCCTCTACCACAAGTCCTTCTTACTTCGACAAGCTTCCCGCTGGTTATCTCAGGAATCCTCCCCTTTTCTCCCCTCTGGCTTTCTGTAGAACAGGAGTTATTGCTTCCATACTCTTTCCAAGAGATAATTCGCTTCACTTCTAAAGCCCCATGCCTTAACCCCCTTTTATTCAAACATACTTCTTCTCTTCTACGGCCTTTAGTCTCCTCTACCTCGGTCTCTCAGGAATCCTTCCTACTATTACCTATATGGTACAACTCACTCCTATTAATAAATAACAGACCTATTGCATGGCCCTCATGGAGAACGAAAGGTATCATCTGGGTACATCATCTTTTTGATGGTTCATCCCCTTGCTCGTTTCCTAAATTTCGATCTCAATTCCACTGCCTTCCTTCTTTTGCAAAGAAATTCCTCATCCTTATGGAAACAATTCTAGAGTGTTATTATTCTCTTCCTTCTGAAAGGTTACCATCCTCGTCTTCCTCTTTACTCAACGTCCTCTCTACTATTCCTAAAGCTTCCCTCATTTATCGATATTTCTCAGCCCCCGACCCGGACCGTCTCAAATCGAAATTGGAATTGTCTTGGGAGACGGATTTAGGCTCCTCATGGTCAACCTCTCTTTGGGACAAAATATGGGCCAGATCTTTGAAGATTTCCCGTACTGCCTCTCTTACTCAATCCCTATTTTTCTTCTACCACAGACTTTACCTTTCTCCTCTTTCTATTTCTCGTTTTCAACCCAATTCTGTATCTAATTGTTGGACCTGTAATGCTCCCACTGCAGATCTTCTACACCTTTTCTTCTTCTGTCCTTCAACTCGTATTTTTTGGTCTCAGATATGCTCTCGCCTCTCCCGTATTTTCAACATCTCTATTCACTTCTCCACCTCTTTTGTATTTCTCGGTAGCCTTTCAGAGGACTTGGATCTCCCTCCACATTCCCAAGGTCTTTTTGATCTTATGCTAGCCCTCGCACTACAGCACATTGTTTCTAACTGGAAATCCTTGAACACTTTGTCTCTAAATTGTTGGTGGAATTTAGTATGTCAATCACACAGACTTGATGTCGCCTTTGCCTCCTCCTGCAAACCTTTCCGAAATGTTGAACTTTACTGGTTACCTCTTACTTTATACTTAGATCAATCTGCCAAAAAGACTTACTCTCCACTTTCCTCGGATAATTTCAAACCCCTTTGAACACATATACTCTTGCCTGTAGTTTATGATATTTTTCAATTTTACTGTTGTAATTTTTTAGCTTTATACATGTTTTCTTTTTGATAAATGTTCCTACTTCAAGTAATTACTAATATGATGTTTTCTACTGTACTTTCTGATTGACATTCATTGTATTTGCTTTTTGTTTTTTACTCATTCTCTAGGATATTACCATGTTTTTATTTCCCTCCCCCTCTCCCCCCCTCCTCCCCGTAAAATAATTCAAAATGCTTGTTTTGCATTGTGATATTGGTTACTTATGTTTAATCTAGACCATTCTTTATCCTTTTCTCATAATTTGCTGATGTCACCTTATTGTAATATCTGATTTTCCTCTAATAAAGCTTTCAAACATAAAAAAAAAAAAAAAAGAATGCCTTTTGGTTTAGCTTTGGTGGCTGCATGTTTCCAAAGACTTATTGAAGGAGTTCTGGAAGGTGTCAACAATGTGCTATTCTTCCACAAGGACATTCTGTTTTTTGGAAAGGATACATAAGCCCATGATCACCCTGAGGCAAGTTTTGGAGAGACTAAAGAACAAAAATCTTACCTATAATCACGAGAAATGCAAGTTTAGGGTAGGCACATTATCTTAACTAGGACATATCATTTCTGGAGAAGGAATAAAATCAAAAGTTGACCTGATAGAATCTATTAAGAAGGCAATTCCCCTTTTGATAAGGATGAACTTAGGTGGTTCCTTTGTCTGTCTGAATATTAGCCAGCAAAGTAATTCCCTCAAGGTTGTTGTTGAAGAAGGCAGCCACATTTGAGTGGTCAGGGGGTGTAAAGAAGCATTCACCAAGATAAAAATTGAGATAGGAATGATGCCTAATTTAGGATATTTTGACATCATCAAGAGGGCAGTGTTGACCACAGAAGACAGTCTTAAGGGGAAGAGAGCTTTTTTGGCTCCGATTTTTGACGGGGAAGAGAAAGTGATAGCTTTTGCCTCACACTCTCTCAAGGGGGCAGAAGAAACATACTCAGTGATTGAGTGTGAGGCATATGGGTCATTCACCATTTCAAGCTCTTTCTTTGGAGCTTACCGTTCACCCGGGAAAAGAGCTGCATCACTAGCTGCCGTGTAAAAGAGCTCTTAGTGCACATCCATGCACCATGCACTATGTGATGCATGGCATACACTGCATGGATGTTCATGGGGGAATTACATGTGCCCCCATGACCACTTTGCAGTGGCCTGCGAGGAACTGGGGGCCCGAAAGTCTCTCTCCGACAGCCTTTTCATGATTATTTGCTGGCAATTAAAAGGCTGTCCGAAAGGGACATCATTATCCCAACTGTGGAGCCTGCATCAGCACTGCTGCTGTTAAAGGTATACAATTCCGACTGCTGCCCCAATGGGGTCATAGATCCTTTCCCCTCATCAAAATCAGTCCCACAATTTTCACTAACTGATAACAGTTCAGTAGGGCTGATCGCCCAAATCACGTTCTGAATTCCCCTCTCCATCTCATCCCATACCTTTTCCTGCAGATCCATGGGGGGGGGAGAAATTCCCCACTCCCTCGTTGAGATACCAACAAGCCTGCAACACATATTGAACTTAATCCCAAAACAAGTAATCTGTTCCATGTGGATTTGGGGGTGAATGTTGTGCCAATATATATTGTGGTGCTCTAGTGTGAGTGTGAGTTTCATTGAAGTTCAAGCCTTACAAGTCACACAACCACATTTTCCCCCCTCCATGCTTTGAGAGCACCTGCGCTGTCGTTCACTGTGCTCCTGTGCTGTACAGCCTGGGTCCCAGTAGTGGGCCTGATGTCATATTAAGTATTCCGCCATCATGGGGGCAAGAAATACCAAAGGGGCTAATGAACAGAGTGTTTGAGCAAATCAAACACTCACCCCTAGTCAACTGATCTGGGTTTAATCCATCATCATTCTTTAGCTCACACCACCACCCAAGTTCAGACATGGGCATATGCAAATCAGTTCGACTATGTGCCTCATGGGAACAGTCCAGCCCGAACTGCCAAGCCATATCTTCCCTGGACCGGAAACAAGCATCCTGTGACCGGTTATGGGTTCATAACCCTCATCAACCAGGCGATCTTGAATCCAGTGGCAGAGTGAATAAGGGACCCACGTCTGGGCATACCCTGCCAACTTAAGGTTGAACAAAGCGATACCAAAGGGTTGATGAACAGAGCGTTTGAGCAAATCAAACACTCACCCCAGTCAACTGATCTGGGTTTAATCCATCATCATTCTTTAGCTCACTCCACGACCCCAGTTCAGACATGGCCATATGCAAATCAGTCTGACCCTGTGCCTCATGGGAATAGTCCAGCCCACACTATCAAGCCATGTCTTCCCTGGACTGGTAACAAGCATCCTCGGATCAGTTTCGTGTTCATACCCCTCATCAGCCAAGTTATCTTAAATCCAGTGGCAGAGTGAGCAAGGGACCCACGTCTGGACATACCCTGCTAACTTAGGGCGAACAAAACTATACCAAAGGGGATGATGGACGGAGTGTTTGAGCAAATCAAACACTCACCACCAGTCAACTGATCTGGGTTTAATCCATGATCATTCTTTAGCTCACTCCACCACCCCAGCTCAGACATGGCCACATGCAAATCAGTCTGACCCCGTGCCTCACAGGAACAGTCCAGTCCGAACTGACAAGCCATGTCTTCCTTTGACCGGAAATAAGCATCCTGGGACCGGTTTCGGGTTCATAACCCTCATCAGGCAGGCTATCTTGAATCCAGTGGCAGAGTGAGCAAGGGACCCACATCTGGGCGTACCCTGCCAACTTAGGGCAAACAAAGCAATACCGAAGGGGATGATGGACGGAGTGTTTGAGCAAATCAAACACTCACCGCCAGTCAACTGATCTGGGTTTAATCCATTATCATTATTTAGCTCACTCCACCACCCCAGTTCAGAAATGGCCATATGCAAATCAGTCTGACCCTGTGCCTCTTGGGAACAGTCCAGCCCAAACTGCCAACACATGTCTTCCCTGGACCGGAAACAAGCATCTTGAGACCGGTTTCGAGTTCATAACCCTCATCAGCCAGGCTATCTTGAATCTAGTGGCAGAGTAAGCAAAGGACCCACGTCTGGGCATACCTTGATAACGTAGGGCGAACACAGCGATACCAAAGGGGATGATGGACGGATCATTTGAGCAACTCAAACACTCACCCGCAGTCAACTGATCTGGGTTTAATCCATCATCATTCTTTAGCTCACTCCACCACCCCAGTTCAGATATAGACATTTGCATATCAGTCTGACCCTGTGCCTCATGGGAACAGTCCAGCCCGAACTGCCAAGCCATGTCTTCCCTGGACCGGAAACAAGCATTTTGGGACCGGTTTCGGGTTCATAACCCTTATCAGCCAGGCTATCTTGAATCCAGTGGCAGAGTGAGCAAGGGACCCCGTCTGAGCATACCCTGCCAACTTAGGGTGAACAAAGTGATACCAAAGGGGATTATGGACTGAGCGTTTGAGCAAATCAAACACTCGCCCCCAGTTAACTGATCTGAGTTTAATCCATCATCATTCTTTAGCTCACTCCACCACCCCAGTTCAGATATAGACATTTGCATATCAGTCTGACCCTGTGCCTCATGGGAACAGTCCAGCCCGAACTGCCAAGCCATGTCTTCCCTGGACCGGAAACAAGCATCCTGTGACCGGTTTCGGGTTCATAACCCTCATCAGCCAGGCTAACTTGAATCCAGTGGCAGAGTGAGCAAGGGACCCACGTCTGGGCATATCCTGCCAACTTAGGGCAAACAAAGCGATACCAAAGGGGATGATGGACGGAGCATTTGAGCAAATCAAACACTTACCCCCAGTCAGCAGATCTGGGTTTAATCCATCATCATTCTTTAGCTCACTCCACCACTCCAGTTCAGTCATGGCCATATGCAAAACAGTCTGACCCTTTGCCTCTTGGGAACAGTCAAGTCCGAACTGACAAGCCATGTCTTCCTTGGACCGAAAACAAGCATCCTGGAACCGGTTTTGGGTTCATAACCCTCATCAGCCCGGCTATCTTGAATCCAGTGGCAGAGTGAGCAAGGGACCCACGTATGGGCATACCCTTCCAACTTAGGGCGAATAAAGAGATACCAAAGCGGATGATGGACGGAGCGTTTGAGCAAATCAAACACTCACCCCCAGTCAACTGATCTGGGTTTAATCCATCATCATTCTTTAGCTCACTCCACCACCCCAGTTCAGACATGGTCATATGCAAATCAGTCTGACCCTGTGCCTTATGGGAACAGTCCAGCCCGAACTGCCAAGCCATGTCTTCCCTGGACCGGAAACAAGCATCCTGTGACCGGTTTCGGGTTCATAACCCTCATCAGCCAGGCTAACTTGAATCCAGTGGCAGAGTGAGCAAGGGACCCACGTCTGGGCATATCCTGCCAACTTAGGGCAAACAAAGCGATACCAAAGGGGATGATGGACGGAGCATTTGAGCAAATCAAACACTTACCCCCAGTCAGCAGATCTGGGTTTAATCCATCATCATTCTTTAGCTCACTCCACCACCCCAGTTCAGTCATGGCCATATGCAAATCAGTCTGACCCTTTGCCTCTTGGGAACAGTCAAGTCCGAACTGACAAGCCATGTCTTCCTTGGACCGAAAACAAGCATCCTGGAACCGGTTTCGGGTTCATAACCCTCATCAGCCAGGCTATCTTGAATCCAGTGGCAGAGTGAGCAAGGGACCCACGTATGGGCATACCCTTCCAACTTAGGGCGAATAAAGAGATACCAAAGCGGATGATGGACGGAGCGTTTGAGCAAATCAAACACTCACCCCCAGTCAACTGATCTGGGTTTAATCCATCATCATTCTTTAGCTCACTCCACCACCCCAGTTCAGACATGGTCATATGCAAATCAGTCTGACCCTGTGCCTTATGGGAACAGTCCAGCCCGAACTGCCAAGCCATGTCTTCCCTGGACCGGAAACAAGCATCCTGGGACCGGTTTCGGGTTCATAACCCTCATCAGCCAGGCTAACTTGAATCCAGTGGCAGAGTGAGCAAGGGACCCATGTCTGGGCATATCCTGCCAACTTAGGGCAAAAAAAGCGATACCAAAGGGGATGATGGATGGAGCATTTGAGCAAATCAAACACTTACCCCCAGTCAGCGGATCTGGGTTTAATTCATCATCATTCTTTAGCTCACTCCACCACCCCAGTTCAGACATGGCCATATGCAAATCAGTCTGACCCTTTGCCTCATGGGAACAGTCCAGGCCAACTGACAAGCCATGTCTTCCCTGGACCGGAAACAAGCATCCTGGAACCAGTTTCGGGTTCATAACCCTCATCAACCAGGCTAACTTGAATCCAGTGGCAGAGTGAGCAAGGGACCCACGTCTGGGCATACCCTGCCAACTTAGGGCGAACAAAGAGATACCAAAGCAGATGATGGACGGAGCGTTTGAGCAAATCAAACACTCACCCCCAGTCAACTGATCTGGGTTTAATCCATCATCATTCTTTAGCTCACTCCACCACCCCTGTTCAGACATTGCCATATGCAAATCAGTCTGACCTTGTGCCTCATGGGAACAAACGCTTTGTCCATCAACCCCTTTGGTATTGCTTTGTTCGCTCTAAGCGAGGTTTATATACATATAGTCTGCTTCTGCCCCAGTGGGCTGGCTAAAAACGATAAATTAACCACTTCCACCTTAGATAATAGTTACTATTATCTAAGATCAAAGTGGTTAATTTATCGTTTTTAGCCAGCCCACTGGGGCAGAATCAGAATATATGTATATAAATCTCGCTGTGTTGAAAGAAGTTCAATTCTTCTTCTTTGTTGTCCCTCGCTCAGCCCCACCCTCTTCAATGTCTACATGAGCCCCCTTGCGGCCATCGCACGCCAACACAACCTCAACATCATCTCCTACGCCGACGACACACAGCTGATCCTCTCCCTCACCAACGACCCCGCCACCGCCAGAGCCAACCTACACCAAGGGATGAAAGACATAGCCGAGTGGATGACGACCAGCCGCTTGAAACTGAACTCAGACAAGACGGAAGTCCTCATCCTGGGCTCCTCGCCCTCCGCCTGGGACGACTCCTGGTGGCCCCCCCCCTGGGCACTGCACCCAAACCGACAGACCACGCACGCAACCTGGGCTTCATCCTGGACTCCTCCCTCTCCATGACCAGACAAGTCAACGCCGTCTCCTCGTCTTGTTTCAACATCCTGCGCATGCTACATAAGATCTTCCGGTGGATCCCCACCGAGACCAGGAAGACGGTCACCCAGGCCTTTGTCACCAGCCGTCTGGACTATGGCAACGCCCTCTACGCCGGAACCACCGCCAAGCTCCAGAAGAGACTCCAGCGGATCCAGAACGCCTCAGCGAGACTCATCCTCGACATCCCCAGACACAGCCACATCTCCAGACACCTGAGAGACCTGCACTGGCTCCCAGTCAACAAGAGAATTACCTTCCGGCTCCTCACCCATGCACACAAAGCCCTACACAACCAAGGCCCGAGTTACCTCAACAGCCGCCTCAACTTCTACGCTCCCAAACGCCATCTCCGATCGACCAGTCACGCCCTCGCCGCCGTCCCCCGCATCTGAAGAGCGACAACAGGAGGAAGGTCCTTCTCCCACCTGGCCGCCAAGACCTGGAACTCCCTCCCTCCCGACCTATGCCTGACCCAAGACCACCTCTCCTTCAGGAAGAAGCTCAAGACCTGGCTGTTCGAGCAGTAGCGGACCCTCCCCATCCCTCCCCCCCCCCAAGCGCCTTGAGACCCTCCAGGTGAGTAGTGCGGTTATAAATGTCTTTGATTGATTGATTGTACATGAACAGCAGTTTAGTGGGTTACTTCAATTTTAATAATTTTAAAATTGTAAGATATTTAATTCGAATTGTATGTTGCTTGTTGCCGATAAGTTATGAATTTGTAACAGAGTTAAAAATTGCAGTATCGCATTGCGATGTTTAACACAAAATGTGGTTGTGGTAGAAAAACTACGAGCTCTGTTATTGTGTAGTTAACATGTGACACTGGTGTTTGTAACAGTTTAAAATGGCTGATGAAACTTTATTCATTTGTTAGTGAGCAAGCCTGCTGGGCAGGCGAAACACGTCTAACATTATCGTCTGACATTAAAACAAAATTTTGGTGTACAGACACGGCATCAACTCTCATGTTGTTAGAAGTGTGGCAAAAAACATAAATACATATATACATATATCGAGAATCAAAGAAATCCTAAAAGACTTAGATTCAAGGGAAAACAAAGAAGAAATAGCCAATGCGCTTAAAGAAATAATAAATAAAAAACAGACTTTTGAAACACAAAGAAGAAAGAACGCAAGGCAATAAAATTCCAAAGAGTTCGGAATGACTACATTAATGGACGAATTTACACCTTTGCTAGGAAATTGGACAATATCAAGAGGCAACAACTATCAGCCACGGCAAGCGGGTTAGAAACAAAACCCGCAACAAGTGGTACAGACTTAAGCACATCAGTAGAATCCGACTTAGACAGAAACAGTTCCTTGGGAGCAATGGGCCCAATCCCAAATCCAGCACAAGAACTAGCTTATTTTCGTTTACAGCGCCTCAAAACCTTATGGCCTCGGATAAACTCATGGCAGGACTGGAACAAAGGCAAAGCAAATCAAGACAGAAAACAAAAAGCAGACGAAGAAAAGACAGACGCTGGGGGAAGCGGAGCCACAAAGCAAACGAAGCCACAATACAGAAAGAACAGGAAACGATAATGGATGACGAACTTAAGAATAACTTGGACAATACGGTTATTAATTTAACCGACCTGTAACTAACTTCTCAAGAAACAAGAATTCTATCTTTAGGGCTAACATACTGCACTGCGACAAACTTTGACTATGCCCAAACTAGAATAGATTTATTTCAGTTCATACGAAAATTAAAACTACAGAAACATTTCTTGAACTGTACCACTAAAAAAACGACTGGTAAAGAGACCGGACCCGAAATTGATAATATTTTATCTATCGCATATATGGCAACCATAGGTGACATGAATGCTCTGGAATATGAGGAATCATTAAGCCAATTGACGCCGGGTGAGATAGCGGGCCAAGCAAATTTGAATACATACCAAACATCAGAAACGCACTTTAAACCCAAATCTGTGTTTACGCCTATTTTGTTGAAAGATGGTCTAGACCTTTTTTCTGAAAATGTAATAAAGGAATTGAAGGAGTTGTCACTTCTAAGCATGAGAACCTTTTGTACCAAAAAGCACAACCAGAGACAAGAATATAATGCTCTTATATCTAAAATTCAAGCCAGATCTGACATTGTAGTGAGATGGTCTGATAAAGGTGGGAACATTGTGTTATGGCCGCTCAAGATGTACAATGAGGAAGCAATGTTACAACTGCAGGATCACGAATGCTACTGTAGAGTGAGCCCCACTTTGATTGTTGGAATCCAAGATCGGTATCACGCTGAACTATATAGGTGGAGAAACGTGGGCTTAATCAATAAGCAAGAATTCAATTTTTGGAAAAATGACTATCCCACCATGCCCCAACTATACTTGATACTAAAAGTACACAAAAACCCAACCCGACCACCAGGCAGACCAATTATCTCGGCCATTGGCGGACTGTTCAAGAATACTAGTACTTATGTGGACCATTTCTTACAGCCTTTTGTTGAAGACTTACCAGCCTACATACAAGACAGTGGAGATTTTCTGAAAAAACTGTATGATTTTGATTGGAATGATGAATATGTATTTATGACCTTGGATGTTCAGTCATTATACACAAGCATTCAACATACAGATGGTTTGAAAGCTTTACAACATTACCTAAACAAAAGACCTATAACATTGTACCAACACTCGCTCGTGAAATTACGAATGGTGGAGTGGTGTTTAAACAACAACACATTCTTGTTTGACAAACTACACTACAAAAAACTACAAGGTTCAGCTATGGGTACTTGCTTCTCCCCTAGTTATGCTAATTTGCATATGGGCTGGTGGGAGGAGCAAGTACTAGCAACCACCCAGGCAATGAACATGTCAGAACACGTAATACTCTACAAGCGCTACATAGATGATATTTTCATCCTATGGAAAGGGTCAATAAGTAGTGCTGAATCTTTTGCCACAGAACTAAATGAGAATGCTCTAAACTTGAGATTAACATGCTCTACAAGTAAAGAGAAGATCCAATTCCTAGACCTAGAAATGTATGTAGAACAGAATAAAATACAAACCAGAACATACAGAAAACCCACGGCGGGTAATGCGGTGCTTCATGCACAAAGGTTTCACCCTGTCAGACTCAAGAAATTCATTTCTTACGCAGATATAAACCTCAAACGTTGGCAAAGGCAGAACAGAAATGTAAAACTAAGAACAGAAAGGATCTTTTATTTTCAACTGAAGAGGCAAATAAAGATAAACAATCAAAGTCCACATCTAACATCCCTAGGATGATAACTGGGTATAACACATACCATAACCATGTTAGGAGAATCCTGCAAAAACATTGGCCATTAGTACGTAATGACCCTGTGATAGGACAATTGAATGGTAATAAAACTTCAATTACATTCCGGAAGGCGAAGTCGATGCGAAGCCAACAGGTCTGCAATGCACCGACATTTGTCAAACCTGTCACATGGCCGCCGAGCCAGAAAGGCTTTAGAAAGTGCGCCAAATGCAAAGCGTGCAAACAAGGTGTAAATACTAAAGAGGTAACAGTACCTTTCAGAAACAAGCCTTACATCATCAGAGGCGGCTACTCTTGTAAGACCGAGTACGCCGTCTATGTACTTGTTTGCAGCTGTGGTAAATGTTACGTAGGAAGCACAATTCATCAGGCTCACATTAGGATCCTTCAGCATTTGCGTGCTATAACTAACGATGACTAAACGTACCCAGTGGCCCGGCATATAAACACACTACATGAAGGGAACATCAAACACCTCTCCTATTTTGTAATTGACAGTGTCCCCAAGAATCCCAGAGGGGGGAATCGCAGATTGGCCCTAAGACGCCTGGAATCTAGGTACATTATCTTGCTAGATTCCAAGATCCCTAATGGTCTAAACTTGGACGAAGCGCTAACAGTACACTTATAATCCAGCGTGTGCCTCTTCCCTATCCGAGATCCACTCCTGTAACATATCTGCAACTTTACTTGTGTAAATACTTTAGTTTTTTTGGCTGTATTATTAGTTTAGCTAATTTTCTGACTCATTATCTAATTTAAAACTTATGAGTGAGTTTACATCAAATATACATACAAAGAGTGACACAACAAACACTAACCAGTGCAGTAGATATTCCCTGGTTCATCCTGTAAGGATTGAGCCAACAGTGCTTGAATTTATGGAATAATTTACCTTACTCCACTTGGAGACGAGGCTCGTGTGAGGTGCTTTTATACCAAAGGAATATAGTCCAGTTCCGATTTATCTAAAAATTACTTAAATGCAACAGATGGTATTTGTAATTCAATGCTATGTAATTTTCTTGGCTTATGGAATTAAGGTTATGGGCACCAGTAAACCATATATTATGTCCTTACCTAGGTACATCTATGAACCTCACTTGAGAATTAAGATGTATTTTTTCTCTGCAACGTTTATTGACTATATATTAACCAATAGGCAATGTAACTCTTTTTAAAATTGCTATGAAATATAACTCTGAATCTAGGAATGAACCAACCACTTTTCTCCCAGTACGATGATGCCGCATGTGCAATGATTCAAATTGCATAGATCGGCTGTCTGACCAACCTGTGTTTATTGCCGCACAGAGTGTTAATATTATTTATATAATGTATATTACTCTAAAGCATTACTACATTTGTTCATGCAAAGATTAACTGATATTTTCTAAGTGGTTAAACACGATGTGTTGTTAGAAGTATGTTTGCAATTTTAAACTCTTCTATGTCCATCTCTGTAAATATCATGACTCATGGTAACTATGGCAACGAACCACCAGTCACACCATAGCGTTGTTGTGATGTGTTAGAATGCTTATATATGACAGCGTCACTTTTTGCAGAGTGAGTGAGCAAGGCGGAGGCTTCCGCCGAAATGCGTCTGTGCAGCATGATGGAATAAATACCTTTCTTGAGTAGAATTCACGGTGTCAGTGCCTTCCTTAAATCGTTTTGGAGTTGGACTGGTAAACAATATATATATATATATATATGTTAAGTAATAATGTTTATTTAGGATTTTATATTTTTTTCTAATATAATACGGTTATGCAAAAATCTATAATATTTAAAGGGAAGTCGTTTACCTACTGTTGCACAGTCTGGTGTGGGAATAGTAAGTATTACCCCTCCAAAGTCCAATGCTTTCTCTACTGTTCAACAGACTGGAGTTGGAATAGTAAATGTAACCCCTCCAAAGTCCCACACTTTTTCTGCTGTTGCACAGACTGGAGTGGAAATAGTACATTTTAAATCCTCCGAAGTCCAATGGTTTCCCTACTGTACACAGATTGGAGTGGAAATAGTAATTGTAACTCTTTTGAAGTCTGACACTTTCTTTACTGATACACAGACTGGAGTGGGAATAGTAGATTTAACCCCTCTGAAGTCCAGCGCTTTCCCTAGTGTTGTACCATTTGGAGTAGGAATAATATATTTAATAATTCTGAACTTCTACACTTTCTCTACTGTTGCATAAACTGGAGTGGGAAGAGTGTATGTATTATTCTCAGACTCAGATACATTTACTAATATTGCTTGATTATATTTATTATTAATATGTGTTTATAATTTTTATTTGATAGGATTTGTTTTTATTTGTAATTGTTTAACATTTGAATCATTCGTATATTAGTTATTGTAAATGCCTTTTTTATTTTATTTGTTTAGTAATTAGTAATGTATGTTATGCCTTGGAATTGAATTGTTATTTTTTATGTTTAATGCAATATATATATATATCTGGCTTATGGTTTAACAATATTAAAAAACATGATGACGAGACAGACGGAGTATTGAGCATTATTGACTGTGTGGAGTGCGAGGTACTGGTGAAGTACGAGGACGTGTATATATATATATATATCTGTTATGAATGGAAAAAAGCACTCTCAGGCATATATTAAACAGGAAGTAACCTGTCCAAACAGTACAGATTTGTAGAACAAGCAAAGTTTATCACGTATTGCAAAACATATGTAAGGATTTGATTCATTAAAACATGTGGTTTGTTACATGTAATTTTTCTGACTTGTATTCTTCAGAAACAAAACAAACAGCCAATAAGTGTTTCGTCACTTCGTAACTTCTTCAAGGCTAGAAGAGAAAAAGATGTATATAAATTCCTGAATCCAATCAGTGGTCGAAGCTGCAGTGGTCTTTGTAGTCAAGAAATCCTTGTGAAAGGTAATGAGCTGCATTATATTCCCAAGTATTGAAATCCAAATGTATGTTTAAGGCCAAATTGGATTGCAGTATATCTTGTGAACTATAGAGAGTAAAAAGTAGTCCGTCTTGGTCTCATTGTATAAACAGTTCCTACAGATGAGAGAGCACTGATTGTTCGATGAGACGCTCTGAGGTAAAATATCTGGTGAACGTTGTTTCATGACCGTGAAGAAGAACGGCTTTGACATATGGGACTCAGTGAAGCTTACCATGGCCTCCTCTTTAGCTTAACAAGATTATTAAACAAGTGATAACTTTTGCTTGGAAACAATTAGATATGACATGTGTGGCCTCTAGGGAGTCGTATTTAAAAATCCTCTTTAATGGTAAAGTCAAATTTTAAGTCACAATTCTGGAAATGTCACTATTAGATAGATGGTATTTTCTTGTTCTTATCATTTGGGTGCCACAGCCTGTGTCCTGAGTTAAATGACTATGTGTAGTTGGTAGTTAGCCTCTGTGTATTGTTCTCAGACAGTGTCACATAGGAGGACTGGACTTTGTCAGGATGGACCATCCCGACTGGATGGGAGAGTAGAGCAGTCACCATCCACACTTGTACTTCAATAGAGGCTGCTTCCTGCTTTCACAAAGGACTTCACATTAACCTTTTGTCACCCCAGACATCTTGGGGCCAGGGCAGGAAGACAATTCAAGAACCAGATGTTGTGAGAAGTTTGGAGGTTTCTCCCACTTCAAAGTTAGCACTAGGTATGAATACTGGAACTTGAAACCCACTCTTCAGAACACTCATGGGCCTGCAGACTCTCAACAAAAAAGGACTATCCAGCTCCCCGAGGATTGCCCAGCTGTTTGAGGACTGCCCTGTGCCCTGACTTGCTTCTTAAACCCAGGACTACCAAGAGTGTCTCCAAGAGTCAGTCAACTGGCCTCCTGTCCTGAGCTACAGGGAACAACAGGATCCTGACAGGCCGCTTCCTTGGAGATGCAATTCAACCCCAGTCCTCACATCAACAGCTCCAGACTAGTGGCTTAATCAGAACCAGCACAATGTGCAGTACCTCAATGCCACACCTTGCATCTCAGCTCCTGATCCGTGGCTTCCTCAGCGCCGACCCAGCACGACCCATTTTGTTGCAAGTCTCCACAATGTGGCACCAGACGGGTGGCTTAATCAACCCAACGCAGCACAATGTATTTCAATGCCATCATCCCAGCTCCTGATCTATGGCTTCACCATCACTGACTCAGTGTGACAAATCTTTGACACAGGGCCACACACTGCTACTCCTGCTTAACGGCTCCTCAACTCAGTGCAGAGCAGGAAGGTGGAGCCTTTGTATCTTGATCCCAAAGGATACAGTTATCCCAGTAGGCCAAACTTGGTCTTGTGCCCATTCTGCCCTCCATCATAATGAGGCTAAACTTATGACTTTGTCCAGCCCCAGTTTGACCGGATAACCATAAATGGCAATATTTGCTTCTAAGAACAATTTGCCCGAAAACTGCTAAAATCCGAGTCTACTAATTGGTTTTCTGGCATTTTGGTCTCATTTTATTTGTTAAAGATGAATCTATTTTCTAGATTTGTGTGGAATACTTCTGTGATGTGATTTCACTTTATTGATGTTTGTGTGCTGCACGTTAAACATTGCCTCTCAGTTAAGCCTTACTGCTTTTGTGCCAAGTCTACTGCTGATGAATGCCTGGATGAGCGTGTGCGTGAGAAGCCATTTGAAGATGTTGTGAAACATTCTGAGGATGTGGCAGCTGGATGAGATCACTTTGTGGACATGTTTGTTCCTTGAGAGCTTGTCTTCAAGGTTAACAGCAAGGTTTCTGGTATTGGAGGTGGGTGTAGGACCCACGTTAGGTGGTCCCCAGGAGGTGTCCTAGGGAGTTCCTATTTCTGAATATCAGGGCCTGTTTTATTCGTGTTGAGTTTGAGGCAGTTCTCTCACTTTCAGTTTGCTACATCGTACATGCAGGTGGTAAATTTGTTACTGATGGTGTTGTTAATGTTGTGAGGGACAGGATGAGCAGAGTCTCATTGGCATATGAGACAATGCTGATGTTGAAGGTTCTTTTGATGAGGCCAAGAGATGCATTGTAAAAGTTTAACAGGGTCAGGCTGAGGGAAGAGTTCTGGAGGACTTTGCAGGTGAGCTATTTAGGTTTGGATGTGAAAATGAAGAGTCTGACCTGTTGTGTTCTGTTGGAGGGGAAGGAGGAGATCTAGGTTGGGGGGAGTCCTTGGACACCTGATTCCTGAACTCTGGCGATGAGGGTGCCGTGAGAGATGGCGTTGAACTGAGAGGTCAGGCAGGGTGAGTTCAGAGATTTCTCCTCTGTCCCTGATTGAGCGGATGGCATCTGTTATTGCTAAGAGGGTATTCTCTGTGGTGTGGTTGCTGAGGTATCCTGATTAGGTAAAACCCGGGAGGTGGTGCTCTTAAAGATGGGTGCTGCTTCTTGAACTCTTTCTACCAAACTTTGACTGGGAAGGGTAGGAGCGAGATGCTGAGGTATTTTAGGTTAGCCAAAGGACTCTGGAGGAGAGCAGTGACCTCTGCGTGTTTCTATCTGTACCGGAAGTATACACGGAGGACGGAGGAGTTTCTAATGGTGACGAGGTTGGTGCTAATCAGTGTGCTTCCTAGGTTTTACATGTGGTGTGGGCAGGGGTGTGAGGGGGACCTTGAATGAATGGTCAGCATGAATCTGGTGTTGCTCTCTGTGGTGAGTG
The DNA here is from genome assembly GCF_964263255.1 of Lissotriton vulgaris. NCBI lineage: Eukaryota > Metazoa > Chordata > Amphibia > Caudata > Salamandridae > Lissotriton > Lissotriton vulgaris. Next base: position 231,179,478 of record NC_141691.1, on the reverse strand, counting down.
GGCATCAGGTTATGAAGAGGTGGGTGCTTCAGGTGGCGGTGGGAGGTCACCTGGTGATATTGTCGAAACGCGTTGACACACGACACACAGCCCTATTCTCCATAATCAGAGAATATTATTGAAGAAAATAATCCTTTTTATATTCTATGAAGTTTTTTATATATTCTGAAAACAGTCACAAATACCTTATGATATAATCGTTTTATTGTGTAAATCATCAATTATATGTATACATTCATCTTTTATATTTATATTAAAGAGTATCTCTTTTGATATCATTTCAGTCCATTGCAGTAATCATTTTTATCACTTTTTGTGTATTTTAATATTGTTTCCCTATTTAGCCAGCTTTTGTTCTTAAAGCCTGCCTGGGTATTTGCTTTTACAAAAAAAAGGTCACCTGGTGATGTCTTCAGTGGTGGTTTGGGGTGCGAAGTTGGAGTAGATCTTGAAGATTTTGTTGAAAAAAAAAGCCCTAAAGTTTGCTGAGGAGGATCTGCAAGGGGTTTATGGTGTTAGTGGTGGCTGTCGGGTTGGTGAATTCCTTGATGATGTTGAAGAGTTCTTTGTCTTTGTTGGAGCAGGATTTGACTCTGATCATGAGCACCACTTTCCTCGCTTCTTTGAATTGTGTGTGGTACCTTCTGAGAGTGGATTGTAGGTGTATCTGTATGTGTTCTTTCAGCTGCCCCTCCATCTCCTTTTCAGCTGCTTGCAGTGGCTTTTGGAGTCTCTAAGGTACTACCATGATTAAGCTCAAGTTCTTCTTTGTCTGATCTTTTTCAGGGGAGTCAGGTTGTTGGCGCAGTCTGAGAACTATTTTTCGAAGGTGAGTAAGTCTTTCTGAAGGTCACTTATGAGAGCCGGTTGGTTGGATCTGAGGGTGTGGGTCCAGTCTGACTCTGTTATGTTTCTCCATTTGCTGCTGAGTTTGATAGCTGGTTTAGGTATGTTGGGATGGCGACTGATGTAGTAGTGCATGATGGAGTGGTCTATCCATGTGAGCAGGGAAAAGTGGCCGAAGGTGATCTTGTTGCTGGACATAAAAATTTGGTCCAGTGTGTTTCCGTCGGCATGAGCCATGCCTTGTACATGCTATATAGGCCAATGTTGTTGAGGCTCTCTAAGAGGGGAGCAGTGTTGGAGTCTGTGACGTTGTTGAGATGAATGTTGAAGTCGCCCAGTTAGAGGAAGTCATTGGATCTGATAGTAAGGGGGATGCTGAAGCTGTTGAGGAGGTTGCAGAAGGAGGTGGGGGTCCTGGCGGTCAGTAAGCAAGAATGCCTGTGATGGTAGTGGAGTGGCTGATTCGTAGTTGGAAGAGCAGGTGCTCCAGGAGCATGGTTGGTTCATCAGAAGAGGTGGTTCAGGTGATGATATCCTTGTGGCTGATTGCGAGGCCTTCTACCTGCTTGTGGGGACTGCCACAGCGGATGGTCTTAAATCTAGGGGTAATGGCGATGGGAGTGGTGGGGCTGGAAGTCAAGTTGAGCCAAGCAATGCCGGCTTTAGCGCTGGTGGCGCTCAGTGCGACAGTCATTTCTGGCGGTCCCTCATGACCTATTCCTCAGTTTTCCTCTCTACCACCCGGTCAAAAGTGCCCCTCATCACTTCATTACCCCTCTCTCACATATAATTCATTTGTTTTAAAGCGCTGGTGAAGGCTGGCTTTACTAATCCACTCAGCTATCCACATAAAATACAGATCTGTTCTTTGCAGCAGGCATATTAACCATCTACACTACTTAATGGCGAGTCAAAACTGCCACTAGACAAAATGTCATCTCTCTCTCTCTCTCTCATGTATGAACATTAATCATGAGTTATCTTGACATTTTTATGGTTGCCTGACATCTGGAAGCAAAAAGGACTCAGCAGCTGCTTTCAAATCATAAGTTATTGCTAAACACAGCCTCCCCCTCCTCGAGGTCAATGCCCCCCCTTCCAGGTCAGCATTCAGTGCTGTCGCACCACCCTGTAGCAAGGTCTCAGTGAGGAAGAGGATGCCTGGGAGTGGGTGTCGATGAGGCAGTGAGCACAAGAGAATGGGCCTATTGTGTGGCACAGGAGCAGCGGGTGTGGCACCCTTCGATGTTGAGCACTAGCATAGCAGCAAGGCTGTAGAAGTGGCGATCGGATGGGCCAGCGTCTCTGGTGCTGGGTGCGGACGGGTGAGTACAGGTGCAGACGGGGTTGTCTTTGTGTGCCTTTGTCAACGCAGTCGTGCTGCAGCAGCCATTACGTAGGCCCTAGGAGGGCGGGGGTGCAGGAGAAGACAGAGGGAAAGGCATGTGAGAGAAGGCAGGCGGGAGAAACAAGTAGGAAGTGGAGAAGGGAGGCAGGAAGAGACAACACTTCATATATTACAGAATTCTCGCTATTTAGCCAGAGTAAACAAAGAGAATCCTCGTTTCAAAAAATGCAAATTTGTAAAGTAAATTACAAGTTACCTATGCAGAAACGAATTAAACAAAAAAAAAGACACAAAAAAAGACATGCACATTTTGATAGTAATACTGCTGGTTTATATATCAAGAATGGTTTGGGCATGCAACTCCCTCGATTTCCTGTACGGAAGGAAGTTTTTAATGCAAATAACGCAAATGCATCCTTTCCATTCACCTATATTGTGTATTTTCACAAACTACTCGTGCCCCAAGCACAGTATTTCCGCTTTCTCAAGTATGGCATTCGAGTTCAGGGGAGTCTGCGAAGAGAAACATCTGGTATAGTAGTTGCATCGGTACACCTCGCCCCCCCTCCCACAACTTTCACCGCCCAAATAATACACAGACAAGTAATTTGGGAAAAGAAGTTGCAGGTTTATTTGTGATACAAATAACGGAGCGGGTTAACTGACAGGCGACCCCCCTAAGCCCCGCCACCCCTCGTGACGGGGCGCCTGAAGTTGAGCCAATGATGCTGACACAATGGCCCTGGCCAGGTGTCGATCCTGGGAGGCACCAGCCTCCCACCGGTGGACCTATCGTCCACCTGTCCCACCCTCCGGACAAGGGAGAGTCAACTCACACCTTGCCCATCCAGGCGGGGCATTATTAGCAAACCCCCGGTTGTTCAGGCTTACAACCGCCCTAAGGACTAACGGGGTGCCGTTGAACCAAGTCCCCAAGAAGGGCCCCTCGGCTTATATATGACTCATAGCTGTGCATTTGCACGGGGGCTTCAGGTCCTGTTCCTGCGCCTGTCCTGCATGGGGGATCGCCCTGTAACACCTCCTGCAACCTGAAAGAGACATAAACAATATTAATTAAACCCCCCTCACCACTTCCCCCCTTTCAGCGGGTGAGCGGTAGGGAGGGGAGCTGAAATCGCGGGCCTGCGTCCGGGTCGTGGGGTGAGGGAAAGGGGCCTAGGAGGGGCTAACGGGCTTAAGGCTGGCGAGTCAGCCTTGCGACCGCGAAGGTGGAGGGGGCAGCAGCAAAGAGGCCGCTGAGGGGGAGGAGCTCGCCTATAAGCCCCCCAGAGGATGGGGGGGGTGGCCTGCCTAGCGTGACCCCGCCTCCCCGCCCCCTCCCACCCAGGGCTGGCCTCGGTTTCCTGCGCCCTACTACGGGGTTTGCCCTCCCAGGGGGTCCCTTGCAGGGACATCGGGCATCCCTCATAGTAGTTGCATCGGTACACCTCGCCCCCCCTCCCACAACTTTCACCGCCCAAATAATACACAGACAAGTAATTTGGGAAAAGAAGTTGCAGGTTTATTTGTGATACAAATAACGGAGCGGGTTAACTGACAGGCGACCCCCCTAAGCCCCGCCACCCCTCGTGACGGGGCGCCTGAAGTTGAGCCAATGATGCTGACACAATGGCCCTGGCCAGGTGTCGATCCTGGGAGGCACCAGCCTCCCACCGGTGGACCTATCGTCCACCTATCCCACCCTCCGGACAAGGGAGAGTCAACTCACACCTTGCCCATCCAGGCGGGGCATTATTAGCAAACCCCCGGTTGTTCAGGCTTACAACCGCCCTAAGGACTAACGAGGTGCCGTTGAACCAAGTCCCCGAGAAGGGCCCCTCGGCTTATATATGACTCATAGCTGTGCATTTGCACGGGGGCTTCAGGTCCTGTTCCTGCGCCTGTCCTGCCTGGGGTCGCCTTACCACCTTTTCCACAGCCTTGGGCGTGGCACCCGCTGCGCCCAGGGCCCCCACTACCTAGCCTTAGTCCTACCCTACCTACCCCTGCTTTTCCTAGCGCTTCACCCAGGTCTGATAGGAAGATCGCCATGCCTACTTTGGATAGGTGCACCCCCTCAGATTCCCAACACCCCATGGATTTGGTGTGCAGCAAGCCATGCCTACTGAAACCCACCCCTCTCTGTCCACTGAATTTCCGCATTGCTGCATTGACTCGCCTGTGAGTGCCTCCAATGCCCCTTGTGACGCTGCTCTGCAGCAGCCATTACGTAGGCCCTAGGAGGGCGGGGGTGCAGGAGAAGACAGAGGGAAAGGCATGTGAGAGAAGGCAGGCGGGAGAAACAAGTAGGAAGTGGAGAAGGGAGGCAGGAAGAGACAACACTTCATATATTACAGAATTCTCGCTATTTAGCCAGAGTAAACAAAGAGAATCCTCGTTTCAAAAAATGCAAATTTGTAAAGTAAATTACAAGTTACCTATGCAGAAACGAATTAAACAAAAAAAAAGACACAAAAAAAGACATGCACATCTTGATAGTAATACTGCTGGTTTATATATCAAGAATGGTTTGGGCATGCAACTCCCTCGATTTCCTGTACGGAAGGAAGTTTTTAATGCAAATAACGCAAATGCATCCTTTCCATTCACCTATATTGTGTATTTTCACAAACTACTCGTGCCCCAAGCACAGTATTTCCGCTTTCTCAAGTATGGCATTCGAGTTCAGGGGAGTCTGCGAAGAGAAACATCTGGTATTGTCTTGCCTTGAGGGTTAGCAGCAAACACGTACCTTTGCTTTCTGCAGCTAGAACGCCATATGGCAGCATCATCAGAAACAGCCCTCCGCAATGATATTTTTGTGCTTATGCGAGTGGTGTAAAAATGGACGCATGTGCTCGTGCACGCATAGATATGTAGGGCGCAGGCAGCTGTAAGGCTCCGCCTGACCGGACGTGACCTGCCCGACGGTTGCGTTGCTGACAGCAAAAACTACCCACATCTAATGAGGCAGGTTTCATCAGTCAGCAAACTTTATAAATAGAAACACAACAAGGCTGCTAGTAGTGACGCGTTAGAGCGTGGATGCCACATTATTAATGGCGTTGTCAGAAGTGTACACTTCTCGCGCTGGAGGGCGCGTGCGCAGCTGCAGCTGGCCACAACTTGACACAAATTAATTTAGATGTGAAAGAATGAAGCGATGAAAATCCTCCCCATAAAAACAAACAAAGGGTTCATTTGTAGGGCAAAGGCAGGTGCCATTGCCAGCTCTACTAATACTGGATATTCCTGCAGAATCTCTTTATGGCCCATCTCTCTTCCCCTAGTCTGACGTCAGTCACTCGTTTTGTGATTTTAATAGTGCAGGGCAGTAATCTCTTTTGGAATGTACAGCGAAGTTTGAGCATGCAATCACACAAGTAGCCTTTATTACTCATTATGATTTTTATAATGCACTATGGCCCTGGTTATGGCCAGCCTGTAAAAGAGTGCATCTTTATTTCACCCAATATATTCTGCCACCGCCAGGCTCATAACGTATCAGTTGCTGTAAATATGCATCCACAATGGCTCATAACTTGCATATTAAGGGGCTTAATGCACCAACATTCACACGTCCTGGTATTTACTGTTCATTTTCCCCGGTATATTTCGTCAGGTTTTACCTAAAGCAATTTGCCTGCTGAGAATGCAGGGTTGGTGTTTAGCACACAAAGAGTAATTGCAATATATGTTCAATATTGAAATCTGTGCAGGTTTCGCACATGTATGGGGTTCCCATAATTGGGGACTCTGAACCCTTTCGGTGGTTTCAGAGCACAAGGAATCAGTTGCATTGTTCAAATAGAGAAGGAGCTGTGTAGGTAGGAACGCATCCAATCTAGTGGCGGAACGCAATATGATGTGCCCCCCCCTTGCAGAATGTGATGAGAAGCCCCTGATTCTCCCATTTCTCAAATATGTGCATTGGCCTTGGGCTGTGTGGGGGCCTCCTGAAGGTTGGGGGGACCCTTGAAAGTTTGGAGGCCCCCGGCATCGCACAGGCTGTAGGGGCCTATGCTATGTTCCTGATCCGATCAGGTTGGGTTGGGCCCTTGGCTGATATTCTGCAATGTTATGTTATGTTAAATTGCTTTTATAAGGCGCACAGCTACCCAAAAAGGGTTTCCCAGCGCCAGCACAGGATGAGACAGAGCATGGAATTATTGGTTAAATAACCATTGGCCACATGCATCAACCTATTTAGGAAGTGCAAACGGTGCGAATCTGTAAATTCGGCCGTTTGCAAATCCTAAATAGGTTTTTGGGATGCATCAAACATTTTTGGAAAAATCGCTATTTTTAGCGAATTCCAAAAATGTGATTGCTTTTAAGGAATCACAAATTTGCGATTCCTTAAAAGCAATGCACGATTACTTTTAAAATTGCGAATTCGCAATTAGGGGGTGCAAATTACCACGAGGGTGAACCTCGTGGTAATTTGCGAAAATGTATTAAAATGCTCAAAATTGCATTTTAAAACACTGTCATGTTACAGACACACATGTCCTTAGGACATGTGTGTGTGTGAAACATGCACTTCAAAATACATTTCAAGGGTGCAGCGGGGGGTCCTTTGGACCCCCCCTTGCACCCATGGAATGCATTAACATTTTGCGAATCGCTAATTGAAATTCGCAAAATGTCAATGCCTTCCCGTTGATTCCTATGGGCCTTTTGGTCCATAGGAATCAATGGGAATTGCGAAATCGCAAATTAGAATTTGCATAATATTTGCGATTTGGTAAAATTGGGATTTTTACCGAATCGCAAATATTATGCGATTTAAATCATGCATCCCATTTTGCAATTCCTTATTTGCGATTCCCTAAAAATCGCAAATAAGGAATCGCAAAACCGGACTTTGATGCGTGTGGCTGCATGTTTTTAAATTCTTGCAAAAACTTTCGAAATTTGTTTCTAGGCGATTAGTTACTGGCAAAGTATTCTACAAGGCAGGACCGAGAAAGGCAAGGGAGCGGCCTCCCATCCGCATGGGCCTAATCCTGGGAACCAAAAATGTTCCCTGTGCGGCGAAACGCACTTGGCATGAAGTATAATGAGGTTGGGCAGGGCCTGCAAGTACAAGGGAGCTGTGCCGGCTTTGATCTTAAATGAAAGGATCAACGTTTTAAACTTAACACGATTTTCCCCTTTCAGCCAGTGAAGCTCGCGTAAGTAGCTGGTGGTGGAGGTGAATTTGAAAATTCAGCATAATAATCTTGATGCTGCGTTTTGTATTGCCTGTAGCTTCTGTACTATATCTTTGTTGGCCCCTAGACAGAGAACGTTGTCATAGTCCATTCTCGAGGTCACAAGTGCCTGGACCACCGTTTTCTGGGTGGAGCAAGGAAGCAAACAGAGGAAAAACTACCCGCCCACAAAGGATTAGACAAGGTCCCAGAGGGGGATCCTAAATGAGGCCCGCTGCCACCCAAGCAAGAGAAATGCCAAGAAGATCAGTCATTACAAGGAATACAAAAGTATAAATTTCATTACATTTTTAACATATGTCTTAAAAAGATTCTCTTGTTTGACATATTACATATAATTCGAAAAAGAACATCAAAAACAAAAGATATCAAAAATATATAATCCCCAACTCCTCTTTCAAACTACACACTCATACTCATAACATCAAGATTATCACCACACGACTCAATGACTCAATCACACAAATAAATAACATTCGCAGAAACACAAAGTGTGAATCAACGCCACATGATGGTCCTGAGACCTCATAGAATGGCTCATTGTAGTGAAGGGGACAGGGGAAGATATCATCCAGCTTCCATTTTAACAGAAAACGCCAACGCGCGTTTCAGTGTGCGGGCTCAGCCGGGGCTACACCTTCTTCAGGGCGAGACACGAGACAACAAATAAAGAGAGGGTGGGAAGACAAAAAATCCAGGAGGCAAATTATTATCCGCCAGTCCGTAAACCGCAGCGTAAAGAGCAGCAGGCTGATCGCCTTACTCAGAGCTCAAGAGAAATGCTCTGTTTAGAACAACTGTATCACATTAATTGGAAAGGGTACGATCCGGGTGAACAATTCTTTCTGTTAGGGAGCCAGCTGAAAAAGGAAACTCTATCTGGACTCAGGGGCTTCTGTCACCCGAACTGGTTAATTGACAATCTCCGATCCGAAAATCCGGCAAAGTTTGACAGAAGAGAGGCTTAGACCGTCTGGCTCCGCATTTCCGGCTCGATAGAGGCGGCGTAAGGCAGCTGGAGGATAAACGGATGCAAGGAAGCATCCAGACAACTTTTCTCATCCACTTCAATATAGTGAAGCAGGTAGCTGCCACTTTAACTACTTGCTATCTCATGGACAGCCGATCATCACCAATGGAACCCAAGTTACTGACTTGTTGAGAGGACTGAGGTGCAATACCCAATTCAGTGGGCCAATGACGGGGGCCCCATAGTTCTTTGTTATTTTCAAAGACAAGGACCTCAGTCTTGTCGCCATTAAGTTTAAGCATGTTTGTTTCCATACATGTTGCCACTTTCCTTAAGCCTTCTTGAAGAGCTGACAGACTGGCCATCCTCTCAGAAGAAAGAGAGAAGATGATCTGGGTATTATCTGCGTAAGAGAAGAGAGGTAGCCCGGCCTCTTCTACAATAGTCGCCAATGGTTTAACATAAACATTAACAAGTAGTGGGCTAAGAATTGATCCCTGAGGGACTCCACAATCAAATGAGTAAAGTTTCAATGTGGCATCAGCAGAAAAAATTTGAAACGTGCGGTTCGTCAAAAAAGATATCAGCCAGTTCAGCGCTAGACCATAGATGCCGAGAGCTTGAAGGGATCATATTAACACGGTGTGAGATACCGAGTCAAAAGCAGCGCTTAGATCGAGTAATATGAGGGCTATTGTGTCCCCCATATCCAAGCTGTGTCTCAGCAATCCCAGTCCCTTAGAGTCTAGAGGGGCTGACCAGTTCCATTTTCAGAGCATGTGATTGGGTTCTAATCTCAGGGAAGTGCGGAGGGTGCTCCCAAGTCTTGGGCCTTGCACTCCCGGAGATCAGCATCCTAATGCACCTGCTTGAACTTCCATTGTTGGAACAGGTGAGCAGCTGATCAGTAGGGGGTTCTGGCAGGAGAGTAGAATAGAGAGTAGAATAGAGCAAACAAAAGGAGATGATGGACGGAAATCTGAAACTTTTGAGACACTCACCCCCAGTCACAGATCTGTGTTGATTCATCATCGTTCTTTAGCTCACTTCCCCAGCCTAGTTCAGACCCAACCAGGAGTGTAGAATAGGGCTAAGGTTTGCACAATGTTTGGGTCATTTTTCTCTTGTAGGTCTGCATGAAGAAGACATTTGAAATTTGAATCTGGCTTCTAATGGTAGTCAGTGTAAAGCTCTCAGAGCAGGCTTGCTTGTGTAGTTTAAGGCACATTCTGGAAGCCTGGGTTTGCCTGGCAATAAGAATTTTGGGTACGCCAGTGCAATAATATCACAGTGGACCAGGCTGGATATCATGAAGCCTCGGGGGAGTTCCACCAGGTGTTGTGTTTAGAGCAGTAGGAGTATTTTACAGAGTAGGCAAAGAGATTTATTTGACCCCTCTTTTGGATTGTGAATCGAACAATAATCCTTGTCAAAGAGTGCCCACAAATCTCTGATTCAAATCAAAGGAAAACAAGCCAAGGGAACTGCAATCATGCAAAAAGTCTTGGACATGTTCAAAGTATATCCAAAAAAAAAAGATTACACTGCTGATTTACATGTCACTAGTAGCAGGAAATGTGAGTGTGAAATTGGGGTGAGAATCTGCAATCAGGATTTCCTTCATTGTAGGGACAGCACAGGGTGTGTGGTGATGCTGTGGAATGTTGGATGTTGGATGTTTGAGAAAGTTAGTTGGAGAATGGGCTGAGCAGCAGGAAGGCGGCTCCTGGTGGGACTCTTCATGGAAACTACCAATAAAACATCTTACTTAATCTACACCTGGACTACTGGACTTCTTTTGTTCACAACAAGGAAATGTGAGTGTGAAATTGGGGTGAGAATCTGCCATCCATGTTTCCTCCATTGTAGAGACAGCACAGTGGGGGGAATTCTGTTAGGGGAGTCTCCTCGTGAGTTAGTACTTACCCCACAAAGCAGAGCATCTTTTGTTTTCATGCCACTACATCAAATAACAAGAAAATACTCCTCTACAAGAGTGTTTAGCTTTCCCGTACTTCACTGACTGGCTAGATGGGAAAAGGCAGCACTTTTTCAAGTGTTTTTTCAATTGTCTACTATCTTTAAGAGCTGTCTTTATTTTGTCACAATTGTTTTTCATATTAAACTCTATTAAGTAAACTGTCATGTTTAGCATCACACATGTTTCTTTTATAAGCCTCCTTCATGCTCCACTTTCCCTCCTCCCTGTCTACCCTTGTCTGTATTGTTGTGTTTGAGGTCTACCCCCTTCTACCCAAATAGTTTTTATTTTCCTTTTCCTTTTTTCTTTTTCACTACATTTACCTATACCGTGGTACCAATGCTATTTTCAATAGACTGGTACATGTATTGGCTACACCCTACTGCTGCTTCTTGTAGTATCCCTTTTAGATTGCATCATTGGAATTGTTATGTTTCTTTGTGTGTTCTACATTCTGTATGTGGGAGTTTCTCAGATCTATCTGGCTTTCCTACCTTGGTGGTTGTACAAGCTGTTTTCTCCTGTGAATAAATTACTTCTACTTCAAGATTGGTTTCCTATTTACATCATAATTTTGCGACGATCGGGATCTTTTGAAGAAGGACTCATCTTCTGAAGTATTTTTTTTAAACTCGAGAAACAGCGGTCACGCATGTCAAAGGTATTTTTTTTTATTTCTTTATGTGTAAAATGATTGCACCAGCGGCAGTGATTAATTCCGTGCTTTGATTGCACCTGCGGGAGTGTATTTCTATCGTCTTAATTAATCTTTGTTACTCTGGACATTATTTTTGTATCTCAATTCATATATTACTTTGGCGGATTTAATTTTATTGCTTCCACAAGGCTAACCACACAGCTTGTGTGTTGTTTCCTCGAAAAGCGAAACAAGTGTTATTTTCATGAAGTTTTCTAATGTCTTTATTTTCATACCTTAAGACTCTCCGCATCTTTTGAACTTATCCAGAAGTTCCGTTGTGTTTTGGTGAGCGAGCTTCGGAGTTCTTGTAGATACCTGAGCGAGCATCGGAGTTCTCTGTGTCAACATTCTGCACGACGTTCGTCAAAGTGTCCAATGCGTCACGCAGAGGTCAAAGCGTCACACGCTTGAACGTAACGTAGCTGCCATTTTGTTTGTTTATTTATTTTTTCTTCTCTGAACGCGACGCTATGAACTTTCCATGAACGCGACGCTACCCTATGCTGCGCTGTGACAGTTAATTTGACTTCATTTCTCCTCAGCACTGCCGCACACAATGAACATTTGCATTTGACAAACTGCTGTTCTTTTATTATCTTTGCATCAAGCTTTTAGAATTTATTGGAAGAAACGAATTCGACCACAGTGGCTACTTTTATTTTGTTAACTTATTATTTTATTTCTTCTTTGTTGTAAAACTATTTACGTTTTGTACTGTGTTAATTATTTGAAATGTCGAATAACATTGCCTCTCCTCGACATTTTTTACCTACTGCTGGGGATCCTAAGGTGGAGTGGGATTTGTGATATCCCACATTTCTAGCCTATGTCGATGTTGTGGAGGAAGATGAGTGTTCTCCCAAAAGGAAATAAGCACTATTAAAAACATTTTTAGGAGGTGCAGGTCTTAAGGAGTTAGAAAATGTACCTCCTATTCAGGGTACAGGTGATTTTAACATTTTTGAGGTCGCAATAAAATAATTAGCTACTAGGTTTGGAAGGAAAATCAACACAGTGATGGAGAGATTTAAGTTTTATTCTAGGGCACAGAAAGACGATGAGTCTATTGAGAACTATGTGGGTGCATTACGTACTTTAGCAGGTTCTTGTGCTTTTGAAACAATTAATTTTGAACAGGTTTTAAGAGATCAAATTATGATGAAGACTAAGAGTAAAATGATACAAGAACGTTTGTGGATGGGGACAGAATCTTCCCTTAATGCTGTATTAAATATCGCTAAAGGCATCGAACAATCAGAACTTTTTGTTAGTGAGATTAGAGGCTAAGATGTTAAGAACAAGGTAATAATTCCTGAAGTTGCTTTAGTAAAGGATGTTCACAATCAAAAAAAGTTTCCTTTCACTCAAACTAAAAAGGAGTATTTTGGAAAGGACAACAAATTTATGAGCAAGAAATCCCAGGTAATTTGTTACAGGTGTGGAGGAAATGATCATGTAGGTAACCAGAGAGGTTGCCCTGCATGGAATAAAATTTGTATAAAATGCAAGAAGCCAGGTCATTTTAGTAAAATGTGTAGATCTCCACAAAAAGTAAACTTATTAACTGATTCTGAGTATAAAAATCCTGAGGAAATTCAGGAAATCAATACTTTATTATGTGTAGGTGACACTAAATACAAAGGTTTTCCCAAAGATAAAATCTTAATAAATGGCATAGAAATTTCTATGCTTATAGACTCGTGTGCCTGGTACAGTATATTTGGCAGAGATATTTTTAACAAGTACTGGAATTCTTCAACTTTGCTACCACCGTATGTTCGACCAGGAGGATATACTGGTCAGAAAATTGATCTGGATGGTTTAATGTGGGCTGATATTAAATTTAAAGATAGGAACAGGGGCGTGGCCAAGATGGCGACCTGAACGGATGCAGGTCTGCGTGGCTCCCTGCCCTAATTCCCCCATAGCTCATATAAACACAGCGTACTGCCCACAAATCGCTAGCCTTCGAGGGGTCCTGCTGTCCGCTATTGCCACGAACACCCCCGACGCAGCTGTGAGTCCGACAGTGCCGCCTACGGCCCCAGAAACTGCCAGTTGACCCTGCCTGGGAGTATCCCGGCCGACAGACGGGAGAGCTGCGGCCGGCGCCAAAATCGAGGCCCCGGTCTGGGCCTGGGCGGACCGACCGTGGAGGTGCCAGGCAACTGAAGATCGGGTCAGAGGATGCCGCACAACCTCCCTCAGCCCCTGGACGAAGTGAGGAATCAGGCGCGGACCTGGAGTGCTGGGCTCCCGGCGGCTAGCTGCGGAGAGCGCCGGGAGCGCAAAAATCGAGGGCCCGGCCTAGGCCTACGAGGCGGCCAGCCGAAGAAGCACCGGAGCAACGGGACAACGCCTGGCCCCAGTAGCACCTAGTGGGGAGCGAAGTCTCTCGGGGGGCCCCGAGCATCACTGGCGGTGAGTGAGGGGCGGACTAGGAGCTCGTGCGTCGAGGGCCCGGTCGGGGACGGACGAGCCAGTGTGGACTGGGCTGGGGTGTGTTCGGGTCCCCCAGAGACACTTGAGGCAGCTACGAGCTGGGGCCTTGGATGGACGCTACTGCCATGAACACCCCCGACGCAGCTGTGAGTCCAGCAGTGCCACCTACGGCCCCGGAAATCGCCAGTTGACCCTGCCTGGGAGTACCCCGGCCGACTGCCGGGAGAGGTGCGGCCGGCGCCAAAATCGAGGCCCCGGTCTGAGCCTAGGCGGACCGACCGTGGAGGTGCCAGGCAACTGAAGATCGGGTCGGGGGACGCCGCACACCCTCCCTCAGCCCCCGGACGAAGTGAGGAAACAGGGCTCGGACCTGGAGTGCTGGGCTCCCGGTGGCTAGCTGCAGAAAGCGCCGGGAGCGCAAAAATCGAGGGCCCGGTCTGGGCCTACGAGGCGGACAGACGAAGAAGCACCGGAGCAACGGGACAACGTCTGGCCCCAGCAGCACCGAGCGGGGAGCGAAGTCTCTCGGGGGGCCCCGAGCATCACAGGTGGTGAGTAAGGGGCAGACTAGGAGCTCGTGCGGCGAGGGCCCGGTCGGGCCGGACGAGCCAGCGTGGACTGGGCTGGGGTGTGTTCAGGTCCCCCAGAGACACTTGAGGCAGCCACGGAACTGGGGCCTTGGATGGAGACGCGGGCCTTCCAGTAGGGGGAAGCGGGCGGACCTACAGACGATCTACATGAGGGCCTGGTCGAGGCCCAGCACAGCCAGACCTACCTGGGGGAGTGTGCTTGGCCCTATTCTGCGACGTCGTGCAGGGCCACGAGGGCCCGGGAGTGCAGAGAACAAGCCTGGTTCGAGGTAACTGGCTCTTGGTGTTTGGCACGCCCTGGGAGCCGTGGTCACAACTTACGAGGGGCAGCACGGAGAAGCTCGGGGGGCACAGCGCGCCCATGGGGAGGGAGTGCCCGTCTGGCAGCACCGCGGTGAAGGGCGAGGACCTAGTACCGGCGGCCCCCCAGGACCAGAGCCGCACCTGGGGCACGCAGGGACGGTGAGTGGCGGGGCTGCTGGACTCCCTGCCTAACCAGGGCCTGAGGGTCAAGATCTGGGGTCACAGAACTGGACTTACCCACAAACTACCCGGGAACTTAGGACTCCGGCCCGCAGTCAGCCAGTTTTGGACCCCCCGCCCCGGCCTTAGCAGAAGGCCCCAAAACAAACAAGTACCGGCTGGCACGATTCGGGAAGCAGAACAGGACTGGTGGTGGAGGCCCGAGACGGTGGAGGAGCTGAGGGTCAAAAGACGGGTGACGAAGTCATAGCGTGGAGTCACCAGAAGTACCCCGAAGACAAGGGTCGAAGGCGGTGGGCCCAGATGCAGCGTAGTGGGCGGCTGTGAATCACAAACCAGCAGAAACTGCACAAACGGGGGTCACAACGGAAATCCCTCTGGGCCGGCGACTCCCGTCCCCGCAACGACCGCGCTGGTGGCCAGACCCCGATTGGCCCACCACACGACCGAGGGACTGGTTTGGGCACCGAATCACAGTCGTGCCCGCAGGGATAGGACACAGCAGGCAATGCCACAATGGCGAATGCTAACCGCAGGGGAGGCCGCTACATCACTGACCTACTGGTGAAGCAACCGCAGAAGGGAGACAAACCCCAAACGGCATCGCCATCGTCCACGCCCGCCACTAACAAGAGTGGGACCCAAGAAGAAGCCCCGGTCGCGAGGTCCTTCCCTGAATCCCTATTTGGCACACTGCAGGAAGACTTCCAGACCCTCAAACAGGAGTTGGTGAGCGAACAAAGGGAGCTGCGCAGGGACCTGGATGGACTAGGGGAGAGAGTGGCTACGATGGAGGATTCCAACCAGGTCCGTTGTGAGGAACAGGTGCATCTCCAACAAGAGGTCCTGCGACTCCACGATCAGCAAATGGACCTCCAGGCACATAACAAGGACTTAGAAAACCGCTCCCGGTGGAACAACATAAGGGTCCGGGGAGTACCATCAAAAACAGAGGGGAATAGCATCACCATGTACCTCCAAGATTTGTTCCGGGAAATTCTCAGGGAACCCGCGGACTTCCCCATCCGCATTGACCGGGCGCACCGAGTGGGTCTACCGCGCGAGCCCCTGCCCCTCCTCTCGACATACTAGCTTTCCTCCCGGACTTTCCACTCAAGGAGAGGATTCTTAGAGAGGCACGCCAGGCCCAGCCTCTCCGATTCAGAGATGCATCTGTGGAACTCTTTCAGGACCTCTCTGTGATAACACTCCAAAAGAGAAGGGAGTTCAAGATTGTCACCACTTTCCTGAGAGACAAAGAGGTGCCCTATTCTTGGGGTCACCCGTTTCGACTCATCTTCCGGTGGGATGGCACCCTTCACCAGATGCGCTCCCTCCAGGACACCTGCGCTCTATTGGGGATCGAGCTTCCGGAACAAGACCACAGCGATGACGCTAACACGGAGTCGTCACAAGACAATCAGTCACAGTCCTGGCGAAGGCTGGCAGAAAGTCCGCAGACGGCGACAACACAAGTCGCGTGCACGCCCAGACCAGATAACGATCGCCAAGGAGCACGCTGCTGCGGTCCAGGAAGTGGCGAAAGACACCTCTGGGCCTCCTTAAGTCACTCACTGCAGGGGCATACATGGACAGTAGCAACACAGAAGGGGGCGGGGTGGGGGGCCACGAAGGTCGCTGATGCCACATCCCCAGTCTATTTTTTTGACTCCAACAGGTTTGGGGCTCATCTGACTTTGGTCACTCTACAGGTCTACTCTCCATTTGACTGATCTGGGACTATGATTTTCACTTGGGTTTCATTGGTTGGGTTCGAGGGGGAGGGGGCAGGGGGTGGGTTTTGGTGGAGGGAGGAACGGCACAGTTGGGGTTGCCGGAGAGGGCTCTTTTTTGGGGTTTGGGATTGGGATGGGGTGGGGGGAGGGGCCTCCTTGTCCACTAGTGCTGAGAGGAACGTTTTTTTCCTTTTACCCTTCTTCCCTATCGCACTGTCTGGTCACACGCATAGCGCACCTGCCCTTACAACATGCCTGGGATGACTCTGCCCTTGACAGTTCTCTCACTAAATGTGAGGGGGCTTAATAACCTGAACAAACGCAGGGCAGTCCTCTCTTTTCTAAGGAACTCGCAAGCTGACATTTGCCTCCTACAGGAGACACATCTGTTGTCCCAAGATCAGCATAGGCTTAAATCCCGCTTCTTCCCAGAGCAGTTTTTCTCATCGGCGTCCAAGAAAGTAGCTGGCGTAGCGATCCTAGTAGCGAGATCCTTTAGAGGCAAGGTGTTGCAAAAAGAGGCGGAGATTAAGGGTAGGCTGTTAGTGCATCGCTTCCTGGTGGAGGGACAGACGTTGTTGATAGGCTCAGCATACGCGCCTAATGATGGTCAGGAGCGATACCTACACTCAGCGCTAGAAACAGCCACAGCCAACACCCACCCACACTTACTATTGGGGGGGGATCTAAACCTGGTATTTCATAACACTGCAGACTGCTCCAATCAGTGCTTCGGTCAGGTGGGGGCGCTTTCCACAGCAGGACACGCACACCTTGATGACCTGGGCTTAGTTGACTTATGGAGACTCTCCCATCCCCGAGCTACGGCCTACACACACTACTCAGCAGCCCATAAATCATATGCAAGGCTAGACTACTTCTTATGCTCTACCCAGCTAGCAACGCGCGCGCAGGATGTCGAGATCCTCCCGGCCTCACTGTCGGATCACTCCCCAGTGGTGGCGTCCTTTCTGGTACCGGATGCTCCCAGGCCGCAACGGCACTGGCGCCTGCGTATCGGCCTACTGCAAAACACTGCCAAGGTAGAGAAGATAATGACTGCCATCGGCCACTTTCTTGTTAATAACGCCAATGATGACACCTCCAAAGCCACTCAATGGGCGGCGCTTAAGGCTGTCCTGTGGGGTGAATTTATCTCGGTGGCCGCGGCTAACAATAAGGAGCCCGCTCAGAAGAGGGCTGAACTCACGCAGAGGGTGGCAGAGCTGGAGCAAATGCACCAACGCATGGGGGCAGCCAGGGCCTGGCGCCAACTATGCGTGGAGAGGAACATGCTAGCGGCCCTAGATCAGGATGTGGCGGAATTTGCAGCCCTGCGCCTAAAGCATGCCTACTACTCCGGGGGGGACCGATGTGGGAAGCTGCTGGCGAGCAAGCTGAGAGAGCAGCGTCAGAGGCAACACGTGCAAACTATTCCACCTAGCATAGGAGACCCGATTACTGAGGATGCGGCTATAGCAGCAGAGTTCGGTAGCTTCTATGCCAACCTGTACGATGCAGACACTCTAGACTTGCAAGCAGGCAGCGATTATCTAGATGGGGCGACCCTCCCATCCTTGAACAAGGCACAAGCGAAGTTTCTAGATAGGCCCATTGGTCTAGAGGAGGTCATCTCGGCGATATCTCGCCTAAAGCTAGGAAAAGCCCCGGGACCAGACGGCTACCCTGCGGCTTTCTATAAGAAATTCTGTCAACAGGTGGCCCCCTTATTGCGAGATCTATTTAACACCTTTGATCAACCCGGAGCCATCCCACCGGAACTGCTGGAAGCCGCAATCTCGGTGATACCCAAGCCTGTTAAAGACCCGTCCAGATGCGGCTCCTACCAGCCAATATCCCTACTGAATATTGACCTCAAACTCTATACAAGTATCATAGCTAGCCGGCTGGGCCCATATATGCAACAGCTGGTGGACCCAGACCAGGCCGGATTCATCCCCCAAAGACAGACCAGCGATAACACTAAACGCGTCCTTCACTTGATCGAGGCCGGTTCCCGGACAAAGCCGGGCTGCATGTCCCTCCTTAGACCCAGGGGTCTTGAAGAATTACCGCCCCATTTCCTTACTCCCGGCCACAGCCAAGATTCTGGAATCTCACATAAATCAACATCTGTCCACTTATATTGAAAATTCCAACATGCTTGATAGCTCCCAGCACGGCTTTCGATCAGTTCACAGCACTGAGTCTGCCCTCACTGTTGTGACAAACAAAATTCGATCTGAGGTTGACAAGGGACATCCTTCGCTGCTTGTGTTGTTAGATCTCACAGCAGCTTTTGACACCCTGTCCCCGTCAATACTTATCTCCAGGCTCAAGGATATCGGACTAGGAGGCTCCGCCCTCAGCTTGCTCTCCTCCTTTCTCCATCACAGGGAGCAGAGAGTAAAAATGGGCAACTTCCTCTCCGATCCTCAAAAGGTGCAATGTGGGGTTTCCCAGGGCTCTTCATTGAGCAATCTACTGTTTAACATCTATGTTACCCCACTTGCACAGGTGGTAAGATCCTTTGGCCCGGACGTGCTGTCATATGCTGATGACACACAGATCTTGGTATCCATCACCCAGCCAGTCTGTGAGATCGCCTCCAAGTTTAGAGCTTGTATGGAGGCAGTCTCCAATTGGATGACAGGTAATTTCTTAAAATTGAACGGTGAAAAAACCGAAGTTATGGTCTTCGGAGGGAGCCAAGATCTCTGGTCAAAGGACTGGTGGCCTCCATCCCTGGGAGATTGCCCAACTCCCACCCCTATTGCTAAGAACCTTGGAGTACAAATTGATCCCGCCCTTTCCTTCGACCCCCAGGTAAATAGGACAGTGTCTACTTGCTGTGGCACCATCAGAATCTTAAAGAAAATTGTCCCTTACCTGTCCTTGGCAGCCCGGAAACAAGCAACAGCTGGCCTAGTACTATCGAGGCTAGATTATTGTAATGCCCTTTATGGTGGCATCAACAAAGGCTCTATCCATCGCCTCCAAATGGTGCAAAATGCTGCAGCCAGATTGGTTCTAAGCCTCCCTAGGAGGACATCTGCAACAATGGCCAGAAGGGACCTTCACTGGCTTCCGATTCCATCTAGGATCTCTTTCAAAATTCTCTGTCTGGCCCATGGTGCTATCCATGGCTCAGGATCTGAAAGCATTAGATCTCTTCTGTGTGCCTACACCCCCACTAGAACGCTCCGTTCATCTTCAAAGAATAGGCTGGTAGTCCCTAGGTTTGCTAAGGTTAGATGGGGAGGTAGAGCCTTTTCCACCTTGGCTCCCAAACTGTGGAACTCCCTTCCCCTTGAGCTCACCAGTCAATCCTCCTTGACAATTTTCAAAAAACTTCTCAAAACCTGGCTTTTCTCTCAAGCATATTAGATTCTTGCTCTCCTAACGGCCTTTGGTCTACCTATCTGGAGTCTGGACTTTCTATGTCTGTTCGTATTGCGCCTTGATGCCCCTTGGGGCTAAGTTTTGCGCGGTATAAAAACGCCATTCATTCATTCATTCATTCATGCTCCTCACGGTCGACGCTGAGAAAGCGTTCGACCGAGTGCACTGGCCCTATCTCGACCTGGCACTACAGCGTTTCGGCTTCGGGACTACTCTCAGAAACCGTATATTCAACTGCTATAGGCAACCTAACGCAACGGTCCGAGTGATTGGCCACACCTCACCAAGATTTCCGATTGGCAGGGGGACCAGGCAGGGCTGCCCGCTCTCCCCCCATTTGTTTGCGCTCTACATGGAGCCATTGGCACAGCGGATTAGGCAAAGCCAGCTCATCAGAGGCATCCCATTTGGTGAAGACACACACAAAATCAGCCTGTACGCAGATGATATTCTGCTGTCACTCATGGACCCAATGCAATTCCTGAGAGCGCTCTTTATTGAGCTGCATACGTTTGCCCAGGCCTCGGGCTTTAAAATTAATGTGGATAAATCGGAGGCGTTGAATGTGTCCCTACTCCCAGAGGTGTTAGCAGAAGCCAAAGCCGAATTTGACTTACAATGGTCTGCGTCTACTGTTCCCTACCTGGGAGTTTTGCTAGCGCCCACGATACAGGCCACAGCGGAGGTCAACTATGCCAGACTTGGCGCACGCCTTACCGAGACTCTTCGGAAGTGGAAACATCTCACATTGTCCTGGCTAGGCCGCATTGCTGCAATTAAGATGACGCTGCTCCCGCAGGTCCTATACATCTTCCAGACACTGCTGCTGTGCCCTCCAGCAGGTTGGCTCCAGAAGACGCAGGCTGATTTGTCGCATTTTGTTTGGAACGGTCGTCGCCCCAGATTTAAGCACTTAATAGCCACGCTTCCTCCGGCGCATGGAGGAGTAGGATTACCTGATCTAGCCCTGTACTTTCAAGCGGCACAGTTACGCACGCTTGTAGAGTGGTACCAGCTGGAGTCCAGCAAGCATTGGCTTTTTCAGGATCAGGCGGTGGCAGGCCGGACACTCCAGGGTGTACCATTCCTGCCACGGCGACATAGGCCGCCCAACCTGTAAGCGTCGTATATCAGCGGCACAGTCGTGGAAGTATGGGATAAAGTGGCATTCCGGAGAGATCTCACTTCCTTTCCCTCCCCGCTAACACCGATATTTGACAACCCTGAGTTCACACCGGGCCTGGATGCGCAGGCATTCGCGACTTGGAGGACTACGCCTTGCCGGGAGATAGGCCACATGTTTGATCTACAAGGCATCCTTCCGTTCCAGAAGGTGAAGGAGGCCTATGGCATTCCGTACGTGGACCGCATGCCCTACCTGCAAGTCCGACATTGGGTCTTACAGCCATCGATCAAACCAGGAGCGCAGCGCTTTCTTACTCCCTATGAAAAATGGCTGCTCACGCGCACGTCGGAAAAGAAACTGCTTTCGGACATATACCAACACCTGCTTCTCACTAACAAATACACCTACAGCGCGGGGCAGGCTAGATGGGAAAAAGACCTGGGAAGGCATCTCACACGCCAGGAATGGGAGGGGATCTACAGCAGAGCACGGCATTCGGCCTACCACACTGGCCTCACTGAGACACTCACAAAAGTGGCCACCTACTGGTATCACACCCCCGAACGCATACACCGCTGGGAACCCCACGTCAGTGACCGTTGTTTGAGCGATTGTGGAAAGCTGGGCACACTGGAACACCTGCTATGGAGTTGCGAGCACCTGCAGAAATATTGGACTCCTATCCTAGACCTGATAGACCTCCATTTAGACACCCAGCTCCCCCGATTTCCTGCCTACGTGTTACTGGGACTGCCCAACGCGTTGGTGTACCCCCTGAAGTCTATGAGAGGGAGGCTAATAGCGCTTGCACTGGGGGAAGCTGTGCAAAACATTGTGGCCCGCTAAAGAGATCCTCAACCACCTTTGCAGTTGGGCTGGCTGCATAGACTATGGACCATTCTGGGAATGGAGAAGCTTTCCCTGACCACAGCGGGCAGAGGAGACGAATTTGCTGACCTCTGGTGGCCTTTTCTGACGCTTCTCACAGGGGAATACAGGGAATTGAGCTGTCCCAGATACCTGCGACTGCTACATCTGGCTGACACACCTCTCACTGAGCCTAAGACGAAACCCAGCAAAAAGACATCCCAGAAGTAGGGCTCCATCCGTGAGGTCCTAGCCACTGCTATTGGGTCCTTGAATGTTTCCTTTCTTTTACCTCAGTGGACAAGGGGAGGGAGGGGGGAAGGGGTGGGGGATGGACGGTAGGGGGTGGGGGTTTTCTTTCCTCAAATAATGACTGCATTGTTGTTGCACCCGACTGATTCTCAGTCTTTAAACCGCGGCCGGCCCAGTTCGGTTGTAGGCGACTTGCCGTGTTTAATTTGCATCGTGACACACCTGCATTGGCATTGGCGCAGCAACTGTTTTGTCTTTGTTCGGCCCTTGCTTCCAACAGCACTGGTCGGTGTATTGGCTTCAATAAAAAAAATTTAATACTAAAGATAGGAACATTAAAGGCAAAATCTATATTGCATCTAAAGGAGCTTCTTTCCTAGGTTGGCCACATCAACACAAATTGGGAATTAAATTGGATCCCAATGCTTCTCCACCAGTGTATTTAGTACCTCCTGTTGATGATGAGTTCACTGTCCAAATTAAAAGCAAATTTCCTAACATTTTTTCTGATACCCTTGGGGAATTTGTAAATTTCAAACATAAAATTATTTTAAAGGAAGGTGCAATTCCAGTTCGACATAAAGTTAGGAATGTACCTTTAGCATACCGGGACAAATTGAAAGCTATTTTGTTGGACTTAGTGACTAGAGGAATTATAGAACCAACTGAGTCCTCTCCCTGGGTTTCTCCAGTAGTTTTATCCCTTAAGAGCAATGGTGAACTTCGTTTATGTGTTGATCTCCGCAGTTTGAACAGTGAAATTTGGGTTGATAGACATCAGTTACCCCATATTCATTAACTGATTTCTACACTCTCTGGTGCTTGTGTCTTTTCAACCTTAGACTTGGCTAGTGCCTATCACCAAGTACTACTACATGAAGATTCCAAGGTTCTTACCACTTTTATTACACCAGAGGGCATGTTTCAATTTCGACGCATGCCATTTGGTTTAGCCAGTGCAGCGTCTGTATTTCAAAGACTTATGAAAGATGTTTTGGATGGTTGTGATAATGCCATTGCCTTCCAAGATGACATCTTAATCTATAGGAAGAATTTTGAAGATCATGACAAGAACTTTGATAAAGTATTAAAATCTGTTCAAGAAAAAGGTTTGACTTTGAAATTTTCCAAATGTAAATTCAGCCAGAGCAAGGTAGAATATTTAGGACATGAGATTTCTGCTCAGGGTATTAAACCCAAACATAATCATATCCAGAGCATAGTTAAGGCACCGGCACCTAGTAGTAAAGAACAATTGGTGTCATTTTTGGGTCTTACAGAATTTTATAGCAAATTTGTACAAGATTACTCTTCTAAGGTTCAATCTCTAAGGTTACTTTTAAAAAAGGATGCAAAATTTGTTTGGAACAATGAACAACAGTTTGCTTTTGAATTACTCAAGAAAGAGATTGTAAATGCTCATTTTCTAAGACCTTTTGATTTGGGTAAAGAATGCATTGTGTGTGTTGATGCAAGTAATGTTGGTCTTGGTTCTGTGCTAATGCAAAAGAATATGGGTGAGGAATATGTATTTTCCTATGCATCTCGGACTCGTCGGGGTGCAGAATTCAACTATTCCACCATTGAGAAGGAACTTTTAGCTTGCACTTAGGCGGTCGAACATTTTAGGCAGTTTCTTTGGGGAACAAAATTTAGTTTGCGAACTGACCATAAGCCTTTGATAAACATGTTAGCTGCTGGTGGTGGTCGCACGTTGACAGCACGTTTGGCACACTTAACTGCCAAATTACAGGAATTTCAGTGCACCGTGGAATATGTGCCTGGCCGTCTAAATGTTCATGCGGATTGCATGTCTAGATTGCCTTGTATTGATTCAGGTGAAATTGCCAACATTTCTCCAGATTTTAATGTCGTTTTAACTATTGACGACGTTAATGATGTAAAATGTAACATGTTGTCCAGTGTTATCTCAGAAACTGATTGGAGAGATGCCATGTGCAAGGACGTTTGCTTATCTAACGTAGTGGATTTTTTGCAACATGGGTGGCCTGAGGAAAGAAAACTTTCTGGTGATGTGTTGGATTTGAGTAAAGTAAAAGAGGAACTCATGTTTGATCATGGTTTTGTAACTAGAGGGGATAAGCTAGATCCTCCTTGTTATTTGAGAGACAAAATAATTCTTATGGCACATGAAGGCCACATGGGCATGTCTAGCACTAAAAGAAGAATCCGCAAATTCTACTGGTGGCCTGGTATTGATAGGATGGTTGGCAAATGGGTCAGTTCATGTTCTCCTTGTGCCAATAGTGACAAGTCAGTTAAACCTTTAGCTGCGAAAATGTATATTTCTCCTATTGAGTTTACTATGTGTCCTTGGAAGAAATTAGGGATTGATATTATCGGTCCTCTTGATTTATCAGATAACAAGACTGTTTTTATCTTGGTGTTGATTGACTATTTCTCTAAATGGCCTGAGTTGAAAGTGGTGGACAAATTTGGTTCTTCTTAGGTAGTTGAGTTCCTTGATGAAATATTTTGTAGAGAGGGCCTTCCGGCTGAGTTAGTATCGGATAATGGTCCACAATTTATTAGTAGCGAGTTTTCTTCTTTCCTTGATAGGTGTGGTGTAGTGCACAAAAGGGTATCTAAATATAATCCTCAGGCCAATGGTCAAACGGAACGCTTCAATAGAGTTATTAAGGAATCCATTCAACTGGCTGTTAAAAGCAAGTTAGATTGGAAGAAAACTCTTTGTGCGTCTCTTTTGTCTTACCGCACTTCTCCTAATTCTGTTACGGGTATTTCCCCGTTTGAATTGTTAAAAGGTAGGAAACCTGGTTCGAAGCTTTTACCTTGGTGGATGAAGATGAAGATTCCTTGTGAGTCTTCTTTTGATCTTTCCAAGATTAGAGATAAGGTTTTGAAATATCAGGAAAAGATGAGGTGTTCCTCTGGTAGTTTAAGTGATCATAGATCAAGGATTAAAGTTGGTGACTTTGTGAGAGTCAAATTTGGAAGAGCTTCTGGTTCTATGTGGAACAAGTGGTCTGATCCTTGTAGAGTTATAGAAGTTTTCAGCAAAGCTGTTAGGGTTGATGGTGGTAAAGTGTGGAACTTCCGAAGGGTTTCTTTATGCAGAGCATCTGATTTTAAAATTAGTTCTCAACCCTCTTCATCTGATTCTAATAGTAATTCTTATCCGGCTCTTTTGGACACGTTTGGTGGTGATTTACAAAGTTCAACTAGGAATAACAATGAGATTTTTTCAAACTTGTTGGACTCTTTTGGGCAAGGGTCTTTAGGTTCTGATGTTGTGTGTGATAATCTTGTTCAAGAATGTATTCCTAGTGGACGTGCTGCCAACTGCAGTGCGGATAAGTTGAATGTGCAATCTAGTGATGTTCCCTTAAGGAAAAGTTCTCGTGTTAAACATACTCCTGTTAAATTGCGTGATTTCATTCATTAATTTTTTTTTCATATTTTTTTTTTGTTTTATTTTAGGGGGACGGTGTGTAGTATCCCTTTTAGATTGCATCATTGGAATTGGTATGTTTCTTTGTGTGTTCTACATTCTGTATGTGGGAGTTGCTCAGATCTATCTGGCTTTCCTACCTTGGTGGTTGTACAAGCTGTTTTCTCCTGTGAATAAATTACTTCTACTTCAAGATTGGTTTCCTATTTACATCACTTCTCTTCTCCATACCATAGCACCTCAACATATTTCCTAGTACTTCTAGCTATACCAAAGCACATCTTCCAATGCCAGCACCACTGGGTCTTTAACCAACCAATTTCCTAGTAAATGTGCTCCGTTGTTTACTCTAGCATTTCTACCTATACCCTATTGTCTATCTTCCTACTTTACCCGAGCATCTTTGCACCAGTACCTACCATTGTATTCCTAGGACTTATATTTGTACCAATACCAAAGAGCCCCTCACCTGACTTTATCCTGTTATCTATGCTCGCTCAATCTGAGACTACCATGCAGATAAAATGTATTTAGTTGATGCAACCTGCTTGGAATCGGCCGATTATTGGGCAGCCAAACACTCTAACAATATGGCATTTAACATTGTTTGCTTATGCCTCGTTATCCCCTAGAACGTCTCTGATACTAGCACCCTAACACCTCTACTTTCTTAAGCTTCGACAATTGCCAATTCCCTACTCTGCTACCTTTAAGGACTCCATTCCATTGAAGACATGGGGGTCATCTGTAGGGCAATTCAAGGATTGAAGATTTTGGAGAGCAAGGCAATGAAAACTGTTTTACACACTCTGGGTTTCAAGACACTTCTGTGGCAGAAGGGTTAGATGCAGTATTTAAGGCGCCAACAAAAATTGAGGCAATGCATAATAATAATGCAGTTTATAGACTGCATGGCTAACTCGTATGAGGTGTCTCAGTACTAGGTACAGGTATCCTCAGGCTTAACTGCAGATGTTAAACGCCCCTAAATCCCAAGCTAAAATTTTTTTTCCTGAAAAGACATTCCGACTTGGCTTGACGAACCGCCTGGGGAAGAGTATTCCAAAGTTTAGCCGTTGAAATGAATTGAAATAATAATTTATAAGCGTGCACTACTACCCTGGGGTGTCTAGGTACGAGCCTCAGAAGGTGACAGGCCAAATTCACACGAAAGTTACAATCTGAAAAGCCACGTTTTAAGTGACTTCCTGAAGGCAAGTAGGTCAGTTTCCTTTTTTTATGGTTAGGGGGAAGAGTGTTCTGAAAACTTGATGTGCTGCCAAGAAAGCTTCTTCCTCCCCATTGCGCTTTCTTGGTTTTGAGAATGATCAGATTAAAAGCGACATAAATGACATAAATAGTTAAACGTTGTTAGTATTTAAAACATCCCATACACAGTTATAGTAATCTCACATAACTTGCAGAGAGGGCCTAGTAATGGAACATCTGGGCTCCCAGTACAGTGGATATGGGACTTCTGTGAGATCTCCCAGAGGCACCTTAGGGATTGTTCAGGGGAGAACAAACCGGGGCCTTGAGGTCACCCACAATGTAATTCCCCACATTACTGCCCGTCTCCTTAATTTAGGGCAAGCAGCGCTGTCGCAATGCCCCCATGGAGTTCTTTCACCAGAACGGTAGAGGCACCAACTTTAAGGCCATGCAGGGAGACCTCGTATGACCCCCGCACTCCGGGTCTTAATGCAACTGCCAGCGAGCATGCAGTGCAACTGCCTTTGGAACCGTGCAGCACCTCTTGGTTAGGGCACCCCCAGGGTCACTCCTGACCACATCGTCCGCCGTGAGAGGGCCCTTCACCAATCGCTTGTCCCTCTAGTTGTTGCAGGGCTTCACTGGGGTGGTGGGGGGCAGAGCAGGGCATTCCTCCAAGGTTAGGCACCTTGTTGGCTGCCCCTAGCGAGGGCTTGATAACCCGGGCATGCCGGTAACAAATCGCCCCCTCGCCTGAGGCATTTGGTCAAGGTGTCAAGCGTCACAGGGCTTCATTAGGGGCTGAGGTGGAACTTGGTACAAACAGGCACACGTCAGGATTTAAACACCTCTCACTCTTCCCAGCTGTGCCAAAGCTAACAATCAAGGATGCGCCCTCAGAGCAGAGCCTTGCTGCTGGGCTAACAGGAGTGAGGGGCTAAAAACAGGCACAGTACTCGATCCCCTGCCAGATGAAGCGCTGGTTTTAATCACCAACATTTAAGCATAAGTCATGCAGGTGAGTCAGAAACTGGAAAACGCGCTCTCCCCGCACTGGGCTTCTTGGGAGGCACAAAAGGAGCACAAAAGGAGCAGGCAAACCAGCACAGCAATGTAGGTGACTGTTCCTCCTGATAGTCCTTGACGTGTCTGGGTCATCCAAGGTCAGGGAGCAGCTGGCAGAAGGGCAACAAGATGAAAAGCAATCCAGTGAGTCCTTTCACCCACCTAGCACTTAGCAGACCGCAGGGCAACAACAGAAGAGCAATCCAGGTGAGTCCTTTGTGCAGAGCAGGCAGTCCTTCTGAAAGAGTTTCAATCCGCTGCTCAACAAATGAAGGGTCAGTGCCCCTGTACTTATAATCTGGTACCTTGTTTCTAGAAGGTGGAGTTTCCTTTTCCTCCAGCCTTGGCTCCAGACATCAATAGGGGGTAAACAAGCTCTTTGTGTGAGTGCAGGGCCCGCCAATATAAATGTAAGTGCGCCCCACCTCCCTCTCCCCAGCCCAGGAAGACTACCAGTAGACAGATGTACCCAGCCCCTGGCTCTCTGGAAAGTATGCACAAGGCCAGCAGTCACTTTACCATAGACGTGGATTGGAGCCTGGCTGCATAGTTCTAAACACAGAGAAATGCTCACTTTCTAAAAGTGGCATTTGTAAAATAGTAATAAAAAATCCACCTACACCAGTAAAGATGATTTTGAAATACCATTCTGAGCATACCAAACATGGCAACGCTACTCCTTTCAGATCAGGTATTACCACTTAAAAAGCTTATCAGGGAATTCCCAATGCAAACCTATGAGAGGAGCAGGCCTCACAGCAGTGAGAAACGAAATAGGCTGTTTGTCACTACCATGACATGCCACAGAATAAAGGCACATATGCTGCCTTTTACCTACACAGCACCCTGCCCTTAGGGCTCCCTAGGGTCTACCTTGGGTTTACCTCTTTGTAGTAAAAGGGGATTTTAAGGCTTACCATGAAGTTTTATATGCCAAGTCAAGGTGGCAGTAAACTGCACTTGTAGCCACTGCAGTGGCAGAGGCCTGCACAGGTTTGAAAGGCTACTTCTGTGGGTGGCGCAAAAAACGCTGTAGGGCCACTAGCAGCATTCAATTTACAGACCCTGGGTATATGGGATACCACTGTCCAAGAGACTGACATTGAAATTAAGTATGCCAACCAGGTATAAATCAATCATACCATGTTTAAAGGAGAGGATGCGTGCACTTTAGCACTAATTAGCAGTGGTAACATGCCCAGAGTCCTAAAGCCAATAAAAAGAGGGCCTGACCAAATTAGAGGAAAGAGCTAAATGCTTGGAGATAACCCTGCAAGAAAATGGCCAGCTCCATCATTGCCATTCTCCTAAATGTTGTCCATACTTAAGGTAAGGTCTATAGGCATCACAGTGGTGGATTTCATAGATACACAAGCAGCCAGTAGAAATCGTTTGTGAATCCTTCAAAGTTCGTAAGTGAATCAAGTAAAGTAAGAAATAAGTAAGCCAATTTTTTAAAAAGTGAAGATGTGCCATTCTGCAACTCCCATGGTATCCTTGCCCAATTTAAATGCCTATCAAACAATTTATTTCAAATAAAATTAAGTTTGCTGGCTCTACAGGTAAAAATTATCTGCTGTAGCCAATCTGTAACATGGCCACCAGCTTTAAAACAAAGACAGTCCTGCTCAATTTTTGGTGCTGCTAATATTTTTTCCTGCCTGGGTCTACAGTATGACGTATGGGCCTTGCAAACAGAAATAAATCATCAGCTGTTAGATGGAATTCCCCTGGCAGCCAGAGGTCTATGAAAATAAAGGTTTCACGTGGTAGAAGGTAAATGATGACACCAGGGTGTAATCTGACTTTATCTCACTTACTCAGGTCAGTTGAACTCACTTGGTACGATGAAATTGCCAAGATGGCTGCCCTAAAAAGCAGTTAATGACTACTGATTACTCCAAAGATTGTTCTCTAAGCACCCAAGAAATTGCAGAAGCAAGATAGATCAACTAAAAAATGGAAAACAAACCACAGTTCAATATAACTCACTTGGGACTATGAAATTGCCAAGATGACTGAACTGAAAGTCCGCCATTGAGTACTGAACACAAACATTGTTTTCTAGGCACCTCAAAAAATTCAGAAGCAAGTAAAATCAATAAAAAAATTAGAAACAAACTGTGTTGCCAACTAATGACAGCCTATTATCTAAAACCTCTGATAGCATATGCTTAGTCACTGCTAGCTGTCCTTTACTTGCCAGGACATGTACTGGTGCTCTGTGGAGTCTACAGCAACATCACTGTCAAATCACCAGATAGATAATTTACATATTAGTGAGGCCTGGAATCGTCATTGTGGTTTTCACTGACTTTTTTTCCTTCTGACCTCCTGCTTTGCTGACTTCACTTTTGCTGGTCTTGGTAGCCTAGGCACTTTACCGCTGCTAATCAGTGCTAAGGTGCATGTGTTCTTTCCCGAAAACATGATAAAATTGGACTATCCACAACTGGCATATTTGATTTACTTATACTTCCCTAATAAAGTTCAGTACATGTGCCCAGGGCTTGTAAATTAAATGCTACTAGTGGGCCTGCAGCACTGATTTTACCACCAACTCAAGTAACCCTTTAAACATTTTTTAGGCCTGCAATTATAGAGGTTGTGTGTGCTGTTTTAAATGGTCATTTCTACCTGGCAAGTTAACCCTCTTGCCAGTCCCAAACCATTCGTTTTAATACATATAAGTCACCCATAGGGTAGCAGGGTGCCGTGAATTAAAAAAGTTAGACATGCACTTCTAAGTTGTACATGCCTAGGTAGTGAAAAACTCTTACATTCAGTTTTCACTACTGCAAGGTCTAGCTCTCCAATAGGTTAACATTTGGATTACCTTATTACAATGTATAAGTCTAATTTTCAGTTTTGAACAGATGTATCTTTTGAGTTTACTGTCTGGACTCACAATTGAAAAGCATAACTCATGGTAAAGTTGGATTTTAAGTTGAAGTCTGAAAATGCCACTTTTAGAAAGTTAAACAAAAAGAATGCCAATACTGTGTCTCTATTTCACTCGATGACCAAAAACCATACGAATTGTACACTATGGTTCGTTGACAAGATT
This sequence comes from Lissotriton vulgaris, assembly GCF_964263255.1. Classification (NCBI taxonomy): domain Eukaryota; kingdom Metazoa; phylum Chordata; class Amphibia; order Caudata; family Salamandridae; genus Lissotriton; species Lissotriton vulgaris. The sequence continues at coordinate 231,148,742 of NC_141691.1, read as the reverse complement.
TGTCAGAATAAATCTCTTGTTTTATTTTTGAATCATATTTCTCAAAAGGTAATTTGGTTATTATTTCACCACTTTAGTATAAAATACAAGACCTCCTATACAAATGAATAAAAATACGAAAACCCTTTTAGACAAATTCACAAATATACAGGTTTTCATTCATTCAAATAAAGTCATACTCTCTCATACATACACAACCATTAGCCTATTCATTTATATACACACACTGGAATTACAATATTCGCAGTAAGCCATAAAAAATCACCATTTTTCAATAAAGTTTTGTTGAAAAAAGTTTTGAATGAATCCTTTTGCTTAGATGGCACTAATTGTCTACGCGTTTCGAACTCTCACTGGCTTGGGAGTTCTCATCAGGACATCAAGCTGTGAAGGAAAGGAAAACAAACCTTTCTTTAGGGGCAGAACTTAATTCATATTAGCCTTGATACATCCTCCACCACTCTAGCCTCCTTATCTTACCTCTAAATGTTCAAGCTGAAATTGGAATATGGGTCCACCCGACGATAACAACAGAATATCCAAGAACAGATTAATCTGTGCAAAAAATAATAAGAACCAATCAGCAACATGCAAACAGTACCCTTGTCTGAATAAGCCTGTGTTTGTCACGAACTTACTTGCAATGAGATTGATACTCGGAGGTTTTTTTGGGGGGGCAACCTGACCTGTGGACAAGGGAGGTGGAATTTTTTAATATACTGCACACCATTAAGCGACTGTTTCAATCACATTCTTGAAGCATGGAGCTTACTTGTCACTTGTAGCCAGCTGTCCTCAATGAGGGGGTCTCGGTGGGCGGGTGTGCTCTGAAATGGTATAGCATAATTAGTCTACCAGTCCGGTCACGTAATGGAACGATTGGATTAAGCCACGCTTAAGTTGACAAGGGACTCTTACCTATTTTAAAGGCATTTAAGTCGAACCGCCGCACCTAGGAGTACTATCTTCTCCTACACCGGGCGCAATTCCAGCATCTCCTCTCCTCGCGTACTTCCGGTTTCGCAAAGGATCCTGGAAGTTGTGGATTTCTTCACTGCATATCCGTATTTAACTGTAATGGCTAAACCTCATTGCCATTAACGTTATGGATTCCTAACCACATCTCCCTATTTGACTATACTTGTGAGTATATTAAATATAGAAAACCATGGAAAGTTGATGTCTGAAAACATCAAGACGCTCAAACCATTTCAAATGCGGGTTGTTTGTGGAATGAAACGAAGAACGACGGTGGCCATTTTGGTTTGGGCGAGTTAACTTGTAGCTTGGTGGCGGTGTGCCATAATAGTCTGGCCTGACCACTATATTGGGTTGTTGCCTTGTACGTGATATTGTTGGTTTTAAAAAACGGTCATCACACAGGAAAAATGAATTAAAATATCTGTAAATGGAGGCACTGATTGAAGGAGAGGGAATATCGACCACATAACTGACAGTAAGGTTCTTTCAGGGTTTCTGGGGTGTGGATCACATCAATTAAGTTTGTAAATTTCAGTGAGCTCATTAAGCCCATGGGTTGCTGCATTGAATTTTACAATTAGCATTGCTTCTCTCTGAGACAATTTAAGGTCCAGATCTCCCCCTCTCAGATCTTTCTCTACTTTGGAGATTACTGTCCACATCAAATCAGTCTCCTTATGATTGTTTATGCGCCAGTGGTTAACCAGTGGGGCTGTCTGGACGTTTTTATTAATCCTTGACTTGTGCTGTTGGATACGTGTACGAACTTCCTGATTCGTTATTCCTATATAAATGAGTCCGCACTGGCATCTGGTACTGTACACGACATACCTTTATTTGCAGTTTGTGAACGTTTCATGTTTCCATACTATGTTGTTATGACTGAAGGTGGTCCCTTCAATGGTAGTACTACAACAAGTGCACATCCCACATTTCTGGTGTCCCTGAATAGGTGGTAATCTCAACATTGATCTTAAAATGGATTGATTAGTCTGTGGTAATGCTGCACATACAAGTTGGTTGGCAATACTTGAGTTTTTTTTAACGTAAAGAGGGGTTCCTTGGTAAATGCTTCATTTAGATTCCTTAACAAATGCCAATTACTCTTTACCACTTTCTTCAACATATTAGAATATGGGCAGAAGGTGGACACAAACACCATCCTATCAGATTCTTTTTTATCCCTTTTCTCCAAAAGGCATTCTCGTGGAGTCCACCACGCTCTTTTCATCGATTTTCGTAGTAGTTTTTTCAGGTATCCTCGTTGCAACAAATTGGTTGTTAGGTTTTCAGCATGTTTTACATATTCCTCCTTATATTGGCAGTTCCGCCGAATCCTAAGGTACTGTCCGTACGGCAAATTGTCCTTGAGACTACATGGATGATTGCTTTTGTAATGTAATGCTTTATGGCGATCAGTTGGTTTCTTGTATAGGGTCGTAGCTAGACCATCCGCCGATGGGTACACTTCGACATCCAAAAATGGCTTTTTACCTTGGGAATGACTGATACTGAATTTGATGGTAGCTGTTTTGTTATTAATCCAATTGAAGAATTTTAAAAGGTCATCTTCCGTCCCTGTCCAGACGAAGAAAATATCGTTGATATATTGACTCCAATTATCTATCCATTGACCATATGGATTATTGAGATACACAAAAGATTCTTCATATTTGGACATAAAAAGAATAGCCAGCTCTGAAGCAAAGGGGCAGCCCTTGGCCACTCCGCTTGTTTGCAAATTGAATTCTTCATCGAAGCTAAAATAGTTCTTTTTGAGGGCAAATGCTACAAGTTTCTAAATGAATGATGTTGGAAATTTATGTGGTCTCTCCCGTTCATCAAGTATAGATTCAAGTACATGTAGTCCTTCATCCTGCGGGATCTGAGTGTAAAGGGAAGTAATGTTCATCGTTACCATCCAAAATTTGTCGTTCTCAAATTTGATTGTTGCTACTTTATTATTAAAGTTCGTTGTGTCTCGAATATACGACTTGACTGTTGGAAGAAAAGGTTTTAGAAAGAAATCTACAAATTTAGCCACAGGTTCTATTAATGACCCACACCCCGACACTATTGGTCGGCCTGGCGGGGTTTTTTCATTTTTATGTATTTTGGGTAATACATTAAATAGAGGTATTCTTGGATGTTTAGTTTTTAAATATTCAATTTCTTTCTTCCCTAAGAAGCCTTGATTGTAACCTTCATCAATCATTGTATGGAGTTCTCCTTTGAACTCTGCTGTAGGATCGTTGTTGAGTTTTCGATAACATGAGGTGTCATCTAATTGTCTCCAAACCTCTGTGATATACAGGGACCTGTCCCACACCACAATTGAACCGCCTTTGTCGGCTTGTTTGATAATCATCGAAGTGTCCTTTTTCAGATTGGTTAATGCTTCTGACTCCGTTTTTGTAATATTATGCTTAATCCAGTTTTTTTTGGTTTTCATATCTGAAATGGCGGATAGGATCGTTTTTTCAAAAGTCAAAACCTCCTTGGGGTTTTAATTGATGGAGGACAAAATACTGATTTGTTTTTCAATCCAGTTGTTTCCAGTGGTGAAGTAAATGGATTATCCATTTAGAACGTTTTTAATCTTACTTTTCGGCAGAATTCTAACGCCTCTGTCTTAAGTTGGACAAAATCAGTGCGTCTGGTTGGGACGAATGTAAGGTCTTTGCACAGCACACTTTCCTCTTCCTTTGTAAGAATTTTTGGGGACAGATTAAATATGGGTGACACTATCAATTCTTGTAATTTTGGCGTCTTGTGGACATTTCCCATGGTTGATATCTGGTTTTCCCGCGAGGTTTCGTCTGGCCTCGCGCTAAAAAATAAGAAGAAGGGCCTTGTTGGGGTTGATGAAAAGCTCCTCTTCTGTTGTTATTTCTCCTTGGTTCTGGGTTTTCACTTTCACTATTAATGCCTGAAGAAGATGTATCGGAAAACGTAATGAATTTATTTTGGAACCTGCCTTGGTAGTCCTGGAGATATCTAGGGGACTCTGGTCTTGAATAGAAGTCTTGTTGTAGAAATGGATATACCTTCTCTAAATTAAAAATGTTCTGATCCTTTTCACATTGTGCGTTTTTTTGGTTTATGGTGTAGTCTCTGAACTCACAAATCTCTTTCTCAACTTTATCTAATAATGCTTTTGAATCGGTTATCAATTGATTTGTAGAGATGGTAGTTTCCAAAATTCCTATTTCTTCCAATTGCAGTTTAGACAGTCGTTGGGCCGTTTCAACAGTCAAGACCATCAAATCACGGCTACATTTCATTTCAATATAACTGTAGCCTTTTTTATAAATTGGATCCTTTGTAAAAATCAGCGGTACGTTTTTAATCTGTAAACCACTTGGTATTGTTCCGGCTCTAAGGTGTTGCAACAGAAAATGTCCGTGAAGGTCTGTGCGAATTTATTTTTTCTTTACACAAATCAGTTTGTCAGTCTCATTTTGAATTTGTGCAGAGGTACTTAGAGATGCAGAAGCGAATAGTGGGGGGGCAGCAAGATTTTTTTTTTAATATGTTCCTCACTGTAAGATAACGTTTCTTTTTCAGACATACTCACAATCACTCACTCTATGTGGGACAAACAGAGGCCTACAACACATAAATTCGATGACCAAAAACCATACGAATTTTGGTCATCGAGTGAAAAAAAGACACTGTATTGGCATTCTTTTTGTTTAATTGTAGCTAGTGGCTCAGCCTTGCTGTTGGGGGCCCAGACCCAGTGATCTTTTTTTTGTTGTACTTTTAGAAAGTTGGCATTTTCTTACTTTAACCATTCTGTGAGTCTGACTGTCTCTGAATCAGTGACTCACATAGGGTGTGCTGTTGGGCTTCGGGGCAGGGGATGGGCAGGGTGGGAGGGTAGTAAACTCGAACAAATGACGGAATGGAGGAAAGTAATTATTACGTTCCTCCATTCCATCGTAGGTCTGAGTTTACTACCCCCCCACCCTGCCCCTCCCCCTCCCCACAGCATGCCCTATGTGTGCCGCCACTACACTGAATACACATCTGATGTGGGTGACAGCTGGGCTTTGTACATTCTCACTAGACAGACACACACAGAGAGCTTAGGTGTGCCTGATGGGCCTCTCCCATCCTGATGGGCCATCACCAGGCTTCTTTATACAAGAAATCAGGGTTAAGGGTTGCCCTAGTATATTACATTATGTAAGATATGATGATTAAATATTAGCCATCTCCAAAACTTTTTCATGCTACATGTTACAGCCTACTTTCTGACTTTACAATTTCCTCTATGGCTTTAATATTTCCTCTGTGACATGCACTTGGTATAATGGTAATTTTATGTATGCAATGTCTTGCTGTTAGACCTGGCATCATTAGCGTGGGTTTCCCCTGTATTTTTTGCCTTTGTCTCCTGTTATTGTGCTGTGTGTTGGACTTCGTTTTTGCTGGTCTAGATGCTTTGGGCTCTGTGCCACTGCTGTTCAGTGCCAAAGTCCAAGTGCTCCCTTTGTACATTATTGTTATGGATTGATTATTCCATGATTGGCATCTTTGACCTAGTAAGTCCCTAGTACAGTGCACTGTGTGTGCCCAGGGCCTATAAATCAAATGTTGCTACATGCTGCAGCAATGATTATGCCGCCCACATAAGCAGGCTGCAAATGTAACTCAGGTCTGCCATTGCAGAGCCTGTGTGCAGTCTGGTACTGCCATGTCGACCTGGCAAGTGTACCCACTAATCTTCCCTTTTCTTACATGTTAGTCGCCAATAAGGTAGGTCCAAGGTACCCCTGTGGGCAGATTGTAGAGTATGTGAAAGGTAGGACATATGTGTGTGACATGTATGTTAGTGAAATACTGCCAATTTAGTTTTTCACTATTGCAAGGCTACCTCTTCCCATAGAATAGAATGGGGACAGGGTTGGATTGGGATCACAATTAGGCCCGGGTACTCTACAAAAAGCGGCCCATATTCATTGATTATCCCTTTCATTATAGCCTCAGGGCATTTACCTGGCAAGGGAGGTGTCAAAAAGCACACTGCTGCTGCTCAAGGGGGAGTAGGTGAGAAAGGCCCAATAAAACTTGCCCCCCTGTGAGGACCCTGCATACTACCCACCCTCCCTGCACCTGCCATGGCCTAAAAGTGATGTCCCTGCATGGGAGATAACATTGCTTCTGGCAGGGCAAGTGAGGCTGGGTGCCATGATGAGAATGCCCCAGAGGCTAAAGCAACACCTGGCCCCAGCCTCAAATTACAGCATGGCAGTAGAGTGACCAAGATACTGGTGCCACAATAAAGTGACCTGGCAGGGACAGGGCAAGAAAGACAGTCTCTTGGGCCTGTTTACAGAGGCCCCGAAAAACTGGCCAACAGTTGACCTTGAGCCACTGGCACATCGGCCAATGTCTGATTGCCTGCCTTCCCAATCTGACCCTGCATGGGGAGTTTGCTTATAATATCTTATAAACCTAACTACCCGTGGGAACAAGGTAGGAAGATAAAGGTTAGTATGCCTGAACTCAGAATGTTAAAATACATCTTTTAGTGAGGGTGATTTTTACATTCTGTTTTAAAAAAAAACACTTTTAGAAAGTAGGTATTTTCTTGCTTAGCCATCCAGTGTGTCTCTGCCAATATGTGTATTGACTGTCTGGCTTTGAAGTGACAGGGGCTGGAGATGTGCAGTGGCTCCAGAGAGTCTGGATAAGTAGGGGCCAAATAGACCTGGGTTGCATTTAGAGTAAGGGGAGGGGACTTCCTGTCACCTGAATGGGCCTGGTCTGCCTTCCACGATGCTGTCTCCACCTCCTGCCAGGAAGCTGTACCAGAGAGGAGAGAACCGGTTTTGGCTGGACAAAGAGATTCTCTGCCACAGAGAACAAAGGATTCTGCTGTATAAATATTGGGGCCAAGACCCCAGAACTTTAGGTCACTTTTGGGTTTCAAGAGGAACCTCTACCAAGGAGAAGAGCTTGAAAAACTGGAGGAGGAGTACTGCCCCTTTGCTGTGTGCTGTCTGGGGTTGTCCTGCAGTGGCTGTTTCTGTCAAGGAAAGAACTGTGTGTGTATCTTGCTTGAGAAAGTGTCTCCAAGGGCTTGAAGTGGAGCTTTCCCCCTGTTCATGAGGTCTCAGAAAAAGCAAAGACCTCACCATCCTTCTGGGCACCATCTCTGTTTCCGCTGGTTCCAATCACCACAGAAGAAAAGGGCAACCAACTCTGTCACCGAGTCTATTGCAGACTCCGTGTCCTGGAGGCATCACAGAGAGCACTGCCTCGCTTTGCAATGCAACCCTGGTCTCACCGACTCCGACAATGAGTCCCTGCTTGGCCCGCGTCTTGTGAGCACCTCACTCCTCACTGCTTTACTACATGTTGTACAGGCATCGCTGACTCAGTCACTGCCCGACTCAAACAGCAACCAGCTCTGTCACCACACTGTGACCCGCCAGCCCAGCAATGAGCACTCCCTCACCCTGCAACTCACCGACTCAGTCATCGAGCCACTTCCTGCACTGAGCCGTGAGGACACCGCATACTGCAATGCTTCCATCTCACATCGCAACTACGATGGTTGCCTCTGACCGTCTCGTACCATTGTGTCGGCCGCAACAAGAAAGGTACTGTCTCCGAGTCTGGCGCTTTAGCTAAACCGCACCGAAGTGCTTGGTTGGAATTGTTAGACTCTGTTGTGTTCAGTATCGCGGTAGCTCCCAAAGGAACTACAGAGTCTAAGGAACTATGTTTACACGTTATTCCTGTAATTTAATGGTTATTTTGCACAGTGACTATTTTTTCAGTATTGTATGTTGGATTTTTGTGGTTTTTGGTCTTGTTTTGGTTCAGATAAAGATGACTTATTTTACGAAACTGGCATGGTGTCCATTTATAGTGTTTTCACTCTGTTACTGTATGCATGACCAAATGCTTTACACACTGCCGTTGAGATAAGCCTTTCGGCTTGTGGCAAGCTACCAAGGGGGTGAGCAGGGGTTATTTTAGAAATGTATCCCCCTTACCCTGACTAGGAAGAAGGGTCCCTACTTGGACAAAAGTGCAAACCCTTGCCAATTAGAGACCCCCATTTCTAACACTTGCTGGTTTATAATATAAAAACCTGAAAAATTAAACTTTTTATAAAACCAGTGAAATGAAGGAGATCATCACCTGGATAAGTTCCCTTCTCAAAATACAAAACTGGATGACATTTACTTTTCTAATTTTAAATCCCAAGAAAATCGAATTCCTCCTTATAACATCAGCTCTCCAGTATTAGCACATCAGTTGCCCCCTCTATAAAAGCTACGGATTCAAGCTTGCTCAGGACCACACATTAGTCTCACACAGACACACAAGATAGTAAGATCAGCAAACTTCCATTTCCACACCCTCAAAAATGTCCCACCTTGTTATGCCTGCACAACTCGTAACAGATTTCTATGCTCTTGTCATTGCCAGACTAGCTGGGACTCCAAAATATCTATTGCCCCTCTATAAGCAGGGTTATGCTCAGGAGCTGATCTTGCCGCCACTGACAGCATATTCAATCAGATCAGACCTAATAACTACATTTTCTACCCATCACAGCAAGAATCCAATTCAAACTCTCCAACCTAGTTTATAAGGCAAAACATGACAGCAGCTCACTGCATTTTGGTGTAAAGTCTGTAGGGCCCAATTAAATTCCGGCCAGGCCCTCAACTCCATCTCTGACAATTCTTCTCCCAAATTCTGCCAATGCACTTTCCCATCTATTATGAACAATAATAAAAATAATGGTATGAAAGTCATCCGCCCTTATCATCCGTAGAACTGAGAGAGTGTCAAATCATTTAGAAAATGACCTAGATAGAACACCTGGTAGTCTGGAGCAAGTACTACCTTAACATGGCAGAGCCATCTAGGTCTAGGAGGATCCCTAGATAATTATTCTAAGGAGTGTAGTCTGAATTAACATCCTTTGTCACCCATTGTCTTAAAGATATATCTCAGACCCTTTTGCCTGTCGTCCGTAATCTATGTACCACATTCCTGAAATTGTGTCAAGGGTTTTAATCCGTGATTATATTTCGTATTTAATGACCAGGACTCGACCCCTTAGGTAGAGGGGTTCTTTGCAACAGATTATCCTACAAGATACTGTCAGTTAAGATCTTGACTACTGCCTGTCTCCAAGGAGCTGATGCATCTTGCCTGATGCTGAGAAGAGCAGAGTACCTGAAGGAGGCTGCTACTGCAGGGAGCCCTTCCATCATGGCTCCTCAGACCTGTGCCATCAGCAAGCTATGCAGTGCACCAGTTCTCCCTAAGAAACTCTAATTGAAAGTTAATCTACTACATGCTCTCTTCGCCACAATTTGCTGCCACTAAATACATTACTTGCAAAATGGTATGGAGTGTCCCCCTTGTGTAATTTTTGTAATAATGCCGTTCAAGATTTTAAACATGTTCTGCTTATTTGCCCAGGCCTGTACTTATTGAGGAAAAAATGGATAAAACCAATCTGTATACAAATGGGAATTACGAATGTAAAAATGTTTTTTAATGCTCTCCTCTGCCCCCCTAATGAAATGTTCTGTTTTAGAATTTTTAAATATTTTAAAGAATTTTTAGATATCTATTAATGTGATTCTGGTGAGATGTTGATGAGTGTAACTTTGCATATAACAAGTGGTCGTTTAGTCGTTGTATTAAGTTTGTGTTTTAAAGTATGTTTACATGTATGTTATTTTATGTGGCCCTCATTGAGAGCCAAATCATAATAAACTTTTGACTTTTTAAAAAAAAAACAAAAAAACTTTTGACTACTACATGCTCTCCTTGGGTAACGCCTAGAAGTAGGTTTTAGGGTGTGGGAAATTTTAACCTTATTAGAAATGTTTATTTTATTTTTGTTGTTTATCACATGCCTTCTTGCTTTTTATGAAATCCTGTGTAGTCATTTTGGATGTTCTAAGAAACAGGTCCACCCTGTTGTAATAAATACTTTTAGTTAAAAGTGTCTGTTCCTCTTAGTGCTAATGTGTTCTATATTGTGAATAACAAAATAGGTTTACTGTTATCATGCTGTCCCTGATTCTTTTCCAGGGATTGTTAGCAAACCACAAGCTATGACTTCACTTCAACTGTGAGATGGGTGGGGTTATACGGGACTACAATAACCTGTCCTTCACGTTCAGCACTGCTACATTGAACAAAGTTCACCTGTGAAGGACTGGGTTATTCTAAGACCCAGCGGTGCCAGGGGACAACACCTGAAACCTTTGTGGGTAACCTGTTCCGGCGTACAAATGACAGAGACACGGGACACTTCCTTCGGTGTCAAAGATTCGAGGTTTATTTACTGCAGGGAACACAGAAGTCACGAGAAGTACATAGCATGTAGGTTCGCGGAGCCTGATTCGAATTGCTACTGTAGGTCGCTCCTTTTATACACATTTCTCTCATAGGTTAACATGGTGCACAAAGGTTTACAACTTGGTTCCCATAGTAAACACCAGAAGGCTTGCTTTCATGTATTCAGGACCCGGAACATAAGTACGGAAACATTTGGTGGTTCCCAACTGTAAAAACCCATCTTCCCACCATTAGTACATTCCAATTGGCAGTAAACAGATCGAAGAAGGAACAGAAACAGGTGCAGAGGAATACAGAAACAGTGGGGAGATCGGAAAGGGTGTAAAAGGGGTGGTATTGGAAAACACGAGCTACAGGCATCAAAGGGACGTGCCTAATGAGATGCACGGCTGAGACAATAGAGCGGCACGGCAAGATGAGCCTCGAGCGGGGCCATCTGCCTTACAGTGTCATCCCCCTCATCATAAAGACACTTTCAAAGGAAATGTGTCTTCCGCAAGAGTCTTGGGAATCCCAGGGTCGCGAAGCGGACAGCGTCCGTTCGCTGGCTACTTGAGGGCAAGAAACAAAATGGATGCCGTATCTAAGATGGAACCCGAGGGCTCGGATGTAGAAACCCACGAAACAAACGAACGGTTTAGGCTAGCACAGCGAAAACGCGTACACCCACTAAACTCGTCATTTGCGGTTCATAGATACCAGACTCGACCATATTCGTGCGAGTCGAAAACACCACTGACGATCGTCACGGAACCTCAGACGCTCCTTTTGCCCTCATGTAGGCAAGCACTAGTCAGAATCATACTTGATATTCATCAGACCATCTAGATGCTGCTGCAACATCATTCTATCCAACTGAGCTGCTTTGGTAACAGGCGGCTGTCTCATGCACGTTGTAGCACAGAGGCCACATAAGGCAGGACCACACTGCACGCAAAGGCAACACGTGAATAGAAATGCTGCAACAACCCCAATGATCATCAGAATTTTCCAACCCCAAGTCGACATTAGGCCCCAAAACCACCCAAGTAGTGTCCAATCCCCTACGTCCACGTGTATGGACTCAGAGATCTTATGCAACTTTGAGATGGCTTGATAGACAGTCGGAGCGTTATCTGGAATGAAAATACAGCAGCTCGAATGGATCACCTTACATACTCCACCTCGATCTGCTAAGACAACGTCTAAAACCATACGGTTTTGTAACGTCATGAGCCTGTCCGCCTGAAGTTCTGCGGTGATATTACCAAGGGCACTGGCAGTGATATTAGCGGTCGATTCCACCACTCGAGTCAACTGTCTCAGGTTACTACTATTGACCATAGGTCCCCAAAACGGAAAGAAACCCTTGAAAAAGTCTCCTGCCCCTTGACCGGCAGTGTCCTCTTCGCTAATCACGCCCCTCACAACTCTAGTCTTGTGGTAGTCTGCATCAACGGTAAACGTCGGAGGCAACAAATTTGCAATATAACATGTGCCCGCAAAGTCGGAGGGCAACCACGTATACGCACGATCATGGCAGACAAAGTACGTACCCTTGGCAGCCAGAAACACAGGGGTAGAGAGCATTGGTAAGACATACGTCTCGGAGCAAGCACTCTCTCCAAGATATGCTCTCGATCTTCGGCCACGACCTTTTAGACAAAAATTACCGAGGTGGGGTACGATCCATATTGGAGACGAGCTTCTAAGCTGTCTTTCACCCACGAGCGCACTATACTCAGCCTCACTTAGATCCCTATAGGCTCGCACCTCTTCCTCTGGGATGAGCGACGGCTCATAGATATCCCTATCTAAATCAGCGATCGCTATAGCCAAAGGCTTGTGGTACGGACCGGGACCAAAGTGCGGAGGACGTGTCTCTCGATTGGGGTAGGAATCTAGTGCACTTTGAAACATTGTTTGTAATGCTCGAGCTGAACCCTGGGAACTATAAGGAAGGACCAAATACGGAATTCCCTTATCTGTGGTATGTGGCATTAACCCACACACCCAACAATTAGTAGTATTAACCACTAACTGATGCTGATGAAGGAGCTGAATGAAGGAATTATTTCTGAATTCTGCACGTCTAGCCTGTTCGTGTTGGGGTAGGATATGGAAGGAATGAGGGGACATAGTGGAGGTAGTTTTAGGTTCAGAAGTAGGAGTAGGTATGGCAAAAGGTAGGAAGTACTGTATCACATAATACACCCCACCCGCCAATAACGAGGAAACAATTAGAAACAGAAGGAACACCTGAAACATAAAGCATCTGGTACGAGTAATCTGTTGCAGTTTGAATCTTTGCGCCTGAGCTTTTTCCAAGTCCATCAGCTTTGAAAACGCCATCCCCTAAAACCGTCCGCAACATTTCTTGACGCACTTCGTTCTGTGTAGCAGTAGTCAATCCCCAGGAGTTCCCAGGAAACGACGGTCTCTGACCTAGTGTCTGGACCTACTAACCAGAAGGAAGTACACGCGCGGCCCTACGGTTCACCTGGATGCAAGGTATCCTAATTCACAAATATGTACAAAGTCTCTCAGCTGTGGAAGCAAAAACACATATATGGAAAAAAAACTCAATAATTACAAAATCACAGTTGTACGTGTGTTTAGACTGATCGTGGCAAAGGGGTAACGTAGATGTCGAGGGACAAAAACAAAAACTTTTATTTGTCCTTGGTATTAGATCGCAAAAAGTAGCGGTTTCTCCCAGGACGTGTCTGTTCATCAAACAATGGATCTGATGAGGGAACAGAGTTCTGTTGATCAGTCAATTGTTCAGATCTTGAATCTTGTGATGGCAAATGTTCAACAATGTCTTTCTGCTGCACTGAGGATTCTCCGACAAGTTGAGCGTCGCTGAAAGGTACAAAGGTTTGCGATGCTTCAGTTTCAGACGAGGCAATGCCCTTCCTCACCCACGAGTCCGCTGGTAAAGGTATAGGAACCTTTTTAGTATGGGTGGCATGCACCCAGTGTTTTCGGCCTTCCAGACGGACAGCAGTTCCCGTGGCAAGGAGGACTTGGTAGGGTCCAGTAAAGCGAGGCTCGAGGTTACGCTTTCTTCCGAAGTTCCTCGTCACCACCCAGTCTCCGGGCTGGAGCTGGTGGCCTGGACCCTCCGTCTGCGTCGGCAGTGCTTCAAAGACCTGTTGGTGAATTAACCTCAGTTTAGCAGTCAGATCATGTAGATAATCGATCAACATTGGATATTCAAGGTCTGAAAACACACTTGGTCTAGGGACCCCCCAAACATTCGCAGGACGGCCGAACACTATTTCGTAGGGACTGAGCCCTACTTGGGAGTGTACTGTCGCCCTTGTTGACAACAGAGCTAGGGGCAAAGCGTCAGGCCATGAGAGACCAGTAGTGGCCTGAATCTTCGCCAACGTTAGTTTAAGGGTGCCATTATACCCCTCAACCAGACCCGCTGACTGAGGATGATTGGCGCTATGGAACTTTTGAGTAATTCCAAGGCCCTTACACACATTCTTCATCACACTCCCCACAAACTCACTTCCGTTATCAGACCATACAATCCGTAGCATTCCATACCGAGGAAAGTATTCCTTCAGTAGGATTTTTGCAGTGGACATAGCAGTGTTGTCTTTGAGAGGGTAGGCTTCAATCCATCGGGAGAATGCGCAAACCACCACTAAAACGTATTTCAGGTTATTGGATCGCTCCATATGGATGAAGTCTAGCTGAATTACTTCAAAGGGGCATGAAGGGGGAGCAAAATGGCCAGGAGGCGTAGGGGTTCCTTTTCCAGGATTATACATCATACATATCATACAATTCTTAACCAATCTCTCAGCACATTTAGTAATACCGTCATTCTTCCATACAGGGGACAACAACTTGCAGATACCTTTCGCACTAATATGTGCTAACCCATGTGCCATCGTCACAACAGCTAGCACATACGCGTCTGGCAACATCCATCTCTTATGCTCCGACAAATCTATCCAACAGCCATTCGCATCCAACTTTCCCGTACTTTCTTTCCACTTCGTCTTTTCAGTCTCGGTGGCCTCATTCTGTATTGCTTTCACGCTCTCGATGGTGTCCTCACACATACCAGTCTCTGTAGGCCACCTTACCGAACTCGTCACATACATTCTCGTGCTAAGGTTCCGGGCAGTCTCCTTAGCAGTCTCATCCGCAAACGCATTCCCACGGCCAACATCATCCGTCACCTTACAATGCGCACTACATTTAACAATCGCCACCTGCTTAGGCAAAGTGAGTGAATCCAAAAGATCATTCACAAGTTGTCCATGCTGAATCTTAGTGCCATGCGATGTCATGAAACCTCTCTCTCGCCACAATCGTCCAAAGCTATGCGCGACGCCAAAAGCATATTGGCTGTCGGTAAACACATTCACCCGTTTCCCTTTTGACAACACACACGCTCTAGTCAAAGCAATCAGCTCTGCAGCCTGAGCAGAACTCTGATTCAATCTCGCAGCTTCCACAACAGTATTCAAAGTTACCACAGCATACGCGGTCGTTACATCACCATTCGGCAATTTAAAACACGACCCATCCACATACAGAGTCCCATCGGGATTTTCCAAAGGAGTATTTTTCAGGTCTACACGACCTTTGGTTTCCTCTTCGGTTCGTAAGTAACAGTCGTGAGCTGCTACTTCATCTGATTCCATACTGATTGGTAACAAAGTCGCCGGATTCAGGACGTTACAGCGTTTTATTTGAATGTGACTTGCCAAAAGCGTCAACTCGTACCCAGACAACCTTGCACTCGTCAAGTGCTGAGTTTTGGTACGATTCAAGAGAGTGTCAACTGCATGCGGAACCATCACCGTAAGCATATTATCCATGACCAATCCTGCAGATTGTCGGATGGACACCGCAGCTGCCGCTGTTGCCCTCAGACAACTCGGCAATGCTCTAGCTACTGGGTCCAAGGTCGAGGAAAAATATGCGCATGGACGCTGCTTACCACCGAATTGTTGCGTCAAAACACTCAACGCACAACCTTCCCTCTCGTGAACGTATAGTGTAAACGGCTTACTGTAGTCAGGGGTCCCTAACACAGGAGCCGAACACAATGCGTCACGCAGTTCAGAAAAACTTTTCTGACATTCTTCCGTCCATGGCAAAGGAGTTGGAACATCCTTGCATGTAAGAGCCACCAATGGTTTCGCTAGCAGTGAAAAATTCGGAATCCATTGCCTGCAGTATGACGTGATACCTAAAAAGGCACGCACATCTCTCTGAGTTGTTGGCACAGTCATTCGAGCAATCGCTGCAATTCTCTCTGGGGTCAACCTTCTTCCCTCCTTTGACAATAAGTGACCTAGATAGGTTACTTCTTGACAACAATATTGTAATTTAGAAGGTGACACCTTGTGATGCAAGTCACAGAGATGTTGCAACAACGATACTGTAGCAATTTTGCAAATGTCCTGAGTGTCTGCAGCCACCAATAGGTCGTCAACGTATTGGGTCAAGGCTGCACCAGCCGGCAACACAAATGCATCAAGTTGGCCCTTCAAGGCTTGACTGTATATCGATGGACTCTCACAGTAGCCCTGAGGAGCACGTTTAAACCGGAAACTGCGGCCTCCAAGAGAGAAACCGAAAAGATCTCTACTCTCCTCAGCAATCGGTATACTGAAGAACGCATTCTTCAGATCGATCACTGAAAACCAAGATGCAGAAGCTGGAATCAGAGTGAGAAGTGCCGTGATGTCAGGCACCACAGGGAACTGAGGAACCACAATTTTATTTACCTCCCGTTAATCGATGACAAAACGATAAACAGGTGGTTTTGATGGATCAGTGCGCTTCAAAATGGGCAGTACAGGGCTATTGCACACGTTTCCCCGAGTCTCCTCAATAACGTCTTTCTCAATCAAATCGTAGATGATGGCTAACAGTGCTCATTCACCATCAAGGGAGATACGATACTGGGGAATACGTGGCAAACGCACATTAAGTTTCAAGTGAACAACATAAGGGGAGATATCAAGCAGGCCCACGTCATTGGGACCTGTTGCCCACAAAGATGCAGGAAGAGAACTCAATTCCGGTGGAAGCTTATCGAGAGACAAGTACATCGGAGAGATAACTCTCTCACCCAACGTAAGCTTCACTCCAGCAGGAGAACAATACAAAGTCGCATACAGACGTTTTAGCAAATCCAGGCCCAAAAGATTTTCACCACAACCAGTGGTCAAAATCAACGGAGCTTTCAGCTCACGAGGCCCAATTGTAAGGGGCAAAGGGCACGAAACCGGATTGCTAACAGGGGCGCCAGAGAATCCAACGGAAACATTTGTTAAGCCAGACAAAGGTGCGCCAGGGAGTTTCGAATGCATGATAGAACTTTTCGCTGCACCAGTGTCCAACAGAAAAGGCTCAACGACGTCCGAGGTGGCAACTGCGACGTAAGGCCCTCTCTGATCAACCGGAACTGATACCACTCCCTCTCTTTGTTCATGGCTGTCCTAGTAATTACTATCATTGACATTGTGATCAACATAATAATCGTCTACATTGTACTGTGCAGATCTGCTTTGTGATGATCCACGTTGATCAAAACAATTGTTGGAATCGGAAGAATTATTGGAACGATCAGTTTGGACACCACGACCTCTACCACGTGATGCTTGTTGGGGGCCGCTACGACCTCCTCTAGAGGAATTGCCGCTGTTTCGATCACGCAAAACCGGACAATCGAATTTCAGATGACCCTCGTTCCGACAATAGGCACACTGATTGTACCCCAACGAAGATCTATCAGAAGAGGAATCATTCCGAGATTGCGATCTGTTCGACTGAGACTGTGACCTATTCCGCTGTTGCGAATCGTTTTGATTCGAACGGGGAGGATACGCTTGCTGTAACAACACTTTCGTTTTGAGTTCTTTCGTCTTCTTATCAGCGCGATCATTTTCTTCTTTCTCCCTATTCTCATAATACTGTGCCGTGGCCAATATTTGAGCAGAAGTAGAGACAGCCCATGCACTCTCAGAATTTTTCAACTTGTTGCTCAAGTCAGGCAACAAGTTAGAGACAAACTTGTCTACAAACAACCTCTGACCACCCTCGGTACCCATATCCTGACCACTATGATCGATGAATGCCTCCTCAAATCTCGTAAAGAAGTCAGAGACACTCTCGTCCTTCTTCTGTTTGCAAGCAGACAACTTATCCCAATTTACTTTCATAGCTGGCATAAGCGTTTTCATTAGGGTAATGATCCCCCGAGGGAGATCGGTAATAAGCTGTTCAGGTTTAGCCCCACCGACTTGTCGTGTATCTGCCGCAATAAGAGCAGCCCAATCACCCCCTAATTCTGCCGCATGGTTTTCTTGACGAATCTTTGCCCATACCGGTTGCGGAACGATATTGCCAAACAGCATATCAATATCGGCAAGATTCATTATCGTAGCATCCACGAGCTGCGATAATTCTTTATAATACCCTGCAGGATTTTTGCGAGGGTCAGGCAAAGATTGTTTTACCTGCAAAACTTCTGATCGTTTCCATGGAAGATGGATCCACACTCTCTCAAAATGCGGCAAAATCGGTGGAACTCGAGCATTATCACCTGGCATCCACACTGGTGGAACTTCACGCATGGGATACTGACCAGGTGCTCCTAGCGGTCCTTCAATGTCTTCCACGAACAATGCTCTAGGCATTATAGAAGGACGAAAAGACAACAACTGCTCGACAGCACGTCGGACATTGCTGCCCACTACCATTCCGCTCGAAAACTGAAGCTGAAGGTTAGTTAGAGCAGACATCGTTTCCTCGGGTGCATCAACTGATATTAGATCTCGCAAAGCTTTGCACATTTCCTCAAATACGAACCTCTGTGTTGGTATATTAAACTGAGAAAACGTGTCAAGTACCACACGTGGTGGATTTCTAATAGGGTATTTCATCCAAGCTAGTACCATATCATATAGACAGTCACGTTCCCGACTACCGGGAAGCTGACTTCGTCTCTGAGGACCATCCGAACCAGCGGTCTCGAGAATCGGACCAAGACAATTTGGTAAAGTTAGCGGCTACAGAAGGAACACGACGTCCGGTAGACGGGGTAGTAGAATAACCCAAGGGGGTAACAAGAGAAGTACCAGGAACAGAGGAAACAGCAGGAGAAACCAGAACAATAGAGACAGCGGGAGCAGGAGTATGAGGAAGTACAAGTGGAGGAGCAGTAGGGACAGAAGCAGGTAGAGGAGCGGGGACAGCTGGAAGTACAGGGACAGGAGCTGGTTGGGGAGCAGGAACAGGGGGAACCACAGGAGTGGTGGTACCCTGTACATACGGAGGTGGCGACTTCATGAGATAAGACATTAAGGGGTCCTCGGTACCTTCCTCCTTTTTGTCCGTATCCGCCGGTAAAGCAGGATAGCACTTATCTACAGACATACGTTGCAATCTATCAAAAACTTCCTTTTCCTTTTCCTCCTTATCTCGCTGAAACTGCTCTGCTTTTCTTACCGTAGTAACGACTCCATCTCTCTGATTACGTTTAATCTGTCTGATTTCCTTCTGTTTGGCCTCTTTGCGCCACAACCGAAAGGAATCAAACATGGCCGGCCTTGATTTCCTTTTAAACAATTTGGCTTCAAGATTATCTAGAATCGGGGTCTCAAAGCTACCGTGAGGTGGCCACCTAAGGGCACCATCATCTTTAGTATAGCGCATCCAACACTCATTGAATGTAATCGGACCTAACCCATGCTTGCTATACAACTCATAATTTGGAGTTCCAATCGGAGGTATCGGACGCGAGTCCTCCAATTGGGAATCCGCACCACAACGTCTAAAACAACTAAACAAAGTACTGCGACCAGGCATCTTGCACACTAGCCGAGTTTCTCAAACTTCAAGGGTTACGGGATTTACCAAGTCCCTGCAAAGAGCAAAAACCCTCGGTTTTTTGGCGACTGCAGACGTCAAATATCACAACAAAGAACCAAGTACTAAGAACCACAAATGCAATGGAACCATGCAACAACTAAGCAACCACAACTAAGGACTCTGGGAGCGACCCACAAATACTTAACTCAAAGATCGATGGCGTCACCAGGAAGGCCCGTCAATCGTCTCGCTGTACCAAGGTCTACGCCAGGCGCCAAAACAGGTCTACAGTCAGGGCAGCAGTCCGTCGCAGCCGTCAGGAGGCGGGAATCTTCGCGGGAAAAGTCGTCGGGCCACTTATTTCGACAACAGGATCGATGAAGCGGGGTGCACCTTCCCTCTGAGATTTCACACGAAGTTCCTCACGATCGTCGGGCTTGGACCGGTATCACTGATGCAGCCCCACGTTGGGCGCCAACTGAAGGACTGGGTTATTCTAAGACCCAGCGGTGCCAGGGGACAACACCTGAAACCTTCGTGGGTAACCTGTTCCGGCGTACAAATTACAGAGACACGGGACACTTCCTTCGGCGTCAAAGATTCGAGGTTTATTTACTGCAGGGAACACAGAAGTCACGAGAAGTACATAGCATGTAGGTTCGCGGAGCCTGATTCGAATTGCTACTGTAGGTCGCTCCTTTTATACACATTTCTCTCATAGGTTAACATGGTACACAAAGGTTTACAACTTGGTTCCCATAGTAAACACCAGAAGGCTTGCTTTCATGTATTCAGGACCCGGAACATAAGTACGGAAACATTTGGTGGTTCCCAACTGTAAAAACCCATCTTCCCACCATTAGTACATTCCAATTGGCAGTAAACAGATCGAAGAAGGAACAGAAACAGGTGCAGAGGAAGACAGAAACAGATCGGAAAGGGTGTAAAAGGGGTGGTATCGGAAAACACGAGCTACAGGCATCAAAGGGACGTGCCTAATGAGATGCACGGCTGAGACAATAGAGCAGCACGGCAAGATGAGCCTCGAGCGGGGTCATCTGCCTTACAGTGTCATCCCCCTCATCATAAAGACACTTTCAAAGGAAACGTGTCTTCCGCAAGAGACTTAGGAATCCCAGGGTCGCGAAGCGGACAGCGTCCGTTCGCTGGCTACTTGAGGGCAAGAAACAAAATGGATGCCGTATCTAAGATGGAACCCGAGGGCTCGGATGTAGAAACCCACGAAACAAACGAACGGTTTAGGCTAGCACAGCGAAAACGCGTACACCCACTAAACTCGTCATTTGCGGTTCATAGATACCAGACTCGACCATATTCGTGCAAGTCGAAAACACCACTTACGATCGTCACGGAACCTCACCTGTGTCACCTGTGGGTGGAAAAGTAAACCTTATAGAACCACAACAGAGTCGCAGTCTATGCAACAATTTGGTGGATCTAATTTCATCTCAGATGACTCAAGGTGTCTCAGAAGCCGGACTGCCACACTTCTCCCCAAACTCAGTCCCCAAAATCAGATTTCTTTTTCCCTAAAAAAAATCCTCAAAACACACTTTTTGACCATTTCCCAACTAAACCACAGTATCCTCGGTTATTACCTGTAGCTCCACAAGCATCCTTTTGCTGTTTTGTTTGAACCTTGATTTGCAATTTATAACGGTTTGCTCCTCTATGTAACTTTGTGGCTATATGAAACTTCTTTAGGCCATGTAGTCCAGGAAAGGTATATATGGACTTATTGATGGGTAACAGTGAATTACAGGTATGTTTTTCAGAGAGGAGTTATGAGTGTCTTTAAATAGGCAACAAGAGAGTTGCTCGAAGTGTCTATGATGTCACTGAGGTGAGCAACAACTGTAATGTGGAGCCATATTTGGAGAGCTACATAACATGGCTTCTGTGTCCCAAAGGTACAAAAAAGCCTTTCCTGCTGCCAACCATGCTCACCATTCGCTGTGTTTTACCTCAGGCTTCTCCAAAATGGTGCCCTCTGCTCTCCATCGAAACAGAGAGCTAGTGCCCTGAGAGCCCTGTCAGAGCAGCCTGGAATTCCCTTTATGATATAGCAACAGTGGGAAATAACTTGTTTTTCTACTGTTGCTACTTCAAAGCA
Organism: Lissotriton vulgaris; assembly: GCF_964263255.1. NCBI lineage: Eukaryota > Metazoa > Chordata > Amphibia > Caudata > Salamandridae > Lissotriton > Lissotriton vulgaris. The sequence continues at coordinate 231,127,441 of NC_141691.1, read as the reverse complement.
GTGATTAACCAGATTCAAAATCTGGTATTTATGCTAGTGGTGCACAGTGAGAGCCACACATAATAAGAATAATAAGGGCATAAATAATAACATGGACCTGAGACTATTAGGGTGAAGGTTGGGTGTACCATCACCTGACCTATGGGTCTCTGGAGATTAGGAGGGATGCTGTTTAAGTCGGCCTCTATCTACCCCTCAGTTTCTGGAGACCTGGTCGCAGAGAGGGTCCCGGCTGCTTCCTTGTGTCATATCATTTTCATGGAAGACGAGTTCAGTTTTCTTCTGCAGTAACATAAATAGCAGTACATTTCTGCGTTTTGAGCTTGGTACCCCTAATTAATGTATTCTTATATAATGTGTACACACCAAAAGAAATGTGCATTCATGTGTGACCACTTATTGGTCATAAGTAAGGTGATCAGTGACAGCTGAGCTCTGCAGGTGTACTTTTGTGAGATCTCTCCTCTGCAAATTAAATCTGTTTCATGTAAATTGCTCTGCTAGCCCTTATGGTCGAGTGACATATATACAATATAAAAGTATACATAAGCATATTCGATATATAATATAAATGAAAGCAATATGAATATATTATAATTTTCTCTTCCAAGATTTTTCCTACAGAGATCAAAAAGCACCAATATACTCCTTAAAGTCACAATGCGCCAAATGTCATGGTTAGACTTGTGTTGTAAATGTTTTGAATAATCAGAAAATACAATGGGGCAGATTTATGTTAACTGGCGCATCCCGAGGGATGCGCCAGTTAACATGCGCCACAGTGCACTACAGCTGCGCCACCCATGGTGCGCTGCATTTATAATGCGGCGCACCATGGTGCAAAAACGGCACAGATGCGTGACGCATCTGTGCCGGAAATTTGTCGCATTGCTGGACGCTCCAGCAAGGCTCGGGGGTGCCCCATTCTACTAATGCTGCATCAAGACCTACGCCTGCTTCAAGCAGGCGCAGGGTTTTGACGCAGCATTGCCCTGAAAGTGACTGAGTGAAATCTCATAGATTTCACTCAGCCACTTTCAGGAGGCGTTCCTGCGCAGGAACACCCCCCCCTGCACAGGAACGCCTCCTTATGGCGCAGTGCTTTACAACGTGACGCATCTCCGAGATGCGTCACGTTGTAAATAGGGCGCATTGTTTGCGCCGCAGTTGCGTCAAATAAAGTGACGCAATTGCGGCACAAAGAGGCGCAACGGCCTCATAAATCTGCCCCAATGTATCCAGATTGAAGAATGTTGTTATTGTTTCTTCCCAGGTCTGTGTCGCAGCTCTTAATCGACAAGGGTTCTCTTCTGTTATAACTTTCCTAACTCGTTGCAGAGAAATGTTTACCAGCCAGTGGAAGTTACCCTCGAGCGCCCCCACAGGGCTCTAGGTCCCTGGCACTCTCCTAGAGGGACCTGCCGAGATATATCAGGGAACGGGCAGCCTGGCCAGAAACAGTAATAGCTTTGCGTCCCCGCCATTTCCCTGCTCTCTCTTCAAGAAACCAAACCCCAGAAGGATGTGTTAGTCAATATGGCTGCTTATTACAAACTATTGACTGGCCTAGATTCCGTATTCTACTGGGGCCTTAAATCGTATGAGGGATGCCATCGACGCCATTAGGAAGCAATGCTTGTCAAGAATGGATGTGTGGGTGTCTGCCTTTGGGTCAAACACAATGCTTTAATTTTGAAAGAAAAAGGCATTTCCGGTTGGTGTGCTTTCGAAGTGTAGTCCCAGCTGGGAAGAGTATATTGGAATTCAATTTGATTTAAATAGCACAGCACATAGAGTCTTATAGCCTTATCATTCAATTGTGTTAAGTTCTACTTTGCTGTTGTGTGCAGCTTAAAATGAGCATTAAATATTATGGACAATAATAAAACTAACCGGGATGTAGCACAAAATAATGGAGTCCTTCGCCAGAATGTAATGAGGGGCCCCTGAGTCTTCACATCTCACAGATGTTCAATGCTCTTAGCTTGAATGAGGCCCTCCTGAGGCGCCCACGAGAGAGTGGGGCCCCCTGCACCACAGGAAGTGTGGGGGCTTGCGTTATGCCCCCCCCAAACAAATATTCAGCGCGCAGTCCGTAAGTTAAAAAGTGGCTGTAGAACACGGCATAAAGTCGTAGTTCTTCAGTAGACATTTAAGGGTCACTGGCCCTGTATTGGCTATCACGTGGGATGTATTGCTTGCATGAGCTTAATACTCGTGTGGAGGTGGACCACATCCCTCAGGCTTGATGACTCTGCATCTCCAATTCTAGTGGTCAGCATTCGATAGGAGTTAAACCCAACCATTCCATGTTTTGCAGCAACTATCAGTGATATCTTCTGTTTGGCCCCCGACCATGCGCCTGATTACAGACAAAGAGATGTAAACTTGCTGGTGCCTTGCACTTACCAGGTACAATGAAGTTTGCACACTTCGTTACATTTCTGCAGCTTAAACTTTCCAGAATATAACAAAGGGAAAAGGCACAGAACTTACCAGTCTGGATTTTATTGGTTACAGTAATCATTGCATCTAGCATGGACCACTTATCATCAAGCCCTCAGTGAACAAAACATCATGGATTATTTATTCATTGCTCGATGGTAGCAGGAGTCTCCTTTCCCTGATGACTTGCAAATGTTTCATATTAACATAAAGTGCCATTATTCCTCTCTGAGCCTCATGGGGTAACTGCATTGGCCTGTCTTTTTCCATCTCATTCTTCTTTATTTTTTGTTTTATTTTGCAATTTATTGATTTCCTGTGGCTCTCGTGCAGCCACGAGCATGTTTCGAGTGCATTTTAGGGGGAACATTATAGGGAGCTGCTAAATGATGGAATGCAAGGAATACAAGGTCTCTAGGGTCTGAGCAATTGCTTGTTGTAACCCAAGTGTCTTGAGGGACATCCTGAAATGTAGATAATTGCATTCTGTGCGGAAGGTTAAAGGAAGCAAGTCCCAAGTAGAGGAGCCTTGAGCAAGGAGTCAACTGACATCAAAATGTTCTTATCCTGTCATGTGTACAGAGAGCCTGTTTCGGTAGCTGACCTTAGCCCTATTTGACAGAGAATGTAAATCGCCATTTGTAAAAGTGTACTCCTTTCCCGGTTATTATGCTTTAGTAGTAGTAATGCATTTTTTTCAGATTAAAATATGTGACGAGGACTTACTTGGATCAGGAGTTAGTAAATCACCTAGGGAAAACAGAAAGAAATTAGGTAAGGAAGATGGACTACCAAAGAGAAAAGCAGAGAGAGAAGACAGGTAGGGAAAAGGGGAGCACGGATGTTAAAGGAGAGGTATGAGCAGAAGAAAGTGAAGCTAGATTTAGGTATGAATAGGAAACAGGATGTGGCCTAACGGCTAGGGCGGTCCACCTCAAAGCTGCATAACCGGGTTCTCGTCTTTGCAAGGACGCTGAAAATCCTGGGCAAGTCACCTAATATCCCGATGCCTAACAAACAATGAATGTATCTATCTGCAACACAACTGCTTCTCATGTGAAGCGCTTTAATACCTTTGGGTCTAGTTTGCACTATGAAAAATGAATGGATTAATGGATTTGCTGGAGCATTTATTATTAACTCTGTTCACTATATTGCATCTCATACAGCGTAAATATTTACTCCTTCCTCTATTCACCCTAACCGCATTGGCCCCTCCTACGAGTAGAGTCAACTCTCATGCAGTTAAATATCTCTAAACGCCTGATCCATAACCTAAAGACATAAATCTTTCTTGATTAATCTTTTTCTGATAATAGGAGGGGTGATTCTAGAAGTTCCCAAACATCTCCATCAATTACTTGCTTAAGACCAAATCTTACCCAATGCACAGTTTCAATGGAGAAACATAAACACAAATGAAAGTCTCCATCAAATTTGGAGTTTGTAAAGAATCAGAGTTATTAAAGAATCGAAATTCATTATTTAAAGCAATCTCTTCAGAATTTCAATTAGTACTATAACGGTTTTAATAAGAGCGCTCAGCATTTGTGAGGAAATAGCTCAAGTCCACTTGCAGAGGTGCAAGATCCTGCTACTCGTAAGATAGTAGGATGGTTCCTCAACAAACAGCAATACCCTACTCTGATCCAGGGAAAGGAAGATTTAAAGGCTCTTGAGTCATGGCACATAAAGCTAAGAAAGGAAAAGGAAAGGTTCGGGTTTGTCGAGAAAGGTTCTTAGTCTATCTGCTACTGACTGTAGCATCAATGCATAAATCCAAAGGAAAATAGTTTGAATCCTTAATAATCAGTCAGCACAGAAATAAATGTAGCGCAGTAAAGCATTGCACTAGTCCCCAAAGAGAAAAGTGCATAAAGGAAATTAAATGTAATGGGTTCCTAAGTAAAAATAAATGGAGTGCATGCTCAAAGACAAAGTTATTTAAGTGTGATGCCCCTCTTCTGGGGTTTCTTCTTTTATAACTTCAAAATGAAATGTCCAAGTCATGTGGTGTCCCACCACCATCGAAAGACCTTCGTCAGTTCAGTCATCCAAATCATCAGTTTAAGTCATCCCAAAAATAGCAACAGTTTCCCATGTATGCCCTGAGAACAGAAAGATTTGCAAGTCCACATTGACTGTCAAAGAGAAACATAATAGCAGCATACAGCATTGTAGGTAACGCAGATCATTGTTCTGCCAGTCCCAGGGTAGTGGTATTATGTAGAGAACATGCAATGCACTATTTGCAAATATGAAATCAACATTATTTGTAGTCACTAAGCCATTGTTACAAATTAGAGCAAAGGTTAACTCTAGACATGTCCTAGCATGAAGGATTTGACTTGACTTTGCATTTGATTCATCTAATGCATTTGCGAACATTACTAAATGAGATAGGTTCTTAATAACTTTCATTAAATCAGTATTAATATTTATGTTTTATCATCATAATGCATTACTTATGCCTAGATGTGCTTGATTACTGCACATTTAATTTATCTATTAAAGTACAGATTTATCCACTTTCAACATATAAAATTTGTTTAGACAGTTTCATAAGCTATAACACTTCTAATCTTATTCCCTAAAATTTCAAGCTTCTAAGTCATTAATTAGTGTAATACCACCTATATTTCTATCCCATGGTATTTTCCCTTAGCGCTCTAAATTGTCACAAGGCCATGTTTTTCTCTTCCACCTATTATATGTAAATGTATACATTTGCATGAATACTTATCTCTTATTTTTTAAAGCACCCTTTTACGGTGCTTCTACTACTCTCAATTCTCTATTTCATGAAGTTTCCTATCTAATGTGTGCAATGTGTAATTTCCAAATTTGTGTTTTCATTTCGCTTGATCATGTACATGATTTGAAGATTCTGTGGCAGGACCGGAGGCTCAGATTATGCTTCGCAATTTCTCTACTACTCCAAACAGCAGCCAATGAGAACACAGTAAATTAGAAAAAAACATGTAAACATACTACATATCCCATGAGGCTTTGAACCACGCCTCCAATCTCAACCAATGAACAGAGTCCAAAGGATACATGTTAACAAGGCACCAACTTGACTGCCTCTTTCTTTGCGAAACTGCACCTGAAAGTATAAAGTTAAATATATAAATAACAGTCCTGTCTCTCAAAGGAGAGCACCTCCAACAAGGTTCCAACAGGAAACCGATATCCAAGGCGAAGACTTCCTAGACCTGTCGCAGCACAGAATTAAATCTGCTTCAAATCTGCTCCTGAAATCAGAAACAAGTTTGAGCACATAGCACACAAGACCCTAGAATAAGAGGGAGGGAAATCATACAGGTTATGCATACTAATAGAGTCAAAAATTCTTTTTGCGAATGCTGTGTTGTGAATGCTGGAAAATGTTGTATTCTATGACAGGACCAGAGGCTCAGATTAGGCTGGTTCAAAGCTGACCAACAACAATAGTGTAAAAAGTTTTTATTATTGGTTTTCGTCTAGAAAACATTCTAAAAGCTGCAGACTGGTCTTCAGGTTCAGTGTTTAAAGTGTTTTACTATAAGCTGATAACTCATGTTTCGTCTATTGTTGTTGGTCGTTGGTTCGCAACAAGAATTTTTGATTCTATTAAGGCAAGAATTTTTGATTCTATTAAGGACACGGAGGCGAGGATTATCCCACCCGTTGGGACGGGGAAGAGTACAACTGTCAAGTTGGTTTATTACGTTCTTATTGGTTGCTGTTTGGAGTAGTAAAGAAATTGAGAAGCATAAACCTCGCCTCTGTGTCCTTAATAGAATCAAAAATTCTTGTTGCTAATGCTGGAAAATGTTGTATTCACGCTCTGAATCTGAATTCATCTCCCAGGATCCTGTGGTGGAAGGAAGGCAGGAACCAGGAAGAAGACCTGTGGAAGAAGCTCTCCTCTGAAACACCAATGCGGATTGAGATGACATGGGGAGCAAGGAAAGGGCTATGTCTACAGGCACATCTAGTGGATGGCCATCAGAGGATGGAAAGGAAGCAGCCACTGAGGGAGCATAAGATAGGGGAATCGAAGGAGGAGGTAGAACACTGTTAGATCGCAGCCCTCCACCTCTTCTAGGAGGAACTGTGTTATCTGCAAGTGCATGAACATAGACACAGAAAGGAAAACTAAGGTGCAACCTGTAATTGAAAATTTGGGGAATGTTGTTTTTTTTTTGGCACTCCTACAATACTTTTAATTTATATTTGGAACAAATGAATCCCCGGGCCCAGTAACTTGACTTCCCTGAAAGGAGGTGAAAGGTTGGAGAGGAGGGGTCTGGGTAATGAGTTTACCAAGTTAATAAATCAAAAAAACATTTATTTAACCCCAAAGACAAACATTTTGCTGAATAACTAACTCTTACCTGTAGTGAAAGCCGCTGTGGGTGCTGGCATAAAAGCGCACTCACACACTGGTTCGGTTTCAGCTCTGCGTCGAGAATTAGTGCATGGACGGGATTCACCTCTTTGTATTAACTCACCCTGTCCTCCAATGTGGGATCAGGGCATGCATACATGCGTGTGAGTGTCACAGCACAATCGCATGACCTTTCGCTGTTTTACATTCTTACAAAACTTCCAGCAAACAAAATAAACATTGGCATAGCTCAGTCACCAGAGAGCTGGGCTCCGTAAGCCACTCTCTTGATAGTAGCAAGAGTCTCATATTTATCGAGCCTTCATGGTCTGAGAATGCTGTGTCTCAGATTTGAATATGTGACAAGGACTGGCAATTATTCAAAAGGAAGGTTTAGTCCTGGCAAAAGGTTTATTTTGCCAGGTCAAAATAGTGCAGTTTAAAGGTGCACTACAGGCTGCTGTGGCAGGCCTGAGACATGTCTTAAAAGATACTTTAGTGGATGGCACAATGTGTGATGCAGGCCCACCAGCAGCACTTTATTTATTTTATTTAAGGGAACCGTGTACATCTAGTACCATCTACTGGAATCTTACAAGAAAATGTAAACTACCAAGCAGGTAGATGTCTATTGTACCATATTTTAGAGAAAAAGTACAAGAACTTTACACTGTTTAGCAGGAAGAAAGTGGATAGAGTCCTAATGCCGACAAAAACGGTTTTAGCAACAGAGCACAAAAGAAAACTTGGGGTGACCCTGCACAAGGGCCAGGTCCAAAACTCCTACTGACCAATCAGAGGAACCCAACACCAGAGATGATCAGTGCGAACCCAGGAGCTATCAAATCACTAGACTCGAGATAAAGAAATGCTAGAGCTAAAACATACATGAAGCATACCTTTTCCATCTGTGCAACCAGCTCTGAAACATTATCTCTTCAAAGAGCATTACCGTGCACAATAATAACATGTTGTTCATTCTCCTATATGTTTTCTAAATCATATGTTAGGGATCGTACCCTTGTTCAGCACTCCAATGGAGTTTGCGCTACACGGATACCTTTACATCCACACAGATATACCTGATCCGAGTGTAGCGAACGAAATCTGTCAGTGTTGCTTTCCTACCTGTTCAAGATTGTATCACTTGTCTGTTCAGAGTGGGAATTTAGGGATTCAAAAGAGACATCGCTTCCATGCCAGATTTAGTTTACTTCTGAGAGAGCGCAAAACAGAGGTAAAAATTGTAGGGGTGCATCATATGCACGAGTAGTCAGCACCCACATATATAGAGGACTTACTAATCATGTTCAAATGTAATGTAGGGTTGAGAACTAATGTAGTTGGTATTAGAAATACACTGAGAGCTAATGTAAAGTGCTTTAAAAATCATTAATGCTGTTTTAACATAGAGATGCCGTTTGATGTGAAGTATTTCACTAGTAAGAGATTTGTTCAATAAATCCCCATTGTGCCTTTAGATCTGCTTTATTAAAACTCACAGTTGTACCTTTTAAACGTGATTGAATGGCTTAGGTAGAGAATTGTATTTTGCAATAAAGATTGATGTTAAAGAACGAAAATGTATTGCTTATGTTAGGATGTTGGCGCACATAAACGTGCAGAGGCCCATTTCATGGAATTCGTATAGGCCTGATTGAAATGCCTTGCTTAGCATTAAATTGTAGAAATGTTTTTGGAGAAAGCTGCTTTAGCTAAAGTCAATTGCAACATTTAGAAATTGTGAGCCGATTCACATGCGTTCCTTTGCAGGTGCAGGACCAAGTAGATAGTGGAGTAGAAGGGCCCATTGTGTATGAGAGTTAGGATACTAGGCTCAGATGTGGAGAAGTAGCCGAGGAATTCAAGGAAGCAACTTGAAGCGAAGGAGAGCCTGGGACCCAACGGCGTTTTAACGGACGAAGATGGAGAGGTGTCATAATGGAAAAATCTGAAAACCAACACCTTCTAGAGGGGTGTACCTGAAGGCGTGTCGTCCGCATTGTGGGGTTTTGTATTAGGGACAGCACCCCGAGGGTAGAGGTAGAGCAGATGGGCTGAGGAGTGAGAGAGAGCGGTTGGTCAGGCAGAGAGCTTAGCTATGACTGAGTAGTGTGAAGATTGAGATTGAAGGAAAGTGAGTGAACTCCTTTGAGAGTCACCACTGCTGACACCTTTGCTGAATAGGATATGCATACTAAAACTCAGGTTATAGCAATTCTTGTTAGCCTGATGATTCTTGAAGTGATTCTTGTATTATTTCTGAGTCGTCTGAGATTCTTCCGTAGGATTATGTTTGTATTAGTGCCTGTCTATCTTTTGAACCTTTTGCTGAGATTTTTATACATCCAGTTGTTTTTGGCTTTGTAATAAATCTTTGAACTTAGTTCCTAGTCAGTGGTTCTTTGCGGGTACAAGGGGAATTGGTTGAAATTGACTAATCATTGTTCAGATAGATTTCCTAATTCACTCTATGACAGGTAAAAAGGTATAGTTGACCTGTGTCGGGATTCTGGAGAATGGTAAGCCGACTCTAGAAGTAAAATCCCGCCCTTCCAGTTGGTAGCAGAGTAGGATGGTTACCTTCTAGAATGAGGGTATTCGAGATTAGGTTAAGATTTCCCCAAGGCCCATAGAGATCTAGTGATGAATGTCCAGAGAACCGCGGACGGAGGATGGCGTTCCATGGAAACTGACGGAGAGTGACGGTGCGGCAGAAAGCAGCAGATCGTAAGAGAGTGAGTATAAAAAAGGTCATGCGTTGTTAGATTGCAGTTACGTTTGTATTGTTGTGTTGTATTGTCTTGCGGAGTTGGGTGCCTGTAGTGTGAAAGGAGATCAGGTTGTGAGCGCGCGCAACCAGTGAAAATCTTAGGCTCAAGGGGAGTTTAAGTGGTTCGGGTGTATCGAACACCCATAGTAATTGTCGACCATTGTTAAGGGGGTCATGAGGTACCATTGATCGCCCGCAGGACCGAGATAGGGGGAACGAATGTGTGAATGCGTGGGTAACGGACGCTGGTCGGAAGTTGCCATGTGTTTGTAACCTATCTGCTGAGGCGATTGTCCGGTCATTTTGTGGACAGACATTTGCCAGTTCGGTGACAATTACAGTCAGACTGTGGACGTACAGTCAAGGAAGTGGTTGCTTGGTCGGAAGTGATCATTTCAAGTGTATGATTGGGACGCATGCGTGACCGGGAGACGAGCTGAGAGAGGAGGGGAACTGCTGCGAAGCGGAGGCGAGTGACGTCAGAGAGAGCCCCGCTGGGATAGGGCGGTTAGTGTGGAGCCGTGCTGGGATTGTTGGATTGTCATCGGGAAGTAAAAGAGCGCTATAAACAAAGAAACGTTGTGGTTTTCATCATGAAATGTTTAAAAGTGTTGCAAAATTGTTTCAAAGGTGAGAAGAGTTTAGAACCTCGGGGTGGGGAAGAGGCTCGACCCGAGGATACTCCAGCCCATTACATGGCTACGAATGTTAGTTTGCATACCATATTGTGGCTTGAGAACTGGTGTAAGATGACTGACGGAAGCGAGGAATTGACCTTTCCTAGGTATGGAATGTTTAAATTGGAGGTGCTGTATCAGTTAAAAGCGACTATGGCTTCTTTGCGGCCTTTGCCCAGACCAACACAGTTTGAAGCATTAAATGCGTGAATCAGGGCAGCCCATGGAAAGAACAGAGATAGGAGACAAGAAAGAGTGAAAAGATCAGTAAGGGCGGTTAAAGATGCGAGATGGGATGCACTGGCCGAGAGGTGGAGAGTGCAGACCATCGAATGGGACAGGTTGTACCCGTTGTTGGTCAATACAGGGGATGAGCAGAGAAAGAGTACTGAGGATGAGGACAGTGAGACAAACGACAGCCTGATAGAGAGACTGTTGTCGGAGAGACCATCTCCATATAATCCTGAGATAGAGGGAAGACCAGCATCAGCAATGGGCAGGGAAGCCTCTGTCGTGGATGGTGGCGTCCCACTGGCGAGCGGTTTGGGCCCCTTAGGGGACAGGTCCGGCTCGGTGGAGGGAGAAAGGGCACCTCAACTTTCTCCAAGGACGAGAGTAGTGGGAATATTTACGGTACAAAATGTACAAAACGAAGAGGGTGTTGATTCTCAGAGACTGCCAGACGCTCTTACGGTACCTGTTACCATAGGTCCCATAGTATCAGTGTACAATCCAGAACAGACACAAAGCGAGGGTCTGCCACAAACAGACAGGGAGAGAAGTGTCAGCGAAGGAAGGAGTAATGTGGAGGACGGATGGAGCCAATTTCCAAGGCCTGTGGAAAGGAGCACCCCTTTGGCAGCATCGGCAGACTCATCTAGAGAGCAGGGGGGTTTGAGAGGACCGATGGATCTGAGAGGACCACGGCCAAGGTTGCTTAGGAAATTAAGGCCTGATTTGAGAACTTGGGAGACGATTGTGGATACCCAGAGCAACAGGTCGAGGGATGATTTTGATCATGGAAGTCAGGAAAATGGGGGGTGTCTCACTGCCCGCCTAGCGGAAGCAGGCAGGAATGGGATCGCAGGAGTGTGGAAAGTAGGGGGGTGTCCCACCACGCACCTATCGATAACAGACTGGAGTGGGACCACGAAGGTTGGGAAAACCAAAGAGTTCCCCATAACACACCTGAAGAAGACAGACGAGTGAGTCAGGAATGTGGCAGAGGGGACTCTAATGGAACATCTAGTCAAGGTACATTGAGGGCGGCAATAAAGGCAAGGAGGATTGATGTGATGAGACTCAAATCAGAAGTGGAGGAAATAGTGGAAGGCACATTGCCACTAGAGAGAATCGAACTCTACGAACCAGATGAACTGTTGTTTGTGGCGAAAGATGTTACTCGAAGGGCTAGGACAGCGCATGAGAAATTGTCTGAAATAGCGAACAAGTATGCTGTGGATTTGACAAGGACGAAAGCATTACAGGGTGGCCATAGGTTGCAGTACTCGGACCAAGATCTAGAAGAGAAGAGGGTGATCGGATTAAAAACCCACATCAGGGAATTGGTTGTGGGACTCCGAACATGGGTCCAATTGGACAAATGGGGGGAAAGGTGGTCAAAGAAAAAGAGTGTTAGGCGAAGCGCTATTGAGACATCTCCGGGAGGAGGGTTGATGCATGTGGAGGCGTACCCCTTGTGGGAGGTGGCTCACAGAGGATATGTACATGTACCCTGGAGTAGGGGAGATTTGGCTGCCTTTACAAACTCATTTCCGAAGTTGCGTGAGAGTCCGGTGGAATGGTACAAACAGGTAGAGAGGTTTGTTAAGATCTCAAAGGTATTGTGGATTGATTTGAATACTCTGTTTGACATTGTGGTTCCAGGAGACCTGTGGAAAGCATGTAAGGTCAGTGTTGAATGGCCCACAGTGGAGCGAGAACAAGATGCTGCCACAAATGGACCCTCGCCCATGGTGATGATAAAGTATGAGCAGGTGATCACGTGGTTGAAGACTAAGGTACCACCACAGGACATCGACTGGGTGAAGATGGATCAGACTAGACAGGAACCAAAGGAGACAGTTCACGAGTACTATGAGCAATTATTGCAGATATTTAAGCAGTTCAGCGGATTGGATGTGATGGATCCAAAGGACATGGGACAGTTTGTGTCTAAGTTTGTCCCAGGACTGAGACCCGATATTTGTCTCATGATACAACAACATTTAATTTGGTGGCAGAACAAGCCTCTAGATGAGATTTTGAGGTACGCAAGGTACTGCAGTGACGAGATAGACTCTAAGACAAGGAAGCTTAAGGATAAGCTGATGTTAGTTCAGATGCAATCGGGAGGACAGGGTCAGTCAGGAGGTGGAACCTTGGGGAGAAAATCGGGTGGTCAGAAAAGGGACAATGAGGATGGTACGAGACCGAGGATAGATCTGGAGACTCTGAAGAAGACGACCGGGTGTCATCAGTGTCATGAGGTTGGACATTGGAGACGCGAGTGTCCCCTTAACCCAGAAAATCAAGGACGAGAAGAGGAAGAGGAGGAGGTTCAGGCCCCTCCGGTGCAGAAAGTAGCAATAGCGAAGGTTAAGACGGCTAAAGGGGGGACTTCAGCTCTGCCGGTTCCGGTTCCCCAGCCACCGAAGATTTTGGCAGGGAACAAGGTTTACAAGCAGATGCCTTTCATAGTTGAAGGGGATGAGTACTATTACTTTGACCCAGTGACAGGACGATGCCTGAGTGGGAAGGAGGACTGTACCCTCGGGGCAGTTCTGGAGGTAGACCAGAGAGGACCATTCGTAGAGGCCGATGTGGATGGCCATCCCACCACCTTTCTGGTTGATACTGGTGCTACCCGTTCTACTGTACGGTCTGCAGTAGTCCCCAACCTACCCCTTTCAGGACAGACTATCCAAGTTGTAGGCGTTGCAAACAGAAGAATGACGAACCCACTGACTGAGCCAGTCCCAGTGAAGATAGGAAGTTCAGGGATAAACACCAATTTGTAGTGTGTGATTCCAGTCCTGTGTGTCTGTTAGGGAGAGATCTCCTGTGTAAACTCAATTGTACAATCTATTGTACCCCCAAGGGAGTGGAGTTGCAGACAAACGATGATGATGCTGCCTTTAAGGTTGCAAATACGCATGTGTGCATAGAATTGTATCCTGCTTTATCTGTGGAGGAACTCCCTTGGGATTTGAGGGATACAGTCTCACAGGAAGTGTGGGACTTTACAGGAGAAGAGATCGATTTGATTAGAGGAGTAGAGCCAGTTAAGATTCCAGTAAAACCGATGCTGAGTTCCCAAGAACACCCCTATACAATTTGACTCCGGAAACTATTGCAGGAATAAAACCTGTGATCGAATCCATGATTAGACAGGGAATTCTGAAGGAAGTCATGGGCAGTCCATGCAACTCCTCGATCATGGGTTTGCAGAAGCCTAGCGGGAAGTTCAGGATTGTGCAGGATTTGCGAAAGGTGAACAACATAGTTGTTCCATGCTGTCCAGTGGTACCGAATCCATCAGTGATACTGTTTCAGATACCGTTCCAAGCTGAGTGGTTTACTGTGATTGACCTTTGTCAGGCTTTCTTCTCGATTCCATTGCATGAGGAGAGCCAATTTCTTTTTGCGTTCAAGCTGGAAAATCGTGTATTAACGTGGTGTCATATCCCTCAAGGGTACACAGAGAGCCCATCGATCTTTAATCAGTTGCTGAAAAGGAATCTTGAGGATCTAGTACTGCCACAGAACTCCGTTCTCGTACAGTACATAGACGATCTCCTTGTTGCGTCAGAGACAGAAGAAGCTTGTAGAATTGACACCATTGCCTTGTTGAACCATTTGGCAGAAAATGGACACAAGGTATCCCCCAGCAAGTTACAATACTGTTTGTCTGAAGTACAGTATCTGGGCCACAGGATAGAGAAGGGGAAGAGGAAAGTGTCGCCTGACAGGATTGAGGCGAGCATGAAAATGTTGGTGCCTTCGACCCAGAGAGAGGTTAGGATGTTCTTGGGGATGGTTGGCTACTGTCGCCAGTGGATTGCCAACTTTTCCCTGAAAGCGAAACCATTGCAAAAACTGACGCACAAGGATGTAAGTGATCCAGTACCATGGGACAAAGACTGTATGATAGCTTTCCTTGAGCTGCGAGAGGACTTGTGTCGCGCTCCGGCTCTGGGAATGCCTGATTACACCAAATCATTTTCACTGTTCTGTTGTGAGCGAGCGAGAGGGGTGTGCTTTGGCAGTTTTAGCACAGGATCATGGAGGTGTCCGTAGACCAGCTGTTTACTTCTCGGCTACCTTAGACCCAGTAGCCGCAGCGTTGCCCGGATGTCTCAAAACCGTTGCCGCAACAGGTGTCAGCATTGAAAGGTGTGAAAGCATTGTGATGGGTCATCCACTGACGGTACACATTCCCCACTCAGTATAATTGGTGATGACTAGGACCAAGACCCAGCATTTGACAAATAATAGGCTCACACGCTACGAGCAGGTTATACTTGCTGCAGAGAATGTGACCCTTAAGAGGTGCTCGGTCTTGAATCCTGCTACTTTGATGCCATTACCAAATGTCTTAGACGATGATTGTGAAGACCATGATTGCCTTGATGTGACCGAACTGTGTACCAAACCTAGACCGGATATTGTTGACGAGCCATTGGTAGACCCTGATGAAATTTTCTTTGTTGATGGCTCATGTGTAAGAGACAATACTGGTCAGTTGAGAGCAGCTTTTGCTGTTTGTACTATTTCTGGAATAGTAGAAACCGCCTGCCTGGAAGGAGTACACTCCGCTCAGGTGGCTGAGATCATTGCGTTGACGCGTGCCTGTTTGGCAGCCAACAAGATTCGGATCACCATATACACTGACAGCCAGTATGGGTTCGGTGTGGTTCATGACTTTGGGCAGTTGTGGTCTCAAAGGGGTTACAAGACATCATCATGTTCCCCTATCAGGAATGGAGAATTTTTCAGATTACTGCTGGAGGCTTTGCAGGGTCCAGCAGAGATAGCCGTTGTGAAATGCACTGCACATAGTAAGGGTACTGACTTTGTGTCCCTGGGTAATCGTTATGCTGATGAAGTTGCATTTTACTGTGCCGAGCAGGGATACTCGTTTACTGAACAAACTGTCGAAGGGACGCAGGGAAGGACTGAGTTAAACATGATACTGGAAGTGGCTGATACCTGGGATGAGTTGAGGAGCAGGCGTCAGACTATGAGAAAAAGGTGTGGGGGACAGCTGGTTGTGTCAAAGGAGAATTGGATTTGTGGGTTTCGGCTGATGGGAGAGCTGTGTTGCCGAATGAGCTGGTGAGTCCGATGGCACGACAGATACATGGTACTGTACATCTGGGAAGAGATGCGATGATGCGTGTGTTCAGACAAACGTGGTATAACCCGAAATTCCGAATGGCTGCGGAAGCAGTATGTCAGAGGTGTGTTACATGTCAACAAATGAACATTGGGAAAAGAACACCAGTCACGCTGAGTCACATTGGGAGGTCCGGCGGACCCTTCAATAGGATACAACTGGACTTCATTGAGATGCCGAGGTGTAATCGCTACAGGTATGTCTTGGTGATCGTGTGTGTGTTTTCCAGGTGGGTTGAGGCATACCCAACACGTAGGTGCGATACACTCACAGTAGCAAAGTTATTGTTGAGGGAGCTTGTGCCACGTTTCGGGGTTCCGACCTCTTTGGAATCAGACAGAGGGACACATTTTAATAGCGAGATCATGAAAATGCTCTGCTCTACACTGAACATTGACCAGAGACTACATTGTAGCTATCGACCAGAGGCTTCTGGCATAGTGGAGCAAGTAAATGGAACACTCAAGGCCCGAATGGCAAAAGTGTGCTCATCTACGTCCCTGAAATGGCCAGATGCATTACCGTTGGTGCTAATGAGCATGCGCAGTACGCCAGACAGGAGAACAGGTCTCTCACCTCATGAAGTATTGACGGGGAGGGCTATGAGGCTACCATCTGTTCCTTCAACAGCCTTGCTGAATATCACAGATGATCTGATTCTTGATTATTGCAAAGGACTTTCTGATGTCATCCATTCTGTGTCCCTTCAGGTGCAGACTGCTGAAATTCTGGCTTCTAAAGACCTTTGTCACGACCTGTGTCCAGGTGACTGGGTCCTGGTGCGGAAACACGTAAGGAAAAGCGGCCTGGATGTGCGCTGGAGAGGACCGTTTCTGGTTATCTTGGTGACGAACACTGCTGTGAAGTGTGGAGGATTGCCGAACTGGGTCCATGCTTCTCACACCCGACGAGTTCCAGCACCTCTGGAAGAAACAGCTCCTCTCGTAGATGAAAATCCAGCTGTGGTGGAAGATCCACTAGAGGGGACAAGTCAAGCTGTGGGGGTGTCTGAAGAAGCTGGTAGCTCATCTGATCGAGCGGAAGGAAATCACGACGACAGCGACTCTGAATCTACCTCTGAAAGGGGAAGTTGCTGTGAAGGTGATTCGAACACAGAGCAAGCTGAAAGTAGTGATGTGCAGGGTGTGCGAACGAGAAGCAGAAGAGTGAGAAGCGCAGAGACACATTGGCCTGAGAGGCGGAGGCGATTGAACATAAGACTGGCTTCTGAAAGAGATCTTGCCCCTGTATCTGAAGATTCAGACCAGGAAGAACGTGAACAAGAAATATTAGAGCAAGGAGGTCCAAGAAGGTCAAGGAGGGTGAGAGTACCTTGTCGAAGATACGCCACTCCTGAGTGGACCTACCCTGTGACAGATGCCCGGTGTACTGAGATCAGGGAGGGTGAGGGCTGTGACAGTGACCAGTATGAACCCAAATGTTAAGTTGGATGTGGTGTTGTTGGTACCAGGACTTGAGATCGAAGGCGTACTGACACTCACTGTTCCTAATCCCCCTTATCTAAGCAAGATCCGTGATTTAATCCTGAATAGACTGATTTTTCCAACATTTGGTCCAGAAATACCAACTCACGAATCGATTGTTCTTCGCATGGAACTTTTGGAGTACGTGGTAGGTGCAGTTGGAACAAGTGTGATCATCGATTATTAAAGATTTTTGTAAATAGGTGTTGAACTAACCTAGGGCCGAGTGGAAGAAGAAGAAATTTAGGGACTTTCCACAGAGGACGGAGAAGGGTTAGGGTTGTTTGTTGTTGATGTAAATGAAGAACTAAAAACTACAAGAGGATTTCTGCTTCCAGGTGTGGTTCGAGAGATTCAAAGAGCCAAGAAAGAGACTTTGTGTTGTTGCTGAGAACGAACTGCACTGTTCTGAGACCATGGAGGCTGGAAACCCGACTCGTAGGGCTAAGTGCTTTGTAGGCACACTTGTAGGAGGAGTGATACTCTTTATTTTCTTAGTAGTTATAGTTTCCTATTTAGTGCCACACGAGCAGGCAGTGGAGGTTGAGGGAACACCGACACCTACCACTCCTAGCAAGAAAGAGGTCAAAATAGGAGCCGAGAAAGCTTTGCTAGTAGAAGAGAGTCGTAGGTTACATGCAGATCTCTCTAAAGGCAATTTTAAGCAGAATGCATATGCAAAGTTGTTGTATGAGTACATTGATGCGATGGATGCGAAAGACTGCTATGTGTGTATGCAATTGCCGGCTTCAGTAGATGACGGTATTAAATACCATCACCTTCCATTGACATATGGAATTTCATGTAGTTTGCTGCTTAGCATATTTTATGGGCAAAATCATTTTGAGTATTTCTTTTCGAATTATGACGCTGTGCTTTGAGAAGTCCCTGCTTATAAGCACCTGAATAAGTTTGATTATTATAAGTCAGAGGACAGACTTGGATATTTTTTCATTCCAACATAAGAGTTAGACACCTCATATGCTCACCGACACAATTTGACATGTTTGCTATCAGAGACAGAGAAAAAGTTCATAGAACAAGTAGAGGACAGGTACAAAAAGCAAAAACAGGTGCGAGATTCAGGGCAAGGTAAAGTTGATTGGAAGGATGAAGAGAAGCAGCACAAGTCAAGAGGGAGCTATGGCCCGATAGCTCTAGATGAGGTACAGAAAGGGAAGCTGTGCATTCACAGACCACAGATGTATTATGAGAATGTGTATGTGGGTCATACTCCATGTGAGCACACTTTCACATTGGAGTATTACACAAAGGATTTCTTGCAGAGCGTGGTGCAGGTGATTCCTACTGTGTATTTTGTCTGCGGAAGGAATGCGTATGTGCAATTGCCGGGAAAATGGTATGGGACGTGTTATCTAGCGATTATTTTTCCCAAAATAAACCATACTGAGGATTTTGCTCTCTTGGAGGGAGGACACCAGACGAGAGTAAAGCGAGGTGAAAGTGCTGCTGCAATCGTTGGAGATGTGTTCGGAGCAGTGATACCCATGTTGGGAGTGATTCTGAATGACGTGAAGATACGGCGGTTGGCTACTGTGGTGGATGAACTATCAATGAGTACAGCTAAGTCATTAGGGTTGGTTGAGGGTGAGATGTTGTCGATAAGGACAATGGTTTTACAAAACCGTCTTGCTTTAGATGTCCTTCTAGCTAAAGAAGGAGGAGTCTGTAAACTTTTGAAGGTCCAGGAATGTTGCACGTATATTCCAGACGATGCTAAGGATCTGGAGAAATATATAAGTAACATTACTGCCATTCATTATGAAATTGAGGACTTGACGCAAGAGAATGTGTGGGAGAAGGTTGGCAAAGGATTTGGAAAGGTTGGAAACTGGTTTGCAAACTTGGGAAGGAGTTTCCTTGGGTTTGTACTGAATCCTCATCATAGTTGTGGCATGTGTGATTGGGTTGTGGGGTTTGGTAGGAGTGTACAAGTGGTATAGGTCAACTAGGTTGGAAAGATTGATGAGAGTACAAGAGCGAAGAATGGAGAGACTGCAGGACAGTCAATATCAGAGCTTGAGAGCGCTGGAAATGTCCAAGCAAGGGAAAGTGGCGACAGGCTCTGTTTAACTCGGTTCTTACCTTCAGGGATGGTGTGGTGATGGTGATGACACAGGCCATCAAAGGGGGGAACTGAGAGAGCACAAAACAGAGGTAAAAATTGTAGGGGTGCATCATATGCACGAGTAGTCAGCACCCACATATATAGAGAACTTACTAATCATGTTCAAATGTAATGTAGGGTTGAGAACTAATGTAGTTGGTATTAGAAATACACTGAGAGCTAATGTAAAGTGCTTTAAAAATCAATAATGCTGTTTTAACATAGAGATGCCGTTTGATGTGATGTATTTCACTAATAAGAGATGTGTTCAATAAATGACCATTGTGCCTTTAGATCTGCTTTATTAAAACTCACAATTGTACCTTTTAAACGTGATTGAATGGCCTAGGTAGAGAATTGTATTTTGCATTAAAGATTGATGTTAAAGAACAAAAATGTATTGCTTATGTTAGGATGTTGGCGCACATAAACGTGCAGAGGCCCATTTCATGGAAATCGTGTAGGCCTGATTGAAATGCCTTGCTTAGCATTAAATCGTAGAAATGTTTTTGGAGAAAGCTGCTTTAGCTAAAGTCAATTGCAGCATTTAGAAATTGTGAGCCGATTCACATGCGTTCCTTTGCAGGTGCAGGACCAAGTAGATAGTGGAGTAGAAGGGCCCATTGTATATGAGAGTTAGGATACTAGGCTCAGATGTGGAGGAGTAGCCGAGGAATTCAAGGAAGCAACTTGAAGCGAAGGAGAGCCTGGGACCCAAGGACGTTTTAACGGACGAAGATGGAGAGGTGCCATAATGGAAAAATCTGAAAACCAACACCTTCTAAGGGGCGTACCTGAAGGCGTGTCGTCCGCATTGTGGGGTTTTGTATTAGGGACAGCACCCCAAGGGTAGAGGTAGAGCAGATGGGCTGAGGAGTGAGAGAGAGCGGTTGGTCAGGCAGAGAGCTTAGCTATGACTGAGTAGTCTGAAGATTGAGATCGAAGGAAAGTGAGTGAACTCCTTTGAGAGTCACCACTGCTGACACCTTTGCTGAATGGGATATTGTTGAGTAGGGATGTCATTTAGAATAGTGTAGGGACCGATTAACCAGGATTTTATTCCTTTTATAAATGCATACTAAAACTCAGGTTATAGCAATTCTTGTTAGCCTGATGATTCTTGAATTGATTCTTGTATTATTTCTGAGTCGTCTGAGATTCTTCCGTAGGATTATGTTTGTATTAGTGCCTGTTTATCTTTTGAACCTTTTGCTGAGATGTTTATACATCCAGTTGTTTTTGGCTTTGTAATAAATCTTCAAACTTAGTTCCTAGTCAGTGGTTCTTTGGGGGTACAAGGGGAATTGGTTGAAATTGACTAATCATTGTTTAGATAGATTTCCTAATTCACTCTATGACAGGTAAGAAGGTCTAGTCGACCTGTGTCGGGATTCTGGAGAATGGTAAGCCGACTCTAGAAGTAAAATCCCGCCCTTCCACTTCCCCAAAAGGCTGATCACTTTCTTGTTCTGCAGACTGGAGCAATGGTTTAGGCTCTACCTTTCCTTTCAAAGCAGAGAAGGGAGGTCGCAGGGCACTTTGCTTGTGCCACTCCTTCACTCATATCATGAGTGAAGAGAAGTGAGAAATAAAGAGTGAGGGAAGAGGAGAAAGAGATGACGGATGAGGAGTCCGAGATAAGATATGGGGGATGAGTTATGAGTGAGGGATGCGGACTGAGGAACGAGGCCAAAGGAGTGAAAGATAAGTAATTATGGGTGAGGAGTGAATGATGATGAGTGTGATATGAAGAGAGAAGGATGAGGAATTAGTAATAATGAGTAAGGAGTGAAGACTAAGACTGAGTAAGTGTTTGGGAATTAGAGTTGCTATGAACAAGAGATGGGAAGTTGGTCAGCGGAGGGAGACATGAAAAGAGAATGCTGAGGCATGATGAATGAGGACTAAAGAGTGAGTAATGAAGACTGAGAAAAGAGAAATGAGGGTCAAAGACAGAAGAATACAGAGTAAATAATGAGCAAAGGATGAGTGAAGAGTAGTGAGAACTGAAAAACAAGGTGTGAAGAATGAGGTTGAGTACAAGAGTCACTGCTGATTGTTTGGATGATAGTTCCGTCTTGGATCGGTTGTCCAGCCTGAAGGTGCGGAAGGACACTAAACAGTTATTTTACATGACAAGGACAAAGCCGTCATGAACATTAAATGTCATCTAAGTAACTTGCAGTGGTCCTGGGTTCTAGTCATCATTTTAGGTAGGGCTGGATAGGCCACGGTCATGGCTTTCAGCCCATTGCAATGGACTGTGAAACTGCTAGTAAAGAAAGAGCGGGTACATCCTCTTTCGGCATGTGTGCCACTCCATGAAGCAATGTTGATTCGTATCAGAGGGTAGGTTTGGTGTTTTGTTGCTCCCGCATGAAAACATGTTCATATTCTGAATCAATATTTAGTTTACTGCTCATTAAAACCATTGCAACAACATAAACATACATCCTCTATTTTGATAAAACACCAATATAGTGTCTCACAAAATTTGAGCAATCAATATGTTACAATCAGGTATGCATTTTGTTCTGTTGCAGCTATATGTTCTGGCCCCAGTTTGAGAGAAATCAAAATAAATTAACCCCTGTAAACTCGTTTATTTATATTAGCAATCGCTCTACAGGTGTACAATTTCTGCACAATTACTTATGTTTATTCCAAACTCCCAAGAGCAGAAATCATATACTTAACAACTTTTGCACATAGAGTTGTAGGGCCTAATTATGAGACTGGTGGTCCGAGGACTCCCAGACTCATGAGGGCATGTCAGTAGCAGGCCAGCCACAGCCGCACCTGTGGTCAAACGGTCCTATTAGGACTTTGGCAGTTGGACTACCATTACACCGCTGCAACTGCCACGGACCCGCATTCCCTAGAAGTCCCACAGCAGTATGAGGTCCGCAACATGCTTGGTGGTGCCCTGAGGCACTGCCAAGCATATTATGACTTTACTCACTGCCAGCGGTGTAATGGAGGTTCTTCCTCCATGTAACTGCTGGCAGTGAGGAAAGCCCCCCACTTGCTACTGTGCGCGGGGTGCATGTTGTGCCCCCCTATAATGTTGCACCCCCAGTTTCTGCACGGGAAGGAATGCACAACATGGTGCATTCTTTCCCATGCAGGAATTTGCACTGGTGGTCCTGCGTTGGTGCTGTATAAGGCTCACAATGAGCCTTTAAATAGCACATCCGCAGGGCCACCCTGCAACCCACCCGCCAAACCACACAATTACTTGTAATCTGGTGGGCCGTAGTGACTCTTGATGGCGATGGGTGCAGCTGGCGTGTGCTGCCCGCTCCCGCACTGCCTAAAGTCGTTATCAGGCCCTTCGTCTCATCCCAAAAAGATAATGTTAAAGCTGCTTCCTCCGTGCTATTGCTTTTTCAGTACAGTGGAAGCTGACATTTGTTCTCTGATCAGATTATAGCGGACGTGTGCAGAGAAGGTGTCCCACATACTTGTGGCAAAGCCCAAATAACCTACAGCAGATACAAGCATGGGATAGCTTATTCTACTCCATATGTGACTGGGAATGTTAATCAATCAAGCAGGGAGAAACTGATGCCTTTCTGTTCCCTGTCAAAGCCCTCTCTCATGTATTATAAGCAGTGCATATTTCACTGGCCTTCTCTCCCAAGTACACATGTTAGGTCTGGCTTGACAGCGCTGGTGAGTGTGTGACTAACATAACATACACACTGGCTTTAGCTCCTCCCAGGGGCGTTTTACTCTGACATCCCATGCAATAGCCTCTTTTGTGTATCATTCCCTCTTCTAGTAAGTGCTTACGTTGGAATGCATGAGAGAATCTTTCACAGCCTTAAAGTACATTCAATCATCAAATTGCTTGTCATATAATTATTTTTTCCCGGTATGCATTCATTACAGAAAGCATTAATGTTTGCCTACATTGGCAATGAAAATCGAACTTGATTTGGTGGTATAAACAGCATTTGTGCATGCAATGTATGCAAAGAGTATTTGTCATTGTCTTTATTTGGATACACTAGCATCACATTAAAACCAGACCAATTAACTTTACCAGTGCTTGTTATTTCATGTTTAACTGATATTGACTGTAAGACCTAATATTTCCTATTCCTTGGAAAAAACATTGAGTGAACTTCCACTTGACACAAAGGAGCATTTTTCTTTTACCTCATGCTACTGACTTTGGTGTATTATTCCTCCGTTTGTGGAATGCTTCCTCTGAAATGCATGAGGGACTATTTTACATCACGAAAGCACACTCAATTATTGCAGATTACATTCTTTATCTCATAGATGCATTGTACACATAAAGACATTTTTTTTACAGCAGCAGCATTTTTTAATAATGTTTCAGTCAGAATGCAACACTCAAGCCAGACCTACAGGCTTTGCCAATGCTGGTTCTCTATATTGCCTTTTCTTTGCAGAAATTGTAATTGTATTTATATAGCAATATATATACTTATTAGTCCTAACAAGATGCTGAAGCACTTTATGGAGAGTAGCAATCAATTCCGGAACGCAAGGTTAGGGGGTAATCAAGTCCTTCTTGTTGGAAATTGCAATTAGTCATGTGCTCTCAGCAAAAAATTTCATGGGTTTACTCCTGTTACTTTGTGATGGATTGTATTAAAACCAGATAGTTTTGGTTCCAAGTGAATGGTTGGGTGAGATAGACAGGCTGGCGAAGTAATGTTATGTTTCAGGAATAGAGTTTTAAAGAGGAGAGGTTGTGATCTATGAAAAAAAGGTGTCAGTCAAGTGCAGAATTAGAATGAGAGATTAAGGCAGACAGCCATGAGACTGAGAGGAGGCTATTCTCAGAAATAGAGTGCATGCAAAGGGTGGAAGGACACTTTGAAGAAAGAAAGGAGAGGAATCAAGCGGGAGTAAGTCAAGATCAATTTTTCATGCAGGGTTTTAAATTTGGGAGAAGGCTTTCTGAGAAGTCAAGCAATCCGAGTATTTAAGCTGTCGAAAAGAACATCATTACACAGTGTTCATATCTGGGGCAGACAGCTTAAACATGCCAGCCCGAGTGTACACATCTTTTAAACATTAAGAGCCCGAGCCTGCTCGGTGGTAAGCCTGAGGCAGCCCTTTTAAACATTGTCTGGAATACCCAGACTTGGACGAGGGTCTGTAGTCTGCACGATGGGTGTTGGCACAGAAAAAAGTATTGTATTCTTTTTTTTTTTTTTTTTTTTTTTTTTCTTTTTTTTTTTTTGTCCTCATATATGCCACCAGTAAAATGATACTCTGATTTAGCGCTCTTCAAGCCACTGACACAACCTTCTGTTGCAGCCCTTGTGATTGTGGATAGCCTGTGAAGATTGCCCAGAGGTAGGGTTGTTACCCGTCCAACTTCCTCTCGTAATGATGCTTGCTGCGTAGGAAGGACAGGACCACAAGACCTCTGGCATAATCATTGGACTATTAGGATTATTTTTCGCTCCAAGTTTTTAACTTCGACCATAATTTAGCAGACTTTTCACCCCCACACAAAGTATCCAATTTACTCACCCCCATAATGTTTTGGAGACAATCTGCAAACGTCGGAGAGAGCGCCGACTTCCAAGCTTTACAAATCTCTCTTCTAGCGATCACTATTACGTAGAAAATAAATTGTGTTATATAGTTATTGACAACATAATTTGGAGTTAGACCAAAAAATACCAAGCTGGGGATACATATAATTGGGAAAGATAGTACATCCTCCAGAAACTTACACACTTGTTCCCAATAGTTGCTTATATTAGGGCAATCCAAAAACATATGTATGTCATTTGCATCCTGTGAGTTACATCTAGGACAAAGGTACGAGGTTACTGACAACTTGGAAAGCTTAGCTGGAGTCCAATATACTCTATACATTGTATATAGGTGGTTTCTTCTTAAATTGGACGGTTTAATTATTTTCTGGGATATCGAGAAGGAATCTGTCCACATTTTCTCCAAATTTTCCAAGTTATCAGCAATCGGGACCGTACTCAGACCCCATAGCCTAGTGATTTCTAACTCCAAGTTATCTTTATGATCTAAAAGAATTTTATAGCATTGGGCGGTCTCTCCTTTCTTACCAGTACAACTACTAATTAATCTCAAAAAAAGATTGTCGTCTTCAGTTCCCCAATACTGGGTTCCCCACCAGGCAGAGAGTTGATAAAATTTAAATCTCGTAAGAGTTCCGCCAGTTATACCCACCAAAAAAACCCAATCTAGACTTCGTGACTCATCGCAAAAATCTCCCCATCTACAAAGACCTGCTCTCTTCAGGGGAAGGGCCAATTGGTCCGTTAAACATTCAGGAGTGCCGGGGGAATCCCAAATTGGAGCGTATGAATGATAATAGGGGATATGCAATAACTTACAGATCTGTGTCCAGTAATATAGAGCAGCCTTCAAGAGCTTTAATCTAACCTTTTTGAAAAACTTTTTATCACCAAATTTAAACAGAAAAAAATCTGCATCGTATGGTAGATCTTGCAGCATTGCCTGAAACAACAAACTATTGGAAGTTGAGTCCAGTTTGTTGGCTAATAACCGAAAATTTTTAAGTTGAAAAGCATAACAGTAAAATAATAAGTCCGGAAGAGATAGTCCACCTACTTTCAATCCTCTCCTCAACTTCTTCCAGGCTATCCTTGGAGTTTTAGTTGCCCAAATAAAAGATCCTATCCTGCTTTGCAGGTTAGTAATATCTTTTTTATTAAATATTAAAGGAATAGAATTAAACAAAAACGTCACCTTAGGTAGGATAATCATTTTAACTAAATTGACTCTACCATAAATATTGAAAGGTAGTGCATTCCACCTTGACAAAAGTTTTTTAATCTCCTTTATTACCTCTTCCCAACTAGTATTAGGAATTTCCTCCAATTTCTGAGTTAGATAAATACCCAGATATCTCATCTTTGGTTTGGCTTCTGGGATGCGAACCGGGATGTTCCAACACATAACCTCAGTTTTATCCCGGTTAATGGAATAACCGGAAACAGTACCAAAATCCTCAGCTAGGCTAAATAATCTTGGGATTGCTACTAGTGGATTAGAGGTGTAAAGGAGAAGATCGTCTGCATATAGTGCCGTCTTAATGGATAATTCCCCAATACTAAATGAAGAAATTACAGGATCCTGCCTTAAAACACAAACAAAGGGTTCAATATATATATCAAACAATAATGGAGACAGGGGGCAACCCTGTCGCGTCCCTCTGCAGATATTCAACCACTCTGATAAACCCCCATTCACCAAAATCTTAGCTCTCGGGCCCCTATATAACGTTTCAATACCTTTTATATAAATCTCAGGGAAGCCAAATTTCTTCATCACTCTCCATAGATAGAGCCAATTCACTTGATCGAAAGCTTTGGCAGCGTCTATTGCCACAATTGCAAGTGGCTTTTCCTTGTGAATTGCATAATCTATCGCTCCAATCACTTGAAATGTGAGTTCATTCAGTTGTCGACCAGGAATAAATCCTCGCTGATCGGGATGAATAATAGTCTTTATAACCTTAGCCAATCTATTTGCTAGTATGCCCGAGTAAATTTTTAGGTCAGAGTTCAAAAGTGAGATGGGTCGGTATGACCCTATTATTTCCGGGTCTTTATTCGGTTTTGCGATTAGTGAAATTGTAGCATCTAACCAAGAGGGGGGAATTTGTTCCCCCTGAATAAAAATCTTGTTAAATAGTGTCTGTAGTGGGCCCAAGATTTCATCTAAGTTATCCTTATAGATCTCTATTGGCAGACCATCTGGGCCTGCTGCTTTATTCCTTGCCATCTTATTAACTTGCAGTCTGATCTCCCCCTCAGTTATTTCTTTTGCTAGGAAAGATATGTCATCATTGGATAACTGTAGTAAGTGTCCCAGGATCGTCAACTTTTCTAGGTCATCAGTTGTGTTATTGATGTTTTCTGAATAGAGTTCTTCATAGAAGGATCTAGCTTCCTCCTTGATCTCACCATCTTCAGACAAAACAGTGCCCGTTCTTCTTTGTTTTAAAATTTTAATATTATTCCTAGTCCTCTCAGACCTGGCTTTCCACGCTAGCAGTGACCCACATTTTTCCCCATATTCGAAATTTCTTAGTTTGCTTATTTCCCATTTATCTCTAAGTATTTTTTCATTTCTTAACCTAAACTTTGTTTGTAACTCAGAAAGTTCTTTTTCCAATCTTGATATACCAGCTTGATCATTGGGGGTGACAGAAAGAAGTTGCTGTTCTTTTAGTTTAATCGCTCTAAGATCGTTAGTATCCATTTCTTTTTTTAGCTTTCTAATCAGAGCCATTTGGGAGCCGTATATTCCCCTTAATACGGATTTAAATGCGTCCCATATTATACTATCTGGGGCAGACTTATGGTTAAACAGAAAGAACTCTAGTATATTCTCCTTAACTTTAATCTTATACTTTTCATTTAACAAAATGGTCCTATCCAAAGACCACCTATATTCTAAGAAATTCTTTTGGAGGCTAATATTTAACTCAACTACTGAGTGGTCAGACAACCCGGTTGGAATGTAGGAAATGGATTTAATGTCTGCAAGCAATGATCTGTTAACCAGAAAGAAATCTATCCTGGAGAATTGGTGGTATTTTTTGCTATAAAAAGAAAACTCACTGCGGGTACCGTGCTTAACTCTCCACGCATCACACAGCAGATGCTCCTTCATGATATTTTTCAAGGCTAACAAAGATTTCTTAGGGCAGTTATATTTAGATTTAGAGGTGCGGTCTACTGCAGGGTCTAATAACAAATTGAAATCCCCTCCTAATATAATAGGTATAGT
Source organism: Lissotriton vulgaris (assembly GCF_964263255.1). NCBI lineage: Eukaryota > Metazoa > Chordata > Amphibia > Caudata > Salamandridae > Lissotriton > Lissotriton vulgaris. Next base: position 231,099,371 of record NC_141691.1, on the reverse strand, counting down.
ATATTTCAACATATGTTTTTCTAATTTCTGTAGAAAACATGGCTTATCTTCATTTGGGCCATAATAAACCCCACATAAAAATTTAACAGTACAAATTGAAACAACTACGACTAACCATCTGCCTGTTTGATCTGTGGCCCAATCATGCATAACAATTCCTTTGTTTGCACAGATTATTATTGCCACCCCTCTTGTGTTACCTAGTTGTTTAGAACACAAAACATCTTGAACCCATTTACTCTTTGAAAAAATTTTCCTACATTCGTCTGCTTCCAAATGGGTCTCTTGTAAAAAAATCAAAGAAGCCCCTTTATTCTCCAAGAAATGGAGAACATTTAATTGCTTCTTGCGATTTCCTAAACCGTTCAAATTCCAGGAAAGGATTTTAGTATACCTAACTTGAGACATGTTGAGCTTTTAAGCTATAAGTTGTGGCTTGTCCAGAACATATGTATTGACAATTTAAAAAAAATAAAAAGAGTGATATTTTAAGGCATATGAGGACTTTTTTCACTGCTTTTTTTCCCCTCACCCTTGTGAACCTACCCACCCTCCCCCCCGGGAACCCTTCCCTCCTGATTGGCGAAGATACGCCCTATGAGGCCCCGAACCACTATTGCCCACCCCATCAAGAAAAGTCGGTCTCTATATCCCTATCTATATCTGTTTTATTTACTTGGAGTTTTCCCTTTTTTTTTTTTTTTTTTTTCCACCCCCTACTTTACTGAGTCTCTCCTTACCACACTCATCATTTTTCACAATTCTTATATATTTACTTATATATATATATATATATATATATATATATATTTTTTTTTTTTTTTTTTCCCCTCTCCCACCAAAACTTTATCAATCACCCCACATCGTGTTGTGTTTTTTTTTTTTTTTTTTTTTTTTTTTTTTTTAAACTCTCATTTCTAACTCTATTCTGTTTTAAAGGTACTTGAAGTTAGACGAATAATAGGAAGTAATGGGAGATATAATGGATACCCTATGAGCACCCTAGATAAACTCTATTCCTCCTGCTCTTCCGATTCTTTCATCTTAGTCAAAACTGCATCAACTTCCTCGGGGAAATGGCAAGTGTACATTTTATTGTTCCACATTATTTTGAGGAGCGCTGGGAATTTCATCTGGACCTGTGCACCGTATGAACGTAAATCTGGCATTCTGGAGCCTAATTCCCATTGTCTTTGAGCAGTTTTACTACCAATATCCGATCTAATATGGTAGGGATTAGCACGAAAATGCAAGGAAGTACGAGACAAGCACCTAGTGAGAATCAACTCTTTTATACTATAAGTCTGAAAGTATACCAGGATCTTCCTAGGCGCCTTTCGATCTGGATGCAACCTAAATGGATCTCTATGAACCCGCTGAATTTCAGCTTCCAAGTTAATGTCTGGTCTGTCTTTGAGAATATCCTCTCGCAATAATCTGCAAACAAATCCCTTGATGTCTTCCACTTCTGCCCCTTCGGGAATTTTTAAAATCCTCAAATTATTACGTCGTTGTTGAGTTTCTAACCTCTCCAGATCCATTGTTAGAGTCCGATTCTGAGCCTTTAAGGCAGTTATATCTTTAGAGTTAGTTTTTGAGGACTCTACAAGTGTCGATACTTTCCCTTCTAGAGTACTTGTCCTGACACTAATACCCTCAATTTTTGCCTCCAGAAGGTCAAACCTGTCATGCAGCCCTTTCTGATTCCTTTCAGAAATCTCAAATCTTTCCAGCAAATCACCTCTCAGTGAGTGAAGTAAAGCGCCCAGGCTTCTCTCTGTCTCAACACTTCCTCCGAGGCCCCCAGCCTCCTCGTTTAAGGGTGAGAAGAGGCCATCGTTTTCCAATCCCGACGCATAAGCTATATGAGGGACTGCCAGAGGGGATTGGGGTGCTGGTGTCTGAGATATTTGATTGCCACTTCCTGAATGCTCACCAGAATGTGTATCAGTATAGTTCGGAGAAGATTGTATTGAACCCTCGCCCTCACCTTCAGCTACCTCAGGTACCGCAGGTGCCTCTGTAGAATCAGCTAGATCCAGGGCTGTGTACTTATTGCTCAGAGGAAAAATGGCCAAGAGAGGGGAAGCTATAGTCGTGCTCGTACCCTCAACTAGACAAGTATTGTATTCTTGATGTGTTTGAATTGAGGTTATGCGTGCAGCTGTTCTCAAGAACCCCATTCACCAGACACTGAAGATCAGTTTTCGTCTAGAAATATTGTGTCATCAGCATACATAATTCATTTGACACCCACCACCTAATTTAGGGGGAAAAGAATATACTTTAACAATGCAACGTTTAAGCCTTGCAAATATATGCTGAATAGAAGGTGGCAAAATGCATCCTATTTCAAACCTTCAGTTGTTGGCACCGGAACTGACAGGCAGTTATCACTAAATATGTAGCTTCTAGCCCACATATTTCTGGGCAATTCAATCATTAGATGTAAATGGGATCTATTTGTTCAACATGCAGTGACACAGTCGATAAAGCAAGTATAGAGATCAGAGCTTTGTGTTTCACTTGCATTTACCACTGAGACCAAAGCTGCTGGGCTTCTGTCTTTTAAACTCGTCTGTAAAGTATATAGAAGTTAAGTCTGCGCGGCCCAGTCTCCTAGTTCTCGCAACAGTCTCTTCACACAGTGTAGCATCTGCAATGAGTTGAGCGATAAGGCCTTTAGTTCTTTCTCAACACACAGGGCCAGATGTACGACCAACAATTTTGCGACTGTACAACAGTGTGTTTAACACTGTTTGGAATTCCCAATGGGGTTGCAAATTGCGAGGCTCATGAATATCAATAAGCCTCTTGCAATTTGCGAGCCCATTGGGAATGGCAAGCCCTCCCAGGTATGGTGGCCTGCTGGGCTCAGCAGACCACCATGTCTGAGACTGCTTTTTAATAAAGCAGTTTTTTTTTACTTTTTATGCTGCCCGTTTTCCGTAAAGGAAAATAGGATGCAAAAAAAAATGAAATGTTTTTGTTTCATTTTTTAAGAGCACGTAGTGGTCCCTGGGACCACTGCCTGCCCTTCAAAAATATTTTCAGAGCTTGTCACAAAGGGGAAGAGGTCCCCTGGGGACCCCTTCCCATTTGTGACTTCATTACCACCCTCTTGAAGAGGGTGGTAATTTGTAAGTGTTTTGCGACCGCAATTGCGGTCCCAAAACATTCATACATGGGTTAGAGAGTCACTATTTTGAAGGGAACGCCCCTTTCAAATAGCGAGTCCCAAAACACTTTTTTGCGAGTCGCAATTTATTAGCCACTTTCAAAATTGTGTTAGTACATGGCCATTCCAATTTTACCATGCTCAAAGGGGTTGCTAACCCGTTTCCCCATGCTAAAATTGGCCGGACATCTGGCCCACAGTTCCCTTTATGTGGCTGAGTTGCAATATTAAACTCTTCCGCATTTCACGCAAGCAGTAGAATAGCAAAGATGTAGTTTGACTTCATGGCATCGATATTACAATATCATCTCGGACTAGTCTAGTGCCCGCCTGTTGTAACCTCATTGGGTAGAATATTATTTCCCTAAATAGGTACAGATAGTGAGCCCGCACCGACTTGCATCCTCAGATAAACCTGACCTTTTAAAATTGATTAACATATCCTTCCTACCTAATTATAGACATAGAGGAAATGTGCATCTCTTTTTTGTCCACCAACAGTAGAATTTACCACACACCAGAATTTGTCTGTCCACAAATGCTGTGAAAAACTCAACAAAACCAGAGTAAAAAAAAGGAGCGATTTTGACACTAATTATCGATCAAGGTTTGGACTATTGCAATATTATCTGTCACTGGAAGTTTAGATCTGAAGCCCACCTGGACTTTATTCACAATCGTAGCGTATGCCCACTCCTCTGAAAGCTTCAGGATGCTTGTCACAAAGATCTTCACTGTGGCATCGAGAAGGTTGATTTAATGATAGTTGCATGGTAGGGAGCTAGGGTGTTGTTTATACAGAAGGGAAAATATACTCCCAGTTAAGGAATACAACATTTGCCATTTTTTGTAGCTGTGTGCGAATAAAGGAGCAAACAATTTCCTGCAAGCTACGAGGGTCTCCTTCAACACTTTTATCGGAATCTTATCTGGGCCCATGGCTGCTTTCTTCTTTTATAAATGTCTCAATCTGCTTAGCAGTTGGAGGTTTTACTCCCCTAATATATACATTTGGTAGTTGTGGCGAGGTTTGAGGCCTCTCACACTGCTCTATGGAATGTATGACGTTACAACGAATTCCGTTGCAACGCATGCCTTTACCACGCATGCATTACAACGGAATTCGTTTACCACGCATAACCTTTACCTCGACTAGTTGCGTGGTGACGTCATACGTCGTTAAGAGGAAACTGATTTTTTTTTCCGATTTCTCTTAAACGACGCTGATTATGTGCAGATTCCGTCGTGACTTCTGGTGAGTTTTTTTATTTGGGGGGAGACCCCCAAACCCCCTTTTTTTTACTCTTTACCTTTACCACATATACCTTTACTACAAACATCGTAGTAAAGGTATGCGTGGTAAAGGCTTTAGTGGTAACCACGCATGCGTTGTACTGCATGCGTGGTTAAAGATTTTGTGGAAACGGCTTTGTTGAAAAGGCCGTTTCCCGGTTCTTCTGTGCATGGAGTTTGGTAAAATGGCCACTCAGAGTTTGAAATAGATATTGCACAGGGGGCTTGGAAATAAGATTCCATAAGAATTCATGATTTTTCTGTAATGCAGCTTGATGGAGATGCAACTAGTTTTGGTCTACTACTTTTTGTAAAACATAAAGCAAATGTTTCTCCTTTTTTCCATAATACTTGTAGTTTATAGCCCATGCGTACTGAAAATGTTATAAGTTGCTGTTGTATGAGTATTTATTTTGTGGGAAAGTTCTCCATCCCTAGTATGGTTATGTATTTTTGTCTTCTTCATATGTGGCTTATTAGACCTAAGAGCAAACTTCCACGTTTAGCTGCCTTTTGCTTGAGTGGGAAGGTGGAATCAGGAATATTCCAGGCTTCACCGAGTTCCTTATTCTTGTGGGTATTTAGTTGGGCTTTAGATATTTTGGCATTAAAATTGCCCATCATTATTATTATCGGAAATTTTTGTTCAAACCCTAGCATTGATTCCATTTGGGCAAAGATGTCGATCAGAAGAGAATTGTATTGCAGACTAAGAGGAATGTAAACGTTAAACAGGAGGAGAACGCTTGCCTCAGAATTGTTTGTCTTGGCATTTTGATCTTGATGCACTGTACATTATTACAAATAGGAGGTATAACTACAAAGTCCCGATGGCAAGCCACAGAAAGGACAGAGAGACCGCCTTTAGCATGCTGTTTCTTTACACTGTGCGGGAACATCAATAACATAATAACAGTCAATATTAAATTTGGTTATAGGCCAGGTCTCTAGGATGTAGAAGACTGACGCATTTACATTTGTTAACATGTTGAGTTTCTCATTTCACATCCCGGCTAGATTCCAGAAAACCAATGCCAGAATATTGCTAAAAGGGGAGTTTGAAAGCATTATTCGATTTGTTTTAATTTTGCTTCCCAGAAAGCCAACACCAATAGTTTTCATTTGTTTGAAATGTATTAAGGGCTTCTTATTGGTATGTCTTCATGATCAACTTGTGTAGTGAAGATATACAGGCAAGTCCCTTTCTCAATGCACTATAATAAGGTGGGGTAGGGGAGTGCACACAATTAGATTTCATAGCAAGACCGTGACTAATATTCCTGTTAGAAATAGCTGAGTGACCTATACCACATATATCAAAACTGTTTTATGCAGATTATCGCAGACCTGTAACACTATTGATAGAATCTGGTTGAACCAAAATTCTTAATCGTATGGTTGGCAACTCACACTTTTTAGGGAAAGAAACTGCTGTGGCGCCACTGGGCCCATTCATAATGTCTAACCTTATTTCCCTACTCTACACCTCAGAGTCATTTACTTGGTCCTCTGATGGATCTTGAACCGTGCAGAGAGTGTGGTCAGATATAGGGGATCCAATCCAATTATCCAATGAAGACCACACATTGGGTAACTGACCTACAGACTGATAATTAAATTCCTGTATATAACTCTCAAGGCTATACTATAGAAGTACAGTATTATCACGGCTAGACCAAATTTCCTGAAGGAAATTTAGTGGAATAGAGTCAGGCAAACCAATAATTCATTTAGAGCTATGCAAAATTGTAACATTAGAATCTGTTTACCAGAGACCTCTCTACTAGAATTCCCATCCCTCATTAAAGCTCAGATTGGAATGCACAGTCAATTGTGGGAGCGAATAGAGAGACAGAATCAGGATTTAAGGATGGTTTGATTTTGTCAGTAAATTAAGGAATTACATATATTATTATCAGGCTTTTGAATTTAGGAGTGGAAAATAATCAAATTACTCACTTTCGGTGCATCAGTTACCAAAGTTCTGGAGGATGAGTTCAGGAAAGGGCATGAATCATATCAGCTCAAAGATTCTCTCCCAAAAGGGAAAGAAGTCCGAGAACAGCTCACACCATATATGTTTTAGCCAAGAGAGTCTGCAAGTCTGCAAAAGAGCAAGATCTCCAAAGAGAAGGAAAAGGGCCTCCAACAGCAACTGCCTATTCTTTGTCACACAGCGTATATTATTCCACGAGTTCTGGGGTGACAACTCCTGTGTCACCTCATCTGGTCAGACCACTCAGTCCATTGGTCAGTTTGTATAGGATGATTATCATGCAGCCTAAAGTAGACATATTTTATGGCAAAAAGGGGGCTATGATCATGTAAGCTATTGAACCATTCAAAAAATGCAAGTTGTGAACAATAGTCTTTTAGCAAAGGCACATGAGTGAGTTCAAGAGGACAGTTTCTCATGGCAGATGTTGCCAAAGTAGCAAATTAGTAGCAAGCAGTCCTAGAATGTGCATGGGAATTCTTTCTATGAAACATAGTTTCATCTCACTCTGCAAGTTATGAAGCCTTTCCAGGAGAACAGAATCAAGCAAGAGAAAGAAAATGCAGGCCTAAATTGAATTTAGTTCATGAAATACAAACTATAAAATAAGGGAAATATGTAATACATTTAGAGTCTTCAAAAGCTTTACATATTTCTTTCAATTCATTGTACTCAGGAAGCATTTTTAGTGTTATTTGCACATGTAACTATAACACATTACTACATTTCAAAAGTAACAGCATATGAAATCATTTCAAAATATAAAAAGGCACTCTTGTTTCCAGTAATTAAATGTATGAAGAATTCTGTAGAGGTTTCAGAGAAATTGGAACTAATATAAATGTGCAGCACCCTTCTTTCTTTACCCACTTGGTGCATATTTTCCCAAATGCAAAACATGGACTTCAGTTATGAGATTCCTAAAATACACACATAATGTCATCTAAATTACATTAGTTTAATACATTTTTCACACACAACATTATTTGGAGGAGGATCGTTAATGAAATCTCTCTTACGTATCACATCACATTCACATTTCTAGTCCATGTCAAATGAATAAACCATTGCAATTTAGTAAATATGAACCTATGTTATACAACTAGCTGTTTTTTCTAATCTACACTCCTCTGCATGCTTTTATGATTGCTTTGCGCTGGCACAGCACAGCCTAAGCTGTGCATGGTCCACCTTCCAAATTACCAGTTCAACTCATGTCTGGCAGGCTTTTCTTTTGCCATTTCCACAGCAGTGTCCTAAAAACGGGCACCGTAATAGGAATGCAAAAGCAGCTCCAGCACGGCATGCACTGTGAAGTCCATGTCATGCTGGAACTTGGGGCGCATGCAATACATTCCCATGGTGATGTGCTCCCTTTGTATTACCACCACCAGCTGTTTCATGGTGGGCTCACTGCAATGAAAAGGCTGGTGGCGGGGAAACTCAATATGCTCGGCGGACGCAGTGGTCCCGCCTTGTTTATTGTATACCCCTGTCCACTGTGCCACTGCCATGGAATAGTGGTTCCCTGTTGCCGCCGGCGCAAGAGTGGCGGTCCGAATGGCCACCTCATAAAACAACAGCCACTGGACCACCACCGGTATGCCACCACGAGTCTGGCAGTCAAAAACTGCCAGAATACTACTTAGGCACCAGGACCCTAGATGTATGACCCTATTTTTCATGTGAAAATTGGTTTGCGACCCAGTTTCCCAGTTTGCGCATGCAAAATCTAATAGGGCCATGTACAATCCCTATTTAGCGAGTCACAATTTTTTTGTGACTCGCTAAATAGGACATGCGATGTTGCTATTACGAAAGGGCGTTCCAAGGGCTTCCCTTCCAAAAAGCGAGTCAGAGACCTATGTAAGAATGTTTTGCAACCACAATTGTGGTTGAAAACACTCACAATTTACCGCCCTCTTCAAGAGGGTGGTAAAGCACTCTCAAATGGGAAGGGGTCCCTAGTGGACCCCTTCCCCTTTGTGTAATCAGGGGAAAATATGTTTTATGGGGCAGGCAGTGGTCCCAGGGACCACTCCCTGCCCTTCAAAAAAGAAATGAAAACGTTTCAGTTCTCTTTTTTTAAATGAATCCCATTTCCTTTAAGTTAAACGGGCTGCATTAAAAAAAAAACTGCTGTATTCAAAAGCAGTTCCAGATATGGAGGTCTTCTGCTCCCAGCAGGCCACCATACCTGGGAGGGCCCACCATTTCTAATGGGGTCATACATTGTGAGTGCCTCATTAATATGCATGAGGCATGCAATTTTCAACCCCTTTAGGAATCACTAACAGTGTCTCAAACGCTGTTGTACATGGCATTTAGCGACTCACAAATTGCGACTCGCAGTTGAGTGCAATTTGCAAGTCGCTAAATGACATGGTCGTACATCGGGCCCTAAGTCTTTTCATGATATATGTCTCATGGTTCTACGAGTACAGTGGGCACGAATTGTGTACATTTGTCATTTTTCTCACAAAAGGTGTCAAAATCGGTTTTATGAGTCAACTAGCGATACAGCAGTTTCTCTGCTTGATCAAAACCAGTTGAATTTCAGGCAAGGAAAGATAATGCAATTGGGGATAATTGTGGAGTAACTCTAAAATTATTTGTCTGTTTAAAAGATTGTTACCATTTGGAAAGAGGTCTGTACTCTTTTTTTTTTTATAAACACATTTTTGTTTTTATTGATTGACAAAATAAAGGAAATACACCAGCCTTACAGTCCAACGGTATAAAATTCGAGGACTTAGAAAAGGAAAAATCAGCACCACAAGATTTACAGACATTAGCAAAAACACATGAATATAAATTGGACATTCCCTTTAGGACTGCGTCACCTCCCCCAACCATTTCCCCCAAACCCTACAATACTTCCTAGGACACACACGAGCCTCAAGTTCTGAACTCTTTATCATTGAAGAAGAGATTAGAAAGATAGTGGATATGTTGTCGGCCTTCGATTGTGATTTGAATTAATTACTGGGACAGCAGCGATGGCTGATGTACCTTTGAGTGTTTATTTATTTGCGGGTTTATATCGCACTCGAATCGACTCCCGATGGAGTATCTCTGCGCCCTCAGAACACCACAAGCACAATCAGGGGGTACACTTACAAAGAATTAGTTTTGAAACAGGAAGGTTTTAAGCTGTTTCCTGAACAACAGATGCTCCGAACGTTGCCTGAGAGCTAAGGGGAGTTTATTCCATAATGTGGGCCCAACCACCAACAGAGCTTTACTTCCGTGTCTGGCCTTCTTTGCACGGGGCACACGCAATAGAAGCTGGTTACTGGACCTAAGGGAGCGAGCAGGAGTATAAGGTACAAATTTGTCTATCAAATAAGAGGGAGCTAGTCCATTTAGACTTTTGTGAATTAGACAGCATGTCTTAAACTTAATCCTTTGGCGAACCGATAGCCAATGTAGCTTGTCCAAAAGAGGTTTAGAAGCGGATCTAGGGGGAGCGTTCAAAACCAGCCGGGCAGCAGTATTCTGCACCACTTGGAATTTAGCTAATACTCCCTCATTTGCCGATAACAACAGCCCATTGCAGTAGTCAATACGACTAAGGACGAGAGCCTGCACCAATGTTTTCCTGATGGAGTCAGGAAGCAGGGGAAACACTTTGCGTAAGAGGCCTATCACGTGGAAACATGAGCCCATAGTGTGGTTACCATGGTGTTTCAGCGAGAGCTCCTGATCTAGACGTACTCCCAAGTTTATCACGACCTGATTAGGGTCGGGGACTGGCCCAAGATCTTGTGGCCACCAGTCCGGGGTCCATAGGATTTTAGCCTCCCCAAATAGCATGACTTTGGTCTTTCCTACATTACACTGTAGGCAATTTGATGGCATCCACTGGGCCACAGCCTTCATGCCCTGGGAGAAAGAGGTTTTAACCTTAGCGGTTAGAGACTTAAAAGGGAAAAGGAGCTGGGTGTCTTCCGCGTATGACATTGGGATGAAACCAAAAGTTCTCATGATTCTTGCTAGGGGGGCCACATAGATGTTAAAAAGAGTTGGGCTCAAACAAGAGCCCTGTGGCACCCCCTTAGTAATCTCTACCTCCACTGAGCGGAACGCACCCATGGTGACACATTGGGTGCGGTTGGATAAAAAGCTCCTTAACCAGGCCAGTGCCTTGTTCTCAAGACCGATGTTTACGAGTCGTCCAATCAGGATGTTATGGGACACAGTATCGAACGCTGCCGATAGGTCTAACAGTATCAGGATAACGGAATAACCCTTGTCCTGATACATATGCAGATCGTCGGTGACTGACAGTAGTGCTGACTCTGTACTGTGCTTCGGCCTGAAGCCGGATTGAGAAAAATCCAGACCATCTACTTGTTCGATAAAATTTGATAGATGTTGGTTCACATGTTTTTCTGTGAGTTTACCCAGGAAAGGAAGCAGAGATATCGGTCTGAGAATGGACAGGTCCGTCCATGGGATTGCAGAGTTTTTCCGAATAGGTCTTGCCAGAGCCTTTTTCCACCCCCAAGGGACCTCGCCTTCAGCCAATGAAAGATTCACAAGTCGCTGGATCCCAGGACCCAGCGCACTGCCAACCACAGGCATTATTTTAGCTGGGATGGTATCAAATGGACAGCCGCTCTTGATCTGATTTATTGAAGATTCTACCTCTTCTAGAGAAATAGAGGGAAATGTAGCAAGGGTATGAGTAGCAGAGCAGGGTTCTTCCACGACTTGCGGTCGTGTTGCATCTCTACTAAAAGACAAATCAGAGCTAATGATTTTTTCATATATCCTATCTAATTTAACAGTAAAGAACTGATAGATTTCATCACACAATTTCTGTGATGCTAGCGCAGAGCTCTCGCAAGCCACAGGCTTGACAAAGGACTGCAATATTTGATATAAGACCCTCGGAGCATTACCAGCAGCTGTGAGTTGGAACGCAATGTAATTCTTGCGCGTCGCTCGAATTGCTTTATGATATATAGTGAGGGCCTTCCAATAACGGTACTTGTCGTCATCCAAATGGGAAGATCTCCATGTCTTTTCAAATTTTCTGGCAACTTGTTTTAAGGACCTTCAATGTTCCGAGAACCATACTTCCTGCTTGTGTGCCGGACGTGGTTTGAACAATTTTAAGGGGGCAATAATATCCACCGCAGTAGTGATTGCTCCTTCAAATTTAGTCAGAGCCACCTCAATGCCCTCCATAGGAGTAATGGTGGGTTCAACAAACCTCTCATTGAAGGTTTCATGAGTCATTTTATGCCATTGTCTCCTTTTAATAGGCAGAGCCACTGGACATGAGGGTGATATGCAAATATTAGGGATATAGAATTCCACAATGAAATGATCAGTCCAGTTAACCTGAGTCGGAGGTAGGCAGTTAATCATGGGGGAGTTGGACAAGATTATGTCCAAGGTATGTCCTGCCTGATGCGTTGGACCACTATTCGCCTGTCTTAGGCACAGTGAAGACAGATCAGTCAATAAGGACTGTACCTCTTTACACTCCTTTAGTTCACTGTGAACATTCAAATCCCAGAGAAGCAGGAAATCACTGTCTGCATTGACATACGGGGCCAGCGCCTCCACTAGCGAGATGGAAAAGTTGTCACATGGCCCTGAAGGGCGGTCTACCAATGCCCCTTTCCGGCAGACCTTGGATGAGATATCAATATTAAAGATCAGTAGTTCCATTTCTGGGTACAATATTTGTCTAAAATAGAAATGTCTATTTCCTGTTTATGAACAATAGCTATCCCCCCCTATCTTGATGGGGCGATCTAGTCTAACTATTTTATAGCCATTCGGGATGCCTAAGGTGATGACAGGGACCGAATGGGGTTTCATCCATGTTTCTGTTAGAAAACATAGGTCGGGTTCTACAGATGATATTAGTTACCATCCCTCAGTAAAGTGCTTTGGCAACGATCTAATATTGCAAAGCAAATTCTTACAACCCAGTAGCATATTAGCGCCCACCCCTCTTGTTGATACCTGATGAAAACCAGCAATATCATCTGATTGGGCCTGAAACTTAGTCTGACAGTGTTATACTTGGGGAACTTTTTGGGGTATTTCTGTGATTTACTTTTCTTCTTTTGCACCTTTTTCTTGTTGTAGAATTCTAGCCTTGGAGTTGTTGATATAGATAAGGGATCAATTAATGCTTCAGCCTGATTTTCTTTATCACTACATCCTTTTTGCTTATTAAAACTGGAAAACTGTCAAGAGAGCAGGGAAGACAGTCTGAATTCCATGATAACTGCTAAGCTACAGCTACATCTGATAAAATGAGTAAAACATTATCTTCTCTTTTTTATTTTTTCCATTTGATTTTGTTTTACCTGTTTGAGTTTTGCTTGACCTTTTTTGGGGATTCCACTCTGGCTCAATATTTGCTTCAGCTGGTGAAATGTCATTTTGTTCTCAAGTTTTATTGCATTTCTTTGTCTTCGGAAATGAACCATTTTGGCTTTTTAGAGATTTTAGAATTGCTGTTTGAATTTTGAGGTTGTGGTTGGAGCTAGATGTTGTTTTTTCAAAGAGTGCTTAGATGAATTATAGCATTGATACTCAAAGTATGGTCGGAGGCCACATGTGGTCCTGCTGACCTTGGCATGTGGCCCCCTGTTGAACAGCAGCACTGGGCTGCTGTTTACTTGAGGGAGCTTCCAAAAGATGTGCCAAAAGGGCACACATTTATTTCCAACTAAACTAACTTATTAGCTAAACTAACAGAAAGGAATTAAAGGTGTCCTGCACCACATAACTTTAGAAGCACATTCCTTTTTAAAGACATCTTGCATAAAAAGTGAAAATTACCTGGGGCCTCATTTATGAAAAGTGACGCATCCTTGCGCAAACGCAAGGGTGCCTCACTTTTCCGTACGACACGCTGCGTCAGAAACTTGCGGCGCGGATGCGTCACATCTACGGAATGACGCACCGTGCCGCAAGCGGAGGCGCAAGGCGGGGAAAAGTCACGCAGACGCGGCCGTCCTGACGTAGCGAAAAGACACGCAAGTGCGGGAAAAATGCCGTAAGTCGCATTTGCGGAACGACGCAAGTGTACGCATCGCTGCGTCACTATTACGTTGCGTCAGAATCCGGAAAACGCCAAAAACACGCGCATCTATCACCTAATTCTCCCGCAAATGGAAAAAATTGCCACCATGGAGCCTGAAGGACAGAGCAGCAGCCAAGGAAACCTGCCACATGGCAGCCAGGATGCCCAGCCTGCAACACAGAGGGAAACTCTTGGAAAGAGGAAGCGCAAAACAAATTTCAGTGCTGAGGAGAACGATACACTGATAAGTGAGGTAACAGACCACCAGCACCAACTGTTTGCCAGTTCCAAATTGCCACTAGCCAAAAAAGAGGCCATTTGGCTGGACATTTTGACCAAGGTGAACAGTGTGGGCCAATCTAGGCGGACAGTCATTGACCTAAAAAAACGGTGGAATGATATCAAGCGCCGCACTAAAGAAAAAATGGCCAAAAACCGGAAAGACTCTGGGCTTACAGGAGGAGGCAGCCCATCACAACAAGAAGAGCTGGATGACCTTGAGGAGCGGGTTGCAGCGGTCATCCCAGAGGAGTTGGTTGTCGGAATCCCAGGGCAGGACAGTGCACTGCATGAGGAACTGGAAGAGCCACAGGAAGACACACAGGGTAAGTCCCTACAAGGGAAAATGTGCAAATAAGGTAATGTTGTGCTGTGCAGAAAGTAAGGTGGCTGGTTCAATTACTGACGTGTTGTGGAAAGAGAAATCATGCAATGTCATGAACTGTGCAGGGTCTACAAAAAGTATTGTACCACGGACATGCACATGTTACATTTGGGAAACAGCTACCCCTGTGTAAGTAAACATATATGTCCAAAGTGAAGTCCCAGCCCACTGCTGCACCTGACAAGTGCCACACGCAGGTGCAAAGATATAACTACCCTCCTGAAAAGATAATCACACAACATCCTGCAACAGACCGAGTGTCACACTTGTATGACTTGGACTGCTACCACTGTGCTGGCAGGATGTAATTTTGTTCATGTAGTGGTGCCACAATGTGCCACACCCACAATAATAGGCCACAGACAGCCATGTAACATAGTACAACATATCATGTCATTGCATCATTCCCGCATTAAAGTGTGAGAAAGCGCACTTCCAGGGCTGTTGCTAAGGGTATACCCAGAAACATCTATGTCCAATTGACAATGTACAATAGGAACATCAAAATGTAACTATCATGCTGCGCAACTAAGATATGCATACACAGGGTCTCTGTAAGGCATGCAAACCTGAATTAAAACATAATCTCCCCTCCATGATAAAACCAACATATCTCTTTTTCATTCAAGTGCACACATAGAAAGGTTAAAAATCTGTTCATGACTGCATCATGCACGAATGTGTCCCTTCCATGCACACAAACACTGATCCCCTGCACAGCTGGACCCCCTGCAACATGGTGCAAGTCTGCCTGGGTTGGCGCATGCCAAGCATTGTGTACCTGTGTTGTTGTGAAGGACAGGTGTGCTGCTGAGTATGGCCATGGGCCTGGTCACGATAATGTAGTTGTCGTAGTACATGGTCAACGTTGGCACATTAGAGTGCCTGCTCATTCTGAGTGTACCATTGTATGGGTTAACAATGCCTCTTTGATGATTGTGGTGCTGCCACATGCAGGTGACACAGAAGTTGTCAGTGACAGTGATGGTGATGTCTGTAGCAGAGTTATGTCCTGGCAGGTGAGGTGGCATACAGGGTTGAAGGTGAGGAGGTACCTGACATTGTATACTTGCAGTGTTCAAGAGGAATAAACCTTTGTTCACAGTGTGTACCTGAGGCAGTCAAATGCAAACAGCGTACAGTATGTTAGCCGTTGTGTCATGCGATGACCATTTCAATGTATGCTGCACAATGTCAACTATGCAATGCATGTGTTCAAAAATAATATATCCAAATTCTACTTCTTTGTGACCCAATTATGTTGTGATAGAAGTACTACATGTGGTAATGTGTGTCACTATGTTAAAAAAATAAATATTTACAAATGTGAAAGAGTAATAAAAATGTTGTGCATTTATGTGTCAAACAATAACAATTGGTTGTGTCATGGGGGATATATGTCTGAACTATTATTTGGATAGGTGTACATCATGAGAAATATGGGGTAACATCACAGATTATTAACCAATGCTGTGTACTAAATTTCTGGCTATGAAAAATGGTGTGTGCAGCACTCACTAATCTGACTCCATTGTGTGTGTTGTGGTTGTTCATAAAGGTATTGAATGCTTCAGGTCTGGGTGTGTGGTGACAAGGAAACTCAATCCATGTACTCACTGAACTTTGAACAGTGTATTTAAAGTCTCCGCTGTGAAACACCTACTCTACAGTTGCAACATGCCTAGTATGAACAATGAATGAAATGGAATGTCATGACACGGCATGTTTTGGTATAATGTATGTGCCTTTTTGTACAAGAGTGTCACACCTGTTGTCCATGGGGGCACAGTGTCAAACATTGGCAATTGTGGAGGGAGAGCTGTGAGTCAACAAATGCAGAACAGAACAATCAATGTCTCATGGTTGCAGGGATGTGTGTGTGAGTGTGTGCAGCAAAACATATAGAGGCCCATTCACAGAATGAACTCAAGACTCAATTCTAATCTTACTACTATATTGTAATTCACAGAATGCACTTACTACTATTTTCACATTCACCGAATGAACTTAATACTTTTGGCATTCACAGAAGTAACGATTTTGCCTAAAGTGTCTCTGAAGACAGACTTAAGATAGAGTAAAGGCAAAATCCTAACTCCTGTGAATACCAAAAGTACAAAGTTCATTATGTGAATGCCCTAAGTACTAAGTGTATGCTATCAACACCAAAAATGTATCAAGTTTACTATTGAGTTTCAAGTTTGTTTTGTAAATCTGGAACACATTGAGGGAAGTCACGCCTCAAAGATGTGTCCCAGTTCTCTGCAGCCTATGCAACCCTGCCTTTCTGTCACGTTAAAGGAATCAGCCAGCCAGGCTCACTACTCTGAGTCAATCACAATGCTGTGAAGTGCTGGTGTTACTTGTAATAGTAAGTGGGACAATACATGCTGGAATGTTGGCCATGTTTGCCATGGATCCTGAAATGCAGCCTGCATACCAAACATGGAAGTGGGTATTACTGCTCTGGTCATCATGGGTGGTACCTGAGTCACCTTGGCAATATGCACATGAGCCACATTATGTAAGATGCCCCCTACCCACCCTCCCATGCCATGATGACACATAGCATTATCACATCAGTCACTCATCCCTTGGGTCTCCATAATAAGTCATTTCAGTTCTCTCATCTGAGCCCACAATCCACATATGGTCTATGAACTACCACTAAGGCCACCACCCCTGTGTTCATGTGTTCCGTCATCACTGAATATTGTAAGTCGCAATTAGCCTACTCCATGTCAGCCGCTGTGCAAGCCCACAGCAGACGCATGTACATGGTGTGCTGAAGCCACGCCTATGGGAAGTCCAAATGTGCCCATCTGGGTCTCAAATGCAATCATTTCCAGCAGCAACTGATATACAGTCATTCACTGATGCAGCTCAGCCAGCCTCCATGCACTCATACATGGAAAACATCTGAGAATGACAACAGGCCTTTCCAAACATGACCCACAGACATTGCACATGCCTACACTGCTGACAAACCTCTAACACCACCCTGGTGTCAAACACAGCCTACACCAACGTTACTGCAAGTGAAAGTCACACCTGGATACACAACTGTGCATACCACACCTCCACCCTCTGCAAGCCTAACAAACAGCACTACAGGGACACGGCATGATAGAGCACTGATCTCTAAGAAGCAAGAGGCACCAGCAGATACCTTGGTTAGAAATGTATAAACACCAAGACACCTGAAATGTAAAACACATACATGGCCCCAATGAGGGAGAACCACAAAAAAAAAAATCCGACATAATGGAAATTCCTGCCAACTAGTCAAGGTCCTGCATTTATACAACAACCTATGCTGCAAAGCCACAGACATCACCCTGGCACTACAGACCTGTGATAAGTGTCCAACAAAGTTCACCATAAACAACAACAATTTCACTACAATAACTTTCCCGTACACATGAGATGCCACAGGCAGCACCACCCACACCTCTCACAACACAACAGCCATAGTACCATACCCACCGGGACACCAGTCACAGCTCAATGCACACCCTCAAACATGAGATACAGCCACCTGTGGGATCAGTACAGCCCTGTCCTCATTATATCAACAACAGCACCAAGATCACCATATTCACAGCCACAGGTGACATCTCCACCCTCCGGGACCAGGAGCTGTGAGTGTGCTCCAACACAGACTAACAGCACACAGATTTGCCACACTACATGATGCAGGATTCTAAGGAACATTGCTTAACTGGGTCACTCACCCCACCAAGAGGTTCAAGGATCAGACTGACAACCTTCGCCTTCAAATGCACGTTATTCCAATGCTGAATGCAAGAGGGACCATCTATGTGTCTGACCCCTGTCAACATCAACAGGGCTGCCTCAGCACCATTACTAACCAAATACAGCCTCAACATTGTATCCATTGCTGATGACAGACTACTCCATACTCTCTCACACCTAAGACTACACCAACTAAACACATGAAAAACAGTGAGGAATGCAGTACGTCCCAGTCTGCATCAACCACAGCTGCATGTTATCAAAATCAGAGAATACCGAATTCTGTGTCCTTGGAACAACTCCTTCAGCATGTGAAAACACATGTTGCATCTACCACTCTGATGGGAAGGGGCTGCCACTAACGCTCAAAGAGATACGTCTTGATGAGTCCTCTGAATGGGAGTAGGTCCTGGGTGTGCCGTAGATGGCCTGGGAGTGCAAGGTCTTGGCGGTGAGGTAGGACAGGGAAATGCTGCTGGAGGTTGGTCATCAGATGCGGTGGACAGCGGTGAGGGGGAGGCTGGTGGAGTGGACGTGGCGTGTGGGGGTGTAGAAGGTGAGTCTGCTGCACATGTAGGGTTGCCCGGCCTAATGGAGTGCATTGTGTGTCTGGTTGTGGAGCTTCAAGCTGATCCACTTACTGATGGGGAACCAGTGTAGGTCTCACATTTGGGGGATGATGTTGCTGCGGTGGGGGACGTTCACAATCAATGAGCCGTAAGTGCATTGGATGTGTTGAAGTAGTAGTAGGTTTTTTTCAGGGAATCTTGCCTACAGTGCATTGCAGTAGTCCAGTCTGCTGGTGCTCAGGGCCTGTGTCACAGTTATTTATTTCTGGGGTGGGGATCCACTTGTGGATCCTGCATAGCATGTGGAGGCAGTTGTAGCATGAGGGGAAGATGGCGTTGACCTGCTCAGACATGGAGAGGGAGGAGTACTGTAAGTTGCGTGTATGGTCAGTGAGTGTTGTTGATGTTCCCAGTGTGGTTGCCCAACAGGAGTTGTCCCAGGCTCAGGGTGTGGGTCTGAGGATGATGACCTGTGTCATCTCCAAGTACAGTATCACACTGCTGCTCCTCATCCAGTTGGTGAGGGACTTCATTTCCACATGGAGGTTTGTTCATG
Organism: Lissotriton vulgaris; assembly: GCF_964263255.1. NCBI lineage: Eukaryota > Metazoa > Chordata > Amphibia > Caudata > Salamandridae > Lissotriton > Lissotriton vulgaris. The sequence goes on along the minus strand of NC_141691.1, from coordinate 231,080,302 downwards.
GTGTGTGTGGGTCCCTGGTGATGGAGTGCAAAATGCCACATGCACTTCCTACTGTGCTGGAATGTGTCCCCAATACACACCAACTAAACAGACATCAGGACATGCACTCAAGTAGAATGTTGCAAGTGTGCAAGCACTGTCTGCCCATGTGCCATGTTTTTTTGTAAAGTTCGTATCCATCAAATCATTAATGCCATGTCACTTTTTGTACACATGAGTGATGATGTGTCGCTTGAACTTTGACATGTTGAAACACAGCAAAGTCAAAAACGGTAGATGACTCTAAATTGTGCATTTGTACACCACATGTCAGACATGATCATAAACATACATCTATTTTTGATTTCAGGCCATGCTACACCTACTCTGGAGCTGGAAGCCATGTTTGAAACGGACAATGAGGGTGGTGAAAGTGTAACAAGTATGGGCCCAGAAATCATCCAGGACATATTACAATCACTACAAACTCCCCCTCCACCCACAAGAAGGCAAAGCAGCCCAGTGGGATCTCCGGTTGGCCAACAGGGAAGCACTCCTTTGCCACCTCCAACAACATCTGTGTCTCACCAGTCGCCAAACACACTAAATACATTTGAACAGCGTGTAGTGGATGTGCAGAGTCAGTTGGCACAGGAGGTGCGTAAGGGCATTGAGAGCATGGCAGGGACCCTAGAGGGAGTGCTCCGGTGCCTAACCTCAAATCCTGCCAGTGCGGAAACTGGTAGCACCACTGAAGCACCACCACGCACTTTGTTTGACGCCATGACAGAAATATCCGAAGTCATGCAGCAGAGGCACAGACAAATGCCCACCACAAGTGCCAGCTCTGAGGTGGCCAACACTTTGAAGGAAATACAGGACACCCTCAAACAAATGACAGCCAAACAGGATGAATACCTCACAAAATTGGCTCACTATCAACAAGATGTGACAGCTGTGCTTGAGAGCCAGCAAATAATGCTGAATGCATTTATGCGGTACCTGATGGGCATCGAACATGTTCCAGGTCCAACACCCACAACATCTGCAGTCCATGAAGTGGCTATGCCTACTGTGTTGACTGCCCCACTGGTCACACCATCAGCTGTGACAAACCCATCTGATGAAGATGAATCTGAAGAATTCCCAGTCCTCCGCAGAACAATGCGTTAGAAGCACATATTGTCAGTGTTATATCTTTGTAATGATTTAATGTTCTATGGTCTCTGTGCTCACAGGATTCCAGAGTGTGGAATCCAGGGGGCAGTACACAGATGAACAGTTACTGTGAGAGTTGGTCCTTGGATCTCCCTAGGGTTGTTACTTTGAATAAACTACATTTTCTTCTACAATCCACTGTACTTCAAGTCATTGCAGTCAGGAGTCGGATTTTCCTTCACGAGCAATTGTTGTCATCACAAACTACATGTTCAACAAACCCTGTGATCTGGGTGGAGTATATAAGGGTGGAACCTACGGAGAAAGACGTAGGATTATTTTTGTACCTGACCCGTAGGTGGAGTAGGAGGTTCATCCTTGGGAGTGCTTGTTCCTTGTGTTTCCTTGTCTTGGTCCTCTCTCCTGCTCCATGACAAACAGCATCAAGAGGTCCCTCCTAGACGCCACAGCAAAATCCACACAATCCTCAAAGTCGGTCACACTGCCAATCCATACACAATATACATTGCTTCATTTCCAGAAACAATGTTCCACAACACACTAGCTGCCACACTCCACCATGGCATGCGGCAAGGTAATACACCACACTGGATTGTCTCCTCCCTTGCAGACCAGAGCAGATGATTCTGCATAACACATTTCACAGTACAACAAACAGAGTACTGATGCTGAGTCCCTCCGTGACTGTCCATCAGTACCTTTGTCTACTATGTGTACATGGCCCCACTTGCTGAGAACATCAGTGGACATGGACTCTGCATATTACCCTACGCCTAATACACCCAGCACTGCCTCTCCCTCACCAAGGTACACAACATCACAGGACACACCTAACCACAATGGATGCAAGATGTGCCAACAAGTATGTGCCTCAGCTGGACAAATCTCCATTTGTTGTCAAAAGAGGACATCACCCTCACAACAACCACTACCACATGGGACTATACCTGGGGGTACCCTGGGCTGGATAAACAGTTCACCACTCATATGTCTAACACAAACTATACATTGTACAGAACACATCCCTCACCCTGTCAGTATGGATACTAGTAGTATCCTCACCATAGTACTTCACCCTCTGCAAACTGTGCAAGAGCATCAAAATTATTGTCAACTGATGCATTGATTAGACCTGCCACACATCCATCATCATCATCCGGTTCAATGTTAATGCCCTCAATATCAGTATCAAAAATACCCTCCGGACAAAATTGATTGACGTCCAGACAACCGTAGGTAGACGTTCCCAGTGGCTCCCATGATTATACCACTACCGCCAGCACATACAGGAGCACTACTGCATCCACACCCATACAGATATACTGACACTAAATGTGTTCACACACGCCTACACAGTCAGCCACAACCCTGGGCAAGCAAACCTCTACCAATGAATCTGCGTCTAGGCCCACAAGACATACGTCTGCAATACAGACCTAGCCATGGTCACATTTCCCTGCATCTACATAGCCAGCTTGTGAACCAGCTTTCTTTTCCACTTGCAGGAAAGACGTGGGTCATACTGGCCCTCAGCATTGTGAAACACTGCAAACATTGAGCAACAGTCTCAATACCAGGTGGCCCAATTAATGACGGCCATTGTGCCATCTGACCCTCACTTGTTGTGACGTTGTGTGACGCCTAACCCTGCCTAATAGTCATCATCCATCACCAAGTCACAGGGTCATGCGATAATGCAGCATGCATCAAATGTGACCCTTACACGCCTTGTTCTGCGTTACAGGCACGCGCAATGGGTGTTGCTGGGTGCCTTGCCAACAACATCCATTTGCTTTTCACACTGGCCCAGATGTAATAGGAACATGAAATGGTAAGCTCTGTCCAGAAAGACACTGACCCAAGGCAGGCTTGACGAAGGCTCAATGTTGAGAATTATGAAGAAGGCTACTTGTCTCACCTTTATCACACAATGCCGTACATATTGTAAGAGGAAGAGCCCGTTGTGGTGATTGATTAACTGAGAGGTGTCTGTTCATGTACAAGTCTGATGGTCCCCGCAAGGCAGACACACTTGCCCCATTGTGCAAAGGTGACTGCGTTAGCGAAGAACAGGACATTGTACAACAGTGATGGTGAGAACAACATGACTGCGCTGTATCTTGCAGACATGGCACGGTTCTGCCCTCCCTCCTGCAAAATGGTAGCGCAACTGGAAGGGCTGCTGAGCTCCACTATGGCAAAACTTAATGAAAGAGGTCCCACAATCTTTACACATGATTGTTGTTCACATCGGCTCACCTGAGACGCATTAGCTAAAGTCCCTCAAGGGTGAGTAATGGCCTGTATGAATTAGTGATAGTGTAAGAACAACTGGCTTAGAATAGCCAACACGTAAAGGTAATCTCACATATGAGATCATTGTTGACATTCCTTGTCCAGCAAGGATAACGCTCACCCAGAGCTTATTTCACAACTTCATATGCCTACAAGTCAGAGTCATTGTGAAAGAAAAATATGATTTATTTGCAAAAAAAGTTCACACTAAATAAAATCTATGCTAAACTACACTACACTTATCAAAACTATAAATCACATCCTACACTAAGCTAATCTAAGGCGCTAACATCTACACTTATCTTGTCTAACTTATCCTATACCTACCTCACACATACTACACAGCACACAGATGACCCCCCACCCCCTATTCAACAATCACACATCAGGCACACATACACTTAAACTGAACACATACTAATTAACCTATCTAACTAAACAAGGATATATATATATATATTTTTTTTATAAACATTTAACATACACTATACATCAACCCCCCACCCACTCCTAATAACTTAACACTTATCCTAACACTATTCCTAAGTACTAAAACTATCCTAAAAACTATCTGACTACTTTAACATTTAAACAAGAACAAGGTCCGTAACTTGACAGGTGGTACACCATGTCATCCACAACAACCACAGTTCTTCAATGTCTTTATTCCTGCTCGTCCATTTGAGCAATGGTGGCCTTCAGGTCAGGAACCATGGACAGCAGGGTGGCCAGCTGCAGCTGCACGCCCGCAACCTGCAAAGTCAACTCCTTTTGGCCCTTTTCAAAAGTGTCCATTTTGGCCTCTATTTTGTCTATCTTGGCCATCAGGAGCACACCGTCAATGTCTGCCTGTGCACAAGCCTGTTTAGGTGGGGCTACTGCAGCTCCACCTGTCATTGTCCCAAGGGCCTGTGCAATGTTGGTTCCTGATTTAGGATGAGTGCTTGTCACTGGGCTCAGATGAGAGGCATGTCCAGATGTGGAACAACCTGCTGATCCTGCAGATTGATTGTCCATTTGGGGGTCTACATCTACATGTGAGCCAGTCGCTGGTCCTGAGTCAATGTGTGACCTTTTCCCCTTTTGCTTCCTGCTCCGCATCTTGGATGGGGAAGTGGGAGTTGGTGATCTCCAGGCCCCTTCAGCACGTAATGCATCATGTCGGCGTCCTATCTGTCTAAATGCACGACCAACATTGCGTATGTGTCTGTATCTTACCAGACGGATGCGATAATGCCTCTCCTCCTCTTGTGACATGTTGTCTGTAATGGAGCAATGACATCCACATCAGTCTGCACTTACACATTGACACCTGTACACATGCACATTATGCGATCTTCAGAACATTTTGGCAAGGGCCTATCGTTAACAGGGCATCTATTTCAAAGCATGGGGTCATCATCATCGATTGTCATACACAGGGATGCTAAGTGATGTTGCGTAATACCTAAAATGATAATCACTGTACATGACATGTAAGGCATCAATACATATGAGATGGAACATTCAAATGCATTTGTCCTGGGCATGAACCCAATGGCCCCCATTCACATATGCAAGCTCCTTCTCAACATGATGCAAGACCATCTGTGTGCAGGCAAGTTTTCTCTAGGCATTGTAATTTGACACTTCATACGCAGATACAAAGCAAGGTATATGGACCATCAGCCCTGTATGCTGCACAAGGCAACACACATGTGAAAAGCATCATGTAAACAAAACATGGGCACATTAGCATTGTATTGGAAGGAGAAACACAGGTGTGCACTGCAATAGATTTGGGGACTGACTCCTATCATGTGACTCTTGTACATGGGGTGCTGCTTGGGAGTAAATATGTGGTGTGTTTTCACACAAGGCAACACACACTGCACAACACTTCCATGGTAGACGCTTCTTGACAGGGGACAACATTTAGACAGCATTAAGGGCTGGTATGTGGATTGACTATGCATGATCATTGATGCAATGCACATTTAAGCACATGTACATCATACCATATCAACTACTGATGTCAATAGGGAATTGTGCCGGTGACCCTTTCAGTAGCATAGGTAAGTGCATGATTGTTGTGCTAATTAATGATGGACTTGCAGCACTGTTCCATCCCTATAACAATGGCAAGTACTGACACACGTGGGCCACAAGGAAGTGGAACTTGTAGGAGGAATATCTATGTACTACTACAATGAGCATGTCTCATGTAGCCATGGTATGAATACACTGACTGTCACGTACCCCAAGGGTCCTTGCTCAGCACAACAGTCTTCGACATCTCCATGAGCACACTTGCCACCATTGCATGCACACACCACCACAACATAATATCCAATGCCAATGACACCCATCTGGTACTGTGCCTCACCCAAGACCCAGGTACAACTAAACACAACCAACATGAAGGAAAGATAGCCACTGCAGAATGGAAGAAGGTCAGTCAGCAGATACTGTAGACACACAATACAGAGGTTATCAGCCTTGGCTAATCAACTAGCGCCAGGGACGCCGTCTATTGGTCCACAACAATGGTCACTGCAACAACACCCACGGACCATACACCCCACTTGGGATTTTTCCAGGTCTACTCACTCACAACTAACAAACAAGTGGACATCATGTCATCCTTCTGAATTTTCACCCTGCGCATGCTCCAATAGATATTCAGGTGGATCACCATGGGAACGTGTGAGACGGTCACCCAGGCCATCATCGACACCCAACTGTACAAGGGGAATGCCCCATACACAGGAATCAATGCCAGACTTCACTTAGAACTACTACCCATAGTGAAAGCATCGGCACAACTCTTCTACGACATCCTTCACCACTGCAGCATTTCTACAGGCCATAATGACCAACACTGGATCACTGTCAACACAAGGATCACGTTGAGGCTCCTCACACACACACACACACACACACACACACGCACACACACACACACACACACACACACACATGACATGGGCCCAGAATGACTCCTCAAGGGGCTCTTGTTCTCTGATCCTACCGGCCACCTCTGCTCCACCAGCCTCCCACTAGCCACCATACCAAGGATTGAGTGCTCCACCACTGGAGGTAGATCACCCTCCTACCTGGCCACAAAGACATGAAACGCCCTTGGGGCACAACTACGACAGACCAGGACCATCCTACCTTCATTTAATAACTGAAGACCTAACTATTTCATGAGTAGCACCACACCCCCTCCCTTCAGTGACTTGAGACCCTCACACCTGAGTATGGTGCTCTATGGAGGGCTAGATGTATTGTTTGCATGTGGTCTATTTGTGTGTGATGTATACTTACAGCAGCACAATTCGTGTTACTGTGTTCCATGCACACTGTAACACCTCATACATGTGACCCTAATATTTGTGTTCATGCATTCCCACATGGTGCCATTGAGTAGTTGACACTTCCATGCACATGTGATGTGTAAACAGGATGCATGCAAGAATGATGCATTTCAACTGTCTGCATACATGTCATGCATGAGGAGACATTGTAAGCATACAGACAAAGATAGTAATGATTTCACACTCACCAGTGGCCTTAGGATCCTTGAAGGACTCCACCTCTTCCCTTGTGTATGGTGGTGGCCCACCTACAAGTGAAAGACAATATACCAGAATGTCAGCGTATGCAGCATATTTCCACACAGTACAGACATTACATGAGAGTCAGTTGTATCCTCAAGATTGGTTTACGTGCGTCCCATGAGGCAACGTCAATCAGACAACAGTCTATGGCTAACTGCTTCACATGTGAAGCACACTCTTGCACTGCATGAATTACACACATGTGATCCCTTGTTTGTGTTGTCACATTGAGATGGCATTTGCTAAAAATCTGCACACTAGGTCCATTGAGAAAATATGTAATTGTCATGTAGATGTATGTGATTGTGCTTTGAAGAATGTATTTCAACCGTATGGGATACCTTCCTGTACGTCAATGGTCAAACTGCATACACATGTGTTGTTGTGTGCTGCACAATGCAGCTGCACACAGGGAAATATGACATACATGGATACATTTAAACTTCACTCCCTGTGGCGCCTCACTTACACCTCCCCAGGGCAGGCATGTGCTTTTTGCGCTGCCTCACACTCGTACATCTCTGGCCTTATCTTCATAGGGCTTGCGCCGCCAGAGCGTTACTTTGACACATGTTAATGAGTGTTGCTGCGGCGCCAGAAGACCTTCATTACAGAGGGCCCTGGTGCATTGACTAAGGTCCATGGATGTTGGTGTGAAGATGGCAAAGAACACACATTGCACGCCCTTTTGACACATAACAATGCATTGAAAGTGCTGACCTTTATCATGCATGATTATGCCTCAATGAGCGGCATAGTCCAGCATGGTGAAGATCAATCTTGCTTGTGCGTTACCACTACGTCAGTAGAGGCCATGTGTATCATGCCTTTTGTGAATTGCTAAGTCTGACAATTGCAGGATTTGGCCGTTGGAGCATTTCAAACTGACTACGTCCATGGCTTAGGATGTATGACACATTTTGCATTTACGGTATTTGAACATTTTTGTGAACAACAATTTGCCATAGCATGTTGGTACTTGCAAATTTGCTATTAGTTAAGTGCTATGGGCCTCATTTATGACTTATTGCCGTAGGGAAGCGCAGCAGGCCTTCCTGCTGCGCTTCCCTATGGCAAAAGAAAAGGCCAGAAATGCGCCATATCTATTAGATACGGCGCATTCCTGTCCTTTTCCCCTGCGCCGGTGCACAATGTGCTGCCTGCGCCAGCACAGGCACCCTTGCACAACGGTGCAAGGGTGGCTGCGTTGCGGGGAAGATCAGTTTTGTACAAGAAGGTAAGCCTTTCAGTACAAAAATAAGCACAAGAGCCTTTTCCTCTTTCTATGTGTGCTGCAGAATGCAGCACACATGGAAAAAGGAAATACGAGGAGAAATAATGACATTTCTCCCAGTTGCGCATCCCTTACGCCTCCCCTGGGGAGGCGTAAGCTTTTGGCACTGCTTCAGAGTTACGATTTCTGGTACATGTGGGGCAGTGTCAAAAGGGCATGGTTGTTGCTGGGAACGCCCCCAGCAACATCCATTGCACGCCCCTTTAACGCAGAACACTGCGTTTAAGGGACTGATATTTATCAGGCAGCAGTACGCCACCAAAACTGGCGTACTGCTGCCTGATAAATACCACGCAGGCTTCTGCGCCACGGAACTTCATGAAAAGAGATTTTTCGATGGCGCAAGGGGCCTCATAAATGATGCCCTATGTATGTATTATTTTTGTGTATCAAATTATGTTTCAGATGTAGCTAATTGACAACAACCTGTATTTGATGGTAAGTAGCTATTTTAGGTAAATATGCTCCATTGCACATTTTTGAAGGTGCCAGGTGATGCACACACATGGCCATAGTGCATGTGTGTGCATCATATGCACACACATCATTTTGATGGGTCCAGCAGGGTTTTTTGATAAACACCTGCACCCTTTGGAGAAATCACAATGGCTGATTTGCTATTACAGTAATTATTGAAAAGTGATTCCTATGTCCCTCCTGGGCCATGGGAATGAATTTTGATTGATCCCTTACTTACATATTAGACAATGCAAAGTAGCAACTATGGGAGATTATCAAATTCCTACAAAGTAGTGATTTTTCTTTATACATACCATTGTGCAAAGAAAAAAAACAATTACATTAGAAGCTACATTTATTTTTTTAGAAAGGGTTTGTTGATAGATATGGCCCTATGTCTGACTTTACAGGGGCACAAGGGGATCATCAGTGAGGCCCCTGTGGTTTGACATTTTGTTTGCTTTACCTTAGGATACCGTTGTGAATACATGAAATAAATATATATTGACTTACCAATTGTTCCATCAACCTCAATGCCAAGGTGGTCCAGGAGATCCTGCTCACGGTTTATGAGATCTGCCCACCGGTGTTTGTACTGTCTGAGGGTCCGGTCCACTCCAAACATTCTCAACATCTGGTACCGGACCCTCTCCCACCTGAGCTTCCTTTCTTGGGTTGGGTAACCCTGCACTACCCTGCCTCCACTCCCAATCATATTTGGGAGGTAGTGGAGTATCAGCCACAGTAGCCCCCCATACTCCTTCTCACTTAGGTTCCTAGACCTGGGTGGCATTGTGACAAAGCACAAGCCACGCTGTGTAAATGCCACAAATAAAATTTTGCTGGCACAGAAATCCCAAAAATACACAATTTGTACACTTGACAGTACACTACTCCCCCTATTACTAACTATGTAACAACCCCTAAACAGAACAGTAATCCCCCTATGAAAAAAGTTATAAAACCCCTAAACAGACAGACACCCCTTGACACACAAGACACAGTTAGACAAAACACAACACTACAGGCACTATTTGGACACACTTACCAAGACACACACTGTAAAACAACTGCAGGACAGGACAAAACTCTCAAGCACTTTCCAAACACACTCCTACACCTCTCAGAGACTACAAAGGAGTGAAATAGAAAGTGAAAGTATCATATAACTTCCTGTTTGTGAGCAGGGCAGGCTGGGAGGCTGGGTACATCATTTCCTGTTGCGATGCGACTCGTTTCCGCAAATGCGTCATTTTTTGACATGCGAATATGACCGATTTCTGTCGCATCGTTATTTTAAGCATGGTACACTGATAATACATTTTCCCTTACGGTGCGAGCTGTTATCGTGGGAGCGTCATTATTGTGATGCGACCAGATCATTATTGTGTCGCATCGTTATTTGAAGCATGGGTGACTGATGCCATATTTTTCCATGAAGGTGCGACCAGTTGCAGTAGAAGCGTCACTATTGGCATGCGACTGAAACCTATTTATGTCGCATCGCTGATTAGACGCCGGGTACAGTGATGACATGTTTTCCAGTACGGTGCGAGCTGTTATCGTGGGAGCGTCATTATTGTGATGCGACCAGATCATTATTGTGTTGCATCGTTATTTGAAGCATGGGTGACTGATGCCATATTTTTCCATGAAGGTGCGACCAGTTGCAGTAGAAGCGTCACTATTGGCATGCGACTGAAACCTATTTATGTCGCATCGCTGATTAGACGCCGGGTACAGTGATGACATGTTTTCCAGTACGGTGCGACCTGTTATCGTGGGAGCGTCATTATTGTGATGCGACCAAATCATTATTGTGTCGCATCGTTATTTGAAGCATGGGTGACTGATGCCATATTTTTCCATGAAGGTGCGACCAGTTGCAGTAGAAGCGTCACTATTGGCATGCGACTGAAACCTTTTTATGTTGCATCGCTGATTAGACGCCGGGTACAGTGATGACATGTTTTCCAGTACGGTGCGACCTGTTATCGTGGGAGCGTCATTATTGTGATGCGACCAGATCATTATTGTGTCGCATCGTTATTTGAAGCATGGGTGACTGATGCCATATTTTTCCATGAAGGTGCGACCAGTTGCAGTAGAAGCGTCACTATTGGCATGCGACTGAAAACTATTTATGTCGCATCGCTGATTAGACGCCGGGTACAGTGATGACATGTTTTCCAGTACGGTGAGACCTGTTATCGTGGGAGCGTCATTATTGTGATGCGACCAGATCATTATTGTGTTGCATCGTTATTTGAAGCATGGGTGACTGATGCCATATTTTTCCATGAAGGTGCGACCAGTTGCAGTAGAAGCGTCACTATTGGCATGCGACTGAAACCTATGTATGTCGCATCGCTGATTAGACGCCGGGTACAGTGATGACATGTTTTCCAGTACGGTGCGAGCTGTTATCGTGGGAGCGTCATTATTGTGATGCGACCAGATCATTATTGTGTCGCATCGTTATTTGAAGCATGGGTGACTGATGCCATATTTTTCCATGAAGGTGCGACCAGTTGCAGTAGAAGCGTCACTATTGGCATGCGACTGAAACCTATTTATGTCGCATCGCTGATTAGACGCCGGGTACAGTGATGACATGTTTTCCAGTACGGTGCGACCTGTTATCGTGGGAGCGTCATTATTGTGATGCGACCAGATCATTATTGTGTCGCATCGTTATTTGAAGCATGGGTGACTGATGCCATATTTTTCCATGAAGGTGCGACCAGTTGCAGTAGAAGCGTCACTATTGGCATGCGACTGAAAACTATTTATGTCGCATCGCTGATTAGACGCCGGGTACAGTGATGACATATTTTCCCTTATGGTGCGAGCAGTTATCGTCAAAGCCGCATTATTGTCATGTGACCAAATCATTATTACGTGGCATTGTGAATTTGAAGCATGGCTGAGTGATGATATATTTTCTCCTCAAGGTGTGACCACTTTGACTAGATGCAACATTATTGTCATGTGTCACAATATTCAGTAATGGGGCATAGAATTTGTTCATCTGTCAATGTTGTTGCATATATTAGCGGCTGTTTTTTTGATGTTGGTCAAAAGATGCATGTTTACGCTTAGCATGGAAGTGTCTCAACAGGGACAAACCATGTTAGCCTGCAGAAAATGTGTGTTTCAATATTCAGCTGAGTCAGACTAAGACATATGTTGACCATAGTCACTTTTGGGCCTTGTGTTATGTCACTTTTGTGCCTAGAGTCAGCAAAGCATGGGTCAGTTTCAGACTTATGCAGACCTAACGTCTCCCATCTCCCTCCTTTCTCAACATTAATGTAGGACCATGTTACCCGATGTCTATCACACTACATCGAATCCTCCTGTCACATGGAGCCCAATCAAGGCGGCTTCAGACCTGCCCACTCAACAGAAGCAGTTATCTTGCCACTCTTGTACACACTCAGGGGCAACGCGGACGCAGGGTCCCCCCAAGCCCTCTTACTCCTGGACCTGTCGTCCGCATTCAACACGGTGGACCATAACATCCTTCTCCACCTTGGAAGACATGCAGGCATCCAGGGACCCACTCTTGAGTGTGTCGAGTCCTTCCTAACTGGAAGGACTGAAATGGTCCGCCTGGGACCCTATAGTGTAACAAATACCCCCACGTCCTGTGGAGTCCCACAGGGCTCCTCCCATTCAACACTCCTGTTCAATCTATACCTTTGGGCGCTGATCCATTCTGTACAGAAATGGGACCTTATTGTGTATTACTACGCTGACGACTTACAGATCATCCTCCCGCTCAATTCACCTCCTGCCATCAAGACGTTCCACGCTGTCATGATCCACATCCAATTATGGATGTACCAGTACCTATTGAAGCTTGAGCCCGTTAAAACAGAGCTCCTCCTCCGTGGACTCAGTCATGGCCACTGTGGCCCTCAGTTCTGCCCTCAGAGCTGGGTTCCCCCCCAGCCCTGGTAAAATCAGTCAAGGGTCTGGGAGTCATCATTGAGGCTGAACTCTCCCTCAGGCCACAAGTGGGTGCGCTACTTTCTTCCTCTATGTACCAGGTCCGGAAGATCGTTACAGTCAGTCACTTACTCCCTCACACCGCACTTACCCAAGTGGTGTTCTCATTCGTGCTCTCACGCCTGGACTTCTGTGAGTCCATCATGTACGGTCTCCCACGATCCCTGCCACACCGCCTCCAAGTTGTCCAGATTCAAGCAGCCCGTCTAATTCACATTACACCCAGATGGCAATCAGCCAAACCTCTACTCCACAGTCTTCACTGGCTCACAATAGACCAGGGGCATCTTTTAAGGTGACCTGTCTCACATTCTAAGCCCTCCACTGGTCCCGCTCCACGTTTCTCAATTATCTTATCTGCCCTCACCGCACAACACAAACACTCATATCAGCTCACCGTCATCTGGTAGTCACGCCCAATACTAAAGCCAGAATTTTGGTGGTTGCACATTTTGTCATCTGCCTCCTGGGCTTTGGGATCTCCTTTCTCTCTCCTTCAAATCCTCCCCTTCCCTTCTGGACTTGTGGTAATCGCTTCCAACACACATTTTCCCTTCCATGTGCTAACTCTCGGCCACTCACGCTTCCTTCCTCACTTACTCTGTCTTATGGCGCCAGCAAGCCTATGGTCTCTGTGCACTCTATGAATTTCACCTATGAGAAGGTTACATCAGATTACGTTGCTTTTCTGCTTTGAGTCAGGAATGCATGTCTCAGATTCTGACGTTGTCAGACCTATCGTCACTTATGTGCGTGGAGTCAGGAATGCATGGGTCAGATACTGAGGTAGGCAGACCCAACGTCACTTTTGTGTGTTGAATCATGAATGAGGTTCTGAAGTATGATACACTAACTTCATTTATGTGCCTACCACATTTGTTTATTTGTGCAAACTGGTGTGAGCACTGAAGGCTACTTTTTGATGGATGGTCAGATTTTGACACACACCCACTGTGTTCCATGTTGATGATTGGAATTTTTCGACATATTACTTCTTTACTTTCATCATGACTTTACAACATACTAGTACTTTGTTGTTATTTTTCCTGCTGTGTGATTTCATTATGTGGACTCCTCTTCACCAGTGCTTTATTAAATGTCTGCACCACAACATATGGATGCTAAATGTTGCTTTTTGACAATTGTGAATGTACAACCTAATTTATGACGTATTTGCGTATAATATTACTGCATGCATTCCTGCGGCACTTCCCTACAGCAAGCAAATAGGGTGTGAAGGTGGTGTGTCTATGACATATGGGAGATTCATGTGCTTTTGATGTGTGCTGACGCGCAATGGGCGGCCTGCATACCTGCAGTATGTTTGCTGTGTTGCATGGAGGAATACTTTTGTACAGGAAGGGTCACCTTCTTACACATGTGCATTCATACCCTGCACACCGAGACACATGCACTATGGTGCCAGGGTACCTGTGTTGGCCAGACACTGGTGAGTGTCCGCATTGCAGGTGAAATTGCAAGCCAGTACAATGTAAATGTATGTGTGGGCTGATGTATGTCTGATGTCAGCCTCCAGACATGAGAGTAAGTGTAATGTATGAACTCCACATATGAGATTGTCATGCAAATTGCAGTGTGAATTATTGTCAAATAATCATGCACAAGGTACATAAGGTTGTGTGAAGTATTTTTATTTGTGCAAACACAAATGTAGATGCATGATGCGGATGTTATTAGTGACATTCTTAGAAAAAATTGCGCACTATCTGAGCACGTCTCCGGATGCCTGCTGCTGTGCTTGTATTTACAGGAGCATGGCCATCCTCCTGGTCATCCTGTGGCATTTCTGGATTCAAATCTAGATCATCGTCCCAGGGAACACGTGTGAGTACACAAATATTGTGCAGGATTGCACAGGCCAAAATAATTTTGCACACTGTCTCTGGTGAATAGAGCATGCGTCCACCAGACTTGTCCAGGCGCCGAAACCTGGCCTTGAGCAGGCCAAATGTTCTTTCAACAATGTTCCTGGTCCGGCTATGTGCTTGATTGTATGCAACTTCCTGTGGTGTCTGCGGATTTCCATACGGTGTCATCACCCACGGCTGAATGCCATACCCCTGGTCAGCTGTAATAGAATAAATGAGAAGGTACAATGAAATGGTTGGGGTAAAGTAGAGGCCATATGTTGTGGGTAATATTTCATTTGTCAGTGTCCATTGGGCATGGATGTTGCAGATAACACACCCAGGGACTCACATGCAAGACACCTTTGCAACATAGTTCTGCTGTGCAATGGACACATATTTTGAAGAGACAGGTAGTGTAGGCAAACCACTGATATTAACAGCATATCATTCCATTACATAAATTTATTTCTTAAAGTAGATAAGTATGTAGTCCTCCTATGCATTTTGGCCAGGAGGCCCTTTGTCATGGAGCGTTCATATCCACGCATTGCAAGGACCGTTACTCGGCTGTTCTAAGACCGGTGTTCTGTTATGCTGGTCTTGGAACAGCCAAGTAGCAGTCCTTGCTACGCGTTGCTATGAACGCTCCTTGACAAAGGGGCTTGTAGAAAAGTATTTTTGCTATGGATTGATATGCTGTTGATATCATCGATAACCCATTCACTTGAATACTTGTGAATTAAAAACAGAACTTGTATTGCAACTTCTTTGAATCATTTTCATGATCATGTACGGAGTGCCTCGCCAAGGGAATGTATTTGCAGTGGTTTGTGTACACTGCCTGTCTTGCACTTTTGTTGCTTTGACGGAAGCACCACCCTTGGGAGCACCCTCAGCTGAACAAGATTCTACATACTTCTTTTACTACCGCTGTGCACCACCCACATCCTTTTGTATTTTCTCAAATTTGGAAGGACATGCATTGACTCCCTATATGCCTCTACATGACCGTGGGCCTCATTTATGAGGGACTTGCACCACTGGTGCGTGACCTTTTGCCATTTTAGTTTTGAGGCACCAGCAGTGCATGACAGTCATTAATTATGGCCCTTCTATTAATGTCTATGTATATGCTATTACATGGGTACTCACAAACTTTATATCGGGGCCAAATTTACAGTGTGGCTTGTGGCCGAGGGCCGCAGTGGTGGGGCCGGGGTCAGTGGGGGAGTGGCCGGAGCCACAAATACAAACTGACCATGAGGTTGGACACAGGGCGCAGCGACAGACGCCTTTGTCTACTGAGCGACCAGACCTGGCATACACATCTCTCACACTCACTCTCTCACACTCACTCACTCACTCACTCTGTCTGTTTCCCTTCCTCTCTCTCCCTCTGTCTGTCTCCCTCCCTCTCTCTCCCTCTGTATGTCTCCCTCCCTCTCTCTCCCTCTCTCCCACTCTGTCTGTCTGTCTGTCGCCCTCCCTCCTCTCTCTCCATCTGTCTCACTCTGTCTGTCTCTCTCCCTCCCTCTCTCGACGTCTGTGTCTCTCCCTCTGTCTGCCTCCCTCTCTGTCACTCTCCCTCTCTGTCTCTCTCTGTCTCCTTCCCTTTCTGTCTCCCTCCCTCTATGTCTCTCTCTGTCTCCTCCTCTCTGTCTCCTTCTCTCTGTCTGTCCCTGTCTGTGTCTGGGCCTGTCTCTGTCTGGCCCTCCTCCCCCTCCCTCTGTCTCTCTGTCCTTGTGTCTATCTCTGTCTGTCTCTGCCGCTATCTGTCTATGTATGTCTGTTTCTGCCCCCATCTGTCTCTGCCCCATCTGTCTCTGCCCCCATCTGTCTCTGCCCCCATCTGTCTCTGCCCACATCTGTCTCTGCCCCAATATGTCTCTGCCCCAATATGTCTCTGCCCCATGTGTCTCTGCCCCATGTGTCTCTGCCCCTATCTGTCTCTGCCCCTATCTGTCTCTGCCTCTGTCAGTCTGTCCCTGTCTCTGCCTTTCTCTAGCCCTGCCCCTATCTGTCTCTCACACTATCTGTCTCTGACACTCTGCCCCTATCTGCCCCTCCCTCTATCTGCCTCAGCCTCTATCTGTCTCTGACACTCTGCCCCTGCCCCTGTCTGCCTCTGCCCCTGTCTGTCTCTGCCCCTTCTGTCTCTCGGGTAGTGCACACATACTGTGTGTACACGTCCCCGTCACCAGCCCAGAGACAGCCTCCGCCCCTGTAATGTACAAGCCAGCTAGTTTTCTTTCAGAATTTGCTGCTTTGTAGGGTCTGTGTCCCACCACTTGTCACATCATGGCACCCCCAGCAGTGAGGCCAACACCCCTTGGCGCCAGTCAGCGGAGTATTTCACAGCTCTTTGCAAGACCATTTAATTGTTAATGAGGCCTTGTTGATTTTGATCTCTTCTTACCGCCCCTGCATCTCCACCCTATGCCTGAAATCATCCGGCCCCCATAAATCAACAACCGGTGGTGTTTGCAGACACTTTTGAATGAATTTAAATTTAACAGAGGTACATGTCTGCAAGGTCCGCGGGCCGCACAGGAAGGCTTACCGGACCGCAGTGGAAGGCTTGCCGGGCCGCTGACGGCCCGCCGGCCGTACTATGGGTACCTGTGTGCTAGTACAACATTATTACATCCTCAACCTCATTTATGCATCATTACAGCAATATTAGCAGCATGGTAGCATGGATGGTGCATTGTATCATACTCTTTTGCTTACCTACAAGTAGTCCATTTCCATACTGGCCATTCTTGAAACGATCATTTATGATGCAGTTCCTGAAGATGAACGCATCATGGACACTGCCAGGGTATTTTGCCAGCACATTAGTAAATAGTCCACGGTGATCCACGATGGCCTGTACATTAATTGAATAGGTGTGTTTCCGATTGATGTACAAATGTGCAGTTGCTGCCGGAGGAACTAATTGCACATGCGTACAGTCCATGGCACCCAGCACATGGGGTAAGCCTGCTATGGCATAAAATCCTTGCTTTATCTCCATCTGCTCTTGTGCATTGTTGGGAAAATGGAGGTAGCGGGGTGTGAGATGGATGATGGCATCCAGGACAGTTGGCAGGAATGATGAAAAAGCTGGCTGGGATATTCCTGCCAGTTTGGCGACTGTTGTCTGAAAGGAGCCCGACGCCAGCATGTGCAACACAGCCAGGAGCTTTGCCTGTGGCGGTATGTTTGTAGGCCTGTTGCTTCCTACCTCTAGCCTTGGTCCAATGAGTCCCAGTAGATGCTCAATGGTCTCCTTCTTCAGGCGGAATAGAGTAATGACCTCCTCATCCCTGATGCCTCTCAGGACGCTCCTTGGACGGAATAACCGCTCCTTTCTGCGGCGTTGCCTTGGGGGTGGGGGTGGATTTTGTGGTGCAGGGGGTTGTGGTGGTATTCCTGCAGCTA
Organism: Lissotriton vulgaris; assembly: GCF_964263255.1. NCBI lineage: Eukaryota > Metazoa > Chordata > Amphibia > Caudata > Salamandridae > Lissotriton > Lissotriton vulgaris. The sequence continues at coordinate 231,062,186 of NC_141691.1, read as the reverse complement.
GTTGTCTCCGTCTGGCAGCTACTCTCAGCATAACGACCTCCATGGTGTGGGTATTGTTGCAGCAAAGTTCAATGGCCTCCTCTCCTCTCTCCTCTCCTCTCGCTATGTGCCGATGCGTCATTTCCTGCGCGTCCGTTTTGTAGGCGCACCAATTCCGACGCATCCACAACGCTGCGCCATTTCCGTCGCGGATGCGTCAAAAGCGGAAAAGTTAGTAAATGCGGATGCGTCACTTTTGCGCAAATTTTTCCGCGGTTACGCCCACATTGCATACATTATTATTTGCGCGTCGCAGGGCATTCTGACGCAGTGGGTTTTGTGGCGCAGTGAGGTAAAAGTGACGCATCGCTTGAGATGCGTCACTTCATTAATATGGCGCATGCGGTGCGCCGGAGATGCGTCATTATTTTTGACGCATCTTCGGCGCAAGCTGTTCATAAATAAGGGCCCTGGGGCCTCATTTATGAAAAGTGACGCATCCTTGCGCAAACGCAAGGGTGCGTCACTTTTCCGTACGACACGCTGCGTCAGAAACTTGCGGCGCGGATGCGTCACATCTACGGAATGACGCACCGTGCCGCAAGCGGAGGCGCAAGGCGGGGAAAAGTCACGCAGACGCGGCCGTCCTGACGTAGCGAAAAGACACGCAAGTGCGGGAAAAATGCCGTAAGTCGCATTTGCGGAACGACGCAAGTGTACGCATCGCTGCGTCACTATTACGTTGCGTCAGAATACGGAAAACGCCAAAAACACTCGCATCTATCACCTAATTCTCCCGCAAATGGAAAAAATTGCCACCATGGAGCCTGAAGGACAGAGCAGCAGCCAAGGAAACCTGCCACATGGCAGCCAGGATGCCCAGCCTGCAACACAGGGGGAAACTCTTGGAAAGAGGAAGCGCAAAACAAATTTCAGTGCTGAGGAGAACGATACACTGATAAGTGAGGTAACAGACCACCAGCACCTGCTGTTTGCCAGTTCCAAATTGCCACTAGCCAAAAAAGAGGCCATTTGGCTGGACATTTTGACCAACGTGAACAGTGTGGGCCAATCTAGGCGGACAGTCATTGACCTAAAAAAACGGTGGAATGATATCAAGCGCCGCACTAAAGAAAAAATGGCCAAAAACCGGAAAGACTCTGGGCTTACAGGAGGAGGCAGCCCATCACAACAAGAAGAGCTGGATGACCTTGAGGAGCGGGTTGCAGCGGTCATCCCAGAGGAGTTGGTTGTCGGAATCCCAGGGCAGGACAGTGCACTGCATGAGGAACTGGAAGAGCCACAGGAAGACACACAGGGTAAGTCCCTACAAGGGAAAATGTGCAAATAAGGTAATGTTGTGCTGTGCAGAAAGTAAGGTGGCTGGTTCAATTACTGACGTGTTGTGGAAAGAGAAATCATGCAATGTCATGAACTGTGCAGGGTCTACAAAAAGTATTGTACCACGGACATGCACATGTTACATTTGGGAAACAGCTACCCCTGTGTAAGTAAACATATATGTCCAAAGTGAAGTCCCAGCCCACTGCTGCACCTGACAAGTGCCACACGCAGGTGCAAAGATATAACTACCCTCCTGAAAAGATAATCACACAACATCCTGCAACAGACCGAGTGTCACACTTGTATGACTTGGACTGCTACCACTGTGCTGGCAGGATGTAATTTTGTTCATGTAGTGGTGCCACAATGTGCCACACCCACAATAATAGGCCACAGACAGCCATGTAACATAGTACAACATATCATGTCATTGCATCATTCCCGCATTAAAGTGTGAGAAAGCGCACTTCCAGGGCTGTTGCTAAGGGTATACCCAGAAACATCTATGTCCAATTGACAATGTACAATAGGAACATCAAAATGTAACTATCATGCTGCGCAACTAAGATATGCATACACAGGGTCTGTGTAAGGCATGCAAACCTGAATTAAAACGTAATCTCCCCTCCATGATAAAACCAACATATCTCTTTTGCATTCAAGTGCACACATAGAAAGGTTAAAAATCTGTTCATGACTGCATCATGCACGAATGTGTCCCTTCCATGCACACAAACACTGATCCCCTGCACAGCTGGACCCCCTGCAACATGGTGCAAGTCTGCCTGGGTTGGCGCATGCCAAGCATTGTGTACCTGTGTTGTTGTGAAGGACAGGTGTGCTGCTGAGTATGGCCATGGGCCTGGTCACGATAATGTAGTTGTCGTAGTACATGGTAAACCTTGGCACATTAGAGTGCCTGCTCATTCTGAGTGTACCATTGTATGGGTTAACAATGCCTCTTTGATGATTGTGGTGCTGCCACATGCAGGTGACACAGAAGTTGTCAGTGACAGTGATGGTGATGTCTGTAGCAGAGTTATGTCCTGGCAGGTGAGGTGGCATACAGGGTTGAAGGTGAGGAGGTACCTGACATTGTATACTTGCAGTGTTCAAGAGGAATAAACCTTTGTTCACAGTGTGTACCTGAGGCAGTCAAATGCAAACAGCGTACAGTATGTTAGCCGTTGTGTCATGCGATGACCATTTCAATGTATGCTGCACAATGTCAACTATGCAATGCATGTGTTCAAAAATAATATATCCAAATTCTACTTCTTTGTGACCCAATTATGTTGTGATAGAAGTACTACATGTGGTAATGTGTGTCACTATGTTAAAAAAATAAATATTTACAAATGTGAAAGAGTAATAAAAATGTTGTGCATTTATGTGTCAAACAATAACAATTGGTTGTGTCATGGGGGATATATGTCTGAACTATTATTTGGATAGGTGTACATCATGAGAAATATGGGGTAACATCACAGATTATTAACCAATGCTGTGTACTAAATTTCTGGCTATGAAAAATGGTGTGTGCAGCACTCACTTATCTGACTCCATTGTGTGTGTTGTGGTTGTTCATAAAGGTATTGAATGCTTCAGGTCTGGGTGTGTGGTGACAAGGAAACTCAATCCATGTACTCACTGAACTTTGAACAGTGTATTTAAAGTCTCCGCTGTGAAACACCTACTCTACAGTTGCAACATGCCTAGTATGAACAATGAATGAAATGGAATGTCATGACACGGCATGTTTTGGTATAATGTATGTGCCTTTTTGTACAAGAGTGTCACACCTGTTGTCCATGGGGGCACAGTGTCAAACATTGGCAATTGTGGAGGGAGAGCTGTGAGTCAACAAATGCAGAACAGAACAATCAATGTCTCATGGTTGCAGGGATGTGTGTGTGAGTGTGTGCAGCAAAACATATAGAGGCCCATTCACAGAATGAACTCAAGACTCAATTCTAATCTTACTACTATATTGTAATTCACAGAATGCACTTACTACTATTTTCACATTCACAGAATGAACTTAATACTTTTGGCATTCACAGAAGTAACGATTTTGCCTAAAGTGTCTCTGAAGACAGACTTAAGATAGTGTAAAGGCAAAATCCTAACTCCTGTGAATACCAAAAGTACAAAGTTCATTATGTGAATGCCCTAAGTACTAAGTGTATGCTATCAACACCAAAAATGTATCAAGTTTACTATTGAGTTTCAAGTTTGTTTTGTAAATCTGGAACACATTGAGGGAAGTCACGCCTTTCTGTCACGTTAAAGGAATCAGCCAGCCAGGCTCACTACTCTGAGTCAATCACAATGCTGTGAAGTGCTGGTGTTACTTGTAATTGTAAGTGGGACAATACATGCTGGAATGTTGGCCATGTTTGCCATGGATCCTGAAATGCAGCCTGCATACCAAACATGGAAGTGGGTATTACTGCTCTGGTCATCATGGGTGGTACCTGAGTCACCTTGGCAATATGCACATGAGCCACATTATGTAAGATGCCCCCTACCCACCCTCCCATGCCATGATGACACATAGCATTATCACATCAGTCACTCATCCCTTGGGTCTCCATAATAAGTCATTTCAGTTCTCTCATCTGAGCCCACAATCCACATATGGTCTATGAACTACCACTAAGGCCACCACCCCTGTGTTCATGTGTTCCGTCATCACTGAATATTGTAAGTCGCAATTAGCCTACTCCATGTCAGCCGCTGTGCAAGCCCACAGCAGACGCATGTACATGGTGTGCTGAAGCCACGCCTATGGGAAGTCCAAATGTGCCCATCTGGGTCTCAAATGCAATCATTTCCAGCAGCAACTGATATACAGTCATTCACTGATGCAGCTCAGCCAGCCTCCATGCACTCATACATGGAAAACATCTGAGAATGACAACAGGCCTTTCCAAACATGACCCACAGACATTGCACATGCCTACACTGCTGACAAACCTCTAACACCACCCTGGTGTCAAACACAGCCTACACCAACGTTACTGCAAGTGAAAGTCACACCTGGATACACAACTGTGCATACCACACCTCCACCCTCTGCAAGCCTAACAAACAGCACTACAGGGACACGGCATGATAGAGCACTGATCTCTAAGAAGCAAGAGGCACCAGCAGATACCTTGGTTAGAAATGTATAAACACCAAGACACCTGAAATGTAAAACACATACATGGCCCCAATGAGGGAGAACCACAAAAAAAAAATCCGACATAATGGAAATTCCTGCCAACTAGTCAAGGTCCTGCATTTATACAACAACCTATGCTGCAAAGCCACAGACATCACCCTGGCACTACAGACCTGTGATAAGTGTCCAACAAAGTTCACCATAAACAACAACAATTTCACTACAATAACTTTCCCGTACACATGAGATGCCACAGGCAGCACCACCCACACCTCTCACAACACAACAGCCATAGTACCATACCCACCGGGACACCAGTCACAGCTCAATGCACACCCTCAAACATGAGATACAGCCACCTGTGGGATCAGTACAGCCCTGTCCTCATTATATCAACAACAGCACCAAGATCACCATATTCACAGCCACAGGTGACATCTCCACCCTCCGGGACCAGGAGCTGTGAGTGTGCTCCAACACAGACTAACAGCACACAGATTTGCCACACTACATGATGCAGGATTCTAAGGAACATTGCTTAACTGGGTCACTCACCCCACCAAGAGGTTCAAGGATCAGACTGACAACCTTCGCCTTCAAATGCACGTTATTCCAATGCTGAATGCAAGAGGGACCATCTATGTGTCTGACCCCTGTCAACATCAACAGGGCTGCCTCAGCACCATTACTAACCAAATACAGCCTCAACATTGTATCCATTGCTGATGACAGACTACTCCATACTCTCTCACACCTAAGACTACACCAACTAAACACATGAAAAACAGTGAGGAATGCAGTACGTCCCAGTCTGCATCAACCACAGCTGCATGTTATCAAAATCAGAGAATACCGAATTCTGTGTCCTTGGAACAACTCCTTCAGCATGTGAAAACACATGTTGCATCTACCACTCTGATGGGAAGGGGCTGCCACTAACGCTCAAAGAGATACGTCTTGATGAGTCCTCTGAATGGGAGTAGGTCCTGGGTGTGCCGTGGATGGCCTGGGAGTGCAAGGTCTTGGCGGTGAGGTAGGACAGGGAAATGCTGCTGGAGGTTGGTCATCAGATGCGGTGGACAGCGGTGAGGGGGAGGCTGGTGGAGTGGACGTGGCGTGTGGGGGTGTAGAAGGTGAGTCTGCTGCACATGTAGGGTTGCCCGGCCTAATGGAGTGCATTGTGTGTCTGGTTGTGGAGCTTCAAGCTGATCCACTTGCTGATGGGGAACCAGTGTAGGTCTCACATTTGGGGGATGATGTTGCTGCGGTGGGGGACGTTCACAATCAATGAGCCGTAAGTGCATTGGATGTGTTGCAGTAGTAGTAGGTTTTTTTCAGGGAATCTTGCCTACAGTGCATTGCAGTAGTCCAGTCTGCTGGTGCTCAGGGCCTGTGTCACAGTTATTTATTTCTGGGGTGGGGATCCACTTGTGGATCCTGCATAGCATGTGGAGGCAGTTGTAGCATGAGGGGAAGATGGCGTTGACCTGCTCAGACATGGAGAGGGAGGAGTACTGTAAGTTGCGTGTATGGTCAGTGAGTGTTGTTGATGTTCCCAGTGTGGTTGCCCAACAGGAGTTGTCCCAGGCTCAGGGTGTGGGTCCGAGGATGATGACCTGTGTCATCTCCAAGTACAGTATCACACTGCTGCTCCTCATCCAGTTGGTGAGGGACTTCATTTACACGTGGAGGTTTGTTCATGGTGTGTGTGGGTCCCTGGTGATGGAGTGCAAAATGCCACATGCACTTCCTACTGTGCTGGAATGTGTCCCCAATACACACCAACTAAACACCAACTAAACAGACATCAGGACATGCACTCAAGTAGAATGTTGCAAGTGTGCAAGCACTGTCTGCCCATGTGTAAAGTTCGTATCCATCAAATCATTAATGCCATGTCACTTTTTGTACACATGAGTGATGATGTGTCGCTTGAACTTTGACATGTTGAAACACAGCAAAGTCAAAAACGGTAGATGACTCTAAATTGTGCATTTGTACACCACATGTCAGACATGATCATAAACATACATCTATTTTTGATTTCAGGCCATGCTACACCTACTCTGGAGCTGGAAGCCATGTTTGAAACGGACAATGAGGGTGGTGAAAGTGTAACAAGTATGGGCCCAGAAATCATCCAGGACATATTACAATCACTACAAACTCCCCCTCCACCCACAAGAAGGCAAAGCAGCCCAGTGGGATCTCCGGTTGGCCAACAGGGAAGCACTCCTTTGCCACCTCCAACAACATCTGTGTCTCACCAGTCGCCAAACACACTAAATACATTTGAACAGCGTGTAGTGGATGTGCAGAGTCAGTTGGCACAGGAGGTGCGTAAGGGCATTGAGAGCATGGCAGGGACCCTAGAGGGAGTGCCCCGGTGCCTAACCTCAAATCCTGCCAGTGCGGAAACTGGTAGCACCACTGAAGCACCACCACGCACTTTGTTTGACGCCATGACAGAAATATCCGAAGTCATGCAGCAGAGGCACAGACAAATGCCCACCACAAGTGCCAGCTCTGAGGTGGCCAACACTTTGAAGGAAATACAGGACACCCTCAAACAAATGACAGCCAAACAGGATGAATACCTCACAAAATTGGCTCACTATCAACAAGATGTGACAGCTGTGCTTGAGAGCCAGCAAATAATGCTGAATGCATTTATGCGGTACCTGATGGGCATCGAACATGTTCCAGGTCCAACACCCACAACATTTGCAGTCCATGAAGTGGCTATGCCTACTGTGTTGACTGCCCCACTGGTCACACCATCAGCTGTGACAAACCCATCTGATGAAGATGAATCTGAAGAATTCCCAGTCCTCCGCAGAACAATGCGTTAGAAGCACATATTGTCAGTGTTATATCTTTGTAATGATTTAATGTTCTATGGTCTCTGTGCTCACAGGATTCCAGAGTGTGGAATCCAGGGGGCAGTACACAGATGAACAGTTACTGTGAGAGTTGGTCCTTGGATCTCCCTAGGGTTGTTACTTTGAATAAACTACATTTTCTTCTACAATCCACTGTACTTCAAGTCATTGCAGTCAGGAGTCGGATGTTCCTTCACGAGCAATTGTTGTCATCACAAACTACATGTTCAACAAACCCTGTGATCTGGGTGGAGTATATAAGGGTGGAACCTACGGAGAAAGACGTAGGATTATTTTTGTACCTGACCCGTAGGTGGAGTAGGAGGTTCATCCTTGGGAGTGCTTGTTCCTTGTGTTTCCTTGTCTTGGTCCTCTCTCCTGCTCCATGACAAACAGCATCAAGAGGTCCCTCCTAGACGCCACAGCAAAATCCACACAATCCTCAAAGTCGGTCACACTGCCAATCCATACACAATATACATTGCTTCATTTCCAGAAACAATGTTCCACAACACACTAGCTGCCACACTCCACCATGGCATGCGGCAAGGTAATACACCACACTGGATTGTCTCCTCCCTTGCAGACCAGAGCAGATGATTCTGCATAACACATTTCACAGTACAACACACAGAGTACTGATGCTGAGTCCCTCAGTGACTGTCCATCAGTACCTTTGTCTACTATGTGTACATGGCCCCACTTGCTGAGAACATCAGTGGACATGGACTCTGCATATTACCCTACGCCTAATACACCCAGCACTGCCTCTCCCTCACCAAGGTACACAACATCACAGGACACACCTAACCACAATGGATGCAAGATGTGCCAACAAGTATGTGCCTCAGCTGGACAAATCTCCATTTGTTGTCAAAAGAGGACATCACCCTCACAACAACCACTACCACATGGGACTATACCTGGGGGTACCCTGGGCTGGATAAACAGTTCACCACTCATATGTCTAACACAAACTATACATTGTACAGAACACATCCCTCACCCTGTCAGTATGGATACTAGTAGTATCCTCACCATAGTACTTCACCCTCTGCAAACTGTGCAAGAGCATCAAAATTATTGTCAACTGATGCATTGATTAGACCTGCCACACATCCATCATCATCATCCGGTTCAATGTTAATGCCCTCAATATCAGTATCAAAAATACCCTCCGGACAAAATTGATTGACGTCCAGACAACCGTAGGTAGACGTTCCCAGTGGCTCCCATGATTATACCACTACCGCCAGCACATACAGGAGCACTACTGCATCCACACCCATACAGATATACTGACACTAAATGAGTTCACACACGCTTACACAGTCAGCCACAACCCTGGGCAAGCAAACCTCTACCAATGAATCTGCGTCTAGGCCCACAAGACATACGTCTGCAATACAGACCTAGCCATGGTCTAATTTCCCTGCATCTACATAGCCAGCTTGTGAACCAGCTTTCTTTTCCACTTGCAGGAAAGACGTGGGTCATACTGGCCCTCAGCATTGTGAAACACTGCAAACATTGAGCTACAGTCTCAATACCAGGTGGCCCAATTAATGACGGCCATTGTGCCATCTGACCCTCACTTGTTGTGACGTTGTGTGACGCCTAACCCTGCCTAATAGTCATCATCCATCACCAAGGCACATGGTCATGCGATAATGCAGCATGCATCAAATGTGACCCTTACACGCCTTGTTCTGCGTTACAGGCACGCGCAATGGGTGTTGCTGGGTGCCTTGCCAACAACATCCATTTGCTTTTCACACTGGCCCAGATGTAATAGGAACATGAAATGGTAAGCTCTGTCCAGAAAGACACTGACCCAAGGCAGGCTTGACGAAGGCTCAATGTTGAGAATTATGAAGAAGTCTACTTGTCTCACCTTTATCACACAATGCCGTACATATTGTAAGAGGAAGAGCCCGTTGTGGTGATTGATTAACTGAGAGGTGTCTGTTCATGTACAAGTCTGATGGTCCCCGCAAGGCAGACACACTTGCCCCATTGTGCAAAGGTGACTGCGTTAGCGAAGAACAGGACATTGTACAACAGTGATGGTGAGAACAACATGACTGCGCTGTATCTTGCAGACATGGCACGGTCCTGCCCTCCCTCCTGCAAAAGGGTAGCGCAACTGGAAGGGCTGCTGAGCTCCACTATGGCAAAACTTAATGAAAGAGGTCCCACAATCTTTACACATGATTGTTGTTCACATCGGCTCACCTGAGACGCATTAGCTAAAGTCCCCCAAGGGTGAGTAATGGCCTGAATGAATTAGTGATAGTGTAAGAACAACTGGCTTAGAATAGCCAACACGTAATGGTAATCTCACATATGAGATCATTGTTGACATTCCTTGTCCAGCAAGGATAACGCTCACCCAGAGCTTATTTCACAACTTCATATGCCTACAAGTCAGAGTCATTGTGAAAGAAAAATATGATTTATTTGCAAAAAAAGTTCACACTAAATAAAATCTATGCTAAACTACACTACACTTATCAAAACTATAAATCACATCCTACACTAAGCTAATCTAAGGCGCTAACATCTACACTTATCTTGTCTAACTTATCCTATACCTACCTCACACATACTACACAGCACACAGATGACCCCCCACCCCCTATTCAACAATCACACATCAGGCACACATACACTTAAACTAAACACATACTAATTAACCTATCTAACTAAACAAGGATATATATATATATTTTTTTTTTTATAAAAATTTAACATACACTATACATCAACCCCCCACCCACTCCTAATAACTTAACACTTATCCTAACACTATTCCTAAGTACTAAAACTATCCTAAAAACTATCTGACTACTTTAACATTTAAACAAGAACAAGGTCCGTAACTTGACAGGTGGTACACCATGTCATCCACAACAACCACAGTTCTTCAATGTCTTTATTCCTGCTCGTCCATTTGAGCAATGGTGGCCTTCAGGTCAGCAACCATGGACAGCAGGGTGGCCAGCTGCAGCTGCACGCCCGCAACCTGCAAAGTCAACTCCTTTTGGCCCTTTTCAAAAGTGTCCATTTTGGCCTCTATTTTGTCTATCTTGGCCATCAGGAGCACACCGTCAATGTCTGCCTGTGCACAAGCCTGTTTAGGTGGGGCTACTGCAGCTCCACCTGTCATTGTCCCAAGGGCCTGTACAATGTTGGTTCCTGATTTAGGATGAGTGCTTGTCACTGGGCTCAGATGAGAGGCATGTCCAGATGTGGAACAACCTGCTGATCCTGCAGATTGACTGTCCATTTGGGGGTCTACATCTACATGTGAGCCAGTCGCTGGTCCTGAGTCAATGTGTGACCTTTTCCCCTTTTGCTTCCTGCTCCGCATCTTGGATGGGGAAGTGGGAGTTGGTGATGTCCAGGCCCCTTCAGCACGTAATGCATCATGTCGGCGTCCCATCTTTCTAAATGCACGACCAACATTGCGTATGTGTCTGTATCTTTCCAGACGGATGCGATAATGCCTCTCCTCCTCTTGTGACATGTTGTCTGTAATGGAGCAATGACATCCACATCAGTCTGCACTTACACATTGACACCTGTACACATGCACATTATGCGATCTTCAGAACATTTTGGCAAGGGCCTATCGTTAACAGGGCATCTATTTCAAAGCATGGGGTCATCATCATCGATTGTCATACACAGGGATGCTAAGTGATGTTGCGTAATACCTAAAATGATAATCACTGTACATGACATGTAAGGCATCAATACATATGAGATGGAACATTCAAATGCATTTGTCCTGGGCATGAACCCAATGCCCCCCATTCACATATGCAAGCTCCTTCTCAACATGATGCAAGACCATCTGTGTGCAGGCAAGTTTTCTCTAGGCATTGTAATTTGACACTTCATACGCAGATACAAAGCAAGGTATATGGACCATCAGCCCTGTATGCTGCACAAGGCAACACACATGTGAAAAGCACCATGTAAACAAAACATGGGCACATTAGCATTGTATTGGAAGGAGAAACACAGGTGTGCACTGCAATAGATTTGGGGACTGACTCCTATCATGTGACTCTTGTACATGGGGTGCTGCTTGGGAGTAAATATGTGGTGTGTTTTCACACAAGGCAACACACACTGCACAACACTTCCATGGTAGACGCTTCTTGACAGGGGACAACATTTAGACAGCATTAAGGGCTGGTATGTGGATTGACTATGCATGATCATTGATGCAATGCACATTTAAGCACATGTACATCATACCATATCAACTACTGATGTCAATAGGGAATTGTGCCGGTGACCCTTTCAGTAGCAAAGGTAAGTGCATGATTGTTGTGCTAATTAATGATGGACTTGCAGCACTGTTCCATCCCTATAACAATGGCAAGTACTGACACACGTGGGCCACAAGGAAGTGGAACTTGTAGGAGGAATATCTATGTACTACTACAATGAGCATGTCTCATGTAGCCATGGTATGAATACACTGACTGTCACGTACCCCAAGGGTCCTTGCTCAGCACAACAGTCTTCGACATCTCCATGAGCACACTTGCCACCATTGCATGCACACACCACCATAACATAATATCCAATGCCAATGACACCCATCTGGTACTGTGCCTCACCCAAGACCCAGGTACAACCAAACACAACCAACATGAAGGAAAGATAGCCACTGCAGAATGGAAGAAGGTCAGTCAGCAGATACTGTAGACACACAATACAGAGGTTATCAGCCTTGGCTAATCAACTAGCGCCAGGGACGCCGTCTATTGGTCCACAACAATGGTCACTGCAACAACACCCACGGACCATACACCCCACTTGGGATTTTTCCAGGTCTACTCACTCACAACTAACAAACAAGTGGACATCATGTCATCCTTCTGAATTTTCACCCTGCGCATGCTCCAATAGATATTCAGGTGGATCACCATGGGAACGTGTGAGACGGTCACCCAGGCCATCATCGACACCCAACTGTACAAGGGGAATGCCCCATACACAGGAATCAATGCCAGACTTCACTTAGAACTACTACCCATAGTGAAAGCATCGGCACAACTCTTCTACAACATCCTTCACCACTGCAGCATTTCTACAGGCCATAATGACCAACACTGGATCACCGTCAACACAAGGATCACGTTGAGGCTCCTCACACACACACACACACACACACACACACATACACATGACATGGGCCCAGAATGACTCCTCAAGGGGCTCTTGTTCTCTGATCCTACCGGCCACCTCTGCTCCACCAGCCTCCCACTAGCCACCATACCAAGGATTGAGTGCTCCACCACTGGAGGTAGATCACCCTCCTACCTGGCCACAAAGACATGAAACACCCTTGGGGCACAACTACGACAGACCAGGACCATCTTACCTTCATTTAATAACTGAAGACCTAACTATTTCATGAGTAGCACCACACCCCCTCCCTTCAGTGACTTGAGACCCTCACACCTGAGTATGGTGCTCTATGGAGGGCTAGATGTATTGTTTGCATGTGGTCTATTTGTGTGTGATGTATACTTACAGCAGCACAATTCGTGTTACTGTGTTCCATGCACACTGTAACACCTCATACATGTGACCCTAATATTTGTGTTCATGCATTCCCACATGGTGCCATTGAGTCGTTGACACTTCCATGCACATGTGATGTGTAAACAGGATGCATGCAAGAATGATGCATTTCAACTGTCTGCATACATGTCATGCATGAGGAGACATTGTAAGCATACAGACAAAGATAGTAATGATTTCACACTCACCAGTGGCCTTAGGATCCTTGAAGGACTCCACCTCTTCCCTTGTGTATGGTGGTGGCCCACCTACAAGTGAAAGACAATATACCAGAATGTCAGCGTATGCAGCATATTTCCACACAGTACAGACATTACATGAGAGTCAGTTGTATCCTCAAGATTGGTTTACGTGCGTCCCATGAGGCAACGTCAATCAGACAACAGTCTATGGCAAACTGCTTCACATGTGAAGCACACTCTTGCACTGCATGAATTACACACATGTGATCCCTTGTTTGTGTTGTCACATTGAGATGGCATTTGCTAAAAATCTGCACACTAGGTCCATTGAGAAAATATGTAATTGTCATGTAGATGTATGTGATTGTGCTTTGAAGAATGTATTTCAACCGTATGGGATACCTTCCTGTACGTCAATGGTCAAACTGCATACACATGTGTTGTTGTGTGCTGCACAATGCAGCTGCACACAGGGAAATATGACATACATGGATACATTTAAACTTCACTCCCTGTGGCGCCTCACTTACACCTCCCCAGGGCAGGCATGTGCTTTTTGCGCTGCCTCACACTCGTACATCTCTGGCCTTATCTTCATAGGGCTTGCGCCGCCAGAGCGTTACTTTGACACATGTTAATGAGTGTTGCTGCGGCGCCAGAAGACCTTAATTACAGAGGGCCCTGGTGCATTGACTAAGGTCCATGGATGTTGGTGTGAAGATGGCAAAGAACACACATTGCACGCCCTTTTGACACATAACAATGCATTGAAAGTGCTGACCTTTATCATGCATGATTATGCCTCAATGAGCGGCATAGTCCAGCATGGTGAAGATCAATCTTGCTTGTGCATTACCACTACGTCAGTAGAGGCCATGTGTATCATGCCTTTTGTGAATTGCTAAGTCTGACAATTGCAGGATTTGGCCGTTGGAGCATTTCAAACTGACTACGTCCATGGCTTAGGATGTATGACACATTTTGCATTTACGGTATTTGAACATTTTTGTGAACAACAATTTGCCATAGCATGTTGGTACTTGCAAATTTGCTATTAGTTAAGTGCTATGGGCCTCATTTATGACTTATTGCCGTAGGGATGCGCAGCAGGCCTTCCTGCTGCGCTTCCCTATGGCAAAAGAAAAGGCCAGAAATGCGCCATATCTATTAGATACGGCGCATTCCTGTCCTTTTCCCCTGCGCCGGTGCACAATGTGCTGCCTGCGCCAGCACAGGCACCCTTGCACAATGGTGCAAGGGTGGCTGCGTTGCGGGGAAGATCAGTTTTGTACAAGAAGGTAAGCCTTTCAGTACAAAAATAAGCACAAGAGCCTTTTCCTCTTTCTTTGTGTGCTGCAGAATGCAGCACACATGGAAAAAGGAAATACGAGGAGAAATAATGACATTTCTCCCAGTTGCGCATCCCTTACGCCTCCCCTGGGGAGGCGTAAGCTTTTGGCACTGCTTCAGAGTTACGATTTCTGGTACATGTGGGGCAGTGTCAAAAGGGCATGGTTGTTGCTGGGAACGCCCCCAGCAACACCCATTGCACGCCCCTTTAACGCAGAACACTGCGTTTAAGGGACTGATATTTATCAGGCAGCAGTACGCCACCAAAACTGGCGTACTGCTGCCTGATAAATACCACGCAGGCTTCTGCGCCACGGAACTTCATGAAAAGAGATTTTTCGATGACGCAAGGGGCCTCATAAATGATGCCCTATGTATGTATTATTTTTGTGTATCAAATTATGTTTCAGATGTAGCTAATTGACAACAACCTGTATTTGATGGTAAGTAGCTATTTTAGGTAAATATGCTCCATTGCACATTTTTGAAGGTGCCAGGTGATGCACACACATGGCCATAGTGCATGTGTGTGCATCATATGCACACACATCATTTTGATGGGTCCAGCAGGGTTTTTTGATAAACACCTGCACCCTTTGGAGAAATCACAATGGCTGATTTGCTATTACAGTAATTATTGAAAAGTGATTCCTATGTCCCTCCTGGGCCATGGGAATGAATTTTGATTGATCCCTTACTTACATATTAGACAATGCAAAGTAGCAACTATGGGAGATTATCAAATTCCTACAAAGTAGTGATTTTTCTTTATACATACCATTGTGCAAAGAAAAAAAACAATTACATTAGAAGCTACATTTATTTTTTTAGAAAGGGTTTGTTGATAGATATGGCCCTATGTCTGACTTTACAGGGGCACAAGGGGATCATCAGTGAGGCCCCTGTGGTTTGACATTTTGTTTGCTTTACCTTAGGATACCGTTGTGAATACATGAAATAAATATATATTGACTTACCAATTGTTCCATCAACCTCAATGCCAAGGTGGTCCAGGAGATCCTGCTCACGGTTTATGAGATCTGCCCACCGGTGTTTGTACTGTCTGAGGGTCCGGTCCACTCCAAACATTCTCAACATCTGGTACCGGACCCTCTCCCACCTGAGCTTCCTTTCTTGGGTTGGGTAACCCTGCACTACCCTGCCTCCACTCCCAATCATATTTGGGAGGTAGTGGAGTATCAGCCACAGTAGCCCCCCATACTCCTTCTCACTTAGGTTCCTTGACCTGGGTAGCATTGTGACAAAGCACAAGCCACGCTGTGTAAATGCCACAAATAAAATTTTGCTGGCACAGAAATCCCAAAAATACACAATTTGTACACTTGACAGTACACTACTCCCCCTATTACTAACTATGTAACAACCCCTAAACAGAACAGTAATCCCCCTATGAAAAAAGTTATAAAACCCCTAAACAGACAGACACCCCTTGACACACAAGACACAGTTAGACAAAACACAACACTACAGGCACTATTTGGACACACTTACCAAGACACACACTGTAAAACAACTGCAGGACAGGACAAAACTCTCAAGCACTTTCCAAACACACTCCTACACCTCTCAGAGACTACAAAGGAGTGAAATAGAAAGTGAAAGTATCATATAACTTCCTGTTTGTGAGCAGGGCAGGCTGGGAGGCTGGGTACATCATTTCCTGTTGCGATGCGACTCGTTTCCGCAAATGCGTCATTTTTTAACATGCGAATATGACCGATTTCTGTCGCATCGTTATTTTAAGCATGGTACACTGATAATACATTTTCCCTTACGGTGCGAGCTGTTATCGTGGGAGCGTCATTATTGTGATGCGACCAGATCATTATTGTGTCGCATCGTTATTTGAAGCATGGGTGACTGATGCCATATTTTTCCATGAAGGTGCGACCAGTTGCAGTAGAAGCGTCACTATTGGCATGCGACTGAAACCTATTTATGTCGCATCGCTGATTAGACGCCGGGTACAGTGATGACATGTTTTCCAGTACGGTGCGAGCTGTTATCGTGGGAGCGTCATTATTGTGATGCGACCAGATCATTATTGTGTCGCATCGTTATTTGAAGCATGGGTGACTGATGCCATATTTTTCCATGAAGGTGCGACCAGTTGCAGTAGAAGCGTCACTATTGGCATGCGACTGAAACCTATTTATGTCGCATCGCTGATTAGACGCCGGGTACAGTGATGACATGTTTTCCAGTACGGTGCGACCTGTTATCGTGGGAGCGTCATTATTGTGATGCGACCAGATCATTATTGTGTCGCATCGTTATTTGAAGCATGGGTGACTGATGCCATATTTTTCCATGAAGGTGCGACCAGTTGCAGTAGAAGCGTCACTATTGGCATGCGACTGAAAACTATTTATGTCGCATCGCTGATTAGACGCCGGGTACAGTGATGACATGTTTTCCAGTACGGTGCGACCTGTTATCGTGGGAGCGTCATTATTGTGATGCGACCAGATCATTATTGTGTCGCATCGTTATTTGAAGCATGGGTGACTGATGCCATATTTTTCCATGAAGGTGCGACCAGTTGCAGTAGAAGCGTCACTATTGGCATGCGACTGAAACCTATTTATGTCGCATCGCTGATTAGACGCCGGGTACAGTGATGACATGTTTTCCAGTACGGTGCGAGCTGTTATCGTGGGAGCGTCATTATTGTGATGCGACCAGATCATTATTGTGTCGCATCGTTATTTGAAGCATGGGTGACTGATGCCATATTTTTCCATGAAGGTGCGACCAGTTGCAGTAGAAGCGTCACTATTGGCATGCGACTGAAACCTATTTATGTCGCATCGCTGATTAGACGCCGGGTACAGTGATGACATGTTTTCCAGTACGGTGCGACCTGTTATCGTGGGAGCGTCATTATTGTGATGCGACCAGATCATTATTGTGTCGCATCGTTATTTGAAGCATGGGTGACTGATGCCATATTTTTCCATGAAGGTGCGACCAGTTGCAGTAGAAGCGTCACTATTGGCATGCGACTGAAAACTATTTATGTCGCATCGCTGATTAGACGCCGGGTACAGTGATGACATATTTCCCCTTATGGTGCGAGCAGTTATCGTCAAAGCCGCATTATTGTCATGTGACCAAATCATTATTACGTGGCATTGTGAATTTGAAGCATGGCTGAGTGATGATATATTTTCTCCTCAAGGTGTGACCACTTTGACTAGATGCAACATTATTGTCATGTGTCACAATATTCAGTAATGGGGCATAGAATTTGTTTATCTGTCAATGTTGTTGCATATATTAGCGGCTGTTTTTTTGATGTTGGTCAAAAGATGCATGTTTACGCTTAGCATGGAAGTGTCTCAACAGGGACAAACCATGTTAGCCTGCAGAAAATGTGTGTTTCAATATTCAGCTGAGTCAGACTAAGACATATGTTGACCATAGTCACTTTTGGGCCTTGTGTTATGTCACTTTTGTGCCTAGAGTCAGCAAAGCATGGGTCAGTTTCAGACTTATGCAGACCTAACGTCTCCCATCTCCCTCCTTTCTCAACATTAATGTAGGACCATGTTACCCGATGTCTATCACACTACATCGAATCCTCCTGTCACATGGAGCCCAATCAAGACCGCTTCAGACCTGCCCACTCAACAGAAGCAGTTATCTTGCCACTCTTGTACACACTCAGGGGCAACGCGGACGCAGGGTCCCCCCAAGCCCTCTTACTCCTGGACCTGTCGTCCGCATTCAGCACGGTGGACCATAACATCCTTCTCCACCTTGGAAGACATGCAGGCATCCAGGGACCCACTCTTGAGTGTGTCGAGTCCTTCCTAACTGGAAGGACTGAAATGGTCCGCCTGGGACCCTATAGTGTAACAAATACCCCCACGTCCTGTGGAGTCCCACAGGGCTCCTCCCATTCAACACTCCTGTTCAATCTATACCTTTGGGCGCTGATCCATTCTGTACAGAAATGGGACCTTATTGTGTATTACTACGCTGACGACTTACAGATCATCCTCCTGCTCAATTCACCTCCTGCCATCAAGACGTTCCACGCTGTCATGATCCACATCCAATTATGGATGTACCAGTACCTATTGAAGCTTGAGCCCGTTAAAACAGAGCTCCTCCTCCGTGGACTCAGTCATGGCCACTGTGGCCCTCAGTTCTGCCCTCAGAGCTGGGTTCCCCCCCAGCCCTGGTAAAATCAGTCAAGGGTCTGGGAGTCATCATTGAGGCTGAACTCTCCCTCAGGCCACAAGTGGGTGCGCTACTTTCTTCCTCTATGTACCAGGTCCGGAAGATCGTTACAGTAAGTCACTTACTCCCTCACACCGCACTTACCCAAGTGGTGTTCTCACTCATGCTCTCACGCCTGGACTTCTGTGAGTCCATCATGTACGGTCTCCCACGATCCCTGTCACACCGCCTCCAAGTTGTCCAGATTCAAGCAGCCCGTCTAATTCACATTACACCCAGATGGCAATCAGCCAAACCTCTACTCCACAGTCTTCACTGGCTCACAATAGACCAGGGGCATCTTTTAAGGTGACCTGTCTCACATTCTAAGCCCTCCACTGGTCCCGCTCCACGTTTCTCAATTATCTTATCTGCCCTCACCGCACAACACAAACACTCATATCAGCTCACCGTCATCTGGTAGTCACGCCCAATACTAAAACCCAGAATTTTGGTGGTTGCACATTTTGTCATCTGCCTCCTGGGCTTTGGGATCTCCTTTCTCTCTCCTTCAAATCCTCCCCTTCCCTTCTGGACTTGTGGTAATCGCTTCCAACACAAATTTTCCCTTCCATGTGCTAACTCTCGGCCACTCACGCTTCCTTCCTCACTTACTCTGTCTTATGGCGCCAGCAAGCCTATGGTCTCTGTGCACTCTATGAATTTCACCTATGAGAAGGTTACATCAGATTACGTTGCTTTTCTGCTTTGAGTCAGGAATGCATGTCTCAGATTCTGACGTTGTCAGACCTATCGTCACTTATGTGCGTGGAGTCAGGAATGCATGGGTCAGATACTGAGGTAGGCAGACCCAACGTCACTTTTGTGTGTTGAATCATGAATGAGGTTCTGAAGTATGATACACTAACTTCATTTATGTGCCTACCACATTTGTTTATTTGTGCAAACTGGTGTGAGCACTGAAGGCTACTTTTTGATGGATGGTCAGATTTTGACACACACCCACTGTGTTCCATGTTGATGATTGGAATTTTTCGACATATTACTTCTTTACTTTCATCATGACTTTACAACATACTAGTACTTTGTTGTTATTTTTCCTGCTGTGTGATTTCATTATGTGGACTCCTCTTCACCAGTGCTTTATTAAATGTCTGCACCACAACATATGGATGCTAAATGTTGCTTTTTGACAATTGTGAATGTACAACCTAATTTATGACGTATTTGCGTATAATATTACTGCATGCATTCCTGCGGCACTTCCCTACAGCAAGCAAATAGGGTGTGAAGGTGGTGTGTCTATGACATATGGGAGATTCATGTGCTTTTGATGTGTGCTGACGCGCAATGGGCGGCCTGCATACCTGCAGTATGTTTGCTGTGTTGCATGGAGGAATACTTTTGTACAGGAAGGGTCACCTTCTTACACATTTGCATTCATACCCTGCACACCGAGACACATGCACTATGGTGCCAGGGTACCTGTGTTGGCCAGACACTGGTGAGTGTCCGCATTGCAGGTGAAATTGCAAGCCAGTACAATGTAAATGGATGTGTGGGCTGATGTATGTCTGATGTCAGCCTCCAGACATGAGAGTAAGTGTAATGTATGAACTCCACATATGAGATTGTCATGCAAATTGCAGTGTGAATTATTGTCAAATAATCATGCACAAGGTACATAAGGTTGTGTGAAGTATTTTTATTTGTGCAAACACAAATGTAGATGCATGATGCGGATGTTATTAGTGACATTCTTAGAAAAAATTGCGCACTATCTGAGCACGTCTCCGGATGCCTGCTGCTGTGCTTGTATTTACAGGAGCATGGCCATCCTCCTGGTCATCCTGTGGCATTTCTGGATTCAAATCTAGATCATCGTCCCAGGGAACACGTGTGAGTACACAAATATTGTGCAGGATTGCACAGGCCAAAATAATTTTGCACACTGTCTCTGGTGAATAGAGCATGCGTCCACCAGACTTGTCCAGGCGCCGAAACCTGGCCTTGAGCAGGCCAAATGTTCTTTCAACAATGTTCCTGGTCCGGCTATGTGCTTGATTGTATGCAACTTCCTGTGGTGTCTGCGGATTTCCATACGGTGTCATCACCCACGGCTGAATGCCATACCCCTGGTCAGCTGTAATAGAATAAATGAGAAGGTACAATGAAATGTTTGATATGGTTGGGGTAAAGTAGAGGCCATATGTTGTGGGTAATATTTCATTTGTCAGTGTCCATTGGGCATGGATGTTGCAGATAACACACCCAGGGACTCACATGCAAGACACCTTTGCAACATAGTTCTGCTGTGCAATGGACACATATTTTGAAGAGACAGGTAGTGTAGGCAAACCACTGATATTAACAGCATATCATTCCATTACATAAATTTATTTCTTAAAGTAGATAAGTATGAGGTCCTCCTATGCATTTTGGCCAGGAGGCCCTTTGTCATGGAGCGTTCATATCCACGCATTGCAAGGACCGTTACTCGGCTGTTCTAAGACCGGTGTTCTGTTATGCTGGTCTTGGAACAGCCAAGTAGCAGTCCTTGCTACGCGTTGCTATGAACGCTCCTTGACAAAGGGGCTTGTAGAAAAGTATTTTTGCTATGGATTGATATGCTGTTGATATCATCGATAACCCATTCACTTGAATACTTGTGAATTAAAAACAGAACTTGTATTGCAACTTCTTTGAATCATTTTCATGATCATGTACGGAGTGCCTCGCCAAGGGAATGTATTTGCAGTGGTTTGTGTACACTGCCTGTCTTGCACTTTTGTTGCTTTGACGGAAGCACCACCCTTGGGAGCACCCTCAGCTGAACAAGATTCTACATACTTCTTTTACTACCGCTGTGCACCACCCACATCCTTTTGTATTTTCTCAAATTTGGAAGGACATGCATTGACTCCCTATATGCCTCTACATGACCGTGGGCCTCATTTATGAGGGACTTGCACCACTGGTGCAGACCTTTTGCCATTTTAGTTTTGAGGCACCAGCAGTGCATGACAGTCATTAATTATGGCCCTTCTATTAATGTCTATGTATATGCTATTACATGGGTACTCACAAACTTTATATCGGGGCCAAATTTACAGTGTGGCTTGTGGCCGAGGGCCGCAGTGGTGGGGCCGGGGTCAGTGGGGGAGTGGCCGGAGCCACAAATACAAACTGACCATGAGGTTGGACACAGGGCGCAGCGACAGACGCCTTTGTCTACTGAGCGACCAGACCTGGCATACACATCTCTCACACTCACTCTCTCACACTCACTCACTCTGTCTGTTTCCCTTCCTCTCTCTCCCTCTGTATGTCTCCCTCCCTCTCTCTCCCTCTGTATGTCTCCCTCCCTCTCTCTCCCTCTCTCCCACTCTGTCTGTCTGTCTGTCGCCCTCCCTCCTCTCTCTCCATCTGTCTCACTCTGTCTGTCTCTCTCCCTCCCTCTCTCGACGTCTGTGTCTCTCCCTCTGTCTGCCTCCCTCTCTGTCACTCTCCCTGTCTGTCTCTCTCTGTCTCCTTCCCTTTCTGTCTCCCTCCCTCTATGTCTCTCTCTGTCTCCTCCTCTCTGTCTCCTTTTCTCTGTCTGTCCCTGTCTGTGTCTGGGCCTGTCTCTGTCTGGCCCTCCTCCCCCTCCCTCTGTCTCTCTGTCCTTGTGTCTATCTCTGTCTGTCTCTGCCCCCATCTGTCTCTGCCCCCATCTGTCTCTGCCCCCATCTGTCTCTGCCCCCATCTGTCTCTGCCCACATCTGTCTCTGCCCCAATATGTCTCTGCCCCAATATGTCTCTGCCCCCATGTGTCTCTGCCCCCATGTGTCTCTGCCCCTATCTGTCTCTGCCCCTATCTGTCTCTGCCTCTGTCAGTCTGTCCCTGTCTCTGCCTTTCTCTAGCCCTGCCCCTATCTGTCTCTCACACTATCTGTCTCTGACACTCTGCCCCTATCTGCCCCTCCCTCTATCTGCCTCTGCCTCTATCTGTCTCTGACACTCTGCCCCTGCCCCTGTCTGCCTCTGCCCCTGTCTGTCTCTGCCCCTTCTGTCTCTCGGGTAGTGCACACATACTGTGTGTACACGTCCCCGTCACCAGCCCAGAGACAGCCTCCCCCCCTGTAATGTACAAGCCAGCTAGTTTTCTTTCAGAATTTGCTGCTTTGTAGGGTCTGTGTCCCACCACTTGTCACATCATGGCACCCCCAGCAGTGAGGCCAACACCCCTTGG
The DNA here is from genome assembly GCF_964263255.1 of Lissotriton vulgaris. Lineage (NCBI taxonomy): Eukaryota > Metazoa > Chordata > Amphibia > Caudata > Salamandridae > Lissotriton > Lissotriton vulgaris. Next base: position 231,039,233 of record NC_141691.1, on the reverse strand, counting down.
CGCCAGTCAGCGGAGTATTTCACAGCTCTTTGCAAGACCATTTAATTGTTAATGAGGCCTTGTTGATTTTGATCTCTTCTTAGCGCCCCTGCATCTCCACCCTATGCCTGAAATCATCCGGCCCCCATAAATCAACAACCGGTGGTGTTTGCAGACACTTTTGAATGAATTTAAATTTAACAGAGGTACATGTCTGCAAGGTCCGCGGGCCGCACAGGAAGGCTTGCCGGACCGCAGTGGAAGGCTTGCCGGGCCGCTGACGGCCCGCCGGCCGTACTATGGGTACCTGTGTGCTAGTACAACATTATTACATCCTCAACCTCATTTATGCATCATTACAGCAATATTAGCAGCATGGTAGCATGGATGGTGCATTGTATCATACTCTTTTGCTTACCTACAAGTAGTCCATTTCCATACTGGCCATTCTTGAAACGATCATTTATGATGCAGTTCCTGAAGATGAACGCATCATGGACACTGCCAGGGTATTTTGCCAGCACATTAGTAAATAGTCCACGGTGATCCACGATGGCCTGTACATTAATTGAATAGGTGTGTTTCCGATTGATGTACAAATGTGCAGTTGCTGCCGGAGGAACTAATTGCACATGCGTACAGTCCATGGCACCCAGCACATGGGGTAAGCCTGCTATGGCATAAAATCCTTGCTTTATCTCCATCTGCTCTTGTGCATTGTTGGGAAAATGGAGGTAGCGGGGTGTGAGATGGATGATGGCATCCAGGACAGTTGGCAGGAATGATGAAAAAGCTGGCTGGGATATTCCTGCCAGTTTGGCGACTGTTGTCTGAAAGGAGCCCGACGCCAGCATGTGCAACACAGCCAGGAGCTTTGCCTGTGGCGGTATGTTTGTAGGCCTGTTGCTTCCTACCTCTAGCCTTGGTCCAATGAGTCCCAGTAGATGCTCAATGGTCTCCTTCTTCAGGCGGAATAGAGTAATGACCTCCTCATCCCTGATGCCTCTCAGGACGCTCCTTGGACGGAATAACCGCTCCTTTCTGCGGCGTTGCCTTGGGGGTGGGGGTGGATTTTGTGGTGCAGGGGGTTGTGGTGGTATTCCTGCAGCTAGTTGTCTCCGTCTGGCAGCTACTCTCAGCATAACGACCTCCATGGTGTGGGTATTGTTGCAGCAAAGTTCAATGGCCTCCTCTCCTCTCTCCTCTCCTCTCGCTATGTGCCGATGCGTCATTTCCTGCGCGTCCGTTTTGTAGGCGCACCAATTCCGACGCATCCACAACGCTGCGCCATTTCCGTCGCGGATGCGTCAAAAGCGGAAAAGTTAGTAAATGCGGATGCGTCACTTTTGCGCAAATTTTTCCGCGGTTACGCCCACATTGCATACATTATTATTTGCGCGTCGCAGGGCATTCTGACGCAGTGGGTTTTGTGGCGCAGTGAGGTAAAAGTGACGCATCGCTTGAGATGCGTCACTTCATTAATATGGCGCATGCGGTGCGCCGGAGATGCGTCATTATTTTTGACGCATCTTCGGCGCAAGCTGTTCATAAATAAGGGCCCTGGTTCATATCTAAATCAGGTAAAGTGAAGTTCAGAGAGGGTGCAAGAGATAATTTGACCTCTGTGACTTTAAGATAATCAGCTATGTTTACTAGAGGGCAATGATTACTTGCTCCAGCATCTGTAGGAGCTTTTCTGGTTTACAGCGTAACGGTTAATATCTTGTAAGTTAAGATTTAATATATTATTAGCTTTGAATGTGTTATTTTCAAGTTTAACAAGTGATCATTTAGAAAAGAATTTGGGACTGAATGGAAGATCTTCTAGCGGCCAATTGTGTAGAAATCTATTTCTCCCTCCTTTTAGTGATTCTGCTCCTACTTGCCTCTTCAGCAAGATAGTGTGGTTTATTAGATTTTTAATTGTCATGATTTTTCCTTATGAATACGAGTAGTACTTGCCCTTTTGATGGGAGAGAGGTAGTATAAGGATAAGGATATGAGATGAGCCACCCCAATTAGTACTTGCTTGACTGGTTGAATCATTCAAGGGTTTAAATTATAAGCAACAGCTTAAACAACAGAGACAATATATGGAAAAGATCCCAGGCTCGAGTCCAAAGTTCTCACAACAATTCACCTTTCCGTAGCAGGCCAAAGATCGATGCCTCAATCCATGTTCCAGAATGAAGGTTCGAGTTTAAGGATTTAAAGTTCATCAATTTATTGCAGTTTTGAACATACTTTCACTGAAATCCTTCCTTTTCAGTCAATGAGGCCTATAGATCAGGTGTTGCACCTTCTAGTATTTTTCCAGAGAGTCGCATAGGTGCTGTGCACCAACGCTGGCTCCCCAAGGCAGGTCCAGAGCTTAGGACTTACTGTGGCAGTAATGCCAAAGAAGGGCCATATGAGTATGAACTGGATGGGGAAAAAGAGCACCCAAATTCTATGTGCTCCCTGAAAATCCCACGCTCAGCTGTGTGCTTACGCAACACAGCCTCCACAAGTCTCTCAGGGGAGAGGGTGGCAGGCCGCAAACCTTAGCAGACCCCCACGAGGCCACAGGAACTGAAGACCTGAATAAAGAGAGGCAATCAGGAGCAGCCGATGCAGGTAAGAGTGGTGGGGTGGTGGGGCCGGGTTGGGAGGAGATTTGGTAGATGACCATGATGTAAAATTCAATAAATAATGTATTTTCGCTCAGCGTATGTCAAACCCCACCACCTACCTGACCCCACTGCCCCACCGCTCTTACTTGCATGGGCTGTTCCAGTTAGCAAGACAGCGGACCCATCCAAAGCTCAATTCACGGTGGGGTGCGCAGGCCATGGAGAAATCTGTGCTACGCCGAAGCAGCCAAATGCGTCCAGTAAAACAATTAGCAAGAGCAATACTGCAAAGCGTAGTCAGTGGGTCTCCCTCATCCTTCAATTTCACTTTCTGTTCTTACTTCCTCTAGGTCGGAGAGTTGTGGGGGGGGCACAAGCACATGATATAACCATTTGAGATAGCTGTTGTGTAAGATTTGCTTTATACAGTGTGCTTCTCACCTCTCATATCCTACAACAACATTGCAGATTCTCTTTCTCAGTTTGCAATGTTGTTGGGTATAAAACTGTTATTACCCACTGTTGGTCTTGCTTTTATTTGCCTCTTGCTGATATTAGTTCCTAGTATGATAAATGTAGCACCTATTACCGCCTCCAGCTGTCACCCCATTTCTTAGCCTCTGTAACCAAAGTTGTTAAGTTTACAGCTTACCCCCTTCCTGAAAGGGATTTAGTATGGCAATTTCTTACTCTTACTTACCGTATCAACCTTCCCAATCTTCCAGTTCCGGTAAATGAATGCAAATATTATAATCTATTAGTGATAGATTAGTAGGATGGCTGGGCAGTTTCAAAGTGATTACATTGTTACAATTGTGAAGCTGTTTGGATACGTTGTGGTCTCAAAGAAAATAAAATATCTAACACAGAGGACCTCACAAATAACCCATGAATGCACTGTGTAGAGTTGTCTGTAATATGCTCTTCTCTGAACACAATTAATTCTCACTATATAACAAAGGTGCCAAGTTTTGTCTGCACTGGTCTATAGCTTGTAAGACAATACTTGCAGCTCGTACACATCTAGAGAAATGAATTAAATTACATTTGCCTGTTAAAATAATAACATAATTGCAATGATCTTACAATATGGTCATTATCTCTTATTTAAATCTCTCTAATATGGAGACTATTTTTCTCTTACTTGAAAGCAGATACACTTTAATAAACAATTCCTACAAACGTTTGATAATTTCATACTATTAATACTGAAAGGTATTATACATTGAAAATTGGGTCTGCCTGCTTTCCCTCAGATGTAAATGACCCATATTCCTCTAGTGAAAGTATGAATTTAGCATTCAGCAATCTTACCTTTGACAACACCAGCCCTCACATCCCATCAAAATTTGCACAGATAAAATAACAAATTACAGTGTGCAGACAGCTAAGCATATTTCGCAGTCACAGAAACAAAAGTGTGATTCGTCAAATCCCATGTTGGAGAAAATCAGGGCACAAAATGCAGAGCACTAAATGGTCTGTAGCAAGCATGGTCTGTAGAACAAAGAAATCAAAACACTGGACATGACAAAGGTATGCATGAGATGACTATGGCTAGTTCATGTCCAGTTGTAACGCTTGCCAGGCAGAGTAATCAGCAAAGATGCTTCATATCATGTTGTATTTCCACATCGGTCACGGAGATAAAGACGCCAGTAGAGCTAGACTGTGCACACTGCTTGGATTTATTCCCCTGCGTCTTCGAGGCAGTGTTGTTGAGGGTGCTTTTGTCCCCGACATGGAGGGAACGTAGAAATGGACAGTATCTCCATCCGTAGGAGACCCTACATTGCGGCCATTGTGAGTGATACCGTTGTACATTTGACCGATTTGGTCTGTGTTTGAAAATAATACATTTAACCCTGTCCTGGAGTAGCCAAAGAAGATCTGGCTGAAACGTGGTCACATCGACACACCAGTGGAGGAATCTTGGCAGAGCTGCAATTTCTTGTCATTTGTGTTTGTTACACTTGAGCTTGGCAAATTTATAGCCATCCAGTGTTACATTTTGAAGATTTCCTCCTAGTGGTTCTCCTACAATCAGAGGGAGACACTTGTGTATATACATATAAATGTTTGTAGGGTTATTTTCTGTATGTCCTATTTGTGTATTGTCACATTGTTGAATGCTGTATTGTATATTATTTGGCCATTTGTTGTTTTATGTTGCGCTTGAATAGGCAACCTTGCCTTGTGTATGTAAAAGATTGATTAGGTCCGATCAAATGAAGTTTGATTGAGAAGGCAATTAAAGTACTCTTCTCAAGAAGTATTAAGTATTGTTTCCTTTAATACCTATTTTTGAATGTATTGTATTTCCATTAGTTGTCAGATGACAATATGTCCTCATAATCACAAAATCTGCACGTGGGGCATGGTATCCATTGGCATGTCACACCTTAGAAAATTAATGTATGTACCTCCACATCATGTCATGAAGCACATTACTGTGCAGACATACAATGTGAGAACTGGTAAACTGTGTGTTGCATAAACTGTGAATAAGATACATTGAACACCAAGCTTGAGGGGTGCACATCAATTACCATTTCCCCTCTGTCCCACAGGTGACCAAGAAGTGACTGCAAAGGATGACAACACCAACCTGCAGAGCAAGTCTCCACCCCTGGAACATGGACTCTCTGCTAATGACTCCCTGGCTTCCGGGGATGCGCGAGCTTGAAGCCGGCCCATCTGGCATGCCAGGGTGCGACAGGTCCAAAGACCCCACGTTCCCCCACCACTACATCAGCAACAAGAACAACTATGCTGACCCCGGCTATAGAGAATCAACCTATCTCCTGAGGCGGAAGCCGGGAGCGCGACTTGTGCTATATTTTTTTTTTTATCTATTGTCACCATTACTTTTTAAACTCACCATGCTCGTGAAGCACTTCAGGGCACTTGCTCGCCCCTGATCGGCCCGCGCAGCGCATTCTAGCGCTGCCGCGAAGCCTGACCTTAACACTCCTCCTGACGCCATTACCGGCGAGGACAGAGGCCACGCCCCTTTTTTAGGCCACGCCCACCACCGCTGGTACAAAAGACGTTGATTACAAGCGCCAGAACCAGAATCAACCTATCTCCTGAGGCGGAAGCCGGGAGCGCGACTTGTGCTATTTTTAAAAAAAAATCTATTGTCACCATTATTCTGTGTTTTTAAACTCACCACGCTCGTGAAGCACTTCAGGGCACTTGCTCACCCCTGATCGGCCCGCGAAGCGGATTCTAGCGCTGCCGCGAAGCCTGACCTTAACACTCCTCCTGACGCCATTACCAGCGAGGACAGAGGCCACGCCCCTTTTTTAGGCCACGCCCACCACCGCTGGTACAAAATATGCTGATTACAAGCGCCAGAACCAGAATCAACCTATCCCCTGAGGCGGAAGCCGGGAGCGCGATTTGTGCTATTTAAAAAAAAAATCTATTGTCACCATTATTCTGTGTTTTTAAACTCACCACGCTCGTGAAGTACTTCAGGGCACTTGCTCTCCCCTGATTGGCCCGCGCAGCGGATTCTAGCGCTGCCGCGAAGCCTGACCTTAAAACTCCTCCTGACGCCATTACCGGCGAGGACAGAGGCCACGCCCCTCTTTTAGGCCACGCCCCCTCCACTCCACCCCTCTCCTTCCACATAAACCATGTGCATCTGCCGGAAGCGCAGCAGACGAGCGCAGCGGGAGCGCAGCGGGAGCGCCGTCTGTGCGCCGAAGGCGCGCCTAAGGCAAGCCCGTCTGCGCCCGTCTGCGCCAGACCGAGCCCGGAGCCCTGGACCCCTGCTTCAGTCACATCCTCACCCCTGAGGTATACCCAGGAAACCCTCCTCAATCTCAGGGACCCTTCCTCCGCTCCCTGTCGCAGCATCATCTCCCTAGAGGAGGGACATTCCTGCTGCTCAAAATGTCCATATAGGCTTTCACCACGACTCCCTGCGAAACCACGCTGGCTCAGTATGGCTCTGCTTAATTGCAGATCCCTCCCGAAACACCCAGCAGAAATCAACATGCTCCTGCAAGACTCTGAGATCGAGATCCTCTTTCTCACCGAAACTTGGATCAACTCCAACTCAGACCCAGACATAATTCTAACACTCCCCTCGGGCTACCTTATCAAGCACCAGGACAGACCCTCCGGGACTGGAAGTGGGATAGCGATCATCCACCGAGATTACCTGTCTTGCCATTTTAAGGACAGCCCAATTCAGGACTGTGAAAATGCCCAGTTCTCCATCCACCTGCCCCCATCCACAACCCTCTCAGGGATAATAGTTTATCGTCCCCCAGGACAGCAACAACTTTTTTGCAACTCCCTTGTGGATACCATCTCCTCTCTTGCTTGCCTGTCTCCGAACTTTACGGTTTTAGGAGACCTAAATCTCCATTTCGACGACCTAACAAACAAAACAGCCGTTGACCTTAAATAAGACCTAGCCTCTCTCAACCTCCACTTGAAAAGCAACCAGCCCACCCATTCCAAGGGCCCCCTGTTGGACCCCATATTTACTAACCTCACGAGACTAGTCCTGAATACCCCCCTTCCCATTCCCTGGTCAGACCATTTCTTAATCCCCTTTAAGCTTCAACATTCGGCTGAAGCACCGGAGAGACCCCCTCCCCAAGCACCATCCCGCCCATGGCAAAAACTGGATACGGCCTCATGGGCCCAAGCACTTGCCTCTACCTCACCAGTGCTGGACCCAGACCCCTCCAGAGCAGACGTTCAACTACGCGGCTGGATTGATCAATCCCTTGACGCTATCCTTCCCGTCAAACCCCTCCCCAGTAACAAGAGAACCTTTAAATCTCCTTGGTTCACTAAAGAACTACGCAAACTTAGGAAAAAGTGCAAAAAGCTCGAACGCCTTTGGAGAAAGGACTGGGCGACTGAAAGCAAAAACGAATATAGGTCCGCCATAACGCATTACAAAACCTGTATAAAAACACCAAGGCAACCTTCTTCGAGGAAAAAATACTAGCTGCAGCTAACTCTGCCAAAGAAACCTATCGCATCGTACGCCTTCTCACTAAAACCCTAGACCCTTTGCCCACACCAGAACCATCGGGCACCACATGCAACCAGCTAGCTGAGTTCTTCGCAACAAAAATTAATAATATCCTCAAATCCCTCCCATCTCCCAATACCTCTCAACTTCCCCTTACCCCCCCCCCTTGTTCAGAGGCTTCACGCCTCCAAACATTCTCCCAGGTCACCACAGAACTATTCCTGACCACTTTACAATCCGTGAAGAGCGGGGCTCCATCATATCGAGCTCCTGTGAGCAAACTGAAACTGGTCGCTTCCACTGTTGCCCCTCCCTTCACCCACCTCATTAACACCTCCCTTACACTAGGCACTGTATCAGCTAACTGGAAACAAGCTACAGTCAGGGCACTCCTCAAAAAACCCCACCTCGATCCAACGGACCTATCCAATTTCAGACCCATCTCTCTCCTCCCGGCCATCAGCAAAGTGGCCAAGCGAATTGTCAACCACCAACTATCCCTCTTCTTGGAATCCCACAAACTCCTGCGCCAATCCCAGACAGGGTTTAGACCTGGACAGGGAACTGACACCGCACTACTAGCCATGGTCGAGGAGGCAAGAACCATCATAGATGCAGGAGGATCAGTGGCAGTGATCCTCCTCGATCTGAGTGCCGCCTTCGACATGGTGGACCATGCCATCCTCATCCACCGGCTCAGCTTGGTAGGAGTGTCTGGCACCGCCCTGTCCTGGATCAAATCCTTCATTGAAGGCAGAACCTTCCAGGTGTCCAATGGCACAGTTATGTCCAAAGCTCTCCCTCTCCTGTGTGTGGTCCCCCAGGGTTCTTCCCTGAGCCCCACACTTTTTAACGTCTACATGTCCCCTCTAGAGGACATTATAACCCCATTCGGCATAAAAACAGTCATGTATGCCGATGATACCCAACTGGTGGTGTCCATAAACCAGTCGAGTAAAAGCCTGGACAACCTGGCAGCTTGTCTCGAGAACATCTTCCACTGGAAGTGTGAATCACGCCTGAAATTAAACGGAGAGAAATCCGAGATCCTCCTCTTGGGAAACCCAGGCCAACTCCCTCCATCCCTCTCTTGGCCACTCTGCATGGGATCACCTCCCACCCCCAAATCCGAAGTCAAAAGCCTTGGTATCTGGTTGGACTAAGACCTCAACTTTAAAGCCCAGGCCAGAAAAAACACAGGCATCTGCTTCGGCCTCATTCAAACAGCGCGGAAAATCCTCCACTTGATCCCTTTCCAATCCAGGAAACTGCTTATGCAGGGGCTGGTGAACTCCAGATTGGGCTGCGGAAACGCCCTTTATCTAGGGGGCCCCGCGTCGGTCATTACCAGACTACAATGCGCCCAAAACGCCGCCGCCAGACTCTTAACCGAGACCAAACCTAGATGCTCTGCCAAACCAGCCCTCAAAAGCCTACACTGGCTCCCGATTAAGGAAAGGATCACCTTTAAGACCCTTTGCATTTCACACAAAATAATGTAAGGCAGAGGCCCGCCGATCCTGAGATCCCTCGTCAAACCCCATCAGTCTAACAGACAACTCAGATCAGACTCCCTCTCCCTGGCCAGCGTCCCCAGAATAAAAAAGGCCCGCTCTGGGGGGCGATTGTTCTCCTACAATGCTCCAAAACTGTGAAACTCCCTCCCACTTTCCATCCGAAGAGAACACAACCTACTTGCCTTTCGTAGGCAACTAAAAACATGGCTCTTCCCATAATACTTCACCTCTTCGTTCCCCCTCCGGAACTATAGGTAGATTTACAGCGCTGGGACGCCCCCGGGTAGCTACGCGCTTTATAAATCTGCATTCAAGTTCAAATTCAAATTCAACGACCTGTGTGGCCTCCACCACCACCACTACCACCACTACCAGTGCTGCCTGCAACACTCTCCCTGCTCCAGAGGATGACCACCCCACCCCACCAACTTAGGAGGGAAGGAACAGTAGGCAGGGTCATACAGTGGTGAGGCAACAGGTCCATGACAGCAGTGCAGGTGGGAGGACAAGGCGAAGTCTAAGCCAACAGGAACACTGGGACCGAAGCCCTGTTCAACATCACCTTGGGGCCTATGAACAGGCACAGGGACAAACGGACCAGGTGCAGGAGGATTCCCATGAGCTCCACCTGCTGCTGAGGTCCATAGACACCTGCATGGGCCAAATTGTGGACCTCTTGGGCCAGCTACTGGCGGTTCTGAGGGACAGGCCTGCGGCACAAACTATACCTCCCCCCCCTGTGGCCCACAGAATGATAGTTCCACATCCTCCCCTGCAGCCATGCAGAGAGGAAGTCCTCAGACCCCCGCCAAACGACCAAGGGGCCGTCCAGAGAAATCCAAGGGAGGAAACCGTGGCAAAGCACCTGCCAAACTCCAGTCAAGGAGCCAGCCATGATGTCACCCCTCTTCACCTTGCCATTGACTTTGTTGACTGTCCTTCCCCACACTGCCATGTTAATAGAATCTGTCTTTTTGGACCGGGCCACCACATCGATTTGACTACTCGATTGCCCCATCTTCCATCACTGACGACTCATCGCTTCACTATCCACCTTTTTGTAAATATTCACTCCCCTGTCACATGCACCCATTGTAAATAAACACTTCTTACACACCTATGTTGTTGTCTCTGCACAGGATGTGCAATGTTCACCATGATTACAATGTACCAGGAGCACAGATTGTTTGTATGGAAGGAGAGGCTGAAGGGGCCTAGGAAAACACAGCAGAACAATATTCATTAGTCAGGTGGTGGGATCACAGCCATCACACAACACTTGTCATCAAGGTACTCCAATCTGCACACATTACACTGAGTACCGACATAGATATCCTATATCTGTGCCAAATAACCCTGTCTCAGAAATATTGGCAGCCAGCACTGAGTCAACAACAGGCTGCAGTCACAAAGCTCACATAGACCTTTTCACCAACAAGATCAGCAGAGAAGAGCCCTGTTTTACATTGTCATTTGCCATCAAGTGAAGTAGCGGTTGATGAGCTGTTGACGCAGGTCGACACCTTCCTCCTCTCCACTATCCTTGTCACTGGACATAGGTTGGTTTGCAGGCGGGGGCCTCGGCTGCTCAGCAGCGTCCAGGAGCAGGGGGATCTCCTTGCGCAAGACCAGGTTGTGGAGCATGCAGCATGCAACTACAATCTGACACACCTTTTTGGGGCGAGTACATCAGTGCACCTTCGGTCTTGTGCAGGCAGCAAAATCACGACTTCAGGAGACCAAAAGTACACTCTACCGCACGAAGTGTCCTCCCATGGGCATCATTGTAGCGGATGTCACTTGGGTATTGGGATTCCGCAGTGGGCTCAGCAACCAAGGACGGTTGGGATATGCAGAGTCACCTAGGTGTGAGACACACAGACCAACTTTGTATTATAACTGTGGCAGAGGACAGCATGTCACACACACAGGATGTAACTTGACTTTGCGTACTCACCCACAATCCATGCACACTCCGGAAGCAGATTAGCCATCAACTGTGACACAATGCTGTTATGCATGATGTACGAGGCATGGACTGAGCCAGGATATTTGGCACAGATGTGTGAGATGATCATATCCCGCCTGGCACACCACTTGTACATTGATTGAATGGAAATGTTTCCTGTTCCTATAGATGTGCTCACGTGCTTGTGTTGGAACCAGGTCTACATGTGTGGAGGCAATGGCACCAACAACACTGGGGATGTACCCAAGGGCATAAAAATCACCCTTCACAGCTGCTAATACATGCCTCCTGGGGACATGGATGTATCTGTCCTTGTCGGTCATCATAGTGGACACGACATAACGTAGCACGTTGCTGAACAGAGATTGCGACATCCCACCTGCGCTGGACACCGTGTACTGGAATGATCCAGTAGCAAAAAATGCAGGGCGCCATCAGCTTAGACATTGGTGTGAAAGCAGTCGGTTTTGTTCTGCGAGGCTGCAGGTGAGGCTCCAATATAGCACATAGGTCTTGTAGGGTGGGTCGATCCAGATAGAATTTCCGTATGACCTCCTCATCCTCTATGTCTGCCAGCACTGTGAAGGGATGATACACATTTGGTCTCCTCCTAGGCGCGATGAAAGGGTAAACATGTCAATGCAATCCACCATGAGATATGCCCAACATCTTAAGTTTTGATTGACACAACGCCAACAATGACTGTCATCATAGTTCAGCTTACAGCCCAAGTTACATGTAGGGAGACCTTCAGCTACACTAGTCGTACACTTGTCCACTTTTCACACAGCAAGTACCTCCAAAACAATATCTGACTACGTGAATGCCCAAAGGGATAGGGCCACATCTTGCATGAGCTGCCCTGAGAGTAGATCATACAGCATATGTGTTAAACAGCAACACTACTGTCTCACACCTAGCTGCTGTAC